>NC_057869.1:30427483-31060834 GCF_019740435.1 Gambusia affinis
AATAACACGCAGTGGAGCTTCTGTGCAATAAACAAAACACATGTTGATCAATTTAAAATAGAAAATACTATCCTCACTATGCACATTAAATAAATATGAACCAGGGGTTGTTTCAGTCTGTGCTGGCCTAATCTGGAATATGTTTACCACACAACTGGACAGCGTGGTTCTCTTTAAGTGCATCTCAAAATATTTGAAAAATTTCAATATCTTTTGTCACTTATTTCAGAAATGAAACTCTTGCATATTACATATTACAGAAAGAGTGAAATATTTAAAACCTTTATTTCTTGTTTTGATGGTTATAACTTAAAATCCTGTAAGAAGAAAATGCAAGTCTTCCAAGTCTGACATTTATAATGTTTATTTTTGCGAGCATGCTTATGATTGTGAGTTCAGGAAAGTAGCCGTGTTTCTTTATGTGCATTTTAAAGTTTTACTTTCAAAGAGTTTGATGTAAATGGCAAAATTTGAAAAGCTGTCTTCAATTTCTCAAACGTTCTTTTCCGCTCACCTGACATGATTACGGTGGCCGACAGGTGCAAATGCGCAGCAAAAGAGAAAACATGCAAACAAAAAAGAAGACGCCCCCGAATGAAATGCAGCAAACAAAAAAGAAAACACCCCCGAATGAAATGCAGCAAACAAAAAGTGTTGAAAACGGAAGTGCTCCAGACCACTAGGGGGAGTCAAAGAAAATAGTATTCATTTCTATGTGACCAGATGCAAGATTCAGAGAAAGAAATTTGAAAGAAAGTAAAGGTACGTATTACTATATTTCTTTTCAGATACCTTTTATAAAATTAGAAATATTATTAGAAATATTATTATAATATAATATGTCTTCTTTAATAATATTAGAAATATTATTATAAATATTATTATAATATAATATGTCTTCTTTAATAATATTATAAATATTATTATAAATATTATTATAATATAATATGTCTTCTTTAATAATATTATAAATATTATTATAATATAATATGTCTTCTTTAATAATATAATATCTCTTCTTTAATAATATTAGAAATATTATTATAAATATTATTATAATATAATATGTCTTCTTTAATAATATAATATGTCTTCTTTAATAATATTATAAATATTATTATAAATATTATTATAATATATGTCTTATTTAATAATATTAGAAATATTATTATAAATATTATTATAATATAATATGTCTTCTTTAATAATATTATAAATATTATTATAATATAATATGTCTTCTTTAATAATATAATATCTCTTCTTTTATAATATTTCTAATTTTATAAAAGACGGCGTATCTGAAAAGAAATATAGTAATACGTACCTTTACTTTCCTTCAAATTTCTTTCTCTGAATCTTGCATCTGGTCCCATAGAAATGAATACTATTTTCTTTGACTCCCCCTAGTGGTCTGGAGCACTTCCGTTTTCAACACTTTTTATTTGCTGCATTTCATTCGGGGGCGTCTTCTTTTTTGTTTGCGTCTCTCTTTTTGTTTGCTGCATTTCATTCGGGGGTGTTTTCTTTTTTGTTTGCTGCATTTCATTCGGGGGCGTCTTCTTTTTTGTTTGCGTCTCTCTTTTTGTTTGCTGCATTTCATTCGGGGGTGTCTTTTTTTTTTGTTTGCATGTTTTCTCTTTTGCTGCGCATTTGCACCTGTCGGCCACCGTACATGATTCTTTGTTTTTCCTAAAAAAAGTTAATGAACTAAAGGACAGTTGGAAACACGTTTACTGAATAAGTTCTGACGTGGAGAACTTTCCCGTTCCAAACCTCCTGCAGAGAGGGGAGGACTGTCGGCCTGCAGTGGCCAGAGAGAGGCACTCTGGGCTGGGATTGGAGTGGTGGAACGCTCCCACCTACTGGTGGCTCTGTGTCTCACCAGAGGCACGAAGCTCTGAGAAATTTCTAAGTACAAACCTCCAGCTTGGAGGGGACTCCCTCCATTTTTCAAAGATATTTATTGCTTTGCAGCATCTGCATCTTGTTTATTACAGCTGTACATAGTGTCAACATCTGAAGGTTTGCATAGCCTGGTTGATTCCCTCTGATCCAGAAGATGGAAAAACATTTATTTTTAAAGTTCCCTCAAAATTTGCATAACAACTGGATGGAAACATAGCTAAAGTAGATTATACTTTAGTTGCTTATCTTTAATCTGGAAAGGTCTGGTTGACAGCAGACGCTCTGCAGTGGTTGTAGTTTTCATGTCAGTATCAGTGAGTTTATCTCTGTCCCAGTGGAGTACCTCAAAGATCCATTTCTGGGCCTCTGTTTTTTCCTCTCCTCCTTCCAGGTTGGAGCTATTTTCAGAAGCATAACATTTCCTTTCATGTTTTAAGCATATTAAGGCCAGTTTTATTTCCACTGAGGTGCTTGGCTGGATCCTCTGTCTAGCCTCTCCGTCATTGCCTTGTTGACCTCAGATGAAGGGCTCTTCATTTACTGAATGTTAATTAGAAAAAAACACTGAAGTCATGCTGCTTAGGCTTAATGAAATCAGAAAGAACCCATATATCAATGCTTTCTTCCTGATATCACAACTCTGGTTGGATGACTTTGGAATGAATCTCTCTTCTAAATTTGATGGATGAAATATCTATTTTGTTTAATTTTCTGTTGATCTTGTTTTGGAAGAAAGTCTGTTGTGTGGAAATGAAATGCTGAACAATAATTCATTCTTTTAGAACCTTCATTCTGGATTGCTGTAACCCACTTCTTTTTGGAGTCAGTCAATCTTCCATTTCTCACTTCCAAATGATACGAAATGTTTTGTCCACATTCACAAATTCTGACTTATCTCCTCTGCCTCCTTCCGGTTTGTTTCTAATTTATTTTCCAAGGTGCTTTTATTTGTTTTAAATATTTTAATATCTGTGCTTTTTTTATTTAAGTTGTTGCACCTATATGCACAACCTCACTTGTTCAGGTTAGAGCACCAGATGTTTTTATATGTTCCAAAGACGTGATGCAGACTCAGAGGTGATAAAGCGCTGCAGCTCCAAAACAGTGGGATGCTTTATAATTGCACAATAGACAGACATTTTCCCTCTCTGTTGTGAAGTCTAATTAAAAATATGCATTTACTCTCTTTCCTTTCACTGACTGTAATGAATATCTTCCACTTTATTTTATTTAACTCTACTGTTTTGTCCTACATGTTTTAATTGTTGTATTATATGTCATATAGTTATTTTACAGCTCTTGTGCATCTGTGTACCATTTTTTTTTATTCTCATTGTCTGAATGAAGGTATATGGAATAGTGGGATATTTAAATTGGTATTAAAACACATAACAAGTCCTCTACAGGCTGTTTCTGGTTTAGTTTCTGAGACATTGAACAGTGAGTAACATCATTACTAATTTCCAGTAATGGAATAAAGATTATTACAACAAAAAGAGAAAAAAATAATCACCTTTATTTAATTGATCAAATTCAGGGCATAGAGCTGAAATCTGACTGCGTAAAAGCTGCTGGTTTCCCTTCCTGATAGGAAGCCGTATGACCTAATTAGCAAACTTCCACTCATTTCTACAACAGTAAAACCAAAAACCTTGACTCTCCAGTCAAGTACTCAATTGGTTTGAATCTTACAAAAAAAAGACAAAACTGGGATTTCTTTGATTCAATAGATAACTTCTCATAGAGGACAGATGTCACATGCAGGGTACACCAAGGTTCAATACTTGGACCTCTCTTATTCAATATGCTTTCACTAGCTCAGGTTATAACAGAAAATAAGATTAGCTACCATAACTATTCAGATGATTTACAGCTCTACATTACGATGTTACCAGGCGACTCAGAACCCGACAATGCCCTGAACAAATGCTTAGAACAAATTAATAACTTTCCCCAGAACACTCCAGAAGCAAAACTGAAGTTATTGTATTTGGACATAAAGAGGAACAATCTAGAGTCAGCACACAGCTTCAGTTATTACATCTAGAAACTAGAGATATCTGGGTTTAGTGATGGCCAGAGCTGGCAAATGAGAAGAAGGCTACTACCTTGCATTAGCTTTGGAGAAGCTAGTGGCTAGCATGCTTAGGTTAGTGACACATTATATTGAATTATAAAAGATAAAGATAGATAAAGATAAAAAAAAAAAATTAGGTGGAATCTCCCTTTAGCCGTCTGCTGAATTGGAAACCTCAGTCAGAAGCCAACTTCAGCTCGGCATAGTAAAGTATGTTTATGCTTGGTGTCCTGTTGGATTTCGGTAAACTCACGTCAATAAATCTAATTTATGAATCTTACAGACATTGTATGCCAACTATCTTGATAAAGTTTCCCTTAAAGATTGAAGTTATTATATCTATGTAATAACTTCATATCAAACATTAAGCACTTTATTCCTTATATTATTATATTATATGAGTCAAGGGTGAATGGCCAATAGGAATGCTAGTAGCTAGCCTGGCCAATGCTAAAGCTAACAAATTCAATGCTAACACTAGCTTATCAATAATAATTGCCAACAGATAATAAAACAAATTCAGTGAGTAACCAGCCTAAGCATGCTAGTCACTAGCCCCTCCAAAGAGAACTTAAGTGAGTAGTCTCTTTCTCATTTGCCAGCACCGGTTGCTCAGTCACAAGTCGGCCTATTAGATCTGTAGCTAGCTTGAGAATGGATATATCCTCCTGCAACAAGAAAGTAGCCACCGCTGGGTACTCAGCAGTCTAAACTTTGTCTCTGAAACCAAACCACAACAAAACACTCCAAAACCAATAAGATGGTTAATAAATGTCAGATATGAGATCCAAGCTGCAGCACTGCTACTATAGATTAGTTCACCTCAGCGAACAAGTAGACAATTCTAAGTTGGCTAGAAAATGTGACACTGAACTGACGAGCTGTAGGTTAGTTTAGTTTTAGGTTCAGCTGGAGGTCAGCTCAAAAGTTCACAGAAGTGCATATCAAGCATTAAGCACTTTATTCGTTCTGTACCTGGTACGGCTTCAGCTCCTGCTGCGTTCAATCACTGACTGGTAGCCTGATCACAAAGGATGTTTATTTTAATTGCTGCTTCCAGTGAAGGTTCCTACTCTATGGCTCTAATAGATACGGCGTTGCTGGCAGACTTCTGCTATAGGTGAGCAGAGGTTAAGGGGTTTGCTCCAAACAGATATCAGTATCTAACAGCCAATGGTCACACTGCACTTTAATAAGTTTATCAGGGGACTGCACCAGAAGAAGTTTTAATTAGTGTAGATAACAAAGCACTATGGAACACATAATGTTATATCCCATATGCATGGAAATCATTGACTTTAATCCTCTTAGTGGTTTTTCCCCCTTTCATTATTCAGCAACTGACGTAAAACATGCTGGCACTCTGCAGAACCTTTTTGGTGAATGAAAAAATAAACCAGACCTTTAATCTATCAGTAACATGGACTTTCAAGCTAAACTCTATTTAATTTGATGTCTGGGTAGATGAATTCCTACAGCAGCATGTCCCTCTTCCACTGAGTCCTCCGCTTTGATTCCTCCTTCTGCAGGCTGCATCAGGGATCTACGCCTCAACGGCCGTTACATGCCACTGGACAGCCAGCCACTTGACGGGGTTTCCCAGGTCAGCGTGCAAGGGCTCTCTGTTGGATGTTCATCAGACTCCTGCAAAAAGTACCACTGTAAAGCCCCGTTTACCTGCGTGGACTTGTGGAGAGTGCACGAATGCAGGTACACACTCCTACACACACATGTAGCTGGTATATAGCTCAACCACTCTGAGGCTTCCATACATTTTCATCTTTTTCAGTCAAAGCCGCAACGACTTACTTTTTTTGTGTATTCTTCAGGATTTGGATTTATTTGGGATCAAACAAAGATTATTACACTTCATCTAAAGATTATTAGCATAATCAATTAGAGTTAATCCAATCAAGAATTACATGTTAATTAAACTCATTTCTATTCATTACTTATCAACCGAGCTAAGAAACACACAAACAAATATGAAGGTTAAGAAAGGCCAAAAATATCATTTCTACGTAACAAACTACTCTGTAAAGGAGGAGTTTTTATGACAAGGAAATGAACTTTAAAATTATTTTCTAATCTGGATAAAGATAAAGAGTTCATAAATCTCACATAAACCTAAAGTTTCTCCGCAACCTAAGAGTTCTAAAACCTCTTAGACAAAATGATGAAGCCCAGATTTGAATATAATCTTGTTCTGTCATCTTTTATCACCAGAGCTCCAACAACCAAACAGGAAAAAGCTCCTTTATTGATCAGTTTGTATTTGTACCCAGACAGTTCTTCCACCTCAGTCTGAGAGTTAGTCACATGTCTCAACAGTAGAGGTTTGGACTCCCAAAGGTCTCTGAGGCTAGTGTTTTTCTGCACAGGCTTTCACTAATCTTGAGCTTCCACACTTTGGATTACTTTAAGAATTGGAATGTTAATGCTTCAAAAAAATTACTGACACTTAGAATATGTTCAAGATGTTTGGAGGAAAACTGGAATTTACTGAAGAGCTTTACTTAAAAAAACAAAACAAAAAAAAACAGACAAACTCAGTGGAGTGCATCCAAGTCTTCAAAGGTCAGTACTCACTTTGACTCTGTTAAACAAAACCTTCTTGATGCACTCTTGACTTCTAACAGACTCTATCAAATCAACTCAATGAGAGCTTGTACTTCTGTCCAAGGAAATGTCACAAAAAAAGAGGAATCAATGGTAAAGTGAGAGGAGTCATAATAGACGGTTAATAAAAACTCCTTCAAGTATTTTTTTCTCAAGAGTTTTTTGGATGAGGGAGCAGTTAGCTCTGTTGCCTTTCGGCAGGAAGGTTGTGGACTTTAGACTTTCTAAGTTGAATTAGCATTTTGTGACTGTGACCACGTGGGATCTCTCTGGGTAGGAGATTCACCGATCTGATATTAATATCTGTATCAGTTCCTATATTGAAAGAAAATCTAGATAGGGTGTCAGTGACAATGGACCCAGTTTAACTTTATGCTTTGTGCTCTGATTGCCTCATGCTTTATTACTTATTTTACATTACGCTTTGACTTCCTAATTGCACTTTCTGAACCATTTGAAAGGTTTGTTGCAGTTCATTTTGCATTAACTCTTATATGCCTAATTGAACTGAGTGAACAAATTAAAGTCGTTTTTAAATGTTTGACCAAATTTTTGAAGATATTGGAGTATTTAAGTGTGCTGTACTGATGCAGACTAGAAAATGGGTCTTTTGCAAAAGTTACCAATTTAACACATGAAGAAACATAGCTAAAAAAATAACCTGATTAAAAAATGAAAAGAAATAAAAAAATACAAGGTTTAGTCTCTTTCTGTAACACTCAGATTGCAGCTCAGTACTTATTTTGGACCTTGAGCACAATAAACGTAAAACACTTTCAGTGAACCCAAATATGACTTTTATTTCACCAAGTCTTATAAATTCTCTATAATTCAAGAAATTCTTTACCCTAATGCTACATGCAGTCATATTTTCACATAATTATGTATTTTTATGTTTCTGTTTAGATCTAGCACATCACCGCTGTAGTCACCAGTATTATGTGTTCCATACCAAAAATTGCTTCACTAAATAACCAGCATTGCACGCAGGAATCAATGTGTTTTCTACTCCCATGCTCTTCAAAAAATAGTTTCATAGATTGCCTCGGCGAACACTCAAATCTCAATACAATTTACAATAAAACTCTCAGGTAAAGTGCCATCATTTATCAAGCATAACACAATTTTGCCAAATACTTTGGGAAATGATGGGGATCGAAGGATCCTGTAGTTTAGGAGTAAAAGCTGAAATATCATCTTTGGCTGCATATTCCTGCATTAATCTCTTCAGATATTTTGTTTTCTGCTCTATTAGTTAAATAAATGTGTATGAATAAATAAAGTAAGGCCATTAAATGTCTTCCAGGTGACAGCAGCGGCTCAGAGGAGTCTCCTGCTGTTGTTTCCTCTCTACTGGCCCTTTTCTTCTTACTTCCAGAAACTTCCCTGGATCTCTAAACAATTTTCATCTCCCATTTATTTCTAATTACCCTGTTGAGTCAGAGTGTGTATTCTTAGTCCTCTGTTGTTATTTAGATGTGTTGCTATTATATTATATATAGTTAGCGTAGCCTTCCATGCTAACCTGAAACAAATCTATTTTTGTTTGTTGAAGACTTTCTACCCTCTACTCCAGGCTAGCTCCTTAGAGGTTCCAGCCCGGCCATTCAACTTTGAACGTTTTAGTGATCTCGTTGGTATTGATGTGAAATTAGTGTTTTGAAATCACTAAAATAATTTTTTTATAGAATTCATGTTTGTAGAAAGTTCAGACCTCCAAAGATGTCTGAAGCACTTTCACTCTGTGGATCAAGTTCTTGGTTGTTTTTACCTCATGCTTCTATCATGTGGCTACTCATCAATTGAAATACTATAATTGTTGCATTTGTTTTGCTCATTGTAGGCTTTTGGTTTTATTTTCTGTGACTGACATATTTTTTCTTTGCAGTGTTTTTCTGCTGCATTTGTTTTTTATGTTTGTGTGTTTTGGAGTTTGCATCAATCATGTGTTCGCAGCTCATTGCATCATTTCCTACATATTTGCACCTGTCTGCCACCGTAATATTGCATTATGTAATTTTTTTTTTTATTGTTTTATTTTTGACAAGCTTCTGGCAGAATTGTAAACATCACATATTTTCTTCAGAACTGCTCATCCATGTAAGAATCTGCCATTATTAGCTGTTTTTGGACCAGAGGTTTCTTTCGTGGTTGACGCAGTCTGTACAGTTATAGTTTAATCATTCTACTCTCAAAAAGAAGCTTTAAAATAAATAATTCAAAGCCCAAATTTTCTACAACATGAGGAGGTTGAAAACTTTTCTCTGCTGCTGCATTTAAGCTCAGAAAGAGAAACATTATAACATGTTCTGAGCTCATAAGTTGCTCTGAAGACATTTCTGAACTCAGTTTCATAATGTTTTCTGTACTAAATAATTTACTATATAAAATGCTGGTGTTACTCATTTTAAAGCTCTTAATAGAGAAAATTGACTTAGTAAAAAAAAAAAAAAGATCCACTTAACTTTCATTGATTTGACCAGTTTTAAAACCTTGAATGGAATTCAATAGCAATAAAATGTCCTGCCATCTATTTAAAATTGAATTTATTGAATCACCACTACAGTAGTGACTACTACTAAGTTTTGTTTTGTTCTGAGCATACAGTTGTCTATTAAAGTGTCATATTTTAACTTAGAATACGATCATAGATATTTCTTTTGATTTTGATGTATCGTGAAAATAATACAAAATCATTGTCAACATTACATAAACGGTGGAGAGTTATAAAATTCGCCTTCCAGAAGTCAAAACCAACACATCTGCCTTCATAAACACTAATAAGAGCCTGAAAGCCTGTTGCCTGGTGACAGAATCATTTGAGACCGACGCTCTCTGTGGATGACTGATGGCCTGGATGGGTCTCCAACTTCTGCTTGATCAACATTTCATGTGCCCCTCTGTGTTTTCCACTCATTAGAATCAGTGGGAACGTTGTGCAGGGTACACACCCACTGAAACTGCGCTTTTAGTCACATCCAGGAGTCCCAGCATTTTCTCTGCTATTGGAAACATCAGTCTGTAATCAGCGTCTCCAGCCTCCTGGCTTTCAAGCTTTTAATCTTGCCCCCACCCACACCCTCTCTTTCTTTTTCCATTTCCCTGATCCACTCACCCACATCATCCATCTATCCCCCCCCCCCCCCAAACAATGCTCTTTCTCACACGCAGCTCTTCCATTCATCTGTTATATTTCTATGACTCATCTTCATGAGTTTTCTAACCTTCTACCTCTGCCAAATGCACGGTCTACCTCTCTGTACTCTCATCCTGTGCATTTGTTCCTTTTCTCCATCATCTGAACTAAACGCTAAAAGATGATGAGAGTGCAATAAATGTTGGCACAGAGCCCCTGAGCTCAGAAAAGCTATCCATTTAGCCTAATGTAGAAACAACGAACACGCTTGAAGGAGCAGTATTATGTAAAATGGACTTTTTTGAGCTTTTCATCATGTTATAATGGTATGTCCTCATTAGAATCATACCTGGAGTGTTGCTTTGATTCTTTCATGCATATTTGAGAAATCCTTTAATCTCCATGGCAACCATTCAACCTCAGTGTACCTGCAGCTTCTTCTCAGAGCTGCAGTTTCCAAGCTTCCGTCTCACAGAACAGCTCTCCCCCGCTCCTCCCCACTCAGCTCCTTCAGACTAGCCAGCAGCAATTAGCAAACACCTGGTGGACCTGCACATCTGCTGAGCTCATTATAGGCGCTACTAATCAGTGAAATGCTGGTAGCAACAATAGGAGCCATGTTGTGACGACTTCCTGCAGGCGGAGTTTCAGAAAGAGCAGGAGTTTTTAAAGAGACAGAGTCCCAATTTCAAGTTGCTAATTTACAAAGTCAAATTTCTTTTAGGTCACAATTGATATATCCAGCATTTTCATAACAGCTGAAGTTGATAATATTTACTTAATTGTTCTATAAAATAACATTATATACCTGAAAAACACACAATGCTGCCCATTAAACATGCATGTGCACTGTTTAGGCACTGATAGTTGGCATGTTCTCTTTACTAGCAGGTTTTGGATTCCAAAATATATATATATTAAAAATCCAAGCAGCATTCGCTGATAGCAGTGTGTAGTTGAAAATGTTTTTTATCAACTCCTGTCAGCAACAAATCAGAATTTCTGCTCTGGAAGATCCGCTGGGTCTGTCATTAAAATCTGAAAACTCCACAACCCGCCAAAGCTGGGTGCGACTCTACTTCTCTTTTTAACACAGAATACAAGAGTGGATTAAGATTAATAAATTAAAGTTATGGCAGTTGTTAAATTTAGGTCTGTTTTTTAGTGTTTTAATGACTATTTATTGCATTTCTAAGATCCTGGGCGCAGGCTTCAGGGAGCGCTAAGAATATCTGTCTCCAAATGTAGCCCACAGAAGGCCTCGCTCACTACAAGTTGTTCATATGCAGATGTAAATTTAGAAGAGTGTATTCCTTTCTTTCTGGGAAAATCCTTCCAGCGTCAACATTCCCAGAGACTCTGTTTGCACAGTTGTTGTGGAAAGGGGGAAAAGCAGACGTTAAAAAAAATAATAATAATAATAATAATAATACGGCTGATTTGCATCCTGATTGAGTCATGGCAGTGGAACTCTGATCAGTCACCCACTATTGCACTCTGATCACGGCTCAGCCATTAGCCTCTGGTTCCTGTTTTACACCACCGTGCACATGGCCAGTGGCCATGAATGATCTAGTGAAATGTGTTTCTGGTTGTGTTATTATGACCAGTGATCTGAAACCACTCATCTAAATGGTGCTAGAGACGCCAAGCTGGGCAGATTTTAACAGCTAAAACACAAGCAAGTGAAAGTAGTTCAAATGATATGTTGCATTAAAAATAATTATGATAAACGCTGATGATTCTCACTCATTTGGCGTTATTGATGTTCTTTCATGATTTCCATTCAAATCAAAAAAGTAAAAATATTTCTGACATATTTTAATCTAACTGAATCTTTTTGAGTCAAAAACTAGAGAGAACTTCCCTTAATGAACTAACCTATCTATCTAGATACAAAAAATCATAGAGGTTAGCGAAGCTAAACCAACTGATACTAAACAAAACCCAAAACTATTTTAAGAGGAAACAAGAAAAACATCACACATCAACCAATCACAGCCCAGAGCTGCCCTAGTTCACTAAAGTAACACATAGTAGTTAGTGAAGCATAGTTGTAATAAACCAGGGTGTTAACATAATTGCTGTATTAATAATGGTTATCACTTACCTTTTGTTGTTGCTAATACATTTTCAATACATTTTTAGAATTTTTACTGAAGTCAGAATACATTTTGTATATTTGGTATAGGTTTATAAAAGCAATTTATATATATATATGTATATATATATATATATATATATATATATATATATATATATATATATATATATATATATATATATATATATATATATATATATATATATATATAACAGGCTATATATATATATATATATATATATATATATATATATACATACACAGTGGGGAGAACAGGTTTTCCCACTTGCAAAGCTTGAAGAAGACTGTAATTTTTATCATAGGTACTCTTCAACTGTGAGTGATGGAATCTAAAACAAAAATCCAGAAAAATACAATGTATGATTTTTAAATAATTAATTTCCATTTTATTGTGTGAAATAAGTATTTGATTATCTATCAACCAGTAAGAATTTTGGCTCTCACAGACATGTTAGTTCTTCTTTAAGAAGCCCCCCTGTTCTCCACTCAGTACCTGTATTAACTGCACCTGTTGTAACTCGCTACCTGTATAAAAGACACCTGTCCACACACTCAATCAATCAGACTCCAGTATCTCCACAATGCCCAAGACCAGAGAGCTGTGTAAGGACATCAGGGATAAAATTGTAGACCTGCACAAGGCTGGGATGGGCTACAGGACAATAGGCAAGCAGCTTGGTGAGAAGGCAACAGCAGTTGGTGCAATTATTAGAAAATGGAAGAAATACAAAATAACAGAAAATCTCCCTCGGTCTGGGGCGCCGTGCAAGATCTCACCTCGTGGAGCATCATTGATCTTGAGGAAGGTGAGGAATGAGCCCAGAAATACACGGCAGGACCTGGTCAATGACCTGAATAGAGCTGGGACCACAGTCTCAAAGAAAACAATCAGTAACACTCTACGCCGTCAAGGATTAAAATCCTGCAGTGCACGCAAGGTGCCCTTCCTCAAGCCAACGCATGTCAAAGCCCGTCTGATGTTTGCAAATGACCATCTGAATGATCCAGAGGAGGAATGGGAGAAGGTCATGTGGTCTGATGAGACAAAAATAGAACTTTTTGGTTTAAACTCCACTCGTCATGTTTGGAGGAAGAAGAATGATGAGTACAACCCCAAGAACACCATCCCAACCGTGAAGCATGGCGGTGGAAACATCATTCTTTGGGGATCCTTTTCTGCAAAGGGGACAGGACGACTGCACCATATTGTGGGAAGGATGGATGGGGCCATGTATTGTGAGATTTTGGCCAATAACCTCCTTCCCTCAGTAAGAGCACTGAAGATGGGTCGTGGTTGGGTCTTCCAGCATGATAACGACCCAAAACACACAGCCAGGGCTCCGACAGCCCCGAAACCTGAAGGCTCTGGAGGAGATCTGTATGGAGGAGTGGGCCAAAATCCCTGCTGCAGTGTGCGCAAAGCTGGTCAAGAGCTACAGGAAACGTCTGATCTCTGTAATTGCAAACAAAGGTTTCTGTACCAAATATTAAGTTTCATTTTTCTGGTGTATCTGGTTATTTCACACAATAAAATGGAAATTAATTATTTAAAAATCATACATTGTATTTTTCTGGATTTTTGTTTTAGATTCCATCACTCACAGCTGAAGAGTACCTATGATAAAAATTACAGTCTTCTTCAAGCTTTGCAAGTGGGAAAACCTGAAAAATCAACGCCTACTATTCATGGCTAATAAATATTAGCCATGAATAGTAGCTGCTTTGTTATGACAGGTTAGGAGGAGAAACTCATCAAAGTACAGACTCTAGTCATAGCTAATGAAAGCAGTGTTAACAGAGAGACCACAAGAGAAGCAGTGATGTCTGCCTGACTGACTGACGGCTGTCCTGCATTCAACACCTACGCAGTCTGCAGCCAGGCATAATGAACGCTGAGTGCTGAGCTTTGGAGAGGGCACACAAATCCCCAAGCAGAGCAAATTATCTTGTGAAATATCTCTCCAACAGCCGGGTCTGTGTTTCCTACCAGCATTATGAGGATAGTGGGCATTTTCTCTGAGCAGCAGAAATTAAATCTGAAGTGTGCCTCTGACAATCCATCCCTCTTTGTTTTTGCTGCTAAGCAGAATTGCAACATCATTGACTGTCTAAACACTCACCAATGTTGAATTGTTGTTGTTTTTTTTACAATAAAAAAAATGGCATTAAACTCTCAAACTTTCTGTTCTGCAGAAAATAGCCTGAAGAAAACACCAAGATATACAACAAAATAGTGTCTAAAGCAACACTGAGTTCAATCAGTAATGGCTGTAATGGCAACATCAAAACCTGGAATTTACAGAAATTAATGTGAGATCAGAGTGTTTTTGTTCCTCAGTAGAGTCGCAAAGTCTGAAGATAATAGTAGGTTTATGGGTCAGACTGAACCAGAGCAGAGAAACCACATTCAGAGGAAGGAGGGGCTGAACTATAGGAGCTTCTAGTCGCTCATCACGGTACAGCGCCGTGGATTCCTGACTGTGGTCACATCACAGCCCCACTGCTGACTCTGGATGTTTGGAGACTTCAGTGTTGATTCCAAAGGGGGTCACGTATTAATTGTCTTCTGTTTCTCTCAGGAAAAAATAAAAATAAAAAAATCTATATTTCATATAGTCTGCTTCATATCTGTATTTCCTAAAGCCCTGGAGTAGGTGTATACAAACATTGTGTGTATCTTCCATGATGTGAAACAGTGTCAACTTACATTATAATTCACATTAAAGAGTGTGAGACTCTTGATTTTTTTCCCCTCAGATGATACAGTCGACACCCACTAAAAACAGAACTTCTACTCACTTTTAGGTATGAAGAATTTCTGTGATTTCTTCCCAATAAATATACCGTAATAAGTTAAATAGAGCAGTAATTCTCTACCTAAAACTTGAATTTAAATGTTTTGAGGTGTTGACAGATTTGAAACCTGTTGTGTAAAATCACATTTCTTGAGTTTTTCATCATGCTATAATGTTATTTCTTCATCAAAACTTACCTGGAGTGTTGCTTTGATTCTTTCATTCATGTTTGAGAAATTCTTTAATCTCCATGACAACCATTCACCTGTGCAAAACACCTGGGTGGACCCAGGTAGACGTTTGTACTCAGAGCTTCAGTTTCCAAGCTTCTGCTCCACAGATCAGCCCTCCTCCACAAGTCCCTCTCTCAGCTCCTTCAGACTAGCCAACAGCAAGTAGCCAACACCTGGTGGAGCTGCTCATCTACTGAGCTCATTGTAGAAGCTACTTCTCAGTGCAACGCTGGTAACAACGTTGTTAAATAGGAGCCATGTTGTGATGACTTCCTGAAGATGGAGTTTCAGAAAGAGCAGGAGTTTTAAAGAGACAGAGAACCAATTTCCAATAAACCGCAAAGTCAAATATTCTTTTAGTCATATTTGACACACCTCTAAAGAGGAGCGACAAAAGCAAATGAGGTTGGTTAGCAGTGATTCAAAAGAACAATTGATGGTGTCATACAGGACATGCTACCATTGAATATTCTCTCTGCTGCCTGGATATTGAGCTGTTAGCATGTCCTTACAGTCATCAGCAACAGCATCTTCATACAGAGGCTTCTTCAGCAGGGGCGGAGCCAGAAACTTGTGCTAGGGGTTTCCAGACTGGGGCCAACAGCTGCTCCACTTCAGCGCCCAATATCTGTACTTTCAAAATAATTCACTGAAACTGAAAAGATGTTCTAGAAGACCTTGCTATTTTAATAAATATTGGAGTATATTGATATTATCACTGCCCCCTCCGTTTTGGAGGGGAAGTGCTTGTTCCAAAGGTCTGCTGGTGAGCTACATCCCCATGGCAACATCCAATCACTGCAGGGATGGCAGCGTGGGTTGCCAGGGTCAAATTATGACATCCTTTCATTTACTTTTAGGATAAACAGAGTGTTTTTGAACCATGTTGAAATAACTGATATTCTCACTTAAAAGGTTTTACTATGTGTACAATGTGTTTTCAATTACTGTATTGAAGCAAGTGAACTTGGAGGAGATTCTAGTTTATTAAGCCTTACTTGTGAGAAAAATTAGAATTCAGCAAATTACTAATTAGGCTTTAATTTTATCTTTAAGCAGGAAGAAGCTAATGTGATATGGATCGAGTAGAATGAAAAGAATCCAAACTGTCCACCTTCCTCTGCTGCTTTCTGTTTGCGAGAGCGAGAGCTAAGCTGCCACACGCCTCCTCTTCACTAAATAAAGAATCACAGATGTCATTTTATACAAATAATAGTATTGGAAACACGTCTTGACAATCCAACAAGTGTAAATAGCTAAACAGATTATTTTGATGTGAGCATGATTGCAGAATAATAACCCATCTTGGCGGAAGACACACTACATTGACTCTCCATTTCTTTGTTTAGTGGCAGAAGACAAACAATAATGAGATAAATGAAAGTTGTGCTCAGAATGTATTGTGGCTCTTTCTCTGTAAAGTTAAGCCATTACTTCGAAGCATGAGCACCTTACCAAAGACGAGACACAAAACTCATTTCAGATAGCATCAGGATGTGGCGCCCAGAACTGCTCCGTAGACACTGAATGAGATGCGGCTCTCATAAAGTGTTTGTTTAAGTTGCTTCACCCAAATGAGCTTTTAATTACAGTGGTGCTTTCTGAAGTGAAGCAGAAAATGTGGCCCCATCTGCATAAAATCACCCTTGTTACTGCCAGTGCCACAGTCAGCGTTTTCATTTCCCGCCGTTCCTTCTCTATTAAAGTCTACATCCCTGTAAGATCAATGATTAAAGGAGTAATTAACTTCTTCCACCGGTGGGAAGTTGTAATAAATATTCCATAAGATTAGATGTGGGTGGTAATGAGTCAAATTTTTCCAGATAAATGATCCAGAGTAGCTGTCCAAAGTATATTTGAAGGAATAGTTTTAATCCCCAAACCATTTAAATTTTTTAAAAAGGAAGATTAAAAATGGACCAGCTTATGGTTACTTTTGGGTACACGTTTTCCACAGCTGTGATTTATTTTGTCGAGTGTTTCATTTATTACTGTGTGCATTCATGCTGAACAATATATCAATAACAAAATATATTACAATGGACATATGTTGTAATAGAAAATACATCTGATGGAATATTCAATAATTTCACTGAACTCAGGTCTAGAACCGCTCAGCATCCTGGGAGATGTAGGCAGAGAAAAAGCTTCGGCCACTCAACTTCTCATGGCCGGTTAAGCAAGGTTGATGCCATATACTAACAAATTCACTCTTTGGTTACCTAGCAACAGCTTGTTCAGTAACATGTGCAGCAGCAGTTTGAGGTTTTGCCACCGTGACTCATAACTGCTTAAAAATAAAAAGCAACAGTGTGGAGTGAAAACGGTGTATAAAAGAGGAAAGGTCTCACCACCAGTTTGGCTGTATTTAAGATATTGAAAACAAAAAATTAACTAATAATTATAATGTCAACCCATGTAAAACCCATTGTGGTAGGTTTTTAATCCATACCGTCCAGCCCTCCTGTCCTCATTACGCTCCTATTAGCAAAAAGAGTTCCTGTGTTTCCATTTCTGTTTCCTGCCAGACTAGCCATCTTAGCTCAGGTTTCCTAATCGTTAGTGTACACTATCTTGTAAAAGACAAAGACAGTCAATCAGAGCAAGGAGAAGGTACTTAGCGCTGTCAGTCATACTCGTGTTCACGCTGATCACTCACTTCCTCTCTGCTGCGCCACAGCTCCTCCCCCACAGCAGAGCCTGCTGTGAGCATGCAAGCTAGTCATCATGGCCACTAATAAACATGAACTCTTTTCCTATAATGTTAGCCTGTTTCTGCACCACTGGCATAGCTGCAGCAAACCAGCGATCTTGAGCTTGTTCATAATGTAAGGGGGAGGGTTTGTAAGCAGCATGATTGACAGCGTTAAGACCCTCCTCCTGACTCTTATTGGTTGTTTCTGACAGTGATCTGATGGACCGCATGAAGAAGGCAGAGGAGATCCATTTTTTCACAGATTATCTGTCTTATATCCTACTGTCAGGTCATGGTAACAATTTTAACAAATACCGTAAGTAAAAAAAATAAAATAAAAAGATTATTTTTACTGACTGCAGTTTAAACTAATGTTTAAATATGTTTGGGGTGTTGTTTTTTTTGCTTTTAAATTACTTAAATCTGTTTTTAACTCTTGTTTTTCTGCCTGATGTTTTTGTGTTTTGCAGGTGTCCTCCTGGTCACATGATCCGTGTGAACGGCACCAAAAAGTCCTGTGTGTACACGCTATGCGCTACGCGGCCTTGTCACCGGGGAACCTGTGTGGCCCAGTCACCCTCTAAATTCACCTGCCACTGTCCGGAGGGCTACAGGGGGCGCCACTGTGAGACGACATTGGCTGTTTATAGGGAGGACGTGGGCCTGAGCTTCAGCTCGCTCTTTGCCATCTGTATCTGCTTCATGGCGTTGCTAGGTAAGTGTTGCTTCAGTTGCAATTTTGCAACACCAAATGTCTCAGGGCACTCCATTTTTCTTTACATTTTGGGAAGAAGGAAATTGTCTTCTTCAGATCTTTTTATGTTGTTTCCATCAGTGGTTCTTGGTGCAGCGCCTCCACAGGTTAGGGAGCGGTGGGACAGGTTTAGTTTGGTTTCATTAAGTGTCGTTCTGGTGGGTTCTCTATTAGATCATATTTTAAAATAACTTTCCACTCTGCCCTTGTAACCTCAACATAAAAAATGTGGAGGAATATCCTGAAGAAAAACATTCTATACTTATAAAAGTTGTATCATGTTTAACTGTTTGCTCTCTGATCTGTTTGGCACCGAAAAGGTTAGAACACATCTTGCAATGTTTCTAAATACATATGTGCATGTTATTAAAGCTGCTAAATTAATCCTCTTCATTTGAGAATTTGCTGTCCTTTGGTCATAAAATTGGTTAAATCCAGACAGTTTTACATCAAGAGGAACTGCTTCACATATTGCTGCTCTAATTGAAATTTCTGAAAAGGCAGAGGTACAAATGTTCTGTTCAGCTGATGGTTTTTCCCCTGCATGAGGATATATATTTCCAAATTCTCCTTAGAGTCTTGTAAACTAAAGTTGTTTACTTTGCAGGAGTTAGTGACTGAATTTAAGAATGTTTTTCTGGTAAAAGGTTCAAATTGTAGCCTAGGGCTTCAGATTCATCCGGGGAGCCCAGCCTTGCACTTTTGCATACAGAAAGTGTGAACTTCTGAAAACACAAACAGAAAACAAGTTATTAAAAAAACTGTGATTCAAAAAACATTTTGAGAAATATCTGGCTTTATGTTGACAGGAAGTAAAGAGAGGACTTACTCCATGTGTTTTACAGCTTTGAGGCTACAGCTGGTGCGGTTTTCAGCGACTGTTGTATGGAAAAGGGCTAACCAAATGATTGAGATGTGTGTGCGTGCGTGTGTGTGTGTGTGTAGTGTTTCACCTGAAAGTATTCAACATCCATGAAAAGACTAGCATCTCTTTGTAATAACCAAATGAAGCAAAAACCATTCAATGAGCTCAGTGTAGATAATATTACATCTAGCATCACAAAATTCAGTGTTTCACATCTTCTGCAGTCTGAGAATAATTCAGCCTTGCTGAGGAATCTCAGTTCAGGCCTCCTGGCCAAAGGCGTCAGGTTCATTAATATTCTTAGGTTTGCAGTTTGAAGCTGGAGTAGACGCCGTTTCTCTCACAATGAAATGTCACTAACAAGACTTTGAGCTATTTCAGGTGTTCTGTCTGAAACGTACTCATAAAGCCTTGTTCGGATAGCTTCCATTAGATGCACCTGGAACATCACTTGATCTGTAAATGTTTATTAAGGGTTTACAGTAGAGTTGAATTTGGCCTATTTAAACTGTGCAAACATCGGAAAACTTCAGAATTTAAAATATTTTCACATACAACTTTAGATGAACAAATCAATTATTGTTTAAATTGATCTAAAGTCCAAACTGTTTCATGTAGATTAAAAGCAGACAGTTGTCAAAAAAGCACAAAGTCAGAATTATGTGACACTTTTCATGTTTAACGTGTAAAAAATAAGAGTGAGGACCAAAGGAAAAGCTCCAACGTCAGTCCAAAATCGAGAGGGTTGGTCAACCTTGGGTCAACTTGATAAGCTGATCAGTTAGTTGTTAGCAGCTTGTTTTGCACACAAGAAAAGGAAGAGATTGAGAATTTTCTCAGGTAGATCAGAAAATGTTTCAGTGGGTTTCATTCTGTGAAACAGTAAAACTGCAGAGGGTGTAGAAAGAGTCCTGAAAGTAAAGCTAGTCGAAAATAATCCCACTGTAGTTGGTATGATGATGCAACTGTTGTGAGCCGTGTTTTAGTGAGGATACAGACAAGCTTGTGCTTTTTGCGAACACATCAGGTTTGGTAACATTGTTTTCTAAATCTTCTAAGAGATCTGCTGTCCTACCAGAACTTCCTGTCATTGACTTTCTGTAATAGAATAAACATTCTGGACCTTTCTGAGTCTTCGGCTCTGTTTTTGTACATTGAGAAGCAGTGACTGTGTTTTAAGAAAGAATCCATAATAGTCATTCTCAGGAGAGCAGGTAAGCCCACCAGGACGCAGTCTGTTTGTATCGCCGAAGGACATAAAAACATTTATTTTTGCTTTGCTTTTACATAATCTTTACATTTGTAAATGTTTAAAACTGCAGTTTAATGTATTTTTGGAGGGGGAGCAATGGATTTAATAGTGTATTTTGGTAGTTGCCACATTTGTATGCAGCCCCTCTGATTTGGGTAAATGAAGATATAGCATTCGTTCAAGACATTTATTAATATACTCATTAAATAGCTAGCATGACTACAACTTCTGTTATGTAGCCAGAGGTATTCAGACATTCTTTCAACTCATTGGATTCTGCTTCCACTAAGTTTTATGAAAGAATTGGCTATTCTCTGTAGGTCATTGAATTTAAACACAACTCTAGCTGCATTCCCATTAACCACAGAATTGTGCAAATATACATTTAGAAAATAAATTTGCTATATGGAAACACTCCAAATTAGAAAAAACTCAATTTTTTTCAATGAAAAGCAATGAAAACACTTTTTCTGCATTGCACAAGTCACATGATCAACAGCCGGATGTTACTACTGGTGAAAATGATGGAGAAGACGACAGGAAGTAGGAGGAGGATGAAGCTTTGTTTTTGTTTTTTTGGACAATATGCAGCTGGCTCCAGCAGAGCTTTCACAACATCGCTGCAAAGGATTGGTTAACTCGGCATTGGTTGAGACTTATCTACTGCGTGCCATTAACGTCCGTGTGTGTCCAGGCAGCAGTCTTATTACTTTGGGTGTTGCAGTGTTTCTACACAACGCATTAGCTGTGTGTTTCTGGATGTTTCTAATTATTTCTGAAAAGTGTCAGATGGTTGCCTCAACTCTGAGAATTGCGGTAAACTAAGGCAGTAGGTATTTAAGCTGCTGGAATAATGCTATCACACTTACACTACCAGGGGCCTGTAAACACACAACACTTAGAAGCAGTTGTAATAATTACTGCATCATGTATTGCATTAGGTGCTAATAGGAAGCACAACCTGGAAGGAAAGCACAGCATATAAATAGTTTTTTTTTTTGTTGTTGTTTTTTTCAGTGTAGAGGTCTGGTGTGGTGGAAGGGTTGCAGCTGGAACTGGACGGAATTTTGTCAAGTCATTTCATGTTTAAAATTATGTTTTGCAAAGCAAGTAAAACTTTAGAAAGCAATAATTTTATCTTTTTCTAGATTTAGGTTTCCTCTCTTAAAAGCCTTTTCAAACCACATTCAGACGTTAGTTGACATTCTGCTGAAATTGCTAAAGTTTCATTAATCCATAAATTTCTGAAAAGTATGCAGATATATGTTCTTAGTCTTTCAACAGTGGGTAAACAACTATTTAAAAACATATTTTACATTTTTTGACTGATTGGTGTAATTGTGAGGGTGTGCATGCAGCAGACCTTTGAGGTGATTATCGCCTCCAGAAATAAGAATATCTGCACATTAAAAAGAACTGAAGGATGCAAATAGTTTCAGACTGAGCAACATGTCAGAGTCCATCACACCGGACAGAGTCCATCACCACCCTGAGACAAGCACAGGGCGTGGGTGGGTGGAACAAAAGGTCATGTAAAAAAAATTGGATATGCAACCAAAGCCTGTGTATATTTCTAATATCTTTAAATACTTGCTTACTTAACAAAAGTTTCAACAGTATTGAGAAATTCAGCCCGACTTGTAAGGGATTTAAAAAGGTCACGAAATAATTTGAAATGGTCCAGAAAATCTTCAGTGAAAGTGTAATGTTATGTGACAGCAATGTTTTTTAAAAATGATAAAAAATAAAAACTTACAGCCAGGTCAGAGGAAACACTGTTTTGCAATCACAATGTTTCCATAACATAAAAAAAAAAAAAAAAAAATGGAAATGAAAATCACTCATGAAACTGGAGAGGATGCGGTGCAGCAAACCAGCTCTGAACAGTGGCTGGATTTTATTACAAATGTCCACAAATCTTTGTAGGTATTCTGCTAATGTTGAATAAAACACAACTGCAAAATAAGAAATAGAAATCAAAACTACACATGAATAATCTTGTTTGTGCAATAAGTCATTAAAAATTATGGCAGTGACCATCATTTTTATTTTTATGAATTATGAATATATTCATAGTTGAATATATTCATAATCCAGGCCTGGTGCTAGCACTTATCATCTGTCACCCAATCAGAGGAGATGTGGGAGTCTTATTCAGGCGATGGAGCAACAAGCCCCGCCTACTATGTAAGCTCTGTTTCGGGGAAATTGTAGTTGATGATTATAACTATTGAATTAATACTGTATTTTGGTAGTTGCCACATTTGTATGCAGCCCCTCTGATTTGTACACTTGCAGGCAACAACATTCCACATGTTGTGTGGATTGACACACAACTTTATGAGCTGTGATGCTGTGAGAGCTCTGGTGGAGCCAGCTGCACATTGTCTGGAAAAAACAAACAGGTTTGTGCCAGTAGTAACATCTGTAGTTCTCTACCGTGTTCTGTTCCATGTCTGAACCCAAAAGATGTTAGCATTTGATTTGAAAGAACCAGATATTTAATGGAGAATTCCTAAGTTTTCCACGACACCTCATGCGTTGCGATTAACCATAAAATTGTACAAATTGGAATTCTGAAAATTATTAATCATGTGCGATTTTAATTACATTTCTTATTTAATGGAAACTGAGTAATTGCCAAGTTGCTGTGTGTGTTTTTGACATTAGCAGAACATCAACAAAGATTTACATACATTCATAAGTGAAATGCAGCTACTTTACATGCATTACTATCCAAGTGGCAGCTGGGTTGTGTATATACTGTATGAGGGAAGTTAAAAATGTAAAGTGGGAGTGGCCACAAATATGGATGACTTGATTGATGAAACATGGAACAATTCATTTAAAAATAGTTTATTTAGTAAAAAGAAAAAATGAAATGTTGGTGACATAAAGTTGCTTCAAAGAGCCATTTTAAATGACACATAGACAACAATGGAAAAATCCCTAATCACAGAACTATCAAGAAGATTGAATATGATGAGCAGGATGTGGTTATAGATCATTTGTACCTATATGGTCATCTGGGCTGTCAACCTCTCTGCAGCAAAGTGGAAAAACCATCACTGAACTCTCAGAAGAGGCTGTTCTGGTATCGGCCATGACTCTACATAAAGCCTCCAGGCCCCAGGACTGCTCATTTAGAAATGACAGTGTCACACTCAGCTAAGCACAGGAATAAAAAGAACTGCAGGTCTGACAGAATCCCCTAAGGATTACCGGCCTGGTGTCTCTCCCATCCTTCACACCCAGTGACATTTTGCTGGTTGAAAATCACGCATTCTTTTTCATGACAACAGACTGAATCAGTATTCACCGGTGGCTTTTGCTCTGAAAAACGTTAATTGTGGATAAGTTATAGAGCCATGAAATGATCATTTTATGAGAAACTGTGTTGTTTGTAAAACAGAATCTATGTTTATACAGCTTTTCTGTAATTTATCGGTTCCTATTATTATCCACAGTGTGATTATTAATTTCCTCCATTCCATTGCTAAACTATTTGACTCCTAAGAATAGAAAATAGTTTCCGTTGATAGATAATTGTATTACTGTTTCCCTCCAAGGCCTATTGGAGGGCAGTTGGTTCACTATCACCTTTTTGAAATAATTTTAATAACATGTTGATCTTACTTCTGTTACCATACTATATATATATATATATATATATATATATATATATATATATATATATATATATATATATATATATATATATATATATATATATATATATATATATATATATATATATATATATATCTATATATATATATATTTGAATAGAATATGTTTGGCCATGTGTAGAATATGTTAGTTTTATGTGTTTTCTAAATTATTCTAGGTGGGAAAATTATTTGCATGTTGACATTGACCAGTCCATTCTGGGTGAAACCCAACACACGGGACACAATAGTGACGACATTGAGAAAAGTTGAACATTTTCCATCTTTCCTGTGTCGTGTCATAAGCCTACATGTCCACATCCACATGTACAAGCACACAATTCCACATGAATGAAAGTCATTGGTGGTTGGCTGGAGCATGGCTAGTGATCACCACCTCATTGTGCAAGATCCATGGAAAATGAATGGAGCGTCTACTGTGTATCTTTAAGTGCAAATTTATCTCCAGTAGATTGGATGATGTTGGTTTTTGCCAACCCATACAAGGCTGGTCTATGTCTGTTCTATGCAGAAAACCCTGAAAACCTTTAAGCTTGTCTCTGCAAGAGTCATGGTTGTAGAGTCACATACAGTGTGAGGACAAAGCCACTGCTGAGAGCCATAAACTGACCCCAGAAATGTCAAACTCTTTACTATGCTTGATTGTAATATAGCCTGATCCCCAAACCACCCGCTGTATTTATAGTTTTATAAATCTTAAATTTCATTCAAGGTCTTAAAACTTTTAAACCTGACTTTCAGAGATGCAGGTCTGACAGAAACTGTGTTGTTTTTCATTTTGTGCCAGTATAGTGGACTTTAATACAGTGGTCGATTATAGTACCGTCAAAGTCTTTGGCTCTTTCACGGATTTGATTCATGCATTCAAATTAAGCACTTCACAATTTCTTCTTGGAAGAAATTCCTCAGTTCCCCATACAGCATCTGAAATCTGCATGAATTATTGGAGTGCTGCTGTGTATTTCAGGAGTCTTACTCCTGCTGTGTTGGTAGCTGTTTGGTGTATCAGCAGTTAAAACAAAATCCTGTGAACACCTTTAAGAATCATATTCTGAAGTTTCATAGACCTGCATTTGATAAGGCCAGTATTCCACAACTAGAACCCAGAAATGGACTGGAGATAAAGCTGCTTTCTTGATATTTACACTTCATAGCAAGAAGGTCAGAAAGGAGCAGCAGAAATTTTGTAACTGCTAAACTTCTGCACCGGCCTCACTTCCTCCCTGGAGGCGGATGAACAAGGAACACACAAGTGTCTAGTTCGCCTGTATTAAAATCCTTTTTTTTCTTTCTTGACTGTCTGTATTCGTCACTTAAATATTCATCTTCCTGTACCTTTAGCTCCATAAAATCTATTCCTAAAGGAGAAACTTGCCTTGGGCACAGTCACACAGAGAGAATTGCCGCTGACAGGCTCCCTCTGTTTAATTGAGGACGCTGCAACAGAAGAACCGAGTCAAGATGGAGACAGAGAACAATGGAAGAGATCAGAGCGTGACAAAAATACAACAGGACATTGAAAATTATCAGAGGAAAACAAAAGAGAACTGATGAGATTATGCAGCAGAGGTGGTACACAACATTCTTTTTGTTTTTTCTTTTTTTATTATTATTAGAAAAAAAGGAAACCAGGAGTTTCCTAGTTCTGAGGAGGATGGGGAAAGTGTGCACAGCTTCTGGCAATGTCTGCACGTCTCATTGGTATTTTAGAGGGCAACTTCTTCACACCCTGGAAACTAGTCAGACACAGTTCAAATGATCATTTCTCTCTCTCTCTCTTTCTCTTTCTCTCTCTCTCTCTTTCTCTGTCTCTCTCTCTCTCTCTCCTCTTTTCACCTTTATTCCACAGCTCTCCCTTGCAATTTAGCTTCAGGCTCGTATTAAATGCGACATCCAACCTTGATCCTGTTGACGCTCAGTTCTGTTTTAAGTGTTAATTACTTGATTTGTAGGCGTATAAGGTGCTGTTTACACAAACCTGCAGAAATTTAGATCAATGCTGCAGGGGCTCTGGTAGTAATTTCAATCGGTGGAGCATTCTGCGCTCGATTGGTCAAGCATTCCTCTCTCTGAAATTTAAGTAGCAGCAAGAGACTTGTTTTTTGTGGGGGCGGGGTTTCTAAAAAAGAAAATAAAAAAACACACCATCAGAAATGTCTTTTGCCAACTTCATGTGTTTGAATCGGCACAGCAGAGGAAGGGCAGTAGCTCCTACATAAGACAATTCCAAAGACAAATGATATGTGGTTTTCAACATTTTGGTCTGATGTGCATTGGCATTCAGAATCCTCGAATTAATACTTTCTACAGTCACTTTTTGTTAAAGTTACACTTGCAAACCTCCTAGCGTATGTCTGCGTTAGAATTGCCCATAAAAGAATGACACATTTCCCATGTGTCTTTGCAAATGATCTTGAAATTCATTGGCTGAGGTGGCGAGTTTTGGAAAAATGAGCAAACGGATATAAAAAGCATTTTAGGCATTTGTTATATGTTTTATGTATACATTTTAGGGATAATTTGATAACATGATCGACATAGTGTTATTATGGTCTTTTATTACTTTAGTCTTTATTTTCATTATGTCTACTGTCGTCCCTTTCACTGTAATTATTGTGGATTTATATATTCCTGGATGTTGTCAATGAATATTGGCTTCTCTTAATGGGGATACTGTTTATCTGAGTCAAATGTTTTTCTGTGTTTCCTCCATCGATTGTCCCCAGATGACAGCATGTCAACCTTATTGTAGGGTAAATGTCTAAAATGGTCTGTGTATATAAGATGTTGACAAAGGAGCAATATTATGCGTTATCCAGGCACACAGAATCATTTTATAGCATAATCAACCAACTATGTACTGAGTTGTTATAAAAATGCTGTACATACCAAGTATAACTTAAAACAAATTAAAATTGGGCCTCTGTCTCTTCAAAACATTTTTCTGAACCTGCGTCTTCAGGAAGTCATCACAACATCACTCCAATATAAACCCTTTAACAACATTTTCATCAGTGTTGCACTGAAAACTAGGCTATATAAGGAGTTCAACAGATTTGCAGTGGCACCAGCTGTTTGCTAATTGCTGCTGGCTAGTCTGAAGGAGCTGGGGCTCAGACCTCTGAAGTTTGGAAACTGCAGCTCACAGGAGGAGCTTTGTTGTAGAAGGCAGTTCTTGGTCTCTATGCATTTTGCACAGCTGAATGGTTGCCATGGAGATTAAAGGATTTCTCAAACATTCATGAAAGAATTAATGCAACACTCCAGGTATGTGTTTGATGAGGGAATGATGTTATTACATGATGTAAAGCTCAAAGGAATTTGATTTTACATAATACTGTCCCTTTAAAAAGAGTGCCCAAAGAAAGGTGAACACTTTTATTTTATGTATATTTTATTTTATGTATATTTTATTTTATGTATATTTTATTTTATGTATATTTTATACAAACTTGGCCAGTTTGTGATGGTCGGCTCATTTAGGTTCTGGCATTGCTTCGTTTCCTCTGTGGTCTCTGTGGACTCTTTGTTGCTTTTGGTTTCCAGTGACAACATAAATTACCGGATGTCACTTTAGTTCCTCTAGTCCATGAGAGACAGTTCAATGCTGAACAACTTGCAAATGTTACTGCAAGTACTGCAACGCAGCAGCATAGCTCAACATTATGAGGTGTTAGGCTCACAGCTGCTTGTTACATCAGGAAACCAGATAGATTTACAGAACATTTCACTGGCAGTGTTTCAGTTTACTTTAAAATTTAATTCCTTTTGAGCACAGCAGCATGAAGCTTGAATGAATGCACCCTACTAAGATGGTATTGTAGTATCAGTGCTTCCACAACGTTTAACTTCTTCTAAGAAGTTGGACATTCAACTCTATACTGCCAAGTTGAATAACTTTTTTGAAGAATTTGGGTTGGTTCTGTGACACAGGAACTGGTCTGTGTCACAGTCTTGTATACTTTGGTTCAGAAACCTCTGGGTTACTTGATATGCACTGCACAGTAGAGCTCAGTCTGTCAGAGATTGAGCTCGACTTCATAAACACGACCCACATCTTAAAGATGCCAAGTGTTCCCCTCCAAGTGTTCAGTGCTCTGCAGGGACACATTAAGTTACACACTAACACTTTGTCCTTAAATACTTTTATTGCTTTTAAATAAGAAGGGATTAAGGTAAAGGTCAAGCAAGGCCTGGTCCAATCGGGAGTGATGTTAGTCCCTTAAAGCTCTAGCTAGTCACAATTGATTTGTGAGAGTGTTTCCTCTCTGATGCATACATCTGACCATCAGTAAGGAAGCAAGTTGACAATAAAACGGTTTCACTCATTCATGCTATAGATTAGGCTCTTGCCTGAACCACTTGATGAGTTTAATGAATGAGTTGTGTCTGAAATACTGTGTGGAAATGAGCGCTTGGGAATTCTGCTTGGCGTTGGATCAACAGCCAGTCATTTGTAAGGGTTTGCGGACCGAGTCTAAATAGGTCCAAGTTGTTTCTTCAGATCAAAGGATATTTCACCATTTGAATCCATTCTGTTCATTTTTTTAGGAGCTTGACATGTTTTCATTCATGTTGGCTGAAAAGTTAGCTTCAGGTAAAAGACCCAATAATTACAAAAACTATCCACTGTCCAGCTAATAACATAAAACTTTATCTTATTATTTTTCACATATTCCTCCCTGTCACTTATCTGGATGTTCTTGATCTTCTGGGCTGTCAGTTCTATTAACAATTTGAATTGAGGGGTGCTGTGAACAAAAATTGTGTGTGTGTGCGTGTGTGTGTGTGTGTGTGTGTGTGTGCGTATGTGCTAAAACTATGTCTAATTTGGTTTTCTCAAATTCATTTAATCCTCATAAACCAAGTCTCACATGACAAAAATATCTTCTTGTTATGCAAATAGGCGTACCACTGTTGCTTTATCTCCTCCAGCTCTGCCAATGTGTAGATTTGGGTTGAATCTGTAACAAATACGTGACATGCCAAAATTTTTCTAAAACTGTAGTCAAACAGCTGACAATGTGTATCTAATTCAACATTTTCTCAATTGCTATTAGAGTGCATAGGTCCCCACATGACAAACTGCTGTCTGTATTCAGATTCAAATAAAGTTCTGTCTGGACCCAGACCAGTGCTCAGATTTTAATTAAGAAATTTGCTCTAATCCATGATAGGCTGTACAACTTTTCTAGGCTTTAGGACAATTATAAGAATCACAGTGATTTACTGAAGGATTTTATTCCCATCTGGTTTATTAGCAGAGTTGTTCAGCAGTGAGCAGAGCAAACGCTCGGTGTGAACTCTGACCTGTTTGCACTGCCATGAATGTTTGCGTCACCGTTAAAACCTTGGTTTTCAACCACAAGTGCCTTTAAGCATCTATGTGTTGCACATCGTGAGTCAGCACATACATCATTTACCATCCATCTTTCATGATCACCATGTTGGCCTTGAGACATACAACTGAAAATAAGCTTTCAGTGTTCAAAGCAGAAAGAAATATCGGTTCTAGCAAGTATTAAAAATTAGTTTAGTCTTTGAAAAGCGAGCCCTGTTCAGTAATATGATCCAGTCTAAACCTCAGTCTGATACCATAAAGGCAGAGTTTTATTGATTGTTCTGCCAGATCTTCCTTTAGATTTCCTTTAGTGGGCAGTGAGAAGGGAGGAAGACGTGCGGAAAAGGACCTGAAGTGAGGGCGGACAGCAGCCTCTGTATGCGTGGCACGCGCTCTAACCACGGCGCCACACGACGTCCTATATTGGAGATTTAATCCGATACTGTTTTTTTGCCTGATATCGGACCAATTTCTGATATGAATATTGGATCGGAACACCCCCTTTTGTACATGTTCAAGAGAGTTCACAGGGTTACGTGGGATGAAACAAAATGAACAGAAATAAAAGCAACATTTTTAAAAGTTTTCTCACGTTTTGCTGCTGGGACTCCACCAGCAGGGGTTCTACGTTCAGGAATGGACTGAGCTTCTCTGTGAACATGAAGTCCCTGTTTGTCCACGCTGAAATATTGAAATGATTTCATTCAGTGTATGGTATCCACATCCTTGTTCCCCTGAACATGAAAAAGAAGTGAAGAGTATTTTTTTCCCTTTATTTCTGTCTTTCCTTGCACAACACAGCAGTGATGCATAATTGATTCAAAGTATGATAGAGTTTGGGCTGAACTGAAAATGTACTCCTGATGGAAGCTTGAATTATTTCAGCTTGGGTGTGTGTATAGGAGCTTTTGTTGTTCCTTCTTACATTTATTTATTTTCATTTGTTGTTTTTTGTTTCTTTTTTGATGGTTTCTTTGAAATAAAAAAGTCAGTCCTGATCAATAACCCAACACAACAATATCTGGACAAAAAGCATCGGGTCAGACAATACTTGTGTGGTTGTGCTTTCATGTACAAAAATGCTCAGTGTCAGAACAGCACCAATTATTATAGAGATTATTGATTCTAAAGTGTAACTGTTTTTTTAATAAATATGACTTCATAATTCATAACAGCCTGAACAACAAGGTCAGTGTTCACAAGTGATGGTTGATTCTTGTTCTTTATCATTTTTACATACATCTGTTGCACAATGAGAAAACAAATGAATTTGATGTATTTGTTTTTTGAACAAATTCATCAAATTTGTGTTCAGTATCTTGGATCTTAAGTCCTATCTGATAACAGTCTATTTATGTCCTGTTGTCATGATTCTTGATTTTCTGCTCATAAATAGTATTTATTCCATATTTTATTATGTTTTCTTGTGTAGCGTTCTTTAAATATGTCAAAATCCTGATTGGTTTTGTTTTTAGTTACTTTTTGTAAACCATTTGTCCTGTTTTATCCTGGTGTTCGTCTTGCTTTCAGGCCTCTTTCCCATTGACTTCTTGGTTTTGTGTTATTCTTTTTTTTCCGAGTTTATACGGATGTCATTGAAGACTTTGACTAGGCCAGTTTCATTAATGTGGTGACAAGAAAACCAGACTGAAAGACATCAAGGCGGTTGGTCACCATTAGGAAGCCGTCTAACATTTTCAATCATTTTGCTGATGAATGGGAGGTTGAAGATCGGCCTGTTATTCTGCAGTAGTGAATTGTCCAGATAGTTCTTTATCAGTGGTTTGATTGATGCTGTTTTGAAACACCTGATGAGAGCATACTATTTGAATCAGATCAGATGTAATGACAGGCAGAAGTTTGTTAAAGGAAAGTTGTGGATGAGATACGGAGACAGCAGGAGGAGAAGCTGAATTGATCTACAATTTATTCTACGTTTTTTGTGATTTAGTTTGTATTAATTGTGTCATTTTCTCCAGATTGGTATCGATTGGGCTCAACATTGGTAATAAGTTTGATACTGCTGTACAATTTGATGGTTTTCAGCATTTTCTCAGTACAGTAAAGCAATTTTTTTCCTTTCCTTCTTTCTTTCTTTCCTTCTTTATTTCTTTCCTTCTTTCTTTCTTTCTTTCTTTCTCTCTTCATTTCTTTCACATTGACATAATGGGGTATTGGTGTGCAGAATTTGGAGGAAACAGATTCATGTAATAAAATTTGGGATAACGCTGTTACATAGAGAAGTACTGTGGATACTTTCTGGGTGCTTTGTCAGAAAACTGCTGATTACCACAACAAGTTTCCATTTTCTATTTGATTGTACTGAATCCTACAAGCCCATGTCCGACCAAACAGATGCATTTTTCACACTCTGCTGCTGAGGTTTTGTCCAGAACAAAGAGAAGGAGAGAGAAAGACTGACAGATCTGATAAATAAGAACAAAAAAGCAAACTGCAGGTAGACAGGAACCGGACAGATCGCTGCCTTTATTTGAGGAATTGATTTGATTTTACTGAAGGCTTTACTGGCCTTAGAACTTCATATATTTCTTCAAGAAGTAGTAATAAGAACTTCCAATTCAGTTACTTTTTTGTGGCACTCCTTACAGCGTCAGAGGGATAATGTGAGCTTCCATAGAAATCTGCTTCCTGCAGCTAATTATTTTTCTCTAAATCTAGATTTTAAACGTGCGAACAAGAGGAGAAATGACTTTGAGACGAATATTTACTGGCACATATAAACTGCGTATTGGCGCTGGCCTTTAAGCGTACATCAAACAGCAGCACATTAAGAGCAGTGAAGGTGAGCAGTGCTAGATCAAACACACAGAGAGATGGATGCAGTAAACAGAATTATAGTTTCATGGGGTAAAATCTATGCTGTGTTATTGACTTGTGTTGATGCACTCATAGACACTGATCTCATTGCAGGCCAGCTTGGATATAGATTTTTCTGACTGGAAATCTCATTACATTCACACACACACACACGCACACACACACACACGCCCTCATTTAGCGGCAGTTGAACCTCTCAAAGTACAATGGATTCCCCATTGAGAGTGTTCACCTCTGACCTGTCCAAGTTCTCTACAGGACGCTGAAAAAAACACTAGTCAGTATTAACATTTGAACAATGCTAAGTTGGTGTTAAGGGCCCAAAGTGTCTGTAAGGGAATGTCACCCTTATCTTTCCACCACCTGAACTGGAATTACAAGCTTTCCATGAAATTATGAACCTACCAGCTGAGTAGTTGTGTTATAATGTTCTTGTCTATGATGCCACCGTATTTGCTGTGGAACTGCTAAACAAGCTCATGACTTCCTGCTAATCAGTTTTTTAAATCCGCCATTCTAAATTTTTTTTTTCCTCGTAATGATTTTGTAGTCCAAATTCAGTTATGCAGAAGTTGCAAGTAAACAAGTCAAAATATTCATGTAATATGTTCAAGTGTCTCTTAGTATGTGTATTAACTCACAGGATTCCTTACATCATCTCCTGGCATCAGATCCTCTTTGAAGTGTCTGGTTAAATGTGATTTTTCTCTGGAATATGCCCACATCAATGGAGAAAGTCCGTTTTCACCGAGCGTTTAAGGAAGAATGCTTCAGCAACCTCCAGCAGTATCAAGAGAGATTTTCTGAAAGTCTTCATCTGAGCTGCTAATAACACTGAAATGACAGCAAAGCTTATTTTAGACATGAAAGTTGCGTGTTGATAATCACATCCTGGCCATTGGTTTGATAGTAGCATTGAGCCTTCTACCTCTGTTAGCGCTATCTGCTAGCTGTTAGCTGCCTTGAGGCTATAGCTGTACTGCATGTTTTCAATACAATTATTTGCCTTTGTTTTTGTCAGCACTACCATATAATTTACTACATATATGTCTATTTTTTTGTATCTTATGGGAGTACCTGTAGCATCTAAGCTAGGCTTACACTTATGGCAACACCGTGGGCTAATGCATTGGTTATTGTGCAAAAAAACAGGTGACGACTGGAAAGCCACTTTAAAAGCTGGTTGGATGCATGAGTTCAGAAAGTTGATGTCTAAAAAGAGAGTCTGGCCAGAAAGTGGTGGACATTGGAGCAAAGAAGAGAGTGAGAGAGTTAAACCAATAAAAAGATGGTCAAAGACAGCGCAGGACCTTGGAGGCTTTGTAAACAGATAAACACATAATCTCTCTTTTAAGCTCTCAAACACCCTGTCAGAAACACCGATCAACTTCTCCATTTCTCTGTTTTCCCTCCAGAGAGGGCTTTGAACAGCACAGATACATCTTGTACACCCTGACCCCCAGCTTCCCCGCTTCACCTCTCCATGGAGCTCATTCCAGCCACTTCATGCTCACACACTCACACGCTCACACACTGTTCCGCCGGAGAAAGCAGAGAAAACACTGTCTCTGCCCCCACGAACCAAAGAGGAACTCAGTTCATATTCGCTGCTGTTTATTTGCTTGGTGAGTTATTGTGGTGTGTGTTTTTCCCCTTCATGTGGGCCTGAGCTCTAATGCACAGGGTATTGATTCCAGCAGAGCAGAGCAGTCATCTTCACAGCGGCTCTACATCAGGTTTCTGTCTGTTCTTCCTGCGCTTCCCTTCACATGTCATGTTGACTTTTTTTGCTGCACCAAACGGGAGTATTTAACGGAGTCGTCGTACCATCCCATGCTTATTTGTTTCAAAGAGGAAGAAGAAGCAAAAACCAATATTTGTTCATTAATTAGAAAAAAAAAGAAGCTACGTTTTGAAGTTGAGCGTATTATTTTCAAAATCAAAATACTTCATATGAATAAATATAAAGAAAGCAATAAAGCACTAATGGAAATGGCAGAGTTTGACATCAATAACTGATCTTCACGTAGGGACTTTTAGCTGCAGGCTTTGCCAAAGGGAGCGACGCTGCATGTAAACAGATCCTGTTCCTGAGGGAAACGGAAGCTGCTATAAGCTGCATCAACTAGATAACATTTGTCTTAAAGTCTCCAAATTTGTAGTAGGCGTTTATTCCACACTCAACTTGATGCATCGGGAGAAAATTGGAGTCTAAAATACAACCTTGTTCAATTCCAAGCTCATTCTGTCACATTAGTTCTGATTTTTTTGTTTGTTTGTTTTGTTTTGTAGACTTTTGTTCATCATTGTTTTGGTTGAAGGATTACTGTTTTGTTTTTTTGGGTTTTTTTTGGACAATTATTCTCTCTGGTTCTGGATGCTGTGCACCTGGAACTGTATCTATTCTTGTTCCTACTTTTTAAAATTCTTTGGACAGTAATGATGCGTAACTATGACAACAATGTTATTTTACAACTGTGGACAGGTGATTTGCATCCCCAAAAGCTTAAATAAAACTCCAAACCCCAGAGGAGCCGAACAGGAAGTTCAAACCAGTTCTTCATAACCTTGGTGAGGATCAGATCTTCGTCTCCAAGGTCTCCAAATTTAAAGAGGAACGGCAAAAGCAAAGGAGGGGGATTAGCGATGCTTGCTGTCAGCTGATGATGTCATCCAGTGGAATACTGTCTCTGCTGCCCAGATATGTAGGTGTCACGTTGTTATGACAACCAGGACACACTAGCCACAATGACACTTTGAAGATACTTTGAAAACATAAGTTATGAGAACATTTTTTTCTCCCATTGGGATAAATAAAGTATTTTTGAATTGAGTAGAACTGAAGCTCACAGAAACTTAAAGTTTACTCACTAACATTTAATGCTGTTAATGACCAGTGCACATTTTTTGCACAGCTTCTGTACAAGCATTCTCATATGTCGGCTAGCATGCAAATATTAGCAGACAAAAAAGAAGGAAGGTGACCTAAAGTACATAATCAGTACTTGATAGTTTTCAGGTTTGGTGTTGCTATGGCGACTCAAAGGATACAAATCCTGTGCCGTTCTGGGTAGTGTTGGAACACGACTGCAGAGTTTTTCCAGCCCATGCCCTCCCTCATTAATAATTGATATTACTCATGTCTGAGGCAAGTTGCAGCTTTAGACTGGATTCATTAATGAGTTTAATTAGCGCATAAACTTCAATTAATTATGTGACATGAATCCCTTGTAGCTCCTTGTTGTAGGCTCAGTTTGTTCAGTAGAACACAGATGTACTGCTGCATCGCTCGCTGCTCCTCCCCTTCATCTCTGTCATCAACGGACGGTTTTATTTCTTCTCAAATGTGAGTTATGGACACAAATCCATCCTCGTCTGCATGTCTTGTTCATGTCAACAAAGAAAATGTGGAACACAGAGCTACAGAGCCCACGTCAGAGATTTCTGTAAGGGAAAATGACCTGTGTGGAAAGCTGCTGTTTAGATTTAGATCTAATAAAACAATATTGATCTGCATGCTTTGTTAAGAGATGGTATTCATTTTCCTTATTGCTCATTGACTCAAGAGAGGAAATAAGGAAGACTGTAGAAGTTAACGTCTGCATTAGAGCTAAGATGGTTCCCACTGTGCGTATTAATGCATATTTAGTGAATATTTGGTATTTGGACTAATAAAATAGGCAGTTATAAATATTATGAGAGGGGGTGGTAGGTATATTTGCTATAAGAGGCCGGCTGTGGCTTTGTACCCACGGCTGTTTTACACCAATTCATTTCAGTGTGTTAAGGAAGCTCTGTGAACCTGTGCGGTTGTTGTTGCAGCTACACTGCCTCTTTGGCGTCATGGCGACCCAAACGCGTACCACCAAAAACAACAGTCTGTCTTCCTGTCTTTATCCCGTCTCCCTCCCTTGGTTCGCTGGCCATTAAAAGTCACACAGGCTCTAAAAATGAACAGTGAACTTCATGAAACAATTTGCTCTTATAAATCTGTCAGACGCTGAAGTTGTGGTGCGGGCGACAAGCTGACAGTAAATGTGTATTGATCTCTGCTCCCATGCAGTGCAGCTGGTTTATGGCTGAGCGAATTCTCTCTTACACAGTTGTCAGGGGGAAGGCCTGTTTAATGGGATGTTATCAATCCGCTTGTGAGTCTGAGTACCTTCACCTTAGTGCTGCTGGGCTTCAGGTGTGACGTGGGAGACACGGAGGAAAAACAGTTGAAATAGAGGGAGAAAGTGGACCAGAGCGTGTTTAAATCTGTGTTGGAGTTGTTTAAGATCACAGATTTCCATGGTGATATCTGAGATTAATGGGATTTGAGCAGCCAGGATGTCTATAATGCTGCCAGTTGAAATCAGTTGCGGTCTGGGATTGGTGCTTCTCTCTAATGTGATTAAATGCTTCTCTCCTATGGAGAGGTTTGTTTTTTTTTTTTTTTTGCTTTGTTTTTTTTATTGTTGTCGCCAAAACAGATTTGAAGATACAGTGGAGCATGACTCAGTTACTTGATGACATTCCAGGGTAAATTATTAAATATTAACACACAAATCTCTGCTGCAGTATAGTGAGAAAATCACCTAAATTAAGAAAAAGAAGAACTGTTTGTGTGTGCATGTGGGGGTGTGTGTGTATAGAGGAGGTTAATAATACAGAAATGCTGGTGAGTTTTGAGGTAAATAGGAAGACAAGAGGTGAGAGGTTCGAAGCTAAACAAGATTTGTTGGACATTTTAAAAGGTCATTGTAAGAAAAACATGCAGATTGGTTGAACTGTGGATGTGTGTGGAGGCCGTACAATATTTATGTCAGGAAATCAAAAAAAGATATTCCAATGTCACTGATCTGCTTTTACAATCTTTTTTTTTCTTTTGTTCTTTTTTCTGAACAGTCCTGTCAGAACACCGGTGACCTACTCTTCCCTTTGTCAGACCAGTTTTAATCCCACACCCAGATTAGGACTGTCTCTGCCACCTGCTGTTCCTCTAATCTGGAACTTTTTCTACAGTCAGTCACAAACTTTAGTACATCTACAGAAAATTAGAAGATTGCAAAAAAAGTTTGATATTTATTTGGCCAGTCATCATACATCATTTATGATCGTCATTCATAGATCGATATATTCATTGTGTGTTTATTGTTATTGTTGATGATTATGTCTGGGGCACGTCATGCTGGATGGAGATGATGGTTTTATGTTCCAGCAGGATTTGGTTCAGTGTCTGTGGTGTTCTTGTTTCTGATTGGCCTGTAAATTCCCCTGACCTTTAACCTTGTTCAAAATCTATGGCACATTATCATGTAAGACGTTACAGTAGCAAAATCTATAAGCTTGGAATATTTTACTCTGTGTAATGAATCTGTATATAATACTGATGAAATGCCTTTTCTTAAGTCTAATGCAATAAACAAGTAAGCAATTAATTGCGTAATAAAATCAAATCGGTTTGATAGTTTCCATTGTGGTGATTTATATTTTTGCTTAGACTCTTCATAATTCATTTTGTCTCTAGATTTTGTTTGTGTGTGGTTTTCATTTGCTTTTATTCATTTATATATATTTTTTTCTTTTTGGCATTTACATTTTATTTTGGAAATGTATGCAGTTCCAGTCTGTACAAAATGATGTTATGTTATTTTAAATCAGATAAGCATGACATTCTAAATTATATATCTAGGAAATTGTCTGAAAAGTTATCATTTATCTCAATAATTTCCTGGACAATTTATCGTCCTTTCCCTGAACCATCGGGTGAAAACACGGCAGGTGTTTCTATGCTTTCCACCGAGTCGTTTTGCTGCTCTTTGCTTTAGCAGTGGCTGCGGTGGATTAAATAAAGTTTTGCCATCTCTTTCTGTGAGTGCAGTTCAGAAGTCCTAAAGACATCGACTGTGTTTATTTGTTGCTTTTATGACCTTTGGGCAATGCAGCTTATTCTGATTTCCATCCCTCACCTCTGTCCAGCCCGGAGCATCAAAAAGGATTTGACAGGGCGTGCTGCTGTGGGATAGCACGACTCACGCTTGGAGGCCCTGAGCCCTCGACACGGCCGTCATGGGTTCGATTCCCAGACCCGCCAACATTTACCGCATGTCTTTACCCTTTTCTTGTCAGCCTATTTTCATATAACAGACACTAGAGCCCACAAAAAGACCCCCTGGAGGGGAAGGGCAAAAACAAGGATTTGACAACTAGAAAGCAAAGATTGTTGAGCACTAAGAAGTCTTTAGCTTCTAGAAGACGATGTTTCCCTCCAGAGGAGGTGAAGATAAATATAAAATTAAAGAACAATAAAAGTAGCTGCAAATTGTCCTCCAAACGAGCATTCCTCATGCTGAACTCACCATCTCTACACATCTCTACTGTGTAGAGATGTAAAACGACTGTTTGTAATGAACGGAGAAATTCCACTGCCTGACAGCCTGGGAATATTTTATAAGATATGAGCAACAAAATGAATTCCTGATGTTGATTTCTGAAACATCTTCACCAGTTAAATCCCCAAACCTGCCCAGTTGTAGGTCTCATTATCACCAAATGATGCTCAAGGCCAGTTTCATCAAAGCACCTCTCCCTTTTGGGGACACACCCTCAGTGGACTGAAGAATTGTTTTTTTTAATCATTTAATTTGAATTTGCAGTGCTGAGCTGTCGCTGCTCTGTTGTCTCAACTGCAGTGCTGCTGCTGGGAATTTTCCTCTACACCCGCTGGCGGAGCTACAAAGGTCTGAAGGAGGGCGTGTACCACGTGTCGGCGCACCACGACGGCTGGGAGGACATCCGGGAGAACGTGCTCAACTACGACGAGGAGGGAGGCGGTGAGGAGGATCAGGTACAGGAACCGGAGGAACGCTGAACGGCCGGCACTCACAAACACATTCCCAACAGGAAGTCCTGCTTGTGTGAAGAGGAAAGGCTTTTAGCAGCAGAAATGTTAAAGACTGTAGATGTGTGTATTTTTACATCCCTGGCAGTGTTTGCAAGCTGCCAGCCTTGCAGTGGATTAAGTCAGTTCAGTTTGGACAGAAATTGTGCCTCGTGTTTTAATTAGGCCCACGCGAAATCCTTATCTCCACTCTCCACCACCAGTGGAACCCACATGCACTCAGCTGTACTAAGAGCCGGCGTAACATCCATCACAGCTTTAATGGGAGAAAAATATGTGATCACCACATCGCCATACAGTACACACACACACACACACACACACACACACACACACGCCCACACGCACACTTTATGCTAAATTGACTTTTTGAGCTTTATATCACGTTATGTTATTCCCTCATCAGAAATGTTTCTCAAACTTTTTTTCATACGTTTGAGAAATCCTTTATTTTCCATGGCAACCATTCAGCTGTGGCTAGGGCCTGATTGGAGCTAGCCCCAATCAGCCACTCAGCTCCTTCAGACTAGCCAGCAGCAATTAGCAAACACCTGGTGGAACTGCATGTCTGCTGAGCTCATTCTACAAGCTCAGTGAAATGCTGGTAAAAACATTTTTAAAGGGTTAACAGAGGAGCCATGTTGTGGCAGAGCTTAAGAAAGAGCAGGAGTTTCTTAAAGAGACAGAGTAAATTTCTTTTAAGTCATATTTGATATACACAGCACTTTTATAACAAATTTATGTCATATTATGATTTCTTTATTAATGACAAGTTGTCATGATAAAGACATTTTGAATAATGTCAACTTTGTATTAAGTGTCATGATTTACCGAATGACACTTAATGACGACAGTCATAAATATTCATGAAGACTTTCTCATGTTCATGTCAGGTTGTTATGTCGTGTTTATGACAGTGTCATGACAGTCTTATTCACAACCCGTCAAATAAAGTGTTACCAAACTTCCCAACAGACCCCCAGTGACAGGAAACCGAACTATCCCTTTAACTGTAATTTAGAACATTTTGGATTAAAATTTCAATGATTAATGCTAATTTTGCGTTAAGGCAGGCGCTTTTCTTTATTTTTATATTCACTGATGCAGAACGGTAGGAGGTGCTTGTTTTTTTAATTACATTTTTTAATTTTAGATCCATTTATGTTTAATGCATTTTTTTTAACAATCTCTACAAAACTGTTCACAAGCTTTTGTCCAGATGTGAGGTCCAGTTGCTGCTCACGACTCTCTGGTTTCTGTTTTTAATCTCAGGACAGAAAAAAAACCTAAATAAAAAAAAAAAGGCCACTTGCCACTTTTCACATAATCAGCTTTACAAATCCTCCCACTCCTCCTCCATGCATGAGCATCTTTTCATCCTTCTCCTCCCACAGGCTTTTTTTTCTATCTCTGTGCCTTTTTTTCTTCTTTTTTTTTCTACAGTTCTCATGGACTCATATTATTTGTGAAGTGACTTGCAGGTTACTGGATGTCAGGGTAGCAGCAGGCTGAGTCCCATCTCCTCTCCGAATCGCCTCGGCTTATATTTTTATCCTCAGGGTCAGAGGAAATCTTAAACCTTTCACAGAGAATAAATGGAGACAGAAACTTAACCGGCGAAACGTTCTCAGTAAACATAATGAGCCCAGCTCTCCTTTCATTTCTCTGTCACATTTGATTTTTTCCTGCCTCCTCTCCCCTGCAAGCATTTATGATGGATTCAAATGTGTTCATTAAAAGTCAGAGGCACATTTAATCTTTTTTGGCCTCATCTGCATGTTGTATGCGTTAAAGACTTGGATGTTATTGCGTCCATTTATAATGTGCTTGCAAGTAGATTGCGTTAAATACATGTTAATATGTAATTTGATTGAGGAGAGGTAGTAACCAAATGTAACCAGCGGGGGGTCTAGCGCTAGTGAGCTGCGGTAAAGAACGTCCCCCTGAGAAACATGTCTGCTGCTCATTTATTCAACTATCCCCTTTTACAGGTATGAGTTTACACTATGGTTGAAATGATTAATCAGATTAATCGACGATTGAAGTTAAAATCAATTAATTTACTAACCAATTAATCATTAAGTGGAGGATACAGTCTAAAATATGACATTTCCTGACGGTAAAAAACAACAGCAATTAACAGTAAATTTATTTATTTTGCAGATTTGCAAAATAAACCAATATTGGTAAAAAAATTAAAAAACAAGAAAATAGAAATTGATGTTTCTGTTAAGCAAATTTATTTTCAAAATGTCATTTATTGATTTATTCCCCTTTTCTTACTGCGTTCTCCTGCTCCACGCTTCGCTAACGGCGTCTCCAGAACGCCTACGACATGGCGGAGCTGCAGAAGTCCCTTCAGCCAAGCCCCGCCCAGTCGGTCCAGTACTGCCGCTCCAGAGCGCTGCACCACCCGCCGCCCACCCACCACCTACACCACCACCTGCTCCACCAGGCTCCGCCCGTCCCGGCCTCCGCCCCGCCGCTGGACCCCCTAAGCCGGACGTCCAGCTCCACCACCCTGCCTCCCTCGGCCGCGTCCACGTCCTCCACGTCCACCACCGCCGCCAGCCTCCGCAGGGACGTGCCCCCCGCCCGGCCCCCCGCCCAGGGCCAGGCGCGCCCCTCCCAGCTGGCGCGGCGCTCCCTCTCCTTCTCCAGCCAGGACCTGGCCCGCTACCTGTGTGAGATCATCCGTGATGCCGACCAGCACCCGGACACGGGGCCCTTCGACTCCCTGCAGGTGTTCTCCACCGAGGGCGGGGGGTCGCCCGCCGGCTCCCTCAGCTCCTTCAGTTCGGCAGGGCTGGACGGGGGGAGCACAGGGGAGGGGAGTGGGGAGGCTCGGCGGGAGGAGACGCTGGGGGAGTGGGGCCCTCGCTTTGAGAAACTGAGAGCTCTGTATGAACGAGCCGAGGCCAGCGACCTGTGAGCGACCGGACGCTAATAACAGAACGCCTTATAAACCTTTCAGACGGTCAGCGGTGAGGGAGCGGAGTGTGAGTGACTGACAGTCTGTCTCCTAATCAGCTGTCCGGGTTGTTGTGGCCCTCCAGTGGGCGACTGCTGTCTGAGAACAGACATCATCATCTCCAGGTGAGATTAAGGCTTCAGAGCGTCCTGAACACACGGACGTCACTCTGCAGAGTCCAGTCCTTCTGACGCCGTTTTTATTTCAAATCAGCACCAGTGAAAATGTATTTTGTATCTTGTTGCTGCTGAATGAGAGCCGTGTAAATAAGGGACATGCGTTGCACACTGCACTATAACATCATCAGTTTCTCATACAGAGATAGAGCCTTGTTTTGTTCTTTTAGTTGTTTTGTTTTATATATATATATATATATACTGTATTATGTTCTCCACACAGTTTCTGAAGTTTCGTTTCAAGTTTTTATGAGGGGAAAACCTGAAGACGCATTTTGACGATGAGACCAGGGCAGTTTTTCCTCTAGAAATACTTTTCCTGGATCCTTCCAACCTTTACTGACCAGTTCTCTCATGACGGCTCAAACTCAACCTGAGTGTTGACCAATTCCTCAGTCAGAGCGCAAGAGAGTTTCTAAAGCCACAAAGTCAGATTTTCAGCTTTCAATCTTTATAACTGACATACTGAGAAGTTGACATTATGGATTATCTACAGGAGAGAGAGTTGTCCAGAATTAAAATAACTTCAGTCACATAAGTGTTGTAGTAGTTGGATTTTTAATAAATAAATCATAAAAGATGTTACTTAAAGTAGCATCCACACTCACACACACACACACAGTCAAACACATACACAAGACAGATTTCTAAAACAAATTACAGGAATTGTTTCATATATTGAAATTTGGAGCTCTGGATGAACTTCCTGCCCTGCTGGTCACCATGAAGTGGCCCCTAAGAATAAGTTCCTGCAGGTAATACGCTCCGGGGTTCCAGGGGTTGGACTTTTTTTGGGGGTTTTTTTGTTGTTTTTTTACTCTTAACTCAGTTGAGTCCTTAAGTATTGGTGAAGTGTTTCGAGCTCCAGCACTCTGTGGATTGTAAGACATCCAGCCGTCTCTACTTAGCAACGCGCCCGCATCGTCGTTTCATTTCCTATTCTCATCCGCTCCACCGCCGCCGCTCATTGTAGCTCACCCAAGGGGGGCCGGCAGGGGCCGCACGAAAATTCAAACAGATCTCTAACAAAGAGTGGACGAGAGGCCCGCGGGCCGGGATGGGTGTGTGTGTGTGTGGGGGGGGGGGGGGGTATGCCTGGTATGCCTCCACAGGCATACCAAATGTGGCAGCTGCTACAGACTGTTTAAGCAGGCGGTCGCTCAGTGAAATGCAAACTACACAAGGTGACAGCTCGAGAAATTCAAATAAATGGAGGAGCGGATCGGAGGAGATTTAAACGGATTATCCATACAGACGCCATAGCAGGAGCACCTGTGCATTGAAATCATACAGAAATATCTGCACCGTCTTTCCCACGTCACCAGGGGACGACGGTCCTGGGTTTCCCCCCCACACAAAACTACACAATCCTACTCCTGATGCTTTTGACCCAGCGAGAAGCATTTATCTGGAAAAGAACAAAGAGGAGAAATAAAGCGTCAGAAAGGAAGCAGGGTGCCGGGAGTGGGAGGGGCCAGCTCCTCTCACCTTTGATAAGAGAGATGATTACATGGTGGAGGGTTGGATCAGAGAGCGCTGGGCTCTGTGATGACAGGAAGGAGGTGTGGATGGAAATGTAGGCAGGAAGCAACAGTCAGTGATACAGAAAACAGCCTGACCTCTGCTGTGGCCAGCAGGAAGCAGGCCTACTGGACGGCTGGTCACTCTGGTTGGCTTGAAGAGACGTTGTTCATCCTTGCAGTAATTGTAGCAAAATGTCATCAACTTTATATTGCAATTTGCTATGTTGTCGCGGCACAACATAGCAAATTCCTACCAATACAACCCAACCGTGGACACAATACATTTGGAAATGTTATGTAAGTTTTCTAAAATATGTCTTGTAGATATTTGTTAAAACTGTCACCAAGTCGTGACAGTTTAGCGTGAGACAGATAATCTGTGAACAGGTCGATGTCCTCCACCTCCTCCCTGAGCGGCTTCAACCGTCTGCTGCACAACCAATCAGAGCCAGGAGGAGGGGCTTAGCGCTGTCAATCAATTTGGTAATTTTTCTAATGTGCTAAAGGCAGATACACAACTTATCACAGGAAAATTGTCATCAGTGGCTAACTAGCATTAGCATTGACATCAGGCTCTGCTGACAGGGAAGAAGCAGCAGCGTAGCAGAGATTGGTGAGTGGTGCATGTATGGGCATGATTGACAGCAATAAGTCCCTCCTCCAGGCTCTGATTGGTTGTTTCTAGATAGCACTGGGAGAACTGGTAAAAGGCAGAGTATCTCATACCATACCACCACAGTTTCAACAAATATGTAATAAAATATTTTAATAAAAGTTACATACTGCAGCTTTAATCAAATCCAAAACAGAATTTTCCAGTAACTGGTCCACTCCAGATGGAGTTAAACACCATGATGGAGATGAAACAACACTACCAATAGTTTACATGTAACACACATCACATCAGTGTTGAATTTACCTAATAGTATCAGATGTTAGCACTATCAATATGTTAATTTAACACTGAATAAAATAAATTTATTCTATGGAAAGTTTTAAATGTAGCTCAGAATAGAAATTTGAATTTTTTAAAAATATAAAATTCATAATCCCAAAGTTCACTTACCAGATCAATAGATGCCACTTGAACTGAATCTGAAAGTTAAAGTTTGAATCCAGCAGAATTTCAAAACAAACATTATGTAAAGCAGCACCAGGCGTCTGCAACCTTTATTATCCAAAGAGCCATTTTGACTCATTGCGGCTCTATTAGAACCATAAATGTAACATGACTTAAAAAAAATATATATTATATATATTGGAATTTTTGTTAAATAGCTAATATAAGATTGTTGTTGACATTTTTAATGAATATAGAATTTATTTCTATTTTTAGGTGTTTAAAAGCATACAATATTTTCACAGAGCAGATCTATACAATTCTATAGAGTATTGATATTACAGCAAAATGAGGTAAAAAAAATCAGCCTCGCTTTGACAAGAAAAAAAAGTACACCTTTTCATTCTGTTGTGAAAATGCAGTGCAAATATTCTATTAAAATTTGTAAAACTAATATAACCTCCATTTGTTTTTATATCTATATTTGAAAACTGTTTGTTTATAGTTTTTAGCCAAAAGTATAAAAGACCATTGAAGGTTCAAAATGGCCACTTGCTGATATAAAAAGTATAAATTTAATGACACACAGTTCAATCTCATGCTACGTCTAAAACCAAATATTAAGCTTGTGTTGTCAACTGGTCAACACAGGGACTCGTCTTAAAGACCTTGACCCCAAATCTGACCTCAGATAAGAGAAGACAATGGATGGATGAATACAGCAACTAGTTCTAGGAATTAAATGTGAAATTAAAGAATTTTAAGAACTCAAACCCCTTCTAGACCAAAAATGTTTGGTATATACGCCCCCAATACCTGTTGATGAATATTCAACACGTACTGAGTCATGCTAGAAGCACTTTGGTTCAGTCTGGTAACGTTCTGCCCAGTTACGACTAATTTAGCTAACTTGTAAAAAGATGTTATGTTTCTGACTGCATCCTGTTCGCTTGCTGATGAAAAATCTTCATATTCTTAAAAATGTCATTTTTAAACGGCACACTTTTCTGCGTTTAATTCATTAAATTTTTTCTGCTGCACAAAAATTACAAAATACATCCCAACCTCATGGTTTTATAGGTTCCTACAAAATGGCCACCGCTAAGTGGTCAGGTCAAATGTCTGACAGCAACAGAATTTTCCAGGAACAAGTGTTGTCGGATCCCGGTCCGCTCCACCAGCACAGTTTTCTTTCCTTCGCCGGTCTTCATCGCGGCAGAGCGACGGTGGTCAAGAGGTCACCCTAATGAGATCGGGTCAGGTCGGCTAAGCTAACGGGAGCTAATGGGTCGCAGTCGACCTGGACAAACCAAAGCATTGCTTTCACACAGCGGTCAAATCCCAGATTACAGCTTTCCAGAAATGTTCATGTGTTGGGTTTTTATTCTATTTTTATTATTTGTATCTTGCATTTGATTTCCTGTCAGACTGTAGGGACTTTGGGAAGTCTGTGAATTCTTTTTTCTCCAGCGGACTGAGCCTGAGACAGGAAGGACTGAGTCGCCTTACTCTTCATGTCTCCATGACGATCCTCTAAACCACGAACCGTTTCCTTGGTGTTGTGTTCCGGGTACAGCCCTGTTGTGAGCAAACGTAATGTTTTTACCTCATTTGTAAATAACAGAGAGAGAATTATGGCTTTTTGTCAAGAAAAGCAGCATCGGCTTGCAATGTGCAGGGTAAAAAAAAATTAAAAATTAAAAGTGAACATATTTTCTATTGATATGATGGTGATGAGCTTTTAACAGTTATATAAGTGTTTTGTATTTGCTTCCATCTCTTTTTCTCAATAAATCCATTTATTTGCACCAGAGACTGAGCGTGAGCAAAGCAGCTGGATACTTGCTGCCCACACACACACACACACACACACACACACGCACACTACCAAAGTAAAGTTTGCACACGCTCATCGTCCTAATGGAGGGCCTGTTCTTCTTTTCAGTGTGGATAGATTTTAAAAAACTAGAACTGGATGCACAAGTTAGAAATCATGGTGAATTTTCTTGGGTCCACATCATGTCAAATTTATAGCTATAGCCTCAAAAATGTACACAAGCCTCCATTGATATTTGGAGTTTTGCTCCAGGAGAAGTTGCGCCTCAATCACAAGCCTTTCGTTGCCGTCAGCACGCTGCTGGCTGGACTCTGACTGGATGTTTGACCACTCTTGTCATCTCTGGTGTTAGTAGGTCAAAACTTTCTCATGTTTTCAGTCAACCTAAAATATTCCAAAAAAAAAAAAAAAACATTGCTTTTCACATCACAGGCCCCAAAAATCTGGTTCTGCAGCAAATAACGGACGCTGACACGGCGATTCTGGAATGGTCTCGATGCCAACCCTACTGAAAATATTTGGACTATGGTTTTTGAAAAAGTGTGATTTTTCTGACTCTTGTATTTGAATCTTTGCTGAAGAGAAAATCATCTCCATTAAATTCAAACTTCAGCTGCAAATTTTAGTTTTTAAAACTTACAGAAACTCTATCTTGTAAATTAATTCCACCCTGAAAAGAGAACTGTTCAAATCCGCCCAAAAACAGAAAATTTAGACAGTCATGACTATGAATGTAGAGAAGCTTCTGACCAGCACCGTAGAACACAGAGTACAATCTGTTTCCAGAGTTTGGCTTCATCACTTTGTTTTGATGATCATAATAAAGATTAATACCCAGTTTTTCTGGGTTTCCATGTGAACCAGTGGGAGGAGACCACGTGGCCCCCGCTTCCCAGGGTCCCATCACATGTTGCGGGTTAAGAAGTGGCACTCTGGGTCCCGACTGAGCGTCTGGACGTGACAGAAGTGATGGGCGACACCAGACTCCCTGCTGTGAGGCTCCAACATGCAACAGGAGGGAAAAGAAGAGAAACAGATTTCTGACTGGACACCATGACAGACAAGGAAAACAACACGGCAGGGGCGGAGAGTACTTTTATTGAGCAAAGTTTTTCGGAACATAGATGTGTTTAATATAAGATGTAAAAAATAACAGATTCCTCCTGTAACAATGGGTTTGGCACGAGAACTGGCAGAGTCAACTGACCCACTTCTGCAGTACTGGCTTCATATTTAAGAGCTGAGTGGATCCAGGACTGAACATTCGCCATGTTGTCATTACAGTCCATACATTCTGAGGAGTTGTTTCCTTAAAGTTTCCTGCAGGTGGATGTGTTTGCACTAAATGTGTCCAAGAGACAAAAAACAACGTCTTACACATGCTCCTTTTTACAATTTCACATTTGCCACAACACTGCATGATCACATCACAGGGAAAATACCAAACATAATGTAATGAAGGTGGAGAGTTCTGTAGCTCCTTATAAATTTATGAATCCATTCTTTTCAAAGCCTTTTATAACAGAGTTCATTTATTTTATCTACATTCTACGTGACACTCCGACATAAGTCGTGTTGCAGCGTAAAAAAAATAGATATTTTGGTGGCCATTTTGTCATTCAGTTAAAAGAAAAGGTTTATTTATCCCAAAGGAAACTTAAAAGTTAGAACTCACATCAAATATTCGATATTTGGTGATGATGTGGACAGGAAGGATCTCCAGTAGCAGTCAGTCTTTCAACAACTCCCAAGAAGCCTCTGACTAAAGACTATCTAGCAACTGTCATGAGATGCTAGCAGCTCAACAGGGTAACATGCTAGCAGCTCAAGAGGGTAACATGCTAGCAGCTCAACAGGGTAACATGCTAGCAGCTCAACAGGGCAACGTGCTAGCAGCTCAACAGGGTAACATGCTAGCAGCTCAACAGGGTAACATGCTAGCAGCTCAACAGGGTAACATGCTAGCAGCTCAACAGGGTAACATGCTAGGCAGCAGAGACAACATTCCACAGTAACCTCTCCTGACACACCGTCAGTTGTTGGAAAGCTCTGCTAATCCACCACATTTGCTTGTGCTGCTCCAGTTTAAATTGACCTTTCAGCATGACGACCCTAAACATGCAGCCAGCACTAATCAAACAGAGTGGCTTAGTCAAAGTCCAGACATAAATCAGTATGAGAATCTGTATCCAATCTCTTAAGAGTGACCTGGATTAAAATGTTAAATTTTTCTTTGCAAAATGTTGAAACCCATTTTGTTTTCAGTCCATCTCTGAATTATACATGACTTTGTGTTGGCTTTAACCTTTATGATTTAAACAAGAAAATGTTTTGTTTAAACTGAATAAATAGCTTAGCAAAGCCCTGATCAAGTTGGCCAATGAGATGCTAAAACATCTGACAGCATGTATCTGTACTCATGTTTACATACATAAAAACATCACCAGTGAACTTTGTTTAATGCTCAAAACAAACTCAGAATATAATTAATTCTGGAGCAGCAGCACATCCCAAATCATTCAGAAAAAAAAACAAAACACTCCAGCTGAAAATTAAATTTGCCATTTCAGAAATACATTCTAGTGTTTCATGAGTTTCTGCTGTGCTGAGCATCATCATCCAGCAGCTCATTGACCTTGTTGCTCTTTTCAAATCCACATTCAACACCTGATTCTGGAGCGAACAGCCAGAAAACTGTTTGAGCTCCTCTGTTGTTCTCCAGCAGGAATCATCCTGTCTGTTAAAGAACACCATAGGCGTCGACAGCAGAACCACCAATCCCAATATGTATGGAAATTACTAGTGTTGGAAAAATATTACATTACTACACTCCTATTAAGCAAACATAATGGAATCACTCTCCTCTCAAATAAAGTGATCCGGCATCTACTTAATTAAACATCCAGCATGAAGGCAGGACAGACGGAGAACAAGCCGATTGGTATGCATTACGACGGGAGTTAACGAACGACACGTTTTCAAAAGCAGGAGGGTGTAAATTATCAAAGAGCGACGTTCCTATTAACATGCAAACAAATACTGGAAAGCTGGTGTGTGAGGAGACACACACACACCCCCACACACACACACCAGAGCCTTGTCTGACTGGCATCTACATCTCTGTTTCAATCAGAGCCTTTCCTTAAGCCGAGGATATAGAAAATAAGGCTTTAGATCATTATGGATCCGAGTTGTGATCTGCTCTCATTTCTCTACTTTTCTTTAACGTAAGTCTGTTTTTCCACCTTCTTCCTCCTCCTGGGTTTCATATGAGAGTGTTGCCATTCCCCGGCAAAACCCCCGAATTACTTGGAAATTGCGGGGAGGAATCAGTGCGGTTGTCAGCCTGCTGCAATTTCCTCACAGCTTCCATTATTCATGCGTGTTTGTATGCAGGAGTGACGGCAGTGGAAAGGTTGAGGCTGCCGCTGACGAGTCACAAAGAGAAACATGACAGCAATCACAACAACAAAGGCGACACAGATATCAAGAAGCTGCTCTGACCTCAGATGTCTGACCAAAAAAAAAGAATAATTATCCTCAATGTTTACCTTTTTGACAAATAAGTTGTTCCCATAGAAAACAACTTATTGTTGTTACTCTTAACAAAGAGGTTAAGTCATGGCCACAGTTTTTTTTTCTCCCAGCAGAAAGGAAGAAAGAATATTTTAATCATTAAAATATTTTAGTGTCACAGCGGTTGCAATGTGTTGCTGAAACTGATGTGTTTAATGTGGCAATATTGCCCTTTCTGAACAAAAAGAAAACAATTAAAAATAAATGGAAGGCAATTTGTTCAAATAAAATTGTGCTACTGTACTATCAACAATCCAAAAACAACAACAACAACAAAAAAAACAACCCAAAGATAAATACTTTGGTGGATTTTACCTTAAGAAATGTTTCCATGTAACCTTGATATATGTTTCCATATCATATTATATCTGTGAATATAGCTGCTGCTGCTGAATTTTCACCTTCAGATGTCAAATCTGTTTTTAAGAGTTTCCAATTTGGCAGTGAAATATTTTAATCGATACTTGGATTGGCTGCCAGAGGCTGAGCTTAGTGAAGTGTCTCCATATTTAAAGAGTGAATTTGACACAAGTGGTGATAAAACATTGTTCAGTTGTACCGTCGATATTTTGCAAGTTGGAAATTGACAGAAGTGTTTGTTTTTTTACTTTATAACAGTGATCCCCAACCCTTTCAGTACAGCTGAAGGCTGTCTGAATTCAAAGGCTCCTCCAAATCTATACTTTTAACCCTGAATTTGATGGACGGGTCTGGAGTATCTTTTTTTCTCCCCAGGCCAAACAGATTTTTATTCTTGAAACAAAGTGGATAAAGTGGAAGTGCAGTAGCCGAGTAGAGTTTTACATGAAAGTATATTAAAATCTGGTGATTTAAAATATGAAATATTAAAGCGATTGTATTGTTAGGTTCATGTCATTTGATTTTGTAAAAAAATTAAAAAATAATAAAAAAAATTGAATTTAATAACTTAATTGAAGAGGAAAAACATTTTCCCAGCTTGAGATAGTAGGGATGTCATTGTTGCTAGGTGACAGGGGGTAGGCGTTTATACATGATACATTGGCAGCTTGAAAAGTCCTCAAAACTTAGTAGGATAGAGATTAGTCTCTATAAATAAATAATTCACAGAGCTGGTTGATGTTTTTGCTGATGTTAGGTGTGAGAAGGTCTGCTGTACAGAGGCAGGTTGCTTAGATGAACTGATATGGTGAAAAACATTCAGAAACACTTCAGCTCATACAGTCAGAGATTCATAATGTAAGCATTGACACTTTGTAGAACATGGCAACATCATCTGAGATGAGTGGCAGGCAGAGAACGGCCTGGAATGATTCAGTTCTTGGTGGAAACACTTTGCTGCCTTAGAAAATATCTAAAATCTCAGATCCACAAACCAAGAAACTAATAAACCAAAAGATTTCTGAATAAGTAGCCAAATCTATCCTATTACCACAAACCTAATTGTTAAACCCTGCGGTTTTTTTACTTCTATTTTATATCGCTTCAACTATCCATCTTCAAATAAATCCTAACTGCCCTGATGTTTTGACTTTCAGGGCTCTATTGTGGTCACGTAGAAACTCTTCATTTGTTTTAATAATTTTTGTTTTCTTAGACAAACATGATCTCAGTAGCAAACAGCAGCATTTTTAAGAGTTGCCTCAGGTCTCCGCTAATAACAGAAGTGCAACGCTGGACTTCACTGGCCCGCTGCGTTGACGCCACACTTCATGGAGTTAAGCTTAGCGAAGAACAAAGCAACATCAAAACAAAAGTCACGATCACAGCTGTGTACAGTCCCTCTGGTTCTGTGTTTTCTGGTCCCACTACTGCTTCACGCCGGACTCGGGGGACACTTTGCCGCTTTTCTTACGTTTCTTCTTGAGCCTGTAGACGTAGAAGGTTTTGTTCTGGAATGTCCTGGTGAACAGAGCGCTGTAAGCCGCCTCGTCCGTCTTGATGGCCTCGCAGAAGCGAGGGTGGGAGGCGGGGACGAGGTCCGGCTCGTTCTCACCTGGTCCGTCCATGATCTGAAGGGGAGGAAATGTGTCGACGTCAACGGCAGCAGCAGAATGTCAGAAACTGCTGAATGTTCTTTGTTAAACACAACATGGACAAAGGAAGATGAACTGTGTAGGAGGACAGACAGCGTCCTGCTTTGTGATCCCTCAGTCTGTCTGCAATAACCCTGGGAAGGATGGCTACACTGACTTTCAGCGCTTATTAAGGAATATCAACTGATCCACTGATAAACCCTTTACCTCAGAAAGCCTCACCTGGACACACAGATACCAAGTTTATAAAGTAGATTTCTTAGAAAGCCAAGAAACTGTCATTTTAATTAAAAAATAAAAGGTTTTATCACTAATTCTGCCAGAGGAGGTCAGTTTTACCCCTTCAGAGGCGCTGTCCATATGTAGTCTGGTATTTATAAAAAATAAATATCTCCACCACATTGTTTTTAAAAAGTATATCGTACACACAGAACTGTTTTCAGAAAAGTTTTCATCCACGTGAACCTGTACAAATCTGCCACTGAGCGCTGTTTTAAACATGCCAAACCAATAGGGGGCAGTGTAGCGCACAGCTAAAACCTGTCAGCCAATCAGAATCCTTCAAAACAACCATGACTTCCTGTTAGGAATTAAACAAGGTGGCAGGAGGTTCATTTGTGTGAATAGATCTAAAGTTTGAACTACCTGTAAATAAGTGTATTAAAAATGAAAGTTATTGAAACCAAACACTGTGTTGATTTGTGTCAAAGCAAATATGTGGACATGCTGGCGCATTATTTGTCACACACTGCAATGTGCAGGACCCTAAAGCTTGTGGAGGGGATATCATTAAAAGCAAACAAAATCTAAAATGATATGTTAAAAAGGCTCTCTGTAACGGCTGGAATAGTAATGATGACAACAAAAACAAATAAAGGTAAGAAGAAATGAAGAACTGAGGCAGAAAAAGGCTAGTGAGAAATTAACGACAGAATGAGAGCATCAAATGTTCAGACACAGACATCCTCGCAGCATCACTTCAATAAAGCTGTCTACATGTCAGGTGTTGTGTATGCTGTGTGACATTTACAGCGCCACAAACACACACGCCGGCTCTGAGCTTCTGCGTTTTAAGTGTCTTACAGTGGGCCAGACTGAGGCTTGACTCGCCTCTGGTAATCCAGAGAGCCAAGCAAGCCACATCCAACAAGAGTGAAAAGGGAAAAGTGTGTCTATGTGTGTGTGTGTTTGTGTGTGTGTGGTGAGAGAGGAAAGCGCAGCGGCAAGAAAGTGAGAAGCAGCGGCGCGCTGATAAGAAGTGAGACTATTGATCTCTCTGCAGAGGCTGAGAGATTCCACCGAGCAATAAACGTCGACCGAGAAGGCACACCCAACAACAACACACACACACACACACGAGTCAACATGAGTCACATAGAATAAATGCCACCCACATGTCCGTTGGCCAGGTCCAGCAGGTCCCGCAGTCTGCAGCCCCTCCGGTGCCTCCGCTCGTAGCAGATGCTGTTCTCCAGAACCACGTAGTCGGCCCCCACCGCCCTCAGGATGTCGTACACTTCCTCTGGGGAACGCCGAGCATACACCTGATACACCTGCTCACACACGCACACACACACACACAGAAAACAGTGGATTTTATTCAGGTTTCTATGGATCGTTAATTCCCAGCAATATTTCTGGAGGGAGGAACCTCTCTCCTGGAACTGAATTAACAGGCACATTTAACTTTTAACTACCGTTGGTTCAGCTTCAATTACGAGTCCTTCACAAAAACAAATGGAAAAAAAAAAGACTAAGTGAAAAACAGCAGGATGGGAAAAAATGGAAGTACTGCAACAAATCAGTCATAATTTTTCTGTTACAGATGACAAAGTACATCCAAACAAAGTTCTGCAAAAACAGGAAATGTGTCAGTAGGAATATTTAAAAAGTGTCACGTTTAACCACGGCCCTAAGTTCACACAAATATGACGGATTGTGGAAGATGGAAGTGATGAATCCTGGCGGAAGCCAAGGTTGGTCAACCAAATTTACTACAAACCAACCATACACCCAGAAACAGGAACAACAGCTAAAGGTGGACATCCGTTAGATGGGTGTCAAACTCCAGTCCTCGAGAGCTGCTGTCCAGCAACTTTTAGATGTGCCTATGCTGCACCACAACTGAACAGAATAATTGGGTCATTAGCAAGGCTCTGGAGAACTGATCCACACAAGGAGGAGGTAATTAAGTGATTTCATTCCAGTGTTTTGCCCATGTGGCGCATCTAAAAACTGCAGGACAGCGACCCTTGAGGACTGGAGTTTAGACCCCTGCATGAGAGGGTTCCAAAGCCAAAACACTGCAGACAAAAACAAAACAAAAAGGCACATCTCACATTTCCCAAAAACATCTAAATAATCCTCAAGATGCTTTGGAAAAATGTCTTTGAATCTCTAGGATGGTGTAGGTGGTGTAATATCTCATTTACAACAGCATTTCAGAACCAGACTGACAGTCAAACACAGTGGTGGTACTGTCATGGTCTGGGCTTCCTGGAGGTCTGGATGACTTGCTATAATTAATGGAATCATAAATTCTGCTCTTTACCAGAACATCCTGCAGCGGGGATGTCCAGTCATCAGAACCGGACCTTAAGCCCAATAACACTTTGGTTCTGCACCAGGACAATCATCCACAGCACAGTATAAAATATATATAAATATATATATTGGAGTGGCACAGACAACGTCTGCACTTCTAATTCAGTAAGTGTAATATGAGGCTAACATGCTGTTCATTTTCACAAACCAGAACAGCTAGCTAGCAGAACAGGTAGCTAGCTACCAGAACAGCAATCCCAGCTACTAGTTTGTTGTCTATTTTATTATTTTTTTGTCTGTTAAAGACACACAAGTAATTTTAAAACTAGTACAAAAAACCTGGGTATAATTTTTAAGGTCTAAAACTGAGATTATTCAAGCTGTTTGAACAGCTCTGGTGTGAGTCCACCGGTTAACACAAAGTTGTTTTTATTTGTGTGGCTGTGTATGACTCCATTTTCCACGTCACACTGATAAAACATTCGATATGACATGACGGTGACCCTGAACCCACTGCCTGTCCAAGCTGTGCTTTCATCAGTCACCAGGTCACCTGTACAAAGGAACCAGCAGGTTTTACTTGCAGAAAAAGGGATTTAAATGTAAGAGCTCCTAACAAACACGATGTGGGTTGAAAACTCTTAAAATATCCTGACAGTTACTTGATGTCAGTTGGTCTTATGCTTGATGGAGGTGTGTCAAATGGCCATGGATCAAAGTATTTAGAGTTTATGTGATGTATTACCTTTGACACGCTCCTGCTAACGACTCTATTCAAATACAGAAGAACTCAGCATCAACACATTTCTAACCATCAACAAAGACACACTGTGTTAGCAGTCTGTTGAACTCTAAACTCTCAAGCAGGAAAAACATTTCATTACAAGCTGCAGATGATGTTCACATGTAAGCGGATATGTGGGGAAACAAATACATTTTGATCTGTTTTGGCCTTCCATCCACACAAAAACACAGTTAAATATCACTAAAATTATTATTTCTGAAAAGTTCAACCAAAGTAAAGATATGAGTAAACTTACGCTCTGAGACAAATACCAATACGTCCACAAACTTTGTCACAATTCATACATAACATAGTCTTTTGTCTTAATAATACACCATCTAAAAATAGTTCAACGTTTACATACGTTTACACAAATGAACCTCCTGCAGCCATGTTTAATTTTTAACAGGACGTCATGCTAATTTTGAAGGATTTTGATTGGCTGATTAGCTTTGCACAACACTGCCCCCTGTAGGTTAGGCATGTTTAAAACAATGCTCCGTGGGGGATTTGGGCGGTTTCATGTGGATACAAATTTTTCTGAAATCGACCCAGTGTGTACAATATTATTTTTTCCAATGATGTGGTGAAAATATTAATTTTTACACGTGTACAAGGCCTTAAAGTCTGGCTAAACTCCAAATCAACTTTTTTCTTGCTAATTAACTATCTAAATAGGTTATTTATGGTTCTACTCTTATAGTTCTGTACAAATTTTGACATTTTCGTGAGAATGAGACCTAAACCTGTTTCAGTGTTGGCCTCCTTCGGTCGAATGCAGCCTAAGCAGTTGAAATTTCTGATTGGTTGCAGCAGTACAGCTTGGTACAACTTCGGGTGTATAACAGTCTCTGTCAAACACAATCTCCAATAAAACAGAAAAATGTTGACTGATTTGTTGTTTCTTTTATTAAAAATACGCTAGAAGGGTCCGAAAAGTCAATAAACAAAGCAACAAAGTGGCTAAGTTGACAACGTCACTTCTTTTGTCCAGCAGCGCTCACCCCTCCACTCATCCTCACGCTCAGCTGTTTCTTGGCTCCGCCCACTTTTCTGGACTTTGCCAGGGCGGGGTTTAGCTTTCACAGTGGGTAAGTTACACTTTAATGATCTCTTCGGCTTACGAATCAAGGTTTGTAGGAAACCATGCAAAATCTCTGTGGATAACATCACATATTATGTAGCCAAAGAACAAAACCACAATGACAAGGGTGGACTGTAAAGAGTTAAAAAAGTCATCGTCATCCTAGAGTGGTGAAGGAATCTGTGAGGAGGGCAGCACGTTGGCTCAGAACCTTAAATCCACTAGAACCCAATTCACAACACATGCCTGTTTATTTATAACGGAGAACATCCCATTATTTCCACTTAAACAGAAACTGAGATTCACTCCAAATTTAATAAAAAAAGAGAAAAGAATCAAGCAGATCATTAAATTCCACCCATTTTTTTAAACACACACATTCACACACTTTGCAGGCTGAGTCTACAGCAGTGTCGTGGGTCATTAGTGAGGCCCCATGCGGGGCCCTGGCCTCGCCAGCGCCTCAGCATGGCTGGCTTCCCGCTGGGATGCAGAACACAGGCTGAGCTGGCCAGGAGATGACTTACACATCACTTCCTGCTCACTGAGAGGAAGGCGCGTGCTGAATGAAGGAGCAGCCAGAGTGATGATCAGTGATCAGTTCTGTTATATAATCATGAGATCTGGACATTATGGCACAAAGGTCAAAGACAAGATACTAAACAATGATACGGCAAGAAAAGCCTTCAGTCAGAAAATAAAACATATATAAATCATTTGTTTTTTTAAGGTGTTAAACCGTCAGCAGCTTGATTGGAAACCCTGATAGCATTTCTAATCAACACACAGATAACTCCCACTTTACTGGAACGCAGCCCTTTCAGACTGCATTTTCCTGCCCTGTATTGATTCTCACTTAATGGAAACACATTGTACTCTGGGCATCTACAGATCCATGTCTGTTTCACATGTTCAGTGAAGCCCTTTACATCTACAGGTTGATCTCTGACGGGCCAAAGAGGGACTGGATGCTACTGCATGGACAGATTCTTCTAAAGAAAATAAAAGCCTTAAAGCTGCAGTAGGTTACATAAAAATATGGTTTTTACATATTTGTTTTTGCATATTTGTTAAAACTGCCACCATCTCCTGACAGTAGAACATGAGGCAGATAATCAGTGTGCACATAACTATTATTAACAGCGTTAAGACCCTCCTCCTTATCCTCATTGGTTGTTTCTGTATATCTGCAGATGGCAGTAGGACCACAGGGAGGCAGAGCAGCTTGATTTCTTTCACAGATTATTTGTCTCAAGTTCTGCCGTCAGGACACTGACATTTTTAGCAAATATGTTAAAAATATATTTTTATAAAAAGTTACATAGTGCAGCTTTAAAATATGGAAAAGTAACATTTCTGACACCGGAGGAGAAAATGAAAGTTTACTGCTTAAATACTGGCATATGGAAAATGAACAAACAAAAAAAATAAAATAAAACAAAGATACTTCATGGAATTTTGTTTGTTTTTCTAACAAATAATCTATAAGTGGATGACATTCTAGCAACTAACATGCAGTTACCCCCCCAAGAGACAACCGCAAGGTGCTAAGATGCTAAAAAAAAAAAAGCAGTTTTTAAAATGTCATCATGGGACAGGCAGCAGGATTATATTGTTCATTTGAAAATGAATGTCTCTAATGTACTATCATGAAGAGTCAGCACAAGTTGAATTTTAATGTGAGTTGTGCAGGGAGGAAACTTTTGCTCACTTATTGATGTTGAGTCCCACAGAAAGGCCTGAACTTTTTACATGTTGATGTTAGAAGGATTTTCAGCTGGAGATGACACCTTTACTATCAATGATCAAGCGGTCACTAGATGAATGCTTTTATTGGATTTTAAGCAAGAAAATGTTTACTTGCCTATTTAAAATAAGGGACTGAATTATTTGGTTATTTGCATCTTTTAATGTATTTCTAATATTGTATAAAAATGACTTAAATGAAAAATCCTTATCCAATTGATTGTCAAATTATCGATTAATCAGTAGATTAATAAGACTAAAAATGATTTGTAGTGGCAGTATAATGCTGTGGGGATGCTTACATGGAGCTAAATAGAGAGCAGTGCAGGAAGAAAAACTGTTACAGGCTAAAGAAGACCTGAGGCTGGGGTTAAAGTTCACCTCCCAGCAGAGCAACCACAGACATACAGCCAGAGCTGCAATGCAATGGTTTAGACCAAAGCACATTTAATGGCCTAATCAAAGCACAGACCTAAATCTGATTAAAAATCTGTCTCAAAACTATAAAATCAATGTTCATGGTGTCCAATCTGACTGAAATGACTCTGACCCTGAAAAGATTTCATTCTGTAGATTGGCAAACTTGAAAATAAAACTCATCATAAGCACGGATATTTATGCTAGGCACTGTATAATTTTATCAAAACTAAAAACAACATTGTATGCCCTATTCTTTCTGAAACCTTCAAAAAGAAGAAAAAAAAAGGCTTTTACCTTGACACTCTGCGGTAAATTTCCCATAACTGAACTCAAAGTCCCCCTGGAGTTTTCTGATCTGATTGCTTTATTTATGTTTCACAGTCGCTGTGTAAAGCCTGCAGGCAGTCAGGCAGGCGGCCGTACCTGTCTGGTCCGCTCCCGCAGGTCTTTATCTTCATAATGTGGGTGGTTGGTGAGAACTCTGCCTGTACACAGCTTGATGCCGGCCAGGAGCTGCATGCTTCCAGCAAACACGGCCTGCTTCGGGGTCTTGGTGCTGTGGACAAACATAGTAGGACGACTCAACAGTCACATCTAAAAATATGATCTTTCATCAATCTAAGATTGGGCTTTTACCCAGCTAAGAGAGGAAAACGGGAAAAATTAAATGAGAAAAAGTTTTTAAAAAAATTGAATACATGGAGGAAAGGAGGAGATGAAACAGTCTGAAGGTTATTCTCAGACGAATTTAGCCAGCAAAAAAGTAAGTTGAATCGAATTTCACTTTGTTTTCCAGCTTTGGTATTCAGCCCACAGCTGCTCTCTGAACTGCAGCTATAATCTAAACACACTAAGAGTTTTTTTGTTTTTTTTTTTCCATTCAGAGAAGTGACTTTGAAGACAACAGCCATCTACATGAAGAGCGAATATAAAAGTGTTCTTTGTTCAAACAAATTAAGCAACTCAACAAGAGGAACAAATACCAAGGACAAACACAGGGTAGCCATTGTGTGTTAATAAGTCAGCTTCATAGCATGTCTAATTATAAAATGATTACTTCCTGTAAGCTTTACAAGGCCCACATATATACAGCAGCTGGTCTGAAAAAATATATGCATATAGCCGCAGGCAAAATGATCTTCTGTCAGGTGTTGGGAGGATTAACAGTGAGATCAGTGTGAGTGGTGATCAGTCAGCACAAAACTATAGAATACAGAATACAGGAAATGCAGTTTTAGTCATGCAAGCCACTCTAAATAATAAATTAGTCTTTGTTTTAAATGTTAGTAAAAAAAAAACAACAAAAAAAACATGTTTACAGCAAACTGCTCTCTCACATGCAGATGTTGCCAGGTGATTCCTTTGTTCCTACCATCATAAATCAGTAAAGAACAGCTAGTGGTGAATTCTTTGGTCTGCTTGTTTGGTCCAGACCAAAGACAACTTTTTTTTTTTTTCATTTGGTGCTGTTTGCGCTTTTTTCAAACGGATTATAATTTGTAAACATAACCACGCCGGTGACGATCATTACTCCCATTAGACAGATATGACAGAGGGGCGGGACAGAGCACGGAGCTGGAACAACGTTTGAACGCGAAGAGGAACTCATTCAGCGCTGGTTTGGTGATGTGAAATCTCTCATTTTGGAACGGTGTCAGGAAATGCTGCTGCAAGTTGAATGAGACCCACAACATGGTGGCAGCAGCATCAATTAGCAGGAAACGGCGAATCGGGTATATTCACCATTTTTAACAACACTGCGCTACTTCAAATGAGTGAGTGAATGTGATAACCCAAACTGCAGCAGGGCAGATATTTTTTAAAATGCAGAAACAATTTTATGACCTAAAAAGCTTTGCAGGACCTTAATGTCACCCATGTGCTCCGTTGATTTCTAGAAAAGGCTGCAGGTCTGTTTCATGCTACATATTAAACTAAGCAGGAAACACAGAAAAAAAAACATAACATAGTTTCCTTACTATAAAGAACTGAATGAGTTTCTTGGCATTTTCAGTTCAGATTCAAAAGGTCCTCTTTGTCTGACAAGCTCTATTGTGAAAGGAAACTTTGACCAACAGAATGCAGCAAACCCTGCTGAAGAGCGTTCTGTTCCGTTCTGTGAAACGGCATCGAAAAGAAAACGGAATCGGCTAAAATCAGGTGTTGTCTGGTCAAAGACTTCTAAGAACTCCAGAGTGATTGGAGTCTGGCCACAAAACAGTGATTGGTGCATCCTGACTTAGTGATTGACTTTAAGTAAGACTTGTGAACCGTCCATAAGACAGAAAAGAGCATTATCAATGTTTTATTCCATCTATAAAGAACTCTAATTCCAGCTCAATGGTAAGAGCTCCTGAGTGCTAATCAGGACAATGACTGATGGTGAGATTCAGAGTGATTAGAGGTGATCTTATTGGACTCATATGCAGGACTAGATTACTGAAGTCCCACTTGAAAAGTGAGTACAGTAGTTCAATGAAGGAAACCACTCAGACTCTCCCTGAGAATTGAGACACAAACACCACAGAACAGAGCGCAGATAGAGCCTTTCCTTGAAGGACGAATATGGGCCAAATGTTGCTTATTTAGACCATTTAAAAACACGACAAGGAGCAGAACGAAGGAAGCAGAGGAGGGAGTCAGACAAAAGAGAAGCAGAAGTTGCAAAAAAAAAAAAATTGATTTCCATTGAACGGTTGACAGACAAATGAGTAGCGGCGCATGTTTCCTGGATAGAAGCGATTGACTAATTTGTCTTAATTACACCGACAGATGAACACAGACCCAGCAAACAGGAGAAGCTGGAAGACTGAAGCTACTGAGACCGGGCCTGAATTACCAGGAGGAACAGCGTGAGTTACTAGGCTAACCTTTCTCTTCGACAGGGTGAAAAAGTGAGACTGCTCCTGCCATAAAAATGTCAGCTTCGGTTAAATGGGCTAGCACTTAAAATAAGTTGTCTTTATGACTTTTTAATAATCTTCCCTCTCTGAATAAGGGTGGAAGGAGACCAAATCTGGTCGCTGGTCAGTTATAAAGGGCATGTCATATTACTTAAACTGGCCCAGTTTATTATTACTGGATTTCCCTTCAGATGATTTTTGTGATTTATGACTATCAAATAAAGTAAAATGATGATGACTCACTCTGCCATCAACATTGCATGAAAGTGTCCAAATATAACTGTTTCTTGAGTGACCTTTGAACTATGAGTGAGTGATATGGACTTAAAAGTTTTATTATGATATTCTGTGTGGTAATAACTGTTTATTGTTTCTTGTGTTGCTTGTGACTGCATGGCAGCAACCAGAGTCCCACAAACACAAACAATACTTTTAAAAATGATCCCGTTTGGAACACACTCCTTTAGAACACCAGTCACTTAAAAAACTAACAATCCAGATAACACTGTTTGGGGGGACCTTGGGGAATGTAGTCTTCTATTTTTGAATTATGTTCTACACAGAAAATCACCCAAAGCCAATGGGTTTGACAAAAGAATTACTTGTATACATTATGTAATAATAAAAATAAAATGCTCTCTAGAGACACAAACAGCTTACAAGGATTAAACACAGTCAAATATAAACAACCAACATTTTCTCCCGCACTCCATCCTGAATGACAGTCTTCAAGGATTTTGTTTTTTTCATTGTTTCCACTGACAGCTCTGTTGACAGGGCCACGGTTCCCATCAATCAACTGGTGGCAACAAATTGTTGCAAGCATTCCCCTTAACCTACCCCCATTAGCATATGTAGATCTGTGTAAATTACAAGGTAGTTCTATACGTCATTCCTGATTTATATGACAGGAAAACTGTTTAAAGTTTTAAAAGCCAGAATGATTATCTCCTAACTGAAAAACTTTTTTTTTTCTCTAGGATTTTTGTCTTTTTACAGAATGTAGCAACTATCTGAGCGTCCTTTATGCTTTACGTGGGGTTTAAAACAGGGAAGGTACAACTAGTGACTAAAGGTCAGTGATGCTGCATGTTTTATGAGAACACAAAGTAGCCAGTTTAGATGAGAGTGTGACCAGTGACGTGCAGTGAGCTTCATAGCTGGTGAGGCACTGACGTCATCAGAATCAGATTTGCAAATAGATGCATAGATTGACAGCAGTTTACAGGTTATGTTTCACTTCTGCATCCTTACACATACAAACTGTAGCTCACAAAACACACATTTTCTTAAAAAACAAAACAAAATAAATGTCGAAAGTCGGGATAAGCGAGGAAAAACTATCTCTATTATAATCTATCGCTGCACTTGACTTGCTTCCCGAATCGTTTAGCCTAGCTCGCTGTCACTTACTCGGCAGTTGAGGAGTGAACAAGACGACGTCTGGGATCTTGAGCGCCATGAGGCAAGAGAACTGCCTGCCTCACCTCGAACCTGTTCTCTGCCGTTTATAATCGCTCATTACACGAAACACGTTACACAAACACAGTTGGTGACAAAAAGCACTGTACATTATATACATAAGCTAAATTATTGGAAATAAGTTCACATATTAAATTTGTTTAAACCATTTTATTGACGCCGTACAGCAACATGCTCTCTCCGCTTAGCAGCCAGCGCAGAGCCAGGGGTTGCGCAATCCAAGGTGAGGCAGAGCTCGCTGCTGCCTCACCGGCATCGCTTCCAAGCATTTGAATGGGAAAATAAGAAAATTCAGCGATTTTGAACAAATAAAAATCGAAATTGGTGAAGCTACATGAAAAATAAATATATTTTAGTACAAACCACCGGATGAATATAACAATTTAAATTACTTTATGATTATATATTTTCTTTCTTTCCATGATGGCTGGTGAGGCACAGCCTCACCTGCCTCCCCTGACCGCACGTCACTGAGTGTGACTACATCTACCTCTTCATTTTCATGAGCTTCTCAGATTCTACCATCTAATCATGTTTGACCATGATGGGCAGGAAGAATTGTTTTGATGTTGCCAAATATATCATTGGTATGTCAACATCATTATTATGGATGGACTCATCAGTCAAACATAATTTTCCTTAAAAATGCATCAAAACAGAACTCACTTTTCGTGAGTGTCAGGAAGAAACCTACTTTTGCTTCTTTTTTAAAAAGTTACTGGCAGTCTGCCCACCAGATGGCAGCGGTGTCAATACAGTCAATGATATGTGTTGAAAATGCATCAATAGGCATTACTGCTACATACATGCAGGGTTTCCCACAGAAAACTTGCTCAGCGCCGTGGTCGGCCCACAGTGTTTCTGTATTAAAAAAATGTTAAGTTGACAAGAACTGTTAAAATATCAGTGGGTAATTATATAACTGGAAGAGATTGTTGACAATACTTAGAACAATTGTCTTAATAACAGCAACAAAAAAATACAATTAAAATAAATTATATGCATTTTCTGCACTTCTGTTAAATCCTAATTAAGAAATTAGCCAGAGGGTCTTTACTATGTAATGCTGGTCACATTCATAGGTGACCCAAGGCATAAGTGGACTAAGCACCTGCTTAAGCCCCCAACCCCTGGTCTTCAGGGGGCGAATAAATGCTAACATTTTAACAGAGACCACAAATTTCAAATTTTCACAATTGTTTATCAAGAATGACATTGCTGTTAAATTTGATTTAATGGTTTCAGAATAGATGAATTGGAAGATTTTAAATTGTTTAATATTAACATTTAAGATTTAAAGGAGCTGGCAAGTGCAAAGAACAATCTTCATAGTTTTATTTTATTTTGTTACCATAGCAACAATCTGATGCTATAAGTTTAATCTTTGTGTTTGAACTCAGCCTGTTCACAAGCACATCTCAGGAAATTACAATTATCAGTGATTACCTTTCAGCGTTGCCCCTCTCCCAGATTCCAATAAATCTGAATTGAAATGCTGTTAGTGATGCTGAAGGAAGAGGGGCCCTTAAATCATCTTCTACTCAAAGCCTCATGCAACCTTAGGCCGGCTCTGCATGATGAGTAACAGTCGCTACACTGCACATCGAGAGACCAACAGGAAGACATACTGTATGTGGCACTACTAGAAGAGGCATAAAGATATATATACTGGTAGGGAGCAAGCTTTACCCTTTAGTGACTGTTGGGTTTTTAATAAGCTCCACTGAGGCTGTTTGTTTTGCTTGTCTGGGCTCATTGTTACAGGTTTTTATTCTGATCTCTGCTCCTGTCAGCCGGCTGGCCCTGTAGCGCTCTCGCTCACATGTTGCAGGTTGACTTCGCGGCCGCACACAGAGAAGTGCCTGACAGGAGCGGCGCAGAGGGGGCATTTGATATGACGCAGTTTGATGTAGTGTCGCGTGACAACGGGGCGAGCGCAACAACTCATCCATTGGCTAATCTACCAGGATATTAATGCACCGAGGAACACATACAAACTTTTGTCAAGCTGCTGCACAGACACAGATGGGCAGCGTGTGTGAGATGTGAACACACACGCCAAACATAATTCTTTGATCACACTGATAAATCATTCTAACTGCCCTTCAGGCTCAAATAGGTTATATTTGCGGTTTGCATTGAGCTTAGGCAGGCAAAGCAAGCGCTGTGGCTTTTAAACTTGCTGAAGTATTCGCCAAAGAAAAATGAGTCCTCACAAGGGCGACACAGATGAACCCGCTCTGCAAGAATACTTTCCAAATCATCCAGCTTGAGTGGAAGGTGGCGCGAGTGATCTGCGCCAAGTTTCTACTGCTCAGTTTGCTCGCTGCATTGTGTGCCTACATGTCATCACCCTGCAGGGAGCACCAGCTTTCAGGGTGATGCTGAGACAACAATAACAATTTGTTTGTTTCAAAAGAGAAAAACATTCATGTAATAATGTTAAATCACAGGAAAACAGAAGGATGCCTTCAAAGTGTTAAGAAGAGACAGAAGAAAGCTGAACATATGCAGCATTGAAAAGTATTCACACATTTATCATTTTTCATGATGCGTCATATTACATGATTGCGAAGTGAAAGAAACAAAATACACTTTTAACTGTACAAATGCAGCTCTAAAGTCTGTCATGCTTTTCTATTCAGGCTGTCTCAGCCAATACTTTTCATAGCTTTCGTTTTATCCACCTCATGCTTCATCACAATAAATAAGAAAATCTCTGAAAATCTATTTTCAAACCTGGCCACGGACTTTTAAAATAAATTTACAACTAGACTGTTTATGTGAATACATTTTTTTTCAGTTTTTGCAACTTGTTGTTTAGATTTACGGAATTCAAAACAGAACATTATGAGGGACAGGTGATTAAATGAACAACAAAGCCTTTCTATAACCTGTGTACTTTGTAGACACAGGTATGCTTTAACCATGTTCTGGGTGAAAAGATCCATTTTCATGTGAGAAGAGTCAGTCTTTTTTTTTTGTCGGTTACAGTTGGTACACTGCCTGCATCAGGGTAGCTGTCTAAGAGGCCAAAGCTGAAGTGAACTCTAGAATCTAGACAAGATCTAAATAAATAAATAATATATAATAATAATAAATAATAATAAATAATAATAATAATAATAATAATAATAATAATAATAATAATAATAATAATAATAATAATAATAATAATAATAATAATAATAATAATAATAATAATAATAGTCTTCAAGGTGTGTGAACACTTTTACAAGGCCTAAACTGAAACACTTATCTGTAAAAACTAATCTTCCATGAGTAGTTGTTGCTGAAACATCACCACTGGTCCTGGGGGACTGTAGTTTTCACAACTACTTGGCCTTTTTTTTTTTAAAGCACTTGCTGTATAAACAACTAAGTGTTACAGTAAAATTTGCTGACTGGTCCACAGGAGCCTGTTCCTCCTCTGAATGGCTCTCCATGCTGAGTAGCCAGATGAGTCTCCTGAATCTGCAGCAAAACTGCTGTCAAAGCTCTCATTAATAATTTCCACTGCAGACTTCATAATTCTCCAAAGCACACCATCTATATCTGAGCTCAGAGTGTTGAGGAGGGGGGAGTTCAGAAAAAAAACAACTAGTATAGAATCTTTTAGAATTAAATTTAGTTCATAAGGCTGAGTTTTGTGTACGTTGCCTGGTTGTGGGACTTGTGAAACTTGTCAAAACCAAAGTGAAACTGTGACTTTCACACTGTAACATCAATCTGATTGTGTTGTCCTCACAGTGAGGTGTGCTGGGAGCTTTCTGGCTGTTTCTGGCAGCAGTGTGCAGGAACCGGCAGGGTGGCGACAGCCCAGAGCCCTGAGAGTCTTGCAATCAGTCGTTTGTGGGAAACACGCGCCTCAGCTTGGGCTGCTCCTCTCTGCGCTGCACCTGTTAACAAACCCACTGCCTTGACTTCTCTGTGCCCAGTAGCGGTCAGGGAGCTGGGCAGAGAAGAGCTTTTCATTCTCTATGATTGTGTATTGGAGCAATACACAATCATAGCGTCAGTCTGCAGCTGGGCCGGGAAATCATGGCAGATTATTAAGAGGAAAACTGAGTTATGCTGTTGCTAAAACAACAACAGTCGCCATTTTATCCCATGAGTCAGATTTATACATTTGTAAAGATTGCACTTACTCTCACAGGAGTGTTAATAATACCTCATATCAATCTGCTTTTCCATGCAAATGAGAGCAAAGGGTGTGAGTCATTAGATTCAATGAAGGTAGTTTTATCTCCTGACTAATAACTTCATCCTCATCCAACATCTAATCCTAATTGTGACTTAAATGGCCAGTGTTATGGGTTTTCTATGCAAACAGTGCAATTTTAAAGCACAATCAAGCAACTTTTCTGTTGTTAAAAAAAATTATGTATATATCAAATATACTTATACTTAAAAAAATGTCTGACCTTGTAATTTAATACTTTGAAATTGGGCCTCTGTTTCTTTACGAACTCTTGGTCTTTTTGAAATTCTGCCTTCAGAAAATTATCACACGGCTCTTCTATTAACCCTTTAACAGCGTTTTTATCAGCATTGCACCGAGAAGTTGCAAGTAGAATGAGCTCAGCAGACATGCAGTGCACCAGGTGTTTGCTAATTGCTGCTGGTTAGTCTGAAGGAGCTGAGTGGGGGAGACGCCAGGGAGGAAGGCTCTGTGTGGCAGAAACTAGAAAGCTTAGAAACTGCAGCTCTGAGGAGGAGCTGTGTGGAAAAGACAGGGCTAGATCCACCCAGTGATTGGTTGTTCCCATGGGGACGTAACTCACCAGCAGAACACAACACCCCTCTGGACCAGGCAGTTAGTTCTCCACCAAAACAGGAATATTTATCAATCTAGATAGACTTTCAGGAAAATATTTCCTGTCTTTAGTGAATCATTTTGAAAATACAGATGTTGTGCTCTGAAGTGGCTCTGGAGTCAATCAGTTGTTGGTCACCACTATGAAAGTTTTCTGGTTAAGCCACTGCCTGAGTCAAGGTCAAGTCAAAGTCATCGTTCTTCTTTTTAACTATGGTCTTAGAGATTTTCACTTTGCTTTTACATAAACTTGACTTTGAGGAAATCCAAGACCAAACTGGGAGTGTTAGAGGCCTCCCCACCTGACGCCCTACCCAGAAGTCACCACCGATCATCAACCAGATTCAGGTCTGTACTTTGGCTAGGCCAACATAACCTGTAAACATGCTGTCATCGCAACCCATTATTTGAGCTTTGGTTGTGTGTTCAGCGTTGCCGTCCTGCTGGAAGGTGAACCTAAGCCCAGGTCTGCAGCTACCGCAGCCTCTAACAGGTTTTCCTTCAAGGATTATCCTGTGTTCAGCCTTCGCAGTCCCTGGTGAAGGAACAGAATCCCCACAGCATGATGCTGCTGCCAACATGTTTCACTATTTACTAATTGAGTGAAGTCTAAATTTTTGCACTAAATGTTATCTGGGGGTATCAGCCTAAAATACCATACAACATATTAAATGATGTATTTTTTACCTTCTTCTCTACATTTATGCCCTGCTTGTTTGTCTATGACATTAAAATCTATTAAAATACAAAGAAACGTGTAAACTGTTCCATTACAAAGTGTGATGAAATTCAATGTGTGTGAATACTTTTTCAAATAATTGTAAGCAAAGACATGAAGAGATGTGTCTGATAGGGCAGATTTTGCTCATTGCTCTTGTGCAGATGCAGCTTTATAATTATTATTTTCTTCTTTCAAAAACTGGATTTTATATAACAAGAGTGCACTTTACCTGAGTGTTCTTATTTACTGATTAATTGAAAATCATTTTTGAGTCGGAGAAAACAGCCTGAGACTGAGGGTACTTCAAGTCTTCAGTATTTATTAAATGCCGATTGTACTTGACACAAGATGCACATACTGATTAAAATCTGTTTAGAAATGTTCTTTGGCCTATAAGCTCCATTATACACTCTGTATCCACTTTATTAGGTACACCTGATCACTCGCAAAGAGCGAATCAACCAATCGCATTGCAGCAATGCATTTGAGCACAGGAGAGACAACTAGTGTATGTTCAACTGAACCGCCTGAATGGGGAACAAATGGGATTTTAGTGACTTTAAACATGTTATGTTTGATAGAACCAGAGGACTCAGAGGTCAGTCTGAGGACTTCACAAACTGCTGAACTACTTGGATTTACCGGTACACAAACAACCATTTATGGAGAACATTTTAAAAAGAGAAAGTATTCAGTGAGCAACAATTAAATCTGCAGCAGGTCATTTTTTTTAAATATGTGTTTTTTTTAACATACTTGCTAAAACTGTCACCATGTCCTGACAGTATAGTATGAGACAGATAATTGAGTTCCTGTTCATCCTCCCTGTGATCCTAATGCCATCTACAGAAATACACTGCTGCTGGTACAAAGCAATCAATCAGAGCCAGGGGGAGGGTCTTACAGTGTCATTCTCATGTACGCACCGCTGTGTTTGCTATATATTTCTCGTCTTTTTTCTTCTATTTGTAGACTCTGGAAGGGGTTTAATGATGAAAGACTATAGAAAGATTTCTTGCAAATTTTCAAAAGTACAAACACAAAATGATTGTTTGGATTGTTGAAATCATCAACTGTCAGAGACTCAGGAACTGCCTGAAAAACCATCACTACTTCTGCCCTCTGATGTCCGTCTTAGACATGAGCATTTTGTAGATTAACTCAATTAAACCCTCATTGGTGGTTTGCATGTAGATCTAAATACATCTGAATTGGATCATTCCTTCCAGCTGCTTATTTTACTGCCCAACCATTACTGTCATTTAATGTATAACCCCGTATTTCAGTCTGATTGAACCGCAGGAACCTATTTTGCTCTCATCTCATATACGGCTACATTACACCCCCTGCAGCTACAATTACAGCAATGAGTTCCTAACAGCTTTCCATAAACACACCATCTGGTCATAAACCATGCTAGCTGCTGTTTGCATGAGTCTGTCCTTGTTCTCGCTCGTCATTATGAACCTTCCGTGTAAAACTAAACAGCCTCAGTTCACTAGGAGAACACAGTTTAACTCGAGTCCCTTTTCGGTCCTCCAACCCCCCATCTTAACGCTCTCATCTGGAATGTAATTAGCGCAGCAGCAAGAAGCTTAGTGCTGCCCCCTGCTCTCAGCCACCGCAGAGGTAACCGTGAGGCAGCCTCAAATCCCCACAGCCTGACAGGATTATCTGAGAGGGAAGGGAACCCATGTCACACACACACACACATTTACATTCGCAGTGCAGACGTCTTCTTCTGCTGCCTTAATATCCATGTCCTTCACTAGCTGTGCCATTCCACTATGTGTCTAACTGGATAAGATCAAAATGATCTTTTTTTTTTTTTGCCCACTGCCTGGGTGGACATAATACAACAACTCCTGAGTCCTGGAGAAAGCAAGTGATAATCTATTAGAAACACCTTAGCCTGGTCCATTTTGATAGGTTCTGTTCAACAGGAGAGTGTTACCCAGGGCTAATGAAAAAACAAAACCTCCCAGTTCACGAGGAAATTTCTCTACAATTCAAAGGATCCTACAAAATCTGACATCTCCAACTCCTGTGCATCGTCATTTCTACAGCCACTATTTTATTCACATGACTTGAAAACGGCGATGTGACTAACATACGGCTAAGTGTTTCGAAAGGCTGGACTGCTGCATGATGAAGAGGTCGCCACGAGCCTATGAGCGAGACGGAAGGATTATTAAGAGTATGGCTGGAACGATTAATCACGATGAATCAATAATTGAAGTAATTATGAACTAAATTAGTAATTCAAATACAGACTCAACAAATGATAATTTGCTGAAAAACAGTACAGAGCAGTAATTAAGCCAAAACTGTACAAAATATGCATACATTTTGAATTTAATTTATTAAAATGTTTTACCCAAAACACCTCCAGTGACATAGTTTTACTTTGAACTGGTTCAGATAGAATGCTTCATTATTGCACTTCAGGCAAAAAAAAAAAATTAAAATAATTGAATTATTTGTTTATTTACACCTTGGAATTTATTTCCAATATTATATTCAGAAAGACTGAAGTGATTCAATGAAAATTCTGTAGAATGTGCCAATTTTTCTATCCAATTAATCAATTAATCGTCAGAGTAATCTAGTGCTAAAATAATTTAGTTGCATCCCTAAATTGAGAATAACAATGAAATAAAGACGGGCAGAAACGCACAAAAACATTTTATAATTACTTGATAATGCCATGAAATGGCACTATTTGCATGGAAAAAACATAGTACTGCCCCTGTAAAAGACTTCTTACTTGCTTGAACTTCAACCCAGTTTTATGTTGTCGAGTTCCCAAGAGAAAAAAACGCATCAAATAAAGTTAGCAACAGTTCCTGTTGCCCAATTTCTTTCCCCTGCTTCGGTTTTTAATAATACTCTTCTTTGCCCATTGTTCCCTTGGCGCCACCTCTTGGTTAGGAGCTAATTATCACACATTTACAGTCAAGAAAAGTTTGTGTAGTCTCAGAAATGTGGCCTGCCTCTGGGTGACCGGGGGGACCGTACGGACCCTCATGGTGTGGTACAGATGGCCAAAAGTACATGACATGGGTCTGGAGGAGCACCGACGGTCCGGTGGACCACATTCTTATGAAAGTGACCAGGGAATTAAAGACATTGATTTGCATTTGGCCTGGTTTTTGTTCAATGAATAATTAACAGTGTCATGTACAGAATAGTTGTTCATCTGAGCCCATATTTCAACCCATTTCAAGTCTTAAATGGACCAGATGTTTTATTTTATTTTTATTATGTCCTGGTTAGAAAAACCTGAGAGCTGAAGGAGAGTGTGGTTTCTTTTAAATAACATGCACACTGGGGAGGTATATGATTAGGAGCAGCTTAATAATTCAAGGCCCTACCCAGCCGCCATCTCCAACAATATGACCCAAATGAAATTGACTGAAAAAAGAGGTTTCATAGACAGACATCTGCTAAAATATTTTTCTCAGTTCAGTAATGTCTTCATGAAACAGTAGAAAAACTTATCTTTTCAAGCTCAGAAGATTTTTGAAACATCATCTAAAATAGTCAATAGACATTCACTAAGATTCTAATAAGAAATCCAATTTTAAGTTCATGTTTCATCTTTTCCTACAGCTTGCATAAGTCATGCTGTGAATAAATCAGTTTGTTTCTGTTCTCAGTTCATGTTTTCAGCAGCACTGACAGGTTTCAGACCTGGGGATAATCCATACCCAATAAGTACTTCCTACTACTCACCCCAGCACCAGTTCAGCCTGAATCCTCATCCATCTAGCAGAACAGTAAGCAATAGAGGTGTCCGTTAAAACTTAGTGTGATAAATACGTAGACCTTCAACCCATCACCCATTAGGTGCTAAAAAACCCCCCAACTTTTAGCACTACAGCAGAAGTAGTATTAGTAAAAAGTAGCCCCTGGTTCTAGGCTTGGTTTTGTACAGAAGGTTCAAATCCTTGGCTATTGAGAAACAATTGCTTGCTGGATGCATGGACTCTGTTGAAGTGATGGAAACACTTTCACCTCCACAAACTATCGCCATTGCTTTTTCCCAGTCGGCCATATTTGGTTACTCTTAACTTAAGTTTGACCTCGATAGGTTTTGCGAGATTTCCTGTGTGGCATCTGATAAGTGTGGGGTCTCTCAGCCTTTGAAAATCAACCGACAATTGTAAAAGCTTGCTGTGTAAACCAGGCATAGTGCTATACGAGTCTCAATCCACAGTTCCTAATTGCTTTCTGGACTCTACTGTTGCCATGGACAGAGACCATTGTCTCCAGGCTGCAGCGGTACTCCTGTTGGAGAAGAAACCGCTCACCGTCAGGGGACTCAGTCTACATAAACATCCCGGGTTTCAGGCGCACATAACAAACAGCCTATACAGCTAAAAGGGCTAAATTCTGGAGAAATAAATATCCCCACAGTTGAAACTCACCTTTAAAGACTTGCAGCTTTATTTGCAGGCCACAAATAAGCAAAATTTCTTCCGGTACACAATTCTTCACTACTTTGCAAAGCCTATTACAGAATCTTATAATAAAATGATATAAGTTGATGTGTGGCAAAAACCTGGAAAAGTTTAAGAACAATGAATATTTCTCCAATGCAATGTATGTGTTGGAGCTCCAAAATACAGAGCAACAGCATGGGGCCACTCCAAATCAGAGCACTGCTTCTGCTCCCATCAGGCTGAGCTTCTTCAAGCCCAGAGCCCCAGAGACCCCGAGGTGGGTTAGAGCTTCTCCAGCAGCTGGGCTCCTTCCACCACTCCTATGTCTTATTCATGGCGACCCATCGTCTCTCATCACTCATCAGCCAGACTCCCCCACGAACCGGCGTCACACACACACACACACACACACACACGCACACACATGAACACCCACACTAATCAAGGACATCAGGCGAAGCGAAGCTTGATCTAGCGAAACAAGCTAATCAAATTTGCATCAATATAATGGGTGCTCCAGATCTGTAAATTTGGGTGCATGTGTGAGAGCATGTGTGTAAGTACCTAATCCAGGTCATCAGCTCCACTGTGTCTGGATCATAGAACTCCCTCAGCTCTGATAGCTCCTCCATCAGCTTAGGCCAGAACTACAGAGGGAGAGAAGGGGGAGAGGAGGAAGAAGAAGGAGAGATGGAAAGCCATAAGTTTACATTCATTAAGACACAAAGACCAACAACAAACCTATTCACACTTAAAACTGCACTCATTGAAAGAGGTGCATCTCAACTGATTAGAACAACCTCAAAAAGTTATTGACACCAGCAATTCAATTTCAAACAGTAAACCTTTAAAATACAAATGTTATATCAGCTTGTTATGCATTTTATGCTTTTATATCTGCTAATTTGGTGATTATCACTTACAGATAATTAAAACCAAATTTCATTGAATTGTTGATTATTTCTAAAACCAATAAAATGCCTTTCCAATACAGAAATGTGGACCTACTGGACAGTAAGGAAACTGTCAGGGTTTCCCCCAGAAAACATGCCAATCCTGATGGTCGAGGTGTTGGGGCACCCCGACCTCCAGCGCCTCACCAGGTGTTTGCATTAAAAAAAGGTTAAAATTGACAGAAAATTTGAAAATATGACTATGTAACTAAGTGTAACCGGATGACATTATTGAAAATACTTGAACACCAACTATAGGGTTGTAAAAATGGCAAATACCAAAAATTACAAAGAAAATAAAAAATATTACTTTTTACACTTTGGCTAAATCCTAATTAAGTAATCAACCTGTGGATCTTAAAATAAGCTATGTAATGCTGGTCACACTTAAAAGCAAAAATAAATAAAAAGGAATATTATATAAACGGACAATATTGACTATTTGTATGCTTTGATAATGTTGATAGGGTACTAAATCTAAGTTTGTATAGTATTACGTTTTCTTGTGTTATCTTAAATTCACCATTTTGTTCAATAATGTCTGCAGCTTGATGTGGGATTTTGATTTGCTGGTTGTGATTGGTTTTTACTTTGACTGAATGAAAAAGACCTGTCTATGATGATGTGGTCCATTATATTCATTTTATCAAGTTACAGCGCATACACACAGCCAAGTGTAACGAGAGTATGTGAGATGTACACACACACATCTACATTCATCTTTGTTCACAGAAATATGCTCTCACAGTCTCAATGCATGGTCAACGCCAACGTTGGTACAGTACTCTGAAAAGACAACCTTCACGGACGGATCATTTACATGATCTCTGAATCACAGAATTTAGCATAAAAACATAGAATATCACAGAATTTGGTTATTTGTGAGCATCATAAACCAAATCTCTGAAGATGGAGGTGTTGTATAGGTGATCCACAGTAAAGGACAACTAAAGAGAGCATGACTTCTCTGCTGTTGTCTCTCAGCCTGGCTGTTTTGTGACCTAATCTGAAGGCTGAGCTCTCCTTCACACATTACAGACTGGCAATCTGTCCATTCTGGAGAATTACACACTGACCGTTGGGCTGCCTGGGTCATTCCCCAATAAGTTACACTGAGCTGGTCCTGGCTCTTTGAAGGAGAGCAGGACAAGTGAGGCTGAAGTTAGCTGAATGGACTAATCATAAGTTAAAGGGGCAGCATTATGTAAAATCAACTTTTTTGAGCTTTACGCCATGTTATAATGTTTCTCCCTCATCAAAAACATACTTAAAGCGTTGCCTTGATTCTTTCATGGGTGGTTGAGAAATCCTTTAATCTCCATGGCAACCATTTTGCTGTTCAAAATGCCTGGTTGACTTCCCTTTAAGAGCTCCTACTTGAAGAGGCAGTTTCTAAGCTTTCACCTCACAGAGTAGACCCCTCCCATGACTCCATCACCCAGCTCCTTCAGACTAGCCGGCACCAATTAGCAAACATCTGGTGGGACTGCACTAGATGTTTGCAGCTGTGAATCTCATTATATGAGTTACTTCTCATAACGATAATCTGGTAAAAATGTTGTTAAAGCGGCAAAAGAGGTTTGACGACTTCCTGAAGTTGTACTTTAATAAAGAGCTGGAGTTTTTAGAGACTGAGGCCTGATTTCAAGGAGCTAAATTACAAAGTCAAATTTCATTCAAATCATACTTAATATATACATTATCTTTCTAATAATATACATTAGCATAGGTACTTGATTGTGGTACAAAATGGCGCTATGAGCCTGGAAAACACAAAGAAATTGCCCCTTTAAGAAACAGACTCCTAAAATAAGAGCTGTGCTTCATGGAGATATGAAGTTGAGTTTTGTCAAACCTTTGAAAGGAATCATCTCTGCCTGTGTTGACTATACTTTGTTGGCTGAAGGAAATATTAAGAAAAAAAAGTAAAAATCTCAAAGCTTTTAGGCCTCCATCACAGAGGCATATTCCTAAAGATCAACCAAATTATTGACTGATATAGCAGGACAGAGGAGGATTCCCCTAATCTGGTAATGGTTAGGAACAGAGCGCAAAATCACACTTCCTCTAATTTTCAACTTGCAGTTACAGACAACTAGTCAGGCAGTGACAGAAACTGCTCTCTGTGACCTTATACTCCACATAGACAGCAGGTGATCCTAAAGAAACATGGGAAACACAACACATTTACTGCACTTTAGCTTCAGCAATTTATCTTATTTTTTCTTGTGTTCAAAGTAAGGCACTTTACATTGCTTAAAGTTTAAATGTCTTATAAAGTTAGGCTTTGTTTATTTCTTCCTTGAGGTGATTTAGCCTTGCTCACAGCATTTGTTAAGGTCTGTTCAAACTGACCGAGGATTAGTGATGGGTCTGCCAATAGGACAACAATCATAAAGCAGCAGGAAAACTGCCTACCTTATAATACAGCCAGCCAATCATCAGCACTGGAACTGCATATCTGATAAACCGCAGCTGCAAACAGAGAGGATAACAAAAAATACTGAGGTGTAAAGTTAGATGTACAAAATGAGAAGAGTCAAAAACATAGGTGGCTCTTGGAAAACATGTAAGGCAACATAAGACAGGGTTGAGAAACAGAGCAGCTCTGTTCCCCAACTATCAAGAATTTAATTCCTGCTGTGGTCATGTTAGGACCACACTGACACCTAGTGGTGAGGTGCAGAGGGCAGCATTATGAGTCACACACATTAAACAACAAATCATTTAAAACTTTCACATAGAAGCACATTAATTTATACAAATCAAGGAGGTTCTATTTACTGAAAATTTAAAAAATATAAAAACTGTGCAATACTAAATCAAAGTGAAAAATAAAAACATACAGAGAAAACTAGACTTGGACATGAAAGAGAGGCTTGTACCAGAACTTTAGTGTTGCAGCGGAGAGCTTTGAGAAGCAGAGCCCACAGGTCGGTCCCACACACACCATACGCCGCGACTGCACACATGTGGCCTGTCCAAATGTATTTCATTCTGCGAGAAAATACATGAGTGGTGTCAAGTTTCTGATCTGAAAACAGAAAAACAGTCCAAGTTCCCATCATGGAGATAAAAAGAGGAACGCAGCATGGAAATCTGAACTCCAAGCTCTTCAGCCTTTATCTTGGCAACAGAAGCTTAGTATTGGTGTTGAAAATGGGGAACTTAAAGTTGGTAGAAAAAAATAAAAAAATGTTGGTCCAGAGCTTATTATTCGGGAGCAGCCTTTGAAGCAAAAGGGAAAGATGAAACAGGAGAGTGAACAAGGTGAGATCATGGCACAGAGGTTCACTGGTATGTCGAGGATGAGGCTGAAAGAGGAGAAGAAATATGTCTGTTTAATGCAAAGCGGCTGTTTGACAGACACTGCTTTCTGCTCTTTTGGCCTTTCGTTCTTAATCAACTTGTCTGAGAAAGTGCTGACATCAGACGTGGCGCTTTTTTCCAAATACAACTTGCATCGTGTTAAAAGCTTCTGTGGTTCGGTGAGAACTAAGTCAACACCTGGACTGCAAAAGGAATCTGTTTTATAAACTGTTTGCTTCCATTAGATTTTTCATTAATTGAAGCGTCCCTGACTTCAGTCTCTGTGGTGTCTTGAGTTACTGATGTTCTCTGGTGGATTAACTTTTGAGCGACAGTTTTTGTGCCTGATGAAGAAAACATCATTTGTCGATGTTCAAAACTTAACATTGACCCCTCCTCTAAAGGTGGAACAGAGGAGGGAAACACAAACAGCTCCTCTTCAAAGCAGCTTTGTTCTTCCAGTGCGACCTGCTCCGTTTGGTGACCACATTGAAAGTAGCAGAAGGTAAATTTTAGTTGGTGCTGACCCAATGTGGAATACTGTAAATCTCATCACAACACACTGCTGTTTTCCAAAGCCACAAGATTTTTACTCCTCTCAAAACTGGAACCTTATTTTGTAAGTGCACTGATAAGAAATCTCTCAATGCAAAATCTCTTGTTGTGATTAAACATCACTGGAAGGATCTTATAGTAAAGTTCATAATGTGGTTTTAAATTACAATTCTTTATAATTCAGTACTAATTAGATGCTAAAATACTAAAATTAGATGTATGGAACCATAGAAGCTTATCATTATCATTGTTATGATAATAATATCATGATAATGGATGATTCATTATCATCAATAATAATATTTTTGCCCTTTTTCAACTTTTGCATTTGTAAAATGAAATTGAATCCTTTCAGCAATTTGCATCTTTAGCTAAATGAAGCAAATTAACAAAACTGACAAATAAATGTCCAAACATCACTGGAAATTATCTACAATTGATGGCAGTTACCCAACACGACTGCAGACAATCAAAATATGATTCAGCAAGTAGATTAAAGAGTGCATACACAGCCAGGTGATTGGATCTGCTTTAGTATTCACATTTCTTCTCCTGACATTTGTTTTTTAGTTGGACTGAACATCACACATTGTCACATCAAAGCTGCAAAAAGTTTGAAAATGATTCATCATGGTTTCATATTTTTACATCAGAAAACTTGGCACTTTAAAAGAGCTTTTGACAGACACTGTATGTTTGACAGCAGAGTGCTTTTGGTGTGCCTTTAAAAATGGCTTATCATTTAAAATCTAGATTTAGTTTCAACCTAAAATAAAGCAGGATGAAAGAGAAAAGTAATTGCGATGCTAAGCAGAAACCTGACAGTTCCAGGTGGCGAGTAAAACTGATCAGAGCATAATATTTTTTAAATAATTGAAAAAGTAATAATAATTTCCTCTGCTTTCAGGCTTTCGTATAACTAAAACAATGATGATGAAAACACAAAACCTATCACTCAATGTCATAAATATTACAGTTCACCAAATGCAAAGACAAATATATAAATACCTTGGTATTTTGTTACATTTTCATGATCTAATTAACAGACAAATAATCGGATCCTGCTGCTTGCAAACTTCTTCCATTTCTGAAGCAAGGAGAACACAAAGCTTTTCAGCTCATGACCTTGTTTGTGAGGCCTAGAGATGCACTGTAATCTGGGACACCTGAATCAGGCAACACACCCAAAACCCATTCCTATAAAATAAACCCACCACAATGGGACTCCGGTCCAGTCACAGGAGAATGTTTCCAACATGTTATCACTTTTTTCAGTATGTTATTTGATTTTGTGTCGCTTGTTTTTACAGAAAAGCTTTAGATCTAGTCTGCAATGCAACATAATGAGAAAAAAGTGAAGGAGGGTGAACAGTTGCTGCTGCCTCTCTGAACTGTTGTGTGTCAAATCTAATATTAATGGACACAGAGCATAGACATTAACCATAACAATCCGTGAGGATCTTTAGTTTTGCTGTGACTGTCTTTCCTTACCATAAAAAAAAAGAAGAAACAGTATAAAGCTGAAAGTACTTGGAGGTGATCAAGGCTTCTGAAGGGACCAATTAACCGACTTAGTGAAATGGACAGAAGAGGTACTTGTGCATGACTACGGCTGATTAAGTTATGAAATAAAAATAAGACTTGAAGCACATCTGTGTGAGAGCGAGTCTGGGGCAGTGATTTATGTTTCTGCTGGTGGGCAGTCACTAGCTAATCAACCACCTCATGTCCAGGCAACCGCTTATTAACAAAAGCTTGAAAACATGGAACCGTAATGAACTGTATCTTCTGTTCATGTGAGAAATGTTGATCTTCCTGATATACTTGAACTTAATCTCTGCTCTGGCTTAGCTGTTGTCAGCCGGTTGCCATGGTAATAGCTGTGCATATGGTTTTGAGTTATTCTTCACCTGTTTGTTTTTTTTGTGCTATTTTTCCTTTGCTGTGGCAAACTGCAGCAGCTGAAATTTCTAAAAGTTCAACAAACAATAAAAACTACTCTAACTTCCTCATTTATTCGAAGACATCACAAATAATAATAGTCATCAAGTAAGACAACATTTTTCATAAGGTATTTAACATACTGTTTCTTGCTGAGGTAATTATGTAAAAATAAATTAATTGTCCAGTATAAAACATAAATTTGTTGTTTCTGTCAGTCCTTGAAAGAAATGACAGAAACCAAAGAGTTTATAGAGTTATAGATCTAGGAATAATACATAGTTTACATATCAAAACAGTAATTTTCACTTTAATTTAAGCCACATCTTATGAAAATTGAATAAAGAAGAACGCTATAAACATTTTTGTGACAGATTCCTGCTCATCCCACATCGGAACTGTTGGTTTATGGATATGACTCAATGCCTAGTAAAAGTGCCTCCGGCTAGCTATAGCGGCTGCTAGGCGCGGTGATGTTTATCAGTGGTGCTAGCCACGCTTGCATGACTGGTGCTCAGGAATCAGCGCCTATGCCTGGAAGTGTGAATGTATACGTGTTCTGCTGCCTCAGCAATTTAGAGTTTACCTCATGGTGCTGAAAGCCAGGAGACCATAGAGCACAGAGTGCAGCAGGTTGTAGGCCACATCTGGCCGGAAAGCATCCACATGTCCCCCTGCAGCTGTTCTCTTCTCTTCCTCCCAGCCTCCTTTAGGCCTAATGGGAAACAAAAACCAGACATTAAAGCAGAAAAGAAGCACGTTACCAAAAGCCAACGGAAAATACATAAAACATCACATCCAGACGCTGGAGAGGAGAGGCAGGACGGACGGCAGGTGGGCGGAATTTATATTGTTCTGATTATTCAGATTTCAGTAGCTCTTGTTCAGATTTCATTAGCAGCTTGCGCGCAAGTGGACATGTAACGATGCACACCCACGACCGTTTCTGTCTGCAGGAGTCAGCGCGCATACAAACAGAGAGACGCCCCGAAGGCGGTGATATTACTCCCACGATGTGGCCTCCTGCACTGAATCAGACGGACACTGGCTTCCATTTGAATACAAATCAAATCCGGCTCCCCTGACTGCGTGAGGTTGGCTATACTGGATTAAATTAATTCCTGAATTGGCAAATAGCCCTTTGTTCTGTGAGGTTAGTATTCCAGCCGTCCAGCGGCGCAGGGCGAGTTGAAATGCTAATTTGATTAGTTGAGAGCAGCCTATCACCTTGCACCACAGGCAAATGAAGCTGGGAGAGGCAGCTGGTGGATGCTGCTGCTTTTTCAGAGCATGGAGGGAAATCCAAGGGTAGAGGAAAACAGGGTGACCTCTGGTTTAGGTTTTCCTTCTACTAACATAAACCCTCATCTCAACTGCCATGCTAATATCTCTTTATTTTACAAAGTGGTGTCTGATTTATTAATTAGAAACACAACTTTGTCTCATGGGACAATCCAGTAAAATTTACTACAATTTTAGAATTTTGGTAAATTCTGAAATTTAATTAAATGCAGTTACTACATGCAGTTTTCTTCTTTAAGAATATGGAGTCCTGAAGAAGACTATTTCAAGTGGGAATCTTTTGCAAGAACAATATTTGTGCTTGAGCCACTATATATGCAGTGCCCTGTATTCACAACCAGACAGCTGCCTAAAAAATAAGCAATAAATATTTCTGGTAACACTTCATTTGAAGGGGAGTGCATAAGACTGGTATGACTGACATAAATATAACATAGCTCTTGTCATAAACATAAAGGAGTCTTTATGGATATTTATGAATGTTATTATGAAGTGGCATTCGGTAAATAATAGTTTTAATGCAAAGTTGCTTTAAAAGTTGCAGTAAAAGCCCATTAAAAATGCCAACTTTGCATGATTTGGTAAATAGTGACATATTAATGCAAAGTTGGCACTTTTTTTTTCTCCATTTTTTTTCTCCGAAGAGTTTTTGCGGCGCTAGTGGCTAGTATTTGTGTGACAGTAGGCAGACAGGAAAGCGGGTGAGGAGAGGGGGGAAGACATGCGGCAAAGGTCATCGGGACCAGGAGTCGAACCCGCGACGTCCGCGTCGAGGACTAAGGCCTCCAAACGTGGGGCATGCACCAAATAACCTCTGCACCAAATGTTCTGGTTTTGCTCACCAGGGGGCACTACTTATTCCTAATACATAGATTATTCTTCTCTGATTAATCTACTTGATTATTCAAGTGCACTATTTCTGATCTTAGTTTTCTTTTACTAGCTTAATCAGCTACTACAGTACGGGACAATTTTTTAAATTCAATTACTCGATTAATCGTCAGAATAATTAATAACGAGAAGCCACTGAAGCAACCGTTCAGAACGGAAAACAGAAAATATAATGTGGGCCAGAGAGACAAAATCAGAACTGTTTCACAGATTATCATACAGAGAGAATGGGATACCGGATCATATTTAGGTAGTAAAGAACCGATGTATTATTCAGCACAAGTTTCTGATCATGGCCACATTGTAAGACGATCCACACACCTAACAATGTGTGTTAGGTCTGCAGATCTGTGTGCGAGACTTTCTGTGTTCCAAGATGCTTCAAATTTAAGAACCATACTGCATGAGTTGTTGCCATCAGAGGCTCAATAGTCCCATTCAGTCTAGTTCAGTTCATCCAGCTCATTCAGCCATTGAGGACAATCAAAATCAACTTGTTTTCATGTTGAAACATTTCCCGCTGAGCATCACGTACCTGAGGTTGTGCAGCACTGCCACTGCCAGCATGCCACTGAGCAGCAGGACAGTGGGGACGTATGGGTACAGCAGCAGGGTGCCAGCCAGGCGCTCCAGAGTGTCCAGTGGCAGCAGCCCAAAGGCCTCCTCACACAGATACAGACTGGCATCAAAGTCCCTGCAGGAGAGGTGATATTATCTGATGTTCTCAACAAAATGTATGATTGGCTATAAATTTGACTTAAAGTGCATAAACTCTGCGGATATGAATGCAAGAAGAGTTTCTCTCTCTGAGTGAACAGGTTTGCACCAGCAGAGTAACACATCCGGTAAAGCTAATTGGGGGAAGCAGCGGTCCACACCACTTCCGTCCAACTTTTCACACTTAGACCAGATTTTTACTTGACACATAGACTCCAATGCAACATTTCCCTCTATGGACCAACGGACTCACGAGATCCAGTATTCATGTGAGAGTATGTACCGGAAATCAAAGCTACAAACTCAGAGCAAATAAGCTTGAATAAAACCGCCGTTTCACTCTCTCTTTTTGTTTTTTTTATGTCCGATGGTGGGTAAGCACGCTACTTTTTTTTGCAAATAAAATGTTTCAATTTTATTTGGCTCACTTTCTGTCTCACTCATTACAATTCTATCATTTTGCTCTGTAGCTTCAAACTAAGAGGTTTGTCTTGGTCAGACAGTCACAGTCTCAGTCGCCAGTATTCTGTGAGGTCACCTTGACTTTGACGCGTTCTAATGGCTGCCTACATAATCCGACTCCATTTTCCATTGGACCAGATGCTAAAACGAATCTGTTTGTTTTGGGGCCTAAGTATTGATGCAGTATTTCATCTTTAAAACGACTGTTAGCTTTTTCTTTCAGAGTACTTTCTACTTGCAATATACAGCCCAAGATAAATTAAAGGCTTGGAAAAGCACCTCAAACTGAGAGCTGTGCTCCCACAAATGCAAAGCAGGACTGAAAGGACAGGAGAACGAAACAGTGGGAGAGCAGAAAGAAGTTTGAGTGAGGCAGAGAGAGAAAGAGAGAGGAGCTGAGGGTGAAGCAGAGCACGGAGCCTTGCATTTTCTACAATCTCCTGAATAATTGAAGGGCCAGTTGTGCAGCATCGCATTGGGAGCCGTGTTATTCGCTGGCCCGGAGCAGCCGTCCCGACACGGCAACACACACTGATCGATGAGAGGTCTAGTGGCTTTACCCCGCAATCTATTATTCACACACATTAACGCTGCAGGTGCTATGACACTAGTGCTTAGTGAATAATGTAGTCGCTCTAGATCAAGTGGAAGTTTTGTATCAAGCTCACAGCACACTCACTGTATATACACTCTCAGCCTATGTGAGTCAAATGGTATTTTAGAGAACAGGTGTTTGCAAAAAACCAAGCATTGGATTGAGGTTTGTGTGTTTTATGTGTTCATACCTCGTTGGCCACAAGGCAAACTTTGACTTGATGAATTTAAAAATATGCTCGTCTGATCTGAGCTGAAGAGCTTTCTGTAAACACAAGCACAGATAAGGTCATCACGTCTGGGCTGAGATCAGCCTTCAGAAGCATAAACAGGAGCAGAAACCAGGTGGAAAACATTGCATCATCATTCTGAAGGTCTGAGATGTGTTGAGGAGAGGATGAAAGAAGGGGAGAGAGGACAGGAGGACAACGCAGGGGAAGGACGAGAAGGGAGGCAGAGGAAGATGAACACCTTAGTCAAGGAGTTGATGATGAAGGCGAGCAGGAGAACAAGGATGCTGTGGAGGAGAACTTTGGCCAGACGAACCAGCAGGCCTCCAGTCTTCAAATCAGGCTGCAAAACGAAACACATGGTGTTGATTTTAAACCTAATTGGCCAGATAATAAAGCCTTCAGTTTTTACGCAGACTTTAAATTACTCTCCTTACATGTTTCATGTTTGTTAGAAAATATGGCATTTATCATAAATCCACCGAGTGTTAACTGCTACTGGCAGCAATCAGAGCTGCAGGTCAGCCCAGGAGGAATGATCCTCCCTTCACCAGGCCAGAGAGGCTGAGGAGTTCTGACCTCCTGACTCCTAATTAATGCTAGGATCCCTCTAAAACAGGGGTGTCAAAGTCAAATGGACGGAGGGCCAAATAAAAAATTTAGGTACAAGCCGAGGGCCGGACTGATCGAATGTTCATTGAAATTTTTTTAAATGATGCATATAGTCTAGTGAACCTAATTGAACCTACTGAAAACCTAACAAATATATTGCAATATGATCAGATAAATAAAGCAATATTCTCTTATGGCTCTGTCAGTAATCTTTAATTTTCAACAGACACAACTGAAATATTTTTAAAATATAATTGGATTGAAATACAATAAAATAAAGTGCAAAAAATCTATTAATCAAAAACAACACTTTCATCAAGGAGAAGTAACATGCAGTGAAAACAAATATTAAACTCAGTGTCCACCTTCCTTTTTGCCATTTTTGATGGGTATCTGAAAGTTAATTTTACAGTTATGCTGACGACTGCTGTGCTAATAACCCTTCTAGACCGGACGTGTCGCCAGCGACACATCTAAATTTGCAGTACCGTAATTCCGCCACACGTAGCGCTAAGTGGAAAAATTCCAACGGTTTCTGAAAGGGGAGACGTTGCACTTTCCAGCAAGTATCGGGTTAATACGGTAACTTCGCAGCTGCAGCTGCAGAAAGTGTAATTAATCCGGGGGGCACTCGTTTAATAGACGGTATATTTCGGCAATAACTTGGTGGATATTGAAAGTTCCGGTTGTTATGGATACATGGGTAAGTACATCATCTCACAGAACATTTAAAGAACTACTTACAGTTCAAATAAGGAAGATATTTTTTTTCAGACGGGGTGCCGGCTTGCTGCGGTCATAAATCAAGATCATCCCAAGGGCCGTAAAAAATCTTCTCGCGGGCCGGATGTGGCCCGCGGGCCTTGACTCTGACATATGTGCTCTAAAACAACAGGTTGGAGGGTATAAAACTCTTCTATAGCTCATGTGCGGTAAAATCAGCCCCCACAGTGGGCCACATCACTTCTAAACCTGCCCTTACAACCCCCCCACCAAAACACACATTCCTCTGGAGATTTATTTCTTCTAAAATCATTGCTACAGCAAAAATGTTTTCTTTGTAGTTTGGGCACAAAACCACATAAAATGAACAGCAGCAGACATAGAACACATAGTTTCACTTAAGGGTGCAAACATTCAACTTGCTGTTAATCTGCTTTGTGTCAAGTGAACCAAACAGTTTGAGTAACCTGTTCCCTGACTGGCAGACCCACCCATCAGGTCACATCTGCTCATCTGCGGTTCACAAGTCACAGCACTGTTGCTATATTTAGCAACTTTTCAGACAAAGAATATCTGTATCTGCATTTCAGGCTTTTTAAAGCTCGGTGGTCAGCCAGAAAACTTCAATCAGTGCATCTCAACGTTTAACTTTTGCAACTCGAGTCGACATCTCTGGTCGTTCAACACAAATAATGCAAAATCCTTATTGAGGTTTGCAAAACAATCCTGTTTATGCTACAGTGAGCAGTAAAACCATTATAAATAGTGGCATTACAGACTTTACAAATAGCATGGCCATGATTTAATTTCTCCTTTTAAAGGTGAATGGGAGAAAAAAACAGACATAAGCACCGTCCTAATCATGCTCACTTACATCAGGTCCACCCAGGTGGATTCCTGCTAAGTTGCAAAAGCATCTCAAGGACCTCTGATAGAGGCAGAGAGCACAAAAGCTTTACTGTGCATGTATGCATTTTACTGAATAATAATTGAGAAGAAAGGAAACTCTGCAAAATCCAGTCTGAGAGGAGTCAGGAACTCAGCTGAGAAGTGGTGCTGTGTTTTGCTCTCTGGTTGTGATAAAAACTTAAACTACTTTTGTTCATTAGCATATGCAAAGAAAAACAAACATCAGGATCTAATTAACTATTTAAGTCATCATTAATTCAATCATCCTGACAGCCAGAGTAGATTCACACACGTACTAACCTGGCAGTGTCTGATGAAGAGCGCTGCAACAATGAAGCTGAGCACCAGCGATCCCAGGATCATGGAGTTACAGAACTGCAGCAGCCAAACGCTCAGCAGACCGCTCACCTGAACCAGGTACAGGGTGGTCACCTGGGCAGACACACACAGCCAGGAATGAGCCATAAACTGCTAACAATCACAATGTTGTTTCACAATCACATGGAGGATTCAGTTTGCAGTTACTGCCACTCTGCATTTACATCCACTGTCTTTCCTTTTCTTGTCAAGGTTTGCATCATTCCAGCCTAAAAGAGAACTACTGGTCCAATAAAAAAATAACAAGTAGAAATCAAAGTTTGGCTTGGCTATGAATAATTTAGGGATGGCTACACATGTCAACACAGCTGCCAAACCGCTATTAAAGTGAAATGTAAATGAGGATGGATTTTATTGGGGCAATGTAAAGCCTGGAAAACCTCCATGTGAATGCTTATGTTCTTCTTTCTCGGTTCATTTAGTCCAGCTGCTTTTTGAGTTTTTAGCGTAAAAGAGGAACCTCAGCCAGACCTGGACCAGCTTCTATCCTGGAGTCGGTCTGAGGAGAGAACACACCCTGCTTCCCTCAGAACACCTTCAGAAGACATGTGGATCAGACCGCACAGGACTGCAGCAGATAACTAATAATATACTAATAATGAAGCATCACAATGGAGTTCAAATTTAGAACACCCACCTTATATGTTATAACATGCATAATGCTAAATGAGTCGACTGATCAGGGATTGTGGCATTTGAGCTACTTTGACTAGGCCTATCTCTAAAAGTCAATGTAAAAATGCTAAATATTACATAGTAGATCAGAAATGCATAAAGTAAACATATTTTTATGCTTCACTACATATTCTTAGGATACTAAATTCAATTATGCTTTTGTTTTTCCTAAATCTTTACATTTTGTTTTGTATTTGATGCGTCTTGGTGCCGTATTTAGATTTTCTAGTGATTGCTTCTTTACCATCCAACAACTTTAATCAGACAAAACCAAACGTCTGTGGTTGGCTGGTGATGTGGTTCATTTACATACAGTTTAAGTTGTGAACACTTTTGATTGCACATTAGAAATATACTTTGCGTGTGAAGGACACATTAAATATTGTGTGTGTTTTTTTTGGCCCTCCAGGCATTCCGTATTTGAGGAGCAGGAGAGCCAGAGTGGAGTGACAGACAAGGTGGAGCACGAATTCATTAGAGTTTTTTTTTAGTGAGCTTTATGTTGCTTGTCACTTGTTACTGAAAACACCTCGTTGTGTTGATACGATACTAATCAATGGATTTCAAGACTTTATGGGTGGGACTGTTGATATTTAACTTTTGTAAGTGACTATGGAATCAGTGAAGTGTGAGATATGAGGAGTAGTTCAGAAATACAAGAACTGTGTCCTGTGTACCTGCGTTGTCGTCAAGAGGTCGACGATGTCCAGGATGTAAACAATGAGAGCCTGAACCAGCAGGATGAACTGGTTGAACTGCCATGTCAGACAGAAGCAACATGTGGTCACGTACATCAGCCACACCATCACTTTCTGGCGAGCAAACACACAAAAACACACTTTACTCTGTGCTGCTTCTGCTTCTACCTTTTTTAAATAACCGTGATTATTCATCTAGAATTGGTTTGTGTGTGAGCTGGACCTGCTGCAAGGCGCTGAGCTGAGGCCTGAGGTAGCAAGTGATAGCAGTGACCTGCAGGGCAAAGAAGGGCAAAGACCAGTTCTCCCTGAGGGAGATGGTGAACTCCACCCGAGTGGTATCCACCCTGAAAGAAGCAAGCAGAAGAGCAGCCATTAGATGGAGAAACACTGATTGTTTTAAATCAACTTTATTTGGTTTGTGTGTCTCATTTCTCAGAAAACAACCTGAGAAATGAGTTAAGGTCATCATGTGTGAACATCTGTGAAGCTTTCAAAAGTTTGAAAGATGCATCCTAATATGCTCCAAGCTCTGCAGGCTTGTTTTTCAGCTCAAAGTTGTTTCCTAGAGCTGGAGAACTCTACTACCCTCTGCTTTTAATGTTTACTGAAAAAAAACATCCAACCAAAGTATCAACCTGCACAGAAAGTCAAAATAATCCTGGAATTTCTTCTAAATTTATGCCTTTTTTTTCCAAGAATGGTCCAAGAAAAATAAAAAGTAATACAACCCATCAACACAGCTATCCAGTGTCTACAGTACAATATCTACAGGCTCCCTGTGTCTTTCTATTGTAATATACCATAAGCTGCCAGAATACATTTTTGTAAATATCCGTTTCTTTCTACAAACGTATTTACTGAAGTATATGCTATTATCCAAGTCTATCATATTTTGTCATGTTTCGTCCTAAAGCTTTTAAGGATTTAAAGCTTCAATATTAACACAAACACTGCATCCCCACAAACATCCCCATTTTTATTACTTTTCTTTAGGACTCTGGTCACATAATAGGACATAACAGGATAACAGGAAGTGGTCAGCGGCTGGCTATTAAAAAAAAAAGTGGTTAATTGAAATAAAATCTTTTGATTAATTGACATTGACACAGAGGTTAACCTTTCTAGGTTCTGGTCTGAGCCTAGAAAAAATGCTATTAATTATGCTAGAATTAAAAACCAAGGAGTTGAAATCTATGTAATTAATAAATTGAGATCACCGTGTTGAAATCCTGGACCTGGTCTAAACTCAAATACCTGATGTGCTTTTCGGATGTTTATTTTAAAAAATGTAAGAATAGTGAATAATTTTTTCAGCCACTACATATTTATGCAATAGTTACTCTATCTGTCACAAAAAATTCTACAAACTTTATAGTATGATTGACATTTTCTCTGGTCGGGGAGAAGGTTTGAATTCTATCAGATATGTGCAACACGACTTCTACAGAAACTCAGAGTCGTGCTCTCTCCTCTGCCTCATCCCAGTGAGCATGCAGAACATTGTTATTACGCACCTATTAAGAATGTACCAGACTCCAGTCAGTAACCCAGCCAGCCAGGAACCAGCCAGGAGCCATGCTGTGAGGTACAGAGCGATCACATACACGGCTTGGAGAGAGAACACTGTGTAAATGTAGAAATACACGGGCTCCAGATACGCCTGGACCACACACACACACACACCACACAAAAGAAAATGGCTTATTAGGCACTGATAGTTAGGCCAACAATGACAGCAGAGGAACTGGGCAGTTTGTAAAACTGCTAAAGTTTAAAAGTTGGGTCAGTTTTAAATATGTAACAACTTTCAAGCAAACTTTTTTTTTTTTTACCATATGGCTCAAATTGAAAAAAATAAAATAAAATAAAATGCTTTCCACAGAGTCAATTTTTGCTACCAATGAGCAGTGTGATGGTGTGTTACCTGTAAGGGCAGCAGTCTGTACAGAACACTGAGAAACACCTCTTGGTAGATATTCATCCGCTGTAAGAGATTGATGGTCCTCTTTGATTCTGTCAAGTTGTCATGGATCAGTTCTGACAGCCCTGAGAGCACACACACACACACACACACACACACACACACACACACACACACACACACACACACACCGGTTTACATTTAGACTTCCTATTTGTACTTTCTGAACCAATGAAGGATGTTTTTTTACATCTTTGACCAAGCTTGTGGAGCTACTGGTTATCTAAGTGTGCTGTACTGTGCAGAGTTATCAGGTAAACTTGTAATTCAGTACATTTATGTCTGTGTTTAGGAAAAGAAAAGTCAACTCAGAACCGTTTTTCTGTATCTAAACCTCAGATATATGTATGTACACACCACTTATCAAGTATGCTCTTACTTTGTAACGTCTCCTGACTGACGCTTCCACCTCCTTTAGAGAAGCAACTACTGTTGACAACTCAGTCATATTGGTGGATTTTCTTGCAATATTTAGCAACAATTCAGACGCTTTTTGTAACTTTTTAAAAATAAAAATTTAAAAGGTGTTTTAGGATACTCTTAAAAGTTTATATTATCATTTTCGATGAGCAGAGGGTGAAGATATGTGTCCCTAAAGCAGCTTAACGTCTCTTGTTCCGCTTTCTGTTCTTCCTTTAGTTTCAGAATCTACAAGATTTTATTCCAGCAACAGATTATCCAACATGCCCAAAATAGATCAATATTAAACTTCTGAACCAACCAGACGACAGCGCCCTCTAGAGGTGGCTACATATCCTCCCTTCGTCCTTACTGTGTAGAGAATACACATCTCAGACTCAGATGTGTTAACTTAGTAGACTAAAAATTACAATAAACAAAGGCTATTTAGAAAAAACAAAAATGCTTTTGTTTTTTTCTAAATAACAAAAGCATTGTTATTTAGGTTATTTAGAAAAACATAAACATTACAGCATCTCAGTTAATGCTAAACTTAAAGCTTCTTCACACTGAAATACACCAACAGCTTCATAAATTTGGTCAAACATGTAAAAATAACTTTAGTGTGTTTAGTCGGTGCAATTAGGAGTAGAGCAGTCAATGTAAAATAAATGATAAAGAAATTGAAACTGACAAAAACAAAAGGTTGACTACTTTGGTCAAACATGAAAAATATTAACTGCAACAAACCTTCAGTCAAATGGTTCAGGAAGTGCAATTAGGAATGTAATATAAAATAAATAATAAAACATGATGTCAGTCAGAGCACAAAGCCTAGAAATAGACCAAACAGATCTGATGGATTGGGAACATTGTCACCAATACGCAAACTACAATTCTTTTCAACATCAGGACCAATACAGATGTTAGTATAGGATTGGTGCTTCACTAACTACAGTTTGTTACAGCTGTAAACAACTAATTAATAAAAGAGATAATTTAGTAAGGAAATAATGAGCTGAACTGCAGATGATGATGAAGACTTGGGTGATTCACAGAGAGCATACCTTCCTGTATGGATGGAGCCTGCAACATTTGCTTGTAGTACGAATAGTAGAGTCCACATTCCGTCCGGAAGGAGATCTCCCTCTCCACTTCCTGAAAACAGAAATGGGGGATGTGCTGATATAAATCCAAGCTCTTTTGTTCTGCATGATGTGGAAAACAGATTTTCTGGCGAGACAAGACAGAACCGAGAAGGACCGGAGCAAAGCGGCTGATATACTGGCATCCCTCCCAGGTAACAATCAGAGGGGTAACACAGCCATCCCAGGAGAACCCCTTCCATACCCCCACCGCCCGCCAAGCATGATTACTGTTCCACTTCAGAAGGAGAGGAGACAGCACTGAGGACGTCCCACGCCACAATATTACATCAATTGTTTGTCTGCTACACTTAGTTTGGAAACATTTCCAATCTGTGTTGGATTAAAAGTGACATCCTCTGACAACAGCAGCCAGTTTCCATATTAAAATCAGTTTTTAGAATTCAGCAGGCATCTGCCAAACTATTCTCCGGCATTACCGTCCGTCTAAAGATAAAAACAGTCCAAGAGCTCCTGCAATCCAGAGTCTGTAAAAAATGAAACCATATATCAAAGCAATGTGATCATTCTACAATTCTACAATGTGGTTTCTGGTATTTTCCAGTAATAATGTCAGCTTTAAAACCGTAAAAAGTCTGTAATGGGAACAGATTAGTTTTCCTTTCAATTTATCAGCAGATTAAGTAAGTACATGAGAGAAGGAAAGCCTGGAGTCATGTGGGTTTCAATTTAAAATATTATTACGTTTGAAAATCCACCATGAAACAAATAAACAGTCAAATGAACACTAAATATAACTTTTTGTCATCATATCAGGGGATTCCAAAGTAGAACAAAAGAATTCAGGGAAGGCGAACAAGCTAAAGAATCAAGTAAAGAATCAAAGTATAACCTGATTCTGAAGAAAAAAAAATAGAAAAAGGGATCCTGATTTATCATCTGGCAGTCATTTGGATTTTTGCAAAAAAGACATTAAATGGACCAAAAGACTATCTTCTTAATTTGGACCAATGGGTCCAGTTTGTGAACAATAAATACTAAGTGCAGATAAAATCCCACACGCAGTCCCAAAATAAACTGCCAAAGATGTGCCTCCTGTTAGTTTGCTGGAAAACCAGAATTCATAAATGTCATCATGACTTCAGACTCAAACATGACTTTCTTTGACATGGTACTTTATTTTTTGAAAACATACACTACTACATATCAGTCAGAGGGAAATTAAATGTTGCCATAAGTAAAATCATCCACGTATCTTTAAAGAGTCATTGTGGATGGTGATGCTGTAGGCAGGAAGGATCTTTTGATTTAGTTTGTAAAAAAAAAAAAAACTCTGTTCCTGTTCCATAACACCTCTGGATGTACAGACGGATGAAGGTTTGAGCCTGTTGCTTCCACTGATCAGACCGAATGAGCTCATATTTATGGAAGCCATTTCTGCCAGGAAAGAACAAATAAAAGTCCAGCAAGACGTCATACTTCAGAGATTCAAAGTCCTAATTATGAAACATAAAGTCACTTTAAAGTAGAAATGATAACTTTAAATATCAATTATGAATTTAAAAATCAAAATGATAACATTCTGTTGGGCTTTTGTAGTATTTTCATGGCAGAAGTGGGCTTCCATACATATTGCTTGTAGGTTGATATCTAAAAAAATATATATATAAAATAAAAAACATTCTAGAAAATACATTTTTCTGGACATCACATGTGTTAACACAGAACAACTACAATACATTGCTATTATGGACAATAGCCAACCACAAATAGCTACGATCTGCGAATACTTCAGTTCCTCTCTAAAATGCTCGTAACTCTATACTTTAATAGTTCAAACAGCAAATACATATTATTATGTATTTATGCGCACAATTGTTAAAGCTCTGCAGCAGAAGTTAATGTCTTCCTTATTTCCGCTTGAGGAACTGCCAATGGAAATAAATGCTGCTAGGCTAACGCCGGCGAATAATGTGTCATGTTATGTTGTGTCTAGGAGTTTCAGCTTCCCAAGCTGCATGTTGAGTTCATATGTCAATTTATGTCATAATTTAGCAGCAAATTAATATGTTTTTTGATTAGAATGAAGTTAACTGCAAAAATTAATTCCAGAACCTGAAATAGACTCAATAAAAAAATGTATTGAGTCCCACCACTAAACAAAATGTAGTTTTTAAAAACTAAATTTTGTAGTATACACATGTACACTTTGCATACATGTGTATATCTACATACTTCACCTACAGTTAAGGTGAAGCACCAAAACTGCTTCCCCTTAACAGTTTGGTGAAAACTGTTAAGGTGAAGATGGACTCTTTCCTAAACAAAACATGTCCTGAACATGGTTAACATGGCTCAGACAAAAAACACTGACACCACTGCATTCTGAGTCAGAGTTATATTTTTCACTCAGCCACACCATTCAGCACACAGGTCTGGAGGCAACTTGGAGTTACGCATCATGCTCAGGAGCACGCCGACATGTGGCAGGGGCAGGACGATGGAGTTGAACCCACATCTTTCTAGCAGCAAGACAAGGACTCTGGTAAATAAGTCACAGCTGCCCCAACTATGATTGGCCAGCTGAGAGGTGTGACAGTTTTGTGCGTCCACTTTATTACTGACCAAATCCACCCTAACCCCTTAATGCTGCCGACTGTACACAGCAATGCATGATGCGCCTCCCCTTATTTCATTTTCAAAGCGAGTCATTTTCTAGAATTCCAGCAGTGTCTCCTACCGTGAGCTGAGAGAACCACAGCAAATTCTCATGTATGGCGTTGACACACCAGGCCTGAGCCACGGCCAGCAGCACAGCTAGAAACAGCCCTGCTGCCGTGGAAACACACCGTTGCCAAGGCCACCGCCGCGGAAGGTATGAACCGGAAAAAGAACCGGATCGTCCAAGCGGGAAAACTCCTTCTCTAATCCTTGCTGGCTCCGTCCTCTTGCTACTGTTGCATCTCTCTCCAGATGATCCGGGTGGCAAAATCCCCAGACTGCTGCCTGCCTGGTTGACCTTCGCTCTTTTCCGAACATCCATTGCATGAGAAAAATGAAGATCATCTATATGTTCTCGGAACGTTTGATGTGTTAGAACCAGGTAAATAAACAGGAGATACTCTGTAGAAGATATCCAGATCCATTACAGGGATAAATATCAACACGTCATGTTTTTTTTTCCTTTACTTGAAGTCGCTCCAAATAAATTAAAGAACGGTTTTTAATCGTTTCAAGTTCTTCGCCAGAGGAAATATGCAAAACAGGGACTGAGGAGCTAGTTTCCTTTCCAATCCTCTTTCGAGTCTACCCGAAGCAAAGCAAGCACTGGCTTTTCACCAAAAACTATAAGGAATACGGATAATCCCTGGTTTATTTTGAGGTCACAGAGAATAAGCCCAGTGAACAAGTTCAGAAGAGCGCCTTCCTTGTAAAAGCTACTTAATTTTTTTCCCCTTCATTTCTCTTTGTCAGCATGTCCTCTTGATGAATTTTGAATAACTTCTATCTCTGCTGTGACTGCTTGAAGGATCCATGGAAGAATGAGTTCGCGACTGGAACCGCTGACTCGTTCCTCAAGCAGAAAAATGTCCCGGCTTCTGGTTGAGGTGAAAATAAAAAGCTATCTTTAAACAGTTCAAAGTATAAAGAGTAAAAATAAAAAGTGAGCTGCACTAAGTGTGTGAACAACAGGACAGACTGTGGACAACTGCAGCCTCCAAAGGGAGGGAGAGGGGAAATAAAAAACTACTGCTGACCTCTTGTCTATAAAAACACACACAGGCGCAGGATAAGAGAGACGAGGGTGGGAGAGAGCACCGGGGGGAACGTGTTGGAACATCGTTCGGAAAACGTGGGGAACATTTGTCAGAGAATTTGTGGCTCTGGAACTTGTGTGCAGCTATGAGCGCTTGCTCCAAATAAACCCCCGCAGGGTCCTGGAGCCCACATGGACATGAGCTCACACCTGATGAATTCAAGAGGGCAAACTGAGCCAACTGAGCTCACTGTTCAACAGCACTGGTGATAATCAGCAGCATAGAACATTATCTCAGGACCACACTGTCTCAGGAAAGCAGAATTATTAAAATATGTTCTACTTCCTGTTATGGTCAACGGCTTTCTCAAGTGCTTCCAAGATAAATTTTCCTAAGGGAGACTAATAACAATTATCTTATCTTATCTTATCTTATCTTATCTTATCTTATCTTATCTTATCTTATCTTATCTTATCTTATCTTATCTTATCTTATCTTATCTTATCTTATCTTATCTTATCTTATCTTATCTAACTAAGCATCAGTCATAAACCCCTTACTACTACTGATCACTTTGTCCTTCCACGTTCCACACAAAAAGGGAAAACCTTTTTTCCCTTTTTGAGATCACAGGCTGGGAGTACCTTCAGAACATGCAGCTTGACTGAGGAACCTCAGGTATGTGGCTTATAATATGCAAAATCCACATTTTTAGCCCTTAAAATCTCTGTTGTCTACTTTGAGTGTCTAGGAGTGCAAAATAAATGTACTCCCTCCCAGTGGTGCATAGATATCTTTATATTCTTTTTGGGTCATATTTTTTAGTCTGATCATTTTTCTCTATAATGTTCTTGTCTATGATGCCACCGTATTTGCTGTGAAACTGCTAAACAAGCTCATGACTTCCTGCTAATCAGCTTTGTAAATCTGCCTTTTTTTTTTTTTACTCATAGTGATTTTGTAGTCCAAATTCAGTTATGCAGAAGTTCAAAGTAAACAAGTCAAAATATTCGGTTCTAGTGTGTATTAACTCACAGGATTCCTTACATCATCTCCTGGCATCAGATCCTCTTTGAAGTGTCTGGTTAAATGTGATTTTTCTCTGGAATATGCCCACATCAATGGAGAAAGTCCGTTTTCACAGAGCATTTAAGGAGGAATGCTTCAGCAACCTCCAGCAGTATCAAGAGAGATTTTCTGAAAGACTTCATCTGATTGCGTTTCACTTCCTTCTCCATTAATAAACAAGATACACAGCAAAGCAGTGAGCTGCTAATAACACTGAAATGACAGCAAAGCTTATTTTAGACATGAACGTTGCGTGTTGATAATCACATCCTGGCCATTGGTTTGATAGTAGGATTGAGCCTTCTACCTCTGTTAGCGCTATATGCTAGCTGTTAGCTGCCTTGAGGCTATAGCTGTACTGCATGTCTTGAATATAATCATTTAGCTTTGTTTTTGCCATTTGTATCTTGGAAAACACATGACCCAAATGAATTCAGTGACGTTATTGACACGTTGTCTAACTGCTGAATTATGTCAAGGCTTTGTTTACTTCACTCATATTGTGGTAGTACTAATTGTTTTAATAGGTATCTCATATGTTTAACACTAGTTAAACTGCACTCCATATTGTAGTTGGTTTGTATGGATGGAGGGGGTGTAAAAACTACAAAAAATGGCTGAACGGGGTGGAGTGGAACACTCTGCGACCCGAAGGAGAACGTGGCGTGAAATGTCTCATTCACATTTTAAAAGACCGCAGCAAAATGAGTTGCTCTCAAAGCGGTCTGCTCTAAAACAGAGTCTGTGGAATTACAAGGACAAAGCACTGCTGTCCTACTTTCTATAGACCATATGTGAATGATTTACATGTGAAAAGGAAGAGTTTAAGTGAATATGTCCACTTTAAATTACTTGCTGTCTATTCCTTCTTGTTCCATTGCCAGCACTTCTCAATGGCTGCAAAATCTGCTTTAGCATCAGCCTGCTAAAAAACAAAATTTCCTGTAAAAACTCATGAGCTTGAACGCACCATACAGTGCTCTAAACTCAAACATTATTGCTGCTATCTTAAGTATCAATGAGTTTTATCAAAAGAAGCACTCTAAGAGACAGAGCTTTCTGATAAGAAAAATAACAATGTTTCTGGTCACAGCTTCAGAAACACAACATCTGAAAATCTGATTTATCAACAGACTTTTTCCCCTGTGCCCAGTGGAATGGTTCTGTACTCAATCTTCTCAGAGGAAGATTTATCTAAGACTTTTTTATTACCCAGTAAAGTTGTAAGTGACATTTATGAATTCAGATCTGTGCAAACCAAGACAGGTGTCCCCCTGTAATCACTTTACTGTCTGGTTATAACTAGCTTTTTTTCTTGCCTTTTATGCAATGATTCTTTTCTACATTTCTTAAAGAGTTTAACGATATCATGCAGAAAAGAGAGAGAAATACCCAAACACCACATCTTATTTATAATGCTGATCTTAAGCATCTATTTGTTGAAAGAACAGCTATAATGTTTCATGTTTGTGAATAATTTTTGTCGGTTTCTCAAGTCGCTTCAGTAGACAAACCTTGCTGCTTCTGTCTTTCTTAGTTCCAATGGGAACATTTAGTGATTAACTTTCTTTCCACAGTTTTAGCATTTTTGGCTTTGATTATTAAACAACCGTTTCTCAGCTTAATAAACACATGCTGTTCTTCTGAGGTTTTCAGAGCCTCTGTCATATTAATAACAGGAAAGAACAAAAATTGTTTTCCGTTTTCACTTGATTAGTTAAACTTTATGACTGAAAATGACCCTGGCTGTAACTTGATTGGAGTCAAACAAATAAAATATAAATATTACGAGGGCCCCTTTCTGTCACCCACACACAGCTTTAATGATACAGTGCTACTGAGGGATGAGTTAGCTAGGCCAATATCTAATACACATATAGAACAAAGCTCAAAATTAGAATGCATATTTATGGATGCCTTAAAAAAATCAATTTGATTCAGTTGGGCAGAAACAATTCCATACCAAACAGCAAGATCCCCCCCAAAAAAACCTTTTTACGCCACTGAAATCTTCAGCTAAAAACCATCTACATGTGGATTAGCTTAATAGGCTTTAATGAAAATGAACTTCTTAAATTAAATTAAAATTAAATTAAATTAAAATGGTTGTTTTTCATTATAAACTTAAAGTCGTCTTTGCACTTACAAAGAACTTTTTGCATTCCTCTAATAAAACTTATTAACTTGCCACAACAATTTAGTTTACTGATTTCTTTTATGCACTTATGTATATATTTTCAACTGAATAATAATGAATGGCCCTAATCCTCGGTGGAGGAGCCAATCTGAAGACTTAGAAGGTGGATGTTGCTAAAGCAGTTGAAAGCTTTTTGAACATTACCAGAACATCAACAACATTTATTCACATTTGTAAAGGAAACCCAGAGACAGGTGTTTGATCTGAAGTGTTTGGAGTATAATGTTAGCGATTGTGCCGATGATGTGGTTCTGTTGCCAGGACCTTCAGGCTGATGGTGGTAAACTGGGCAGACTGGTAGAGTCTGCAATTCAATCAGCAGCCACCAGGCCTCTTCACTGGGAGCAAATCCTGAAACATCTGCTCACACAGCTGAATGGTGCAATGTGCTATTATATACTTTCAGATGGTTGAGTAACCTCAATAACAAACTAAAACCAATGAATATCTTTGCTGTTGAGCTGGTTTGTCTAGTTCAATAAGTGAGCAACAAAAAAGAGTTTCTGAATCCAGACTGTTGCTTATTTAGTCAATATGTAAAAGCTAGTTAATTAACTAGTTAATTAACAACAGATGCTGCAATTAACTTGATAAAAAATTGCAATGGAGTCCCACCACTACTTTTTACACATCTTTGGCAGGGTCTGTCCACCGAAACAAATGAAAACTAACAGTGTTACAAGATGAGAAAACCCACAGCAGGAGTTTTTATTCCATGTTTTTTTTTTCTTTTGTCTGTGTTTAATGCAGACTGTGAAATCAGATAATACTGCTTTGAGTCAGTCTAAAACAATGTTTTTCTGCAGCGCTACAAGGGCCATTAAAAATGACCTCATATTTGGCAATGTTGCCGCACCACACAGTGCAAGCTTTATCCCAGAGGAACGAAGCTTCTATTTGGCTGAGTTCAGAAATCAGCGCCGCACTGCGCATGGAAAAACCATCATCCCTTTACACAATGAGGTGTTTATGATGCGTTTCCAAGGCATTTGATGGAGAACACAGCATAAGGGGAGTTGTATCGTTGTAACATGATGAAGAAGTGTTGTTATTCGACAAAAAGCAGAAAATTAAAATTGTTTTAAGCCAAGTTTTCATAACCTCCTTATAATAGAGTACTAAAACGTAAAGCTAGAATTTTTTTTTTTTTAAACATGACCTGTACATAAGTTTGTTACTCTGCAAGAGCCTATTAGAAGCAAAGTTACATGACAATAATTGATGATCAGTTTCAATGACTTCTTAGAGCCACTAGTTTGTACACATCATTTTGAATTTAGGTAATTGCAATAAAAAATTTAACATTATGTCAAAATTAAGTGAAAATATTTTTTGGTTAGACCAACAGCATGCATTTCTGTAGGTATTAAATCCATTGAAAACATTCTTCACTCTACAGAGAGAGCTTAACAGAACTCTGCCACACAATCACATTTTGATATTAACTTCAAAAAGCTGCTGGCAGTTATTAGAAGAAAAGCTGTCAATCCTCCTGAACTTGTGGAGATGTTTAGGTTTGTAGCACAGGTTACCATGGTGACAGATGCAGTTAGAAAATGAATTAACTTTGTGACAATAAGAATCCTAAATTGAGCCCTAGATTGCCTTGATGCGATGCTGTTGTGTGATGGGTCAGGATTCCATTTGTCTATGTGGAAAACGTATTTAACTTCTAGCAGTTTTCTTTTCATTTTCATTTTGTTCTCGTTCTCCGTGTTGTTGTTCTTGTTGTACTAATTATTCTTTATCATCAAGGCCTGTGCTGAAATGAAATGTTTTTGTGCTTCTGTAAGATCACAATAAAGGCATGGTGATTCATTCTGATTCTGATCTTTAGTGTTTTTTCTTGCTCATGTTGTCCTTTTTCACTGTTTTTTTTAGTTGTTGCTCTTGTTTAGCTGATTGTCAGTAGCTGCGTTTCCATTAGGCAAATGCACAAAACTTTGCCAATATTCCCCTAATGTCGAAAAAACACAATTTCTATATTACAGTGTTTCCATTAAATAGGAAACACTTTAATGACTTTAATAAGTCATTAAAAAAAACATGCTGCGTCACGATCCTCCATCAACTTCCCGTCACCTTCTTCTTCGTGGTTTGCGCCTGTGACATTCAGTTGTTGATCACATGACTCATGCAACGTGAAAAAAGTGCTTTCTTTGCATTTTTGCAAAATAAACCAATTCCAATATTGCCAAAAAACACACCTCATCCTAAGGCCAAAACTATTTATCAAAAAATAAGTTGTTGTCGTTTTTAAAATTGGTATGTTTCCAAACATTCAGTTTGCAAATTTAAATTCATTTTTGAAATGTCAGATTGCATAATACGGTCAAGGGAAACACAGCTAATGTTACCATTTTTGTTGTTCCTGTTTTTGTTTTTTTTTATTATTATTATTGTTGTTTTTTAGAACTTGTTGCTCCTACTCCTCTTGTTTTATGTCATTGAAATGTAAAAGCCATGGGATCAATCTACCTCAAACTACAGGGATTTTTGTATGCAAACAAACTGATGGACATTTTATTCTTTGCCTGTACGCCATCACTCTATCAGAAAAACAGCTGTCAATTCAGGGTCACTCATTTCATACATCAACCTGAACAAACAGTTCCTATTCTACACTAACTGATGTGTGAAACCACAACTGCTGACTTATTCACACAAAAGCTTGACTTGAGTGATGGTTTTGTTCTAGCCAGTGCCCTTGTAAGCCTCAGTGGAGATCCTGCGAGACAATATGCAACTTAACACGAACCATCATAAGTACTGAGTGCAATATTTCAGGATTTACACATGAGCTTTTCCAATTTTGACAAACCAAATGGCTTCCCAGCTTGTGATTGGTTCCAAGAGAACATGGTAGTTGGAACCAGACATTCACTCCCAGACAGGGAGGATTTGCAAAAGTTTGAGCCTCCCTTTGCTCAGAGTGCAGACAGACAGAAAGTTGGACTGAACAGAACCGGAGAATCACATCCATCATAAAGAGCACTCAGCAGAAAGCAGGAGAGTTATGGGCTTTACCTTGATGTTGGAGAACCACAGGTCGTTCTCATGCAGCGTGGCCACGTAGATGGAGCACAGAAGGCCCAGACCCACAGAAACAGACCAACCAATCGATGTCCAGATTATAGCGCCCCATGACCAATCGCCTGCAAGGACATGGAAATGTCATGTCTTTTTAAAAAATGACATGACATGACACAGCTTTTTTAAAAATTATTATTTTCTGGTTTTTGCTTTTTTGGTTTTTATTGGTAAACCAATTCATTTTTCTTTTGTAATTCATCATTTAGATTTTTTTTCATACTTTTTAAGGTTTTTCATTAACTTATTTACAAAACGGAGCAAAAGTCTAAAGCATCCTAAAAAATATTGAAACAAAGAAGGTCCTAGTGTTGAATCAAAGGTTGTGCTTCTGCATGGAGTTGAAATGTTCCCAATAAATCTTTAGGCCTGGCACAATAACTGATTTTACTGGATGATAAATTGCCACAGAAATTACTGGGATAAATGATAATATTTCATTTAGAGACCATTTTCAGCTAAAATACTACTACTCTACTACTACTAACAAATAATAATAATAATAATAATAATAATAATAATAATAATAATAATAATAATAATAATAATAATAATAATAATAATAATAATAATTCAAATACACAATTCCAAAGATAAAAAAAACCATTTAATGCTGGGACTTGAAAATTTTAAATAACCAATATAAATAAACAATACTACCATAGCAAAAATAATTATAATGGGTGAAGAAATTTCTGTAATAAAAAGTGTGCTTCAAAAAATATTAATCATTCAGCTTAGACAGTGAAAACAAAATAAAGTGCCAGTTTTTGTAAAAAAAAAAAAAAAAAAAAAAAAAAGGCCATGCTAACTCAGCAGTGGGTTTCAGTTTTTAAAATGTCGACTATTTAACAATATTAAAGGGGCGCATATTGATAACTTCTATTGTCCAAATAGAAATTATCAAGCTCTTTTTAATTTACCACGCAATTAATTGGTTTGTTTCTAACAGTCTTAGGGGTTCAGCTTTCTCCCAAAGCCCAGAAACATGGCTGCAGTTAGGTCACTTTCTTACTTTAATTGACCTTAGGCTTGGGCGCAGCCGGCAACCACCATCACACATTAAAACTACAAGAAAACTTCCCTGTGAAAGGCTCAGCTATGACTGAAGAGTTCGCTGCAGAGTGGTGTTACCACCAGTGCAGAGCTTGATGAACACTGGCAGCAGTATGCGGCACATTGAATTGAGTCCTAATAATGCTGATTGGAACAAAACCGCTCTTTTAGTTATTTAATGACATCAGGTTTTCTTACTGACTGACAGCCTCCCAGGAGGATTCCTCTCTCTCTCTCTCTCTCTCTCTCTCTCTCTCTCTCTCTCTCTCTCTCTCACTCACTTACCCTGCAGGATCTTGTCTGGATGGTGATGGGTGCAACAGTTGGACTCCTGGGACTGAACTTCGGCAGCCGGAGTCGCCTCCTTCCCCCTGTTGCCTTTCCTCTGACGCAGGCTCGTCATGTTGCCAAACTGTCCTCCCTTACACCGGCGGGAGCGCGTGTGGAGATCCACGCAGATACGATGAATTTTTAATGCGCGGATGTAAACAATGCTGAGCGCCGCTGTAACACCGGGATAGACGGGCCTTCTGCTCGTTCCTGAACACGTTACAGCCGGATTGAGAAATGTCAAAATCCGCTCGAGACCAGATTAACGGTCATTTCTACCATCTTTAAACCGAAGGGTTTGCTCACATATCGTCAGCAGTTAGCTGACACATGGGTGATGCGGTCATTGACACACAGAGTAGGATGAGGCAGGGTTAAAGTCCCGCTGTGCCGCTCGGACACACAGCTAGCGCCTCATTACAGTCATTCTGCTTTTTAACACAAAGGCGCGCTCGCGCTGCAGACGGACGGCGGAACGGTCTCCGTTAGGTTACAAGCGGTCCATGCCAGCCTTCTCACCCTCCTCTGGGCTAAAGGAGCGGCTGGTAGGACGATTCCAGCAGCCCCCCGTGTCTCCCTGTTCTACCAGCGTCCTCCTATATCACTAGCTCGTCCCAATTTCTCCCCCTTTTTCTCCCAAAACTTGCTCAATCCTACCCGTGTGTTTAATATTTGCTGGCTGCGGCACTGTGTTTCAGTACCGGAAGTCGGCGGTTCTATGCTTCAAAATAAAATCCTAAAATATCATAAGTTTTCTTCCATATGGGTGATTTTATTGTGATTTGCTACCATCAAAACACATGAATAAAACTTACAAGTTTAATCAAATTGAATAAATGCAGTGTTTAAAATAGAACTTGAATTATAAGAACATTTTACAAAATCGCTTAATCTTTTAAAATGGTACTTGATTTCAACTTACCTACATTTCCAGCTTTATTAAGTCTGTTCTTGTTTAGACTGCCTGCATCCCAGTGTAAGAGATTTTCCGGCCCATCAGATCCTGTAAGAAAAAAACAAGAATAGTCTTATAATAATATTGTTTTCACATCAATATTTTTTTTCCTTTGAGTGATAGCTCTGAATGGGGAGTTTACAATTTTAGCTAATATGTTTTTCCTGCAAAAACTGCCCCGCTTTTCACAACTTAACTCTCATCCGCTCCTGTGTTCTGCTGTTAGTCTCCGTTTGACGGTGATTGTCTTTATCCAGACAGGGATTCATGCTAATGGAATAAGCAAACATTCTGTCCTTCATATTGAATATCTTCCTTGACAAAAGACCCCACGTCTGTGAGTGGACAAGTATGACATGAAGTAAGAGTTCTCAAAGGCACATCATGATTTTCTCACTATTATTAAGTTATCACTGGGTCACTGTCAAATAATATGGTTTCAAGCTGCATCTCCCTTTACAATTTTCTTCTGTCTCTAATTTGTATATATATATATATATATATATATATATATATATATATATATATATATATATATAAATCTTCCATTCCATTTTCCAAAATGGTCGTTATTACTCTCCAGCTGGCTTGCTGGCTCACCTTGGTGATGAAATGATATGAAGAAGTGATATTAGACTTATTGGACTGGATGTTGTGGCATTGTTATTTTCCTCCTGCAGCTTCATGCATCAGTGAAGATGAAAGCTCTTTGTAATGAGTGAGAAACTATTGACATTATGGGTGTAAAAACAAAACAAAGCAAAACAAAAAAATAGAAAACAGAAAAATATTAAGTTTTAATTTGCTGGAAAATATAATAATAAACTGTTGTACTAATTTCTTTTTTGTTTGTTTGTTTTTTATTCAAAGATTGACGTTTTTGACAGTTTATGAGAACAAATTCAAGAAAAACAATCCTATTTAATAAGTGATGATAAATAAAAGTTTCATAAAAGCAACAAATCAACTTAAAACAATAAAGGTAATAACACTAAAGGGTTCTATGACTTGTGTAAATTACCAAAAAAGAATCTGATCAACGTTTTTCTGAAGGTTTTCTAAGTTTGTGAATCAAAGGAAGAAAAACTGGAGCAATTTTGTTCAAAACATCTGGTGACTAGCTGTAACCTGATTATTAGAGGGTGTTCTACAGAGACCTGCATTGAAAGATAATGATTTTGTGTGGTAGATTTAATAAACAATAAAAATGATCTGGTGCTTGTCAAGGTTTACTGAGAGCAATTTTAAATCCAAACACACACAAGACGTCCCAGCTCTGTGGAAAACAGTAGCTCAGCTAAAGATGTTGGATTATGTTGGATCACATAATAATCCAGGAATGATAGAAATGTTTCCTCAATTAACATTTCTTATAATAGAGGGAAATTCTATTAAGTAACACTATATTTGTCCTAATATCCTCATTACATTTTTGTAAATTGATTAAAGGTAATGCCATGCAATTTCTTTTCTTTTTTTTGGTCTTTGATAATTGTCACTAAGGTTGTTCCATAAAGTTATTAGTTCTGTTTATTTTTGTTCATTATTGTATTCTTCAACTTTGTTTTTTAGTTTAGATTCATATTTTAGTGTTAGATCTCTTTGTATTTCTTCCTGTTTATAGAGTAAGAGGAAGGATCTCCGCTAATGCTTCTTTGTGCTCTATAAAGCCAGTCAGTTTCATTTCCTCCCTCCCAGATTATTCTGCTTTATGTCACTGTACTCTGCTGGTCCTTGTGTTTGTGCACTCAATTCCTGTTTTTAAGAACATTACAGTTGTGTAATCTAGGCTAGAAAATTTCATCAGTCCAAAATTGCGAATCTATTTACAGCCATTGACAAGCATATGTAAACTCCTCAGCAGCATCTTGCTTTCCTACAAGTTTTTATTTTGGAAGGGTATTATTTCAGATCATTTGATACATCAGCCTTTCTTGTGCTGCTCATTTGCTCTTACACACCTAAATATTACTCAGCTTTACACATGCAATGTAGTTGCCATGTGAACATGGAGTGGAACGGGTCTGCTCTGCTTTGACTACTGGTGACAAAGTGGATAAGGTGTCGTCATCACTTCATCGTGATCACATCCCACCCCAACCCCCCATGTTTCTTTGCTCCGTCCACTGCACTGGAATTTCTAAAAATTTGTCAGGGGTGGGGTTTAGCCTTCAGATGAGGTGACAAGTGTCTCATTACACTTTAAAGGCATTAAATTACAAAGCCAAAATTCTTTGAAGTCATATGTGTCATAAAATGGTACAATCAAGTAACTGATTGTGCCATGTGTCTGGAAGACACATAATACTGCCCCTTTAAATAATTTCAAATGTGTGCAAACTGTGAATTGCACACATTTCCCTTGTCCATCCTGTCATCCCTACCCTGACTGTTAATCTACTGGATGATGGATAACCTACTGAAGGTAACTCTCATCTTTCTCTCTGTTCTCCCAGTTGAACTCTTCAGACAATGTGGAGATGAAAATCCTCTTTCCTCTCTACTCACTGCAACATGAAGCCAGGTTTCTGAAGCAAGAAAGCCCAGAATTAGCAATTAATCTCAATAGGAATACCTCTTACTCCCCCCCTGCTTTTCTTTGCCTCTCTCACCCTTCCTTCACCTTGATCTTCACTTTCATAGTGATATTATTAAACAGTTTAGGTAGAAAATGTGATAATCTAAAGAAATCAATAGACCTGAAGGTTTTATTTTGTTCAGGATTTTGGGGGAAACGTGATGAGAATGCAGAGGAGGACACATTTTTTCCTTTCACAAGGAGATATTGTGCATGCGAAGGAATGGAAAGGCTTAACTGAGAGAGATTAGATTTCATTTATTTCTTCAAACACAGAAAATGTAAAACCCAATTGATCCTCAGCCGTTTTTTTTTGTTTTTTTTTAAAGAGATTATAAAAGAACCTGGACTGCATTTTCATTTGTTTCATTGCCTGTCCACAAGACAAAATGAAATGTTCACCTTGAAAACAACCTGGCAGCACAGTGTAATGAGAAACGTTCAATCAAGATGTAAAGGAGTTGTCAGAAAAACAAAGCCTTCCCCCGTCTCCCCTGGAAACAAATAGCAAGACTGTCCCACCCGTCTCCATAAAAGCTGTGGTTCAGACGGGTCCAAAGCACATCGCAGCTCCAACGCCCTGAGGGGACTGGAATAGCATCAAACTGTGCTCAAGTAAAAGTAGAACTACTTCAGTATGTTCTTACTGAGGTAAATGCATTTGTTAAAATGTCTACTCAAGTACAGAGTAACTGATCTAGACATCAATCTTTTAATATTTAAAATTTACATCTTCAGATAAACCAAAATATGACTATGTGGACGTTTTGATGTTTTAAAGATGAAAATAATTCATATTAATGGCAAATGAATAAAATCAGGCAACATAAATATATTTTCCAAAATGTTACTCAAATAAAAGTAACTGAATAAATGTAAAGCCACATTATGGAGGAAGGGCTTTGGAAAATGTGTAGGCTGGAAAAGAAGAGAGCATTACCTTCACTCTTATGAAATGTGAACAGTTGACATGCTGGGTTAAATGATACTAGAGGATTAAAAAAAAAAGAAATAAAGATAGGATTACCCAAAAGTCAGAAATGATGTAAACCAATTGGGTTTTCAACCTAAAGCTGGATTTCAGCAATGGGGGTTGATAAAGCCTTCAAAGTTGGCTCTTTTAACTCCTAGGTGTCTTCCCTTGTCTCAAAAACGTGCAACTCTGAGCAGCAGAGCAGTAAGCAGTATTTCAACATTGGTGTTCATTGGCTAAAATGAACACTGGAAGATGGACAGACCATTAAATAACAGTAGCTGCAGTTCCATTACAAATGAGTGCAAACCTTTGTCAATATTCTGTTGAAAATACACAATTTTGCAATTGAGGTGATTCCATTCAATAAGAAATGCAATTAAAATCACACATGAAGAAGTTTGTTCACACGACAAATCGTGTCCTCCAACTACTTCCTGTCATCTTCTTCTTCTTGGTTTGCTCCAGCTCAACATCCGGTTGTTGGTCATGTGACTGTGTGTTTACCTGTTTAGGGTATTCTTGCATTCAGATTCCTCAGCCTGTTTTTATTGAAACATTTCGACCAAAGTCATTTCACATTCTCTTTATTAGCAAAAGATACAATGACAAAGTGATGAAATACTTTCTAGGATGTTTAAAAATAAATACAAAGAAAGGAAGTGTCACATTACAGTCCGAGACATTTTCATGTTGAATCCGTTACAAAATTTGATACGAGCATAAAAATACAGAGTAGACGTCGTGTCCTTTGGTTCAAATAGACATAGCTCGTCTTGCTATGCTGAACTTCAAACCAAGATTTCTTCTAAATAGATAAAAAGTTAGCAAAAAAAAAAATCTATTTGAAAACCTTTTATAACATAATGAACTTTTAAAAATATTTCATATTTTATAGAAATGTCAGTTTTTGAGGTTGTTAAAGTGAACGTATTTGAGCTCTGGCTAGTGATACATCAGAGGTGCCTTATGTACTTGGTGTGTTGAATTTTTTTACCTGAATTATGAAAACATAAGCGTTTCAGAGGATCAGGGATCCAAATCAGGAATATTTAATATTCTACAAACACTTTTAGACACAAAAACATTCAAAGGCACAAAAAAACAAACAAGAGAAGAAATCATTGCTTTTTAACGGAAATATGGCACACAATAAAGGCCATGTGGCTGTGGCGTTTAGCAAAACTTACAGCAAGAAAATTGGAGAGAAATTCCATTTGCTCCAACACGCATAAAATATACCACATATTATATATAAATATATCTTTCATAATAATTAGAAATATAACACACAAGTCTCAAAAGGTTTGCTTAAAGGTTGTGTCAGTTCTTCGCAGATAAAGTATCATCGCAGAAATGAGTCCAATATTTTGTTCCTCCTGAAATATTGAAATTTTGAGGCAACGTGTTTCAAACATGAATAAAAAGCTGAGGTCTGAGCCTTCATACGCATGCCTGGGTCATGCCTGAGAGCTTCCCGTCTGCTAAAAGTCTAAAGATAAATTGGATTTAAGTGAAAACAAGACAAAAAGCAATAGATATAACAAGTGCTAAAGTTCTCTGCTGCTATTCAGTAAAATGGAGAAAGTTTAGTCAAAACGATTCAGGACAATTTAGAGGTTACACATTCAACTGGTTTTCTTCAGCTCTCATCTTATTCATCCTCAAACTTTGGCACACAAAAGCCACTTAGGCTACTTTTAACATTCCATGCTAGAATCTTTTTTTTTTTTTTTTTAAAAAAGACTGCAGTGAATATTTGTATACATTACAGTGGAATAATCAGTCACAGTTTTCGGTATGGTTGGGTATAGTGAAGAGTGGCTGTAGAAAACCTCAGTCTGTCCAATCAGGAGTCATGCATGCAAAAAAAACTGCACTGATTAGTGAGTTAATCACACAGAGGGTATGAAACCTGGAGTTGCTTTTATCTTGTAGCAGTTGGACAAAATGTAAAAATAATTCCAGATTTGAACACTGTTAAGTTATTTTCTACTCATGTTATCTAGTATATTGACCATGTTATCTGTAAAAGGAACTAGACTCGAGTGTCTGTTTTACCTGCTGATTCTTGCATCTTGTTTAAAACACGCTTTACTTAAAAATTTTCGAGATGTAGAGTTTCTCTGGTAGTCAAGGTGTCCCCGTTTGTGTTTTTAACTACAGCTAAAGTTTCCACAAAGCCATCTTCACCTCGGTTCAAAGGAACGGAAACGTTTCAAAACAGGTGGATTATAATTTATGTGTAACACACCACAGTTTGGTTACGAACTGTGCAAAGTTACCAAAAAATTTGCCTTTCAGGAAGCAGCATAAGAAAAATCTGCCTTCAGAATAAATGATCAAATGTTTAAACTTGTGGGCATTTACCCAAGAAAGGTAATTATTGTTCTGGTATGTTGAAAGGTCATGTACAAGTTTAATTGACTGGTGTAACATTACAGTTCAGATAAACTTCACCTACAAAACAAAAGCAACACTCAAACCCACTGGTAGACCTGTGTGCAGAATTTCATAATTTTGCCAGTTTAAAGGTGTTGGAAAGTTTTCTTTGGAAACTTGAAACTGGCTAACTAGGAGTTCAAGGCATTTGTTTCCCAATTTTCTGTAAATTCAATCTTTGAGGTTACTTAGATTTTCAAATTTCTATATTTTACAAGTTTTTACAAGAGGTTGAAATCCGACATTATTAAAGACGACTAAATTAAACGGTAACAACCAGGTTGGATTGAACTAAAACATGAGCAAAAAATCTACTAACATGCTGAGCTATCACTTCATGCTAACTAGCAGATGAGCACAAGTTCATACAGAAATATATTATCTGGGTTACTTTTTTATGTCAATGTAAAATGTTTCATGAGGATTTGTGCTGGGACACTAAGTGCAACTAACATATTTTAGTAAATGTACGACCGCTTTCAGCTAATCTCTTCGTACACTCCTCGAAGCAATATATTTATCAAATATTCATGCAATCATTTTTAGTGTAGCTTTGTTGTGAGCCAAACTGGAATAACCAATCTGTTTGAATCCAAACTTCTTATCCACCTTATTCCTGGTGATGCTGCTGTAGGATTCACTGTGTCTACGGCTTCCTGTGAGACAGCAGCAGCTGCACAAAGAGGTTCGTTTTGGGAAGACAATCCTATGAGCTGCACTGCTTAGATGGAATACTTGGTGGAATGAGATATTTTAAGTGCCATGATCCACATATTGATGAAACTGGATAGATTCAAAACTTCAACAACAGTATGGTTGTGGTGACAAGGTCTAGAAGGTCCCATGTTAAACAGCCACCCAAAGTGAAACAGGATGAGTCCTGAACACACAGCTCATGCAAAGCATCATGGTTACAGGAATAAGGTGGATAACACAGCTGCTTCCACTCAAAAACGTTTCACTGTATTGTCTCAACCATGACATGAAACAAAATGTTCCACTGCGTAGGCAATTACAATGAACCCCCAGTGATCTGTGAAAACTTGACACCCCGTCTAAAAATGCTTACAACTGCCTATATTAATAGCTCAAACACTAGGTATACCTAAATATGCATTAATACACACAGTGGAAAGCGTCTTAGCGCTATTGCTGAAGCTTTCGTCGACAGTCTTCCTCCTCTATCTTGAAAACAAATGGCGCTTCTGGATTGGCTGTTTTGCTAATGCCAGCCAATGGTGTGTCAAGTAGCATTGCTTTTGAGTAGGTTCACTTCCCAAGTGGAATTTTCTTGTAGAATATTTACAAAAACTATTAATAAATGAGTGGATTTTTTGCAAATAACATGAAATCAAGTCCACAGGATAATTTGCAAATGCTGGACCATGAGTGGTGGGGGTCCGCTGTGTTTACAAATGTTCTGATCAGAAGATGATTTGTACTTTAGAGAACGTTAAAATATAATAAAAACTTTACTAAACACACACACTCACACCAACAACATAAACAGCAGGAGATATAAAAATACATACAAATTTTTGCTTTCAAATGAACATAGCACCACAAACATGAGAGATAATCATGTCTCCTTTAAGGAAACGTTTTCCTACATCCTAACCTTGGCACTGGCAGATTCAAATAACGGCTCTACTAACAACAGACTTCCCTTTTTGTCATTTCTTTTGTCTACAGGCAATTACAACAACCCCTCAGTCAAAATATATTACTTCCACTTCCTTCTCTACTTTACGAACCATACAACAAACTTAAAGAAATTAACACACCTCTCTTCAAACTGCCAGCTAACGGAAAAGCAAACAGATAAATATTCCTTCTGTTGGAGCAGTGATGCCTTTAGGCTCTGATGAAGGTCTGCTGCTAACTCTTTACAGGATGAGAACCTCAGCCATGTCGCACTAAACATGGTAAATACTACAGTAGCAATGAAAGAGCTGCCATCATAGAAAAGTGATCAAATTAGGGAAGGAAATAGTTGAATGTTTTGTGATTTATTTAAGGTTGAGCTTATTACTGTTCGAACTTGGGCCAAAGCTTTGAAAGGTGAAATGATTTCACATGAATATTAACAGATTAAAATCACATTCCTCTTCCTAAAGCCTATAAAAGGTGCCTGTGAGACACAGCAGCCATTGCAGTGACCTCTGACCTCTGATCACCTCCGGATGTGTGTCACTCTGCTGTCTGGAGGTCGGCCTGGGCCGCCGCCTCCACCTGCTGCTGCTCCTTGTTGAGGATGATGCTGATGATGTCGCCCTCATGCTCCTTCATGTGCTCCATCAGACGCTCTTTGCTGGTGGACTCGAAGCCGCAGATGCAGCAGCAGAAAAGCAGCACACAGTACTCCATGGGGGGCCCCGTGCGCGGAGGGCCCTGAGACAGGGCCGGGTTCTTCCCCTGGGTGGGGCACTGGGTGGAGTCTGGAGGGGGTGTTGGGGGTCCGGTAGGGCTGTCAGAAGGCAGAGAGGCTTTTGTTACTGATGTGTGTGTTGGGTGAGGGTCCACCTGGGTGCAGGCCGCCTCCTTTAAAGGCAGGGCCACTGCTGGACACTCGGCCCCAGAGTTAGGGCCTCTGAGACGCTCTGACGGGAACACAGGTCAACTTCAGGGAGGAATCCACAGCATGTGGCAGGGTTTCACAAAAATCCAACTTTTCCATAATCTCACATGTCCGAACCTTCAAATAATCATCATGGATATTTTTGACCTGTGCTGAGTGGTTAACCACCAACAACTTATTCTGTAGTCATACAGCAGCTCTGGATGCTCATTTCTGATTTTTTGCTGAAATGCAATTTTTTGGGGTTTTTTTTGGCCCGTTTCCTCGATGATATACTGTCCCAATAATTATTGTGATAAATATTATTTTTGCATTTTAGACCTTATTCAAATTATAATGGGATAAAAATGGCCAACTACCTCTCTTTTTTAAAAATAATTTAGGGCCTTCATTTTAATTACATGAATTTAAGACTTTTTAAAGATGCATGGACAGCCTAAAACCGTCTGTCCAGGGTGTACATCGCCTCTTGCATTGATCCATCACATGAAATCTCAATAAAATACACTTTAGGTTTTCTGCAAAATGTGGAAAAGTTCAGGCTGCCCACATCCGCAGACCGTTTCCAGCCTGAACAGTGAACAGTGCTTACCGGCTGCTCTGGGAGATGGCCTCGTTGATGGCCTTGTTGACCTGCTCGTAGTTGTAGTTCTGGTCCCCGGCGTGCTTCCACATGTGGGATTTGAGCGACGGCGGATGGCTGCACACGTAGCCGCACAGAGAGCATCTGGCAGGGAGGAGAGGAAGTGTGACGGAAGAGACGAACGACAGAGCGAAAGCGGATCAAGCGGAAGATGATTTAATATGCGAGCTGAGGTTCTGCTAATCCCCCTCCTCCTTTCTATCAGGAGGAATCATCCCGACTCAACCGGAATGGAGACGGCGAGCTCTGGAGACAAAGAGCGCACAGGGGATTTACAGCAAACTGCTGGAGTCATTTGTCAAATTTGATAGAATTACAGGTAATTCTGTTAAGTACTATTTAAAGGTTCAAAGCTCCAAATGTTAAGAACGAAGAAAGTCAAGCCCCACCTCCCTCAACTAACTGACTCGGCAAACTCACCCGGTCCAAAAATTTGATGGCGACACAAATATCGGATTGAAAATTTTGATTTCATTTTATTATTTGTGTTTATTTTAATTTCTACTCATTTTGGAACAATTGAAAACACTGAGAAGAATATTAGCCGATTATTCCATGCCAGTGAAAGACGATGAAAAATTTGTTCATAATTATCTTACTAAATAAATCTCTTCAAGGCGAGTTAGTACACAAATTATTCTTCTAAATGCCCTGACAGTGCTGTCACCATAACATAAAAATGTTGTCCTCATCTTCACTTCTCAGACAGAAAAACATGAAATAGTGAAGATGACCACAGAAGTTGCTCATTTAATTTTTAGAATCTCTCTGCTTACCTCCCACTAATACCTGCTTCGAAACTCGTTCTAATTCTGAAAAAAAAAAAAAAAACCCAAAAAAACAACAACAACCCCCACACCTCAGAAAGACAGAAGAAACAAACTGCAAAAAAGTATTTGTAAACTAACCTAAAAACAGTGTGTGTGTCAACGTCTGTAGCTGGTTGCCTTAAGGCTGTTCTGAATGCTAAAGTCAGCAGTAGAGCTATCACACAGCAGGCGGGTGACATCCAATTTCTGTTCTATTCCATCTGATCCAAAACTTATTTTCAGTTTCTCTTGAGACATTTCAGATGAGAGCAGAAACATCTTTAGAAACCTTGAAAAGTTTTTTTTTTCCCCCTACAGATAGGAGCTTTCTTGTATTAGGTCAGGTTAATCCAATGATTTTTTATTTATTTTGTTGTTTTCTTTAAATTCATAAGTTGTATACTGACACACATACATTTTTATTATCTGGTAGAATTTCCTTTGGTACTCAAACACATGGATCAAATATTTTGGTTCTTTTTTCAGAAGCTTCTCAAAATGGTTTGCAGGAAGTTTGGTCCATTCCTGCAGACAGAAGTGGTAATCAGGTTTGTAGGTCGTTCTGCTCTCACACACACTATCATCTCTGCACAACAACACTCTAATGGACCGAGATCAGAACTTTGCTGTCACTTCAGGTTTAAGGTTAGGGTCATTGTCTATTTGCAAGATTCCACTTTCTTACAAACTTTAGCCACCACATTCTGAAGGATTTTGCTATTTTTGTACATCAAAACTAAAACTCTCACTCTTTCAGGGAGTAAATTCATCAACAGTCGGCTCTCTTATGCACTTTCTAGAAGAAAAAAAAAATACAAAAAACTAAAATTATCTAAAAGTAATGTTTATTTTGGGGAATTATGTAATTAAGAAGGTTATTATAGTTAACTAAAACAAAACTAAATAATAAAATCTATTAATTTTATTGAATTAATATAGGTTAAGATGTAAAATCATTATGGTGCAAACTTGAATTAACCAAAACAGACTTTAGTAGAAAACAAGGAATCATCATCAGCCAGGAAAAGTTTGTTACTTCTCCATCTCAATTCTGTGATTCTTTCCAGGTTGGCTGATGATGGCAACAGAGTTCACTGAGAGATCATTTGATTGTAATGTGAAAATTGGTGCAAATCGAAGCTTAATATATCATCAATCATCCCAGTATCACCCAAAGATGTCAAACAAGGGAACATGATGTCACAGTGAACTGCAGTTTGACCACAGAAAGCTGTTCATCCACTGAGTAATGACACAGAGTAAGTTTAGATGAATTCCTTGGAGCTGTTGGAGAGACATTGCGTTAACAACGTCCAGATGGAGAACCTAACAACCTGGGCCGCAGCCACAGCTGGTGCTGCAACAGCAGCAGAACCAAACACACATTCATCTGATTCCAGTTGGCACCACAGCTCTTTCTATTAGTAGAACATTGTTCACATGTTGCCTTAAGTTGATTCTTGTTTACCGTCACTAATCGTCACTAATGAGACAACTTGGAGAATTTATTTTCTTGTGAGACTGCCAAAATTTTACAAGTCAGGCTCTGAGCAAAGTGAACAGTAGTATCCACAAACCTCGCCTGGTAAAAACCTAAGCTTTGATTTGTCCAGAGGGTCTGGGCTCTCAGCTGTTGAGCAATGATTGCTTCCTGGACTCGTGTTCTGTACTAAGGTTTTTAGTTTTATCTAATTGCTAACGTTTACCTGTGAGCCATGTAATGCGCTAGTTCAATGCCAAGAAGATTACTGGAAGTTTCCTGTGCTGTAAACAACCATCCTCCACTGTGAAGACAGAAGGCACAGTGGTGATGAAACCTGAAACTGCTGCTGCACATGTTACTCAATACGTTGTTGCTGGGTAACCAGAAGTGAGTGAGTTAGTTAGTTGATGCAGCCCACCTAGCTTAGCCTCCTGGAGAACTTTTAAGACTTTTTAATGCCACCTTGAATGAAATTTAAGATAGAAAACTACATAACTAGAACGGATGGTTGGGGAATCCTACTTAATTAAAATCAAGCATTGCAAAAGCATAAATTTCTCATTTTACATTTCAAAAGAATGGATAAATAATTGAAGACATTTTAAGGCATTCATTCGAGCTACATGAATTTAAGGGTAAGCGGACACCCAGCTGAACTTGATTAAGCATAAAAAAAGTTTCACTTTTAAAAGTGAAGTCTGGACTTGATGCACTTTAACATTTAATTTGAAGCTTTTGGAGTTTTTCTTCATTGTCTATCGGTCATCCAATAATGTCTTCAGTGGAAACAGAGTATTGAGCTTCTCCTAAATGAACTGTCCTTCCCTAATATTCTTGTTCACTCTCTAACCTGATTTGCTTTATTTATGGCCGGTTTTACTTGAATTAAGAGCTTCGAGTGCTTGTTGTTTGCTCGGCAGCAGCAGTTTCCCATTTAGCTACTTTTCTTGCTTATCTGATGAAGAAATAATGAAGGGACAGCCCACACCTGGCCATTAAAACGCAGCACAAACAGTGCATTTACATTTTAACCAATAACAACAATGATTTAACAAATTAAGGAGCAGTAATTTTAACTAGTAGGAGGTGGAAGGCAAAGTTGCACTAATTGTCTTTTCAATTGTCTTTTATGTAATCATGTGACTGCACGTCGACTGCTCGGTTTTGGGAAACCTTCTTGTTTTTGTGTTACCTTTAAAGATCAGAGCACTTTTTAGGGCTTTGCTGTAAATTTTCTAATCTTTCGCTACAATTTATGTTTTTCCTTCTAAAATGCTTTACCTTATCCAAAACTATTTATAAATCAGCTGACCTCTGATCTTTAATCTCATCAAAAGCTTCATTGACCTGCTGCTTGATTTTTGAAACTGTCTCTGGAGTCCTGCTGTCAATAAAAAGGCTCTCTAAACCACTTCAGGCAAGAGAGACAAAACAGCAAAACTTTATTCTTATTATATGATGCTAGAGCTAAATCAGTGGTCCCCAACCACCGGTCCGTGGACCAATTAGTACCGGGCCGCGCAAGAAATAATTAAATATGGCCGTTCTACGTATTGAGTCTGGAGGAGTTTCTATTTTGAAAATCCTAAACCGGATGCTGTCGGTTACGTCTTGCGTGCCAACATACAGCTGAATGAGTAAGAAACACCTGCATCGGTGTCTATTACGAAGGGTTGACCGGTCTGCTGTACTGAAAAGGTTGGGGACCACTGCTTTAAACCATTCAGACAACGGACACAACAGTGACACAATCAAAACTGTCAGATGACTTATTACCCCGCGATAATAACTCAGAAATAATCCAAATTAGGATGTATTATTATTTCTTTCTTACTTACAGAAAGTTTCTGTTAATATTACAGGTTTGTGGTGCCTTCCTATCATAAAGAAAAACATGTAAAACATCAGATATTTCTCAAGGAAATATTAACATACATGGAAAAACCTTACATAACCTTGTATTAAGGCAGAAAGTATGGCGGTCACTGTAAGAAAGGCTTTTTTTTTTTTCCTTTATGTTCTCCGAAGAGTTTTTGCAGTGCTGGTGGCTCGTATTTTTGTGACAGTTTTACAGTTTTTTGTGACACATCTATGAAGGGTTGACCGGTCCACTGTACTAAAAAGGTTGGGGACCACTGAGCTAAATGATATGGCTGTAAAATGTATCATGATATCAGTGTTTCATATCAGTTGATATTGATAATTGTTGATTTGCTTTAAATATCTGAAATACGGTACTGACAAACTTGTGTTGTGACCGTTCCTGTTTTATCCAAAGTTGTTGCGCCACGTAGAATATAAACCTCCTTAAGAATAAGGAAACACAGTGACGAAACCTGATACTGCTGCTGTGCAAGAACAGGTTGTTGCTAGGTAACCAAAGAGGGAGTAATTTAGTTGATGTCTTCCATCTTGCTTAGTGCATCATAAGAGGTTAAGTCTCTAAAGTCTTTCCTCTGCCTACATTCCCCAGAATGCTGAGCGGTTCTGGATAGGAGTTCAGTGAATATTCAGTCTTCACGTTCCTAATATAATGGCTTATGTCATATTTTGTCAAAAGTGATTTTGACCATAAAAATGAGTCCCGTTTTTGTAGTTTTAGTTTTTTTTTTTCTTTTGCTCTTTCCTTTGGTTTGTTGTTTTGTTGAATTTTCTTCTAATTCATGTAAAGCACTTTGAACTGCCTTGTTGCTGAAAATGTGCTATATGAATGAAATTACTTTACCTTTATTGCCAAAAGACAATTTGGACAAAAAAAAAATGACTTGGATCTTTAATTTAGGAAGGTGACAGAACATTGAATATTCTGTCAGGCATATTATCTATTATATCAACATATATTGTTGTCGATTTATTGTCAGACCCTATCTGAGGGTACACATTAAGAGCTTGTAAACACTAATTAAAAGTTAGAAGAACCAATTAGTTGACTGCACAAATCTCTCATCGTGGTGTAGAGAACTCCCCCTCCTGTTCTGACACACAGACTCATAAAGTTCAGCTCATTTTGAAGCCAGATGTAGTTTCCACCTCTGCTTCTCACCTGTACTGCTCCAGCAGCTGCACAGCCTGGTGCTCCTGAGGATGCCTCCTCATGTGGCTCTTCAGGCTGTTCATGTTGGTGGTGGCAAAATCACAGCTACAGCAGCTAGAAGACGGAAGAAAAGAAAGGGGGAAAAAAGGAGAAACAAGAAGATGAGCCATCAGTTTAACGAGTTGCGTACCGAGGTCATTGTGCTGCTTCTTTACACTTGTAGCCTGAAGGGAGAGAAGAAAGATTTACAGCAAAAAACCAGAGAGGAAATTGCTACTTTAGGAATAAATCGTGGCACGTTCTGCTGCACTGCTCTCTGGACGTTCTGCTTGGAAGATGAGGCTGGCTTTGGCTGTTGCTCAGGGGCAAATACGCTTCTGCTAAAGGTCTGGAGACGGGAGCAGCACTCGTGGCCATGTGGACGGCATTAAAACTAAGCAAGACCTTTCTGAGTCAATACAAGCGAACTCTTACTAACCTAATTAGAAAACACAAGCATCATAATTTATCTCCCTTTTCTTTCTCATGACTGCTTCAAGTTGTTCCTGAGTTGCATTTAGGTTTCTTTAGCTGCTCTGCAACTCTACAGTCATAAGGATAATGGAGAAATCCCAACTGATGTTTTTTTAATTATTATTATTAAATAGAGGGTTTATGGAAAATAAAGGATCCAAGTAAACAGTTTGTGTTATTGGAACAATGCATAAAATGAAATTCAAGCAGCTTTCAAGTTTAGAAGAGGGAGGGCATTGCAGTTTGATTAAAAATGTATGTGGTGAATGCACTGTTCATAGAAGTGGAGTACAGAAAAATAGTAACAGCAAAAGTTTTGTTCCACTTTAAAATGACTACTGGACTTCATTATACACAGCTGAACCCTTTTGGCCTGTACACAAATATAAACAAATAAATACCACACCCTTTGTTTACCTGCCAAGATCCTCTAACACTCTTACATAAAGAACATGAACACGTCAACAACAATAGACTCAAGGAAAAAATGTTCAGATGGAGCTGACTGAGAAAAATTTGCAGTCTAAGTGACTGATAAATCCTCTGTTACAAAATCATGAAGAAGTCCTCCAGCACTGTGAAAATGTGCTGCAGCCTTTCTGAACTCAACATGGGAACGATTAACAGGCACTGAGAATGAGCTCATGATCGTTAGCTGCTAACTATGGTGATGTTAGCATCTGCTTTTAATTGGAGGAGAAACTAAAAGGGCTATTTACAGTTTTGACTTTCACACTGGTTTGTGTCAAATGAACAAAACCCTTTGAAAACCTGTTTACCTCCCTCACCTGTGGTGGCACTACAACAAGAACCACTGATGGAAACAGCATGAGGACCTCTGAAGATGACAACTGAACACAACTCACTTCTTTATGAAATGTAATCAAAAATGGAGTGGCGTGAGATTTTAGCGGTTGGATGGTTTCTTTTTTGCCTTTGGCAAAAGACGAGTCAGTTCTTATGCTGGCACTAGACTGGCATGTTTGATTTGGTTGTATTTATATTCTATACTATATAGAATATAGATTTTGGAGCAGCCTGCCGTCCAAGTTCACTTAAACTGAGCTGAGATCTAGCTTTTTGGTGGACCAGAGTTTGCTTTTTTCTTTGGTCCAAAGCAAAGTTTGAATACACATTCACACTTCCTCAAACAAACTGGACTTCCTAGAGAAACAAACCAGAGTTTAACTAAAGTGGACTAAACAGGGCTGGTGTGAATGTCCAGAGAGTCTAAACACTGAGTAGATTCTTGCAAACAGCATCAGAATGATGAAAGCTTGATTATATAAAGCTGAAGGTTTTCATGCCACCCACAAATTCTTGTTAGCTTTCCCACCAAAATATTATAATTATATTTCGATATATGATATTATATTGTGGCAATATTAGGGCTAAAACAAAGACTATAGCAATCCCATGTTCTGATCTGAGTTATGATAGGCCATTATCAGACAGATTCTGACAAATGAGAAGGAGATTACTCATTTATGTTAGCACTGCAGAGGCTAACAGCTTGCATGCCAAGGCTAGGCACCCACTGGATTTCACACACTACAGTAACTACAGCAAGTTCAGCCTAAATAGCAGGCAGTGAGAAAAACTAACCTTCAGTTTGAAGAAAACCAGAGCTAGAGCTTAAATGTAAATAACATTTTAATGAAATAAAAGAAACATCTTCCTCCTAACGCCCCGACAGTAAATGCCTGCATTTGTTAATTTTAATAGCATAAAAACAAGATAATAGAGGATATCTCCACAGTCTGTCCATTACACTGATCCAGTGGGGGAAATTGTTCAGCATTACTGCACAAATATATGATCACTCTATTGGCTCTTCAAGCTCAACTAATTGTAACTCCTTAATTACAATAGTTGTTCTAGCAGTTGCAGAGATTTCTCAGCAAGGGAGACAGCAGACATGATGCAACACGAAGCATCATGTCCGCACTACATGTAGTGCATTTACATCATATCATACATATTTAAATCCTATCAGAGCTCAGATACCATTACATTTTGTCTGACAATTTTGGAGTGACTTGGAGTAAGAGATGCGACTTCCAGCTTTTATCTGAGGGTTTGATTGAAGCTGCAGAACAGAGTAGAGCTGTAGCTGCATTATTCTACTGAAGCAAATGTGATCCAACTCCAAGTTCCCAGTTGGGGATTTGACTTTGACTTCACATTTAGATTTTTTGCCAACATTTTCCCACCACAAACTGTATGTCATGTGTAATATACATAGCCTATGGTTAAAAAAAGAATTAAGCACCAAATTAAATTCTCCAACAAACAGTCTGATATGGAAGCAGTCTGTTATTCTTCATAACATAATTTGAGGTTTATTTCTGAAAAGACTTCAGAAATATACCTTATATTTAATTATAAGACAACTATAGACTTAGATATCAAATAAAAAGTTACATCTAATTTTCTTGTGACATTTTAAAATAGTTTGTAGAAAAACAAAAAGTGAGGATTCCAACTTTTTCCTAAAACATTCTCAAATTCTAATCAAATATTGATGAGATAACACCTACATTTTATTTATAGTCTTTTTACTGCTGAAATAAAGAAAATCTGACTTCATAGGTTTCTCTTTCTGTAAATGTCATGTCTGTGAGGCAGCTTTGCAGGCTAATTGTGTGCTTTTGCATTTTTCCTCTGTGGGAAAGAAACATGAGGTGGATAACTGGCAAGTTGCAGTCCTACATTGTGCTTGCATTCCCTCTCAATATGTCGCCTAAAACCCTACTGGCAAGCAAGTGGTAAGACCACAAAGCTGCCTGATTACATGACCTAGAGAGAAAACATACATGCCATATACTTAGAGGAACTTTGGACCACACCTTTTAAGAAGGAAGTATGGCGAATTTCTACAAAACACAGACCAAAAGCAGGAATACCCAAATAGACAGGAAATTGTTTCATTTTGTTATTATTTTCTGCATTTGGCTGAAAAGCTTCTTGCTCTGGCCATTTACCCCTCCATTCAGAGGGAGAGAGGATTCTCTGCATGAGAAACAGTCCTCACAGCACCTTCATGTGTCCAACACAGAAGACTTTATTTGAATCAGAAAGTTGCACATGTGACCTTAGCAAGGCAGCATTTTTACAGTGACATAAGCACATATATGTGCTTTTGGTCAACAACACATCCAATCACAAACAGACAGTGTATGTGATACACACAGTGAAAACTCTGAGTGGGGATGCCTTCATCCTGATTAGCAAACCTTTACTGCCATCTAAAGGTTCCTTGGAGCATTGCAACTATCAGACGTTTAAACTGGACTTTCATAGAAAAAGACACAGAAATGTCAGCAAAATGACACAATGGAGCTACTTCCTCTCTGTGTCAGACATGTAGTCTAGATCCTGTTGAAGGCATTCAAGTCGAGTCTTTTCCTGTGACAAGTCTTTCTGATACAGAAAAAGAGCTTGGATCTTCTGCTTCGGAAAATTTCTATTTTTCTATCAAAGTTCTTACAAGTTTCTGACCTTACAAGGTCAGATAATGTCCTAGTTTTAATATTATAAATTTTTACCTTTAGTAGTGGAAGATTGTTTTGTTTTTCCTTTCCAACTATTTTTTGTTTGAATTTTTTTTTAGCAGAAATCTACTCCTGGGCCACAGTACTTTTTGGTTGCAATCTTAAAAAAGCCCAAAAATCTTTTATTTTATAGAACACGTAAATAATACAGTAATGTCAAAATGTAATTTCTTTAATTTAGGTCTGTAGTCTTTCAAGGGCAAATAGAATTTGAACTGAAGTTATCGCTTTAGAATTAGCGTTTGCTAAATAAAGTGTTTATGTAATGCTTTAGCGTTAGAGGAACTAACTGTATGTCCAGCGTTTTAGGCTTAGTGCAGCTAACCTTCTAGTTAGTGATGCCCACCACAGTTTAGAAGTTAAGAGGTTAGCCTCACAGCAGCCTGGATAGATTTCTCATTTACTTTTTACTATTCTGCAATTATTTTTCATGAACAACTTACCGATACGGTTTGTCAGAGTTATGGATCCGCCTGTGGTTTCTCACCCCCACATATGTAGAGCTGGTATAGTTGCACACATCACATTTATACATCTTTGGCACCCCACCTTCTGGAAGGAAAAGACAAAAGCAGACAATACCTTTAGCCCCCAGAGGAACGATACTCAAAGGTTCAGTGACAGAGTTAGAAATCTGAGCTTTTCACTTTCTTACCTTCGTCTGTTCCCCGTTCAGATTCCTCCACTGGGGTGATGGTGTCGGTCCCCGTTGTGGGCGATGGTGCGTCGCTGCTGCAGCTGTGGTGCTCTCTTTCATGACTTCTTAACTGACTCTAGTTAGGAAAAAACACACACATGGAAACTAGGGAACTCAGAATAAAAGACATGACAACAGATAAGTTCAATAAGAGAGTTATCTACTGGTGCACTAGTGGGTTTAATAATCTGCAGTGCAGACGTCACAGTAGGGAATCAGTTACAGTTACAAATTCTATTGCCTGAGTTCCCAAATCTGCAGAATGAATCTAATTAGATTTTCTACTAACAGGAAAAAAAGGTCAATTCATCCAAATCCTAATATCTGAACAGTTACCCGGACTTTATTTAAAACAATCCAAAGAGCTTTAACAATTACACTTTGTTCCACATGATAATAAGGCCATTTATTTATTTAGTCAAAAAAGGATGACCATAAGGAAGTCAGTGTGTGGTTAGGTTTATACACTCTCTGTATTGTTTGAAAATCTCTATGAGCAACTCTGAGGCTCTTATACACACATAGAAACAACATCCAACATTTCTGTTATCGAAACAAACACTTTATATATTTGCTATTTTATAAATATCCCATATTTCCCTACTCTATCAACACCTAGTAAAAACCACCACCCTCATCCCTTCTGAAACACAAATGGCAAAAAGATGGACGCAAGCATCAGTCATTAATATTTGTCCAGTTTTACTTGTCGGATCAATTTAGACATATTAATAAAAATCGGCCGATACTGATGTAGAAGCTGATATATTTGGCTCAGACTTTTGTCTCGTGAGCCAAAATAGTAAAGTTAAATATATTTGGAGGCCAATTTAGATGGTTAACAATAAACTAAGTTTGCAATATTGTAATTAATAAATAAAGCAGTGTGATGTGTTAATTACTGTTCATGCAAAATATTGAAAGGCTTTTACACATGGCTTGGCAAATTGGAAGAAACACTTTCAATTTAGAAATTATTTTCTTGTTGCAATTGAAAACAAACAAAAAAACAAAAATAATGGAGTCCATTCTCAGCCATAAGTGCTGGATTTGTTTTGCTCTTTATAAAAGCTTGCTGTAGTCACTTGAATTAAATTAATGAATTTAAAGCAGATTTGCTTGGAGTAGGAGTGCAGCTATTAAAAGACACACATATTTATTGTGAGAAGATTTTTAAAGTTCGGTGATTGATTGGCCAGACAACTGTAACAAGTGCACTCCTAACAGGTCATTTAAATCAAATCTGTTTTTTCTAAGCAGGCAGGTAGCTGTCTATTCAGGCTTCTACTTTTGAACAGTGAGTTTCAAGAGATAAAGTGGTGTGTATTTTTATTTTATTTATTTTAACTCAGTTTTTATCCTTTCATACCTTCAACCTCTGTTGGAACAGAGGTTGAAGGTATGACACACACATTTGTAAATGTGTGTGTCATTTATTTAAGGGAAAACACACAAAGACTAAGCTAAGCATACTTGTTTTCATGTTGTATCATTTTAAAGCCCTGTTGTACAGCGTTTGCTCTCACACATAGTGTGATGTTACATTTAGTCTCAGTGTAAATGACCATAAAACAATCTAATTCTTAAAGAGAACCTGAAGTCTACTAAAACTGGCACTTGCTGCTCAAAGCTTCACTAATAAGAATTACAAAATCTGCCACAACACTTGATCGGTGCCTCTGGAACCGGGAACGTTTCATTGTGCTTTTAAGGAACGCAGCACTAAACATGACACGTTTGCAGTACAATAATACAGGCAACTCTGAGATACAGTGAATATAAAAAGTATACACAGCCCTGCTCCAACACCAGGGATTTCTGAATAATTTCCACCTTTCATGTGATGTCTAACGACTCAACTGGAAAAAAAAAACGGAAGCCTTTAAGAGGGATAAGAAACTCTAAGAAACTGTAATGTGATTCCATAGGTGTGCACAGGTGTGACTGCAGGGGTCTGCACAGATCTTCCAGGTCATCAGAGGAATCTCATTACTGAGTATAAATTAGGAGAAGAGTATGAATAGTAAAGACAATCCTTATCAGGAGAAAATATGGTGCAACAGCAACATAGCGAGAACTCACACATCCTTCCAAAACTGACAAAAAGATAAGAAAACCAAAAGGTTACAAAGTTGCCTATAGCAACACAGAAGGAGGTGCAGGAATGTCTATCTGTGTAGGACATGTAGCAGAAATTTACCCAAAATCTTTAGATGTCTGAGTTATGCGGTTGGATGAAACCTTTTCTTACAAAAAAAAAAACATCTGAGTCAGCCTAAATGTAGCAAAAAACACCCAAAAAAAGCGACTACAAACAGTGAAGAATGGTGGTGGTAGCGTCATGGTTTGGGAAGGTTTATCTTCTGCTGGGACTGCTGTCTTACTAGGGAAGTATGCTCAGCTCAAACTATGTCAATTCTCTCTTGTTTTTTACGTTGTCACATTCAGGTGGAAAGAAAATTTGAAATTATTCATCTCGTCTCATTTTTCACATCAATAAAACTTGCATTGTCAACAGGGATGTGATGACTTTCTATATCCACTGCAACTGTTTCACTGTTAGACAACCCAAATAAAAAAATCACAGCATCTCATAATATGAAATGTCACAGTGTAAGTCGTCTTTTAATCAACTTCTAATAACTATGCATTTAGCGCCTGCGCATGAAGATATACAGCAGGCACACTGAAAATATGAAAATCTGCTGTAACTGACTTTAATTATTATAAGAAGCTAGTTTTATTGCCAGGATATCAGCTGAACACATCTAAATCTGGTTTCTGAGCTGGGTCAGTGAACAGAGCGTGGCAGAAACAGAAGCAGGAAGTTCTTCTCACCTTGTAGTGGAAGGCATCAGGACAGTATTTACACTGGTGCATCCTGCTCTTGCAGTGGTAGATCATGTGGTTTTCCAAGTCCTTACTGTCTGAGGCTTTGTGCTCACAGATGGGACACTGGTATGGCGCCCTCTGTCTGTGAACACGCAGGTGCTGTTTAATGTAGCCCTTGTTGCCGCTGCTGTAGTGACACAGCCGGCACCGGTATGGCCGCTCGCTGCCCGGATTATAGTCCACCAACCCTCCATCGACTGGACCGACCAACCCATCAATGCCTGGAATGTTACACACGTAACTCTCGGCTCCGTTGCCGGTGATCGCTGCGGCTACAGCCCCATTATGGAACTGCGCATTATCCTGAAGCTCTTTCAAAATGTCTTCATCAGAGATGTTCTGGTCCGAGCGCTCTCGGAGTCTTTCGATGACGGTAAGGAGTGAAAGGCTGATTCCAGTTTTAGTAGTGGGACCTTCCTCATCACCCTCTACAAGGCCCAGGGGTCCTAATTCCAGGGCTGCCGTCTTCTCTACGTCCGACGCCCTCTGTCTGTTCTGAGTTCCATCCGAAATCCTTTGATTCTGAATCTGGGGTAATGCGCTCTTAAGGGTCACCTTAGGACTGGAGGTGGGCAGCTCTGGCATCCTCATCGGCATAGCAACAAGAGCTTCTGCAGCCAAAGAGTGGAGGCGGAGTGACTCGGAATGCGTTCGCTTGCGGCTAGTTGGGGGGATGTTTTCATCCCTTAGGGAGGAGTCACCTTTAGGGAGAGGAGACTTACAGTCAGCATCTACTGAAGGGTTGTTGGTGGAGTTATCCACACAGCCAACACTTCCGACAGGGTTCTGCTCTTCCTCCTCTTTCACAGCCAGCAAACCCTTGTCCCTATCCACATCTGGGTTGAGGAGAAGAGGCTTTGTCACCATGACGGTGTCTTCGGCTGACGGAAGGCGCTCTACGATCACGTTTATGTGTCCAGCGCTGTTCGGACTGCTGTTAATGATCTTCTGGGCTGAAGACAGCAGGCTGTCAGGAACGGAGCTGCTTTCTTGGGTCCTGTCCACCCCCATCTCACCATCTCCCTCTGTAGTCACCTGCACCTCCACCACAGGCTCCTCAGAGCCGACGTCTTTGTTGGTGTACCCCTTCTCCTCGTCTTCATCTGCAGCCGTCCCAGAACCTTCGCTGGAATGCGAGACTGGTGGATTGTATTGATCCTGCTGGTTCTCAGTAGCAACAGGCACACAGAGTTGCAACTTGATGGCAGCTGGGAGTTTCTGTAAATTTTGATCATGAAGACCTGGAGACAGGATCATTAGATCCTCTCGGGGTATGATGCTGTTGGTAGCTGCTTGAGTCTCTTGTCTTGCTGGACCGCTTTCCTCTTCCTCGAAGATGGGGTAGGAGCAGTCGACGAGGCCAGCGTGCTTCCAGGCGTGGGTCTTGAGCATTCGCTGCTGGCTGCACACGTAGCTGCAGATCAAGCAGCGGTACAAACCGTACTCCTCATAGCTATACCACTTTTTCTTCTTTGGTGGGTCGCTTGACTCATCTGGTGAACCTTTGCTCGCCTCACTGTCCCGGTCCCCTTCCCCACCCTGTTTCAGAACTCCTTCCTCTTCCGTGGAGGTTCTCGTCGTGCCGCCTTTGTCGTCAAAGTGCAGCTTGACGTGTGCCTCCAGCTGCTCCTGGTCCCTGGACGTGAAGTGACACTCGGAGCACATGAGAATGAGGTCGCTGTGCTGCTCATTGTGCTGCTTCAGGTGCTCTCTGAGCTGAGCCAGCGTCTGGGAGAGGTAGGGACAAAGGCTGCATTGGTAGCACGTTACTGTCCGTTTGAGGTCGATGTGGCTTGAACCAACAGCAACTTCGCTCGGCGCAGTAGTGATGTTGTTGTTATTGTCGCCCAGAGCAAGAGAAGAAGAAATGCCATCTGTTTCGCTACCATCTGCTCTCGCCTCCTCGTCGCAGCTATTCTTCATCCTCTTGTTAGGAGAGCTTCCTGGATTCAACTTCACCTCGGAGGAGTCCAGATGTTTTCCTCTTTTCTGCACCCCTAGAGGGGACTGCCTCTGCGGACACTGCTCCACTATCTTGCTGAGTTTCTCGATGACCTGGATGAGGGACTCATCCACCTGTTTTGGCTGGACACTCCCTGGGACACCCTGACCTATGACCCTGTGAGGCTGGGGTTCAAAGGGAGATCCAGATACTGGAGCAGAGGAAGAAGCATCAGATGTAGAGGAGGACTTTGAGATGAGGACAGCATTGCTGCAATTCTCATCCATCACCTAGAAGACAGAGAGAAACATAGCAGCACAGTCTCTGTGGTTGCTGCATATGGTACTCACACAATGATGTAGAATTTGTTCTTAAATTCATTAATGTTGACATGCCTGACATATGATTTGTTTGTACACTGGTACAATAATTACTAGGGTTAGTATGTCCCAAATTTATCATTATACAAAGAAAAATTATAAATTATAATAATAATTTGTTTTTGCAGATGTATACATAACTGTCTGTTTTTTTTTGTTTGTTTGTTTTTTTTTTTAAAGTTCAACTCCCACTCTCATGTTATTTTTTTATATGAACTGTGTGGTATGGTAAACAAATAAAAACTAGTAATCTCATTCCCATCCTGGTAAATTTCAGAACTCAACTTTAGGCTTCTTGGACCATACTATAAAGATGTTCTATATTAATACATTTACAGAAAAATTAGAGAAGTGGGTTTTCTATGAAGAGTAAACAGCAAATTAATTTTTAAAAAAGAGAGAAAATTAAATTAATTAGTAATAAACAGCTACATCCAAAAAACTAGAACATAGTTCGAATTTTTACTTCAGGAATGAAGTTGAATAAATTTATAAATGAAATCTATATCATTGCTTACAGTCAGAGTGATATACTTCTAGCGTTTATGTTCATTATCTATATCCACGCTTTTTGGAGCTGCACTTGTCTTTACTGCTTGCACACCTGTTTCTATAGAATTTTTTCCTTCCAACAAACTTTCCTGAGCATGTAGGCCACAATATCTTTGTATTACAATTAATATGAAACAATTAAGTACATAAATATTAACTATTTAGTTAAATAAATAAACTTTAACCCTATATTCTAACTGATTATAGTAGAACTGTGCTACCCTTGGTTGCAGCTCTGTCACTTTAGTTCAAATTTGGTCTGTTTATTAACTCTGTTCAGAATATTTTTGGTCAAGGCACTGCGTGTTTGGTTGATTATTCCTTCTCATTTTAGATGCCATCCAACTGGAAGGATTTTTGCGAAATATAACGTGATGTACAGATAAATCTCGATCTGTCTAATGAAAGTGTGAGTTTGCAAACGATTCCTTCGATAAGCAAGACTCAGCTTAATCAATTCACGATCAGGCCTCCGCACTGAACCATGTGCTTCTGTTTACAAACTGAACTCTGAGAAAATTATCACTACGGAAGCGGTTTAAATTCCTTTTATCTCTCCAAATCCAACACTTTCCCCGCTTCCCATCTTCCGACCGCAGCTCTCGCTTCCTCTTTCTCCCACTTCTGCTACTAAACCAGCCGCTCACAACGTGGGGCAATTTTGGGAAGTCTATCATAAAAAGATAGTGAGTGAGAGTTTAGTGAAGCCACAGTGGAAGCAGCAACTCCACATAAAAGCTCTAAAGTTAGCGCTTCAGTTTATTAGCGATTATTTATGATCTTGATAAAGTTGAGCTCAGCCTCCATCACCATGTCCTTTGACCCGTCTGAGAGGGGCACCTGTTATGTCAGGGTCTAAAAATATTTTCTCCTCTAGCCTGTGAAATGAAGTTGAACACAGCCTCCAAACTCAAACATTAGCTAACAAGCAAAACCGACTCGAACAAGTCAGTTTTCTTGTGTATTCTTTCAACAAATAACCATCAAAAGTGCATACAGTGTTAGCTTCACAGCTTACTGTCTGCTATTTAAACACATACACACACACACAGTGCTAATAGTTCCACACATGAATATACAACAAGGGCATCTTATTCTCTTTATGGCTAATGAGTGACGGAGAGCACGTGGAGGCGCGTGAACGAAAACACACTCACCCACAAAATGACGAGCAATGCTCTTTGTCCTCAACGCATAAAACTCGGGAGTTTTTATTCGTTAGCTATAAAAAGTGGCCTCTCTCTCTTTCCACCACATTGCAAAATGGCGAGGATGGAATATCAGTCACGTGACTTTGAGTTTAGGTCAGGTGACCAACGCCGTCTTCAGGTGCCGCTCGTAAACCGCGACGCTATCTGGAACAATAGAGTTCAATAGAGAACCGACTTTTTCCTCTTCTCACACTTTATCAAAAATGAACAATATCTGCCATATCTGCAGTAGGAAGTGTAAACGAGCTATAAATATAACATATCATTCGTGTGAAAATTCTCATAGAAGCTTACTGGTTTTGGTTCACTGTGGTTTTTTTTGTTTTTGTTTTTTGTCAATGCCAAGGTCAGCCTACCTGTAGCCTACGGGGAAGGAGGATGAGAGATACCAGAGCCAACAAGACCTACCGCCGTTACCTGGACTTTATTCACACCTCAGCTTTGCAGAACCACAGACTGATCCCCTTCACCTCACGCTACACTGATAAGGGGTCATGAGTATTAAATTCATAAATTACACTACTAATTTTACATTTGACCATCTTTCTTATTAAAAAAAATAAAATACTTTTTCTTTGATATTACAATACTCAGATATTCTGAGAAATTGTGTGTTTTTATCATCTGTAAGTCACAATTAGCTAGACGTTTTAAATAAATAACAGTGTGTAGGCTATATAAATTTCAATTTTTTAAGACCAACTTATTGACACAAATTAGCGTTTACTAATGTCGCAACGCAAGCTTGGCAATAGTCGTATCACTCGATCAAGTTGATATAGAAAATGTATTAGATACATTTGTCAATTAAAGCCCCAATTATTCGATGCTATATAAATATATGCATTTTATATATTATGTAATATTTACATTTTCTGAGAGATTTCATTTTGAGTTTTTATTATAAGGCATAATCGTTTTATATGTCTTATATATGCGTGACACACATGACAAAAATTCAGAACTTTTTTTTTTTTTTGTGGCATTCTAATTTCCTGAGCTGTATTTGTATTGGTGGAAGAAGTTGTTTTCGAATTTCTTTTTTATCCGACAGGAAAGCCCAGACCATTACATAAAAGCTAAATGTTTCCCGATCCCAGTATTTTTTATAATATTTTCATTGTTGTTTTTCTCCATGGGAATTTGCAAAGGAGCATGACATGAGAAATAAGGAACACAAAGAAAGAATGCAAAAAACCAGACTCATAAAGTAGAAGTGAACATTTGTTCAACGCTGTTTGTTTTGTCTCAGGAGTGTCCTGAGGGGAGTGTCGTCTTTCAGGGGCTGAAAGAAGAAACACTGTGTTCTCATCACAGCTTCTGTCTCCATAAATGGGCAGCAAAGAAGAGCCCAGCAGGTTGAAACTCCAGGATAAGGGATAGTTTAAACCAGGCGCTTCAGTGACAGAATAAGCTGCTTGCAAGTTTCGCCAAAACTAAACACTGCCATCTAGTGGCTTTATGAAGTTAATGGTGTATGACTTCTAGAAGGGAATAGAAATATCCTTTATTGTCCCTCAGTAGGGAAATTCATGTGTACCAGCAGCAAAGTAACAGACAAAATGGAGTCTGTAGATTCACGCAAAGGTAATAACATTAAAACAATAAATGAGAAATAAGAGGCTAGAAAGTAGGGAAAAATGTATGACATAAATAAAAATACTGTGGTTATTATAAAGTATAATCAGAGTAAAAAAACAAAATATGCATGTAACAAAGTAACAAAGGAAGACTGACTGGAAATTACATGAAGTAATGCTCCATCATTTGAGCTGCATCATACCTGTTTCTACACGTCTTCAAAATTACATGTCTAATTTCAAAAATGTTTTTCAAAAACTGAAGAAAAATATCCCCAACTAGATGAGTTTATTTTTTTTCTGTTGTATAAACTAAACTAAAAAAAAAAAAAAAAATCAACACAATTCTAATGGTGGCTTCCTGTTCATCAACTTGGTGACTGAAATCATTTGTTGTCATTTTTCATAAGGTAAATCAACTCTACTTTATCATATATAAGTGAAACAAACCCTGGACTGAAACACCCAACACCAAATGCAGATAGATTTATTATTTATCCATTAATGACTGGTTGAGTGTTAGATGCGGAGACCAGATTAAGTTCTATGGTCTAAAGAAGCCTTGATGCCAAACAAATATCAGTGTTTTACAACCGTTTCTCTCAGTTAGCAACTCTAAAAGTATCACCCTATAAAATCTATTTATTTTGTTAATTTTTGGTTCATATATTCAATTGTGAGATTTTAAATACATTCACCCCTTCTTCTAAAACCCCTATCCACAAAAAAACAAAGAAAATAAAACAAACAAAAAAAAAGGATCTTAACTCTAGTGCACTGTGTCAATTCAGTCCAAACAAACAGATAGATAGAATTGCTGTAAGATTTATTATCTGTCAGAATTTCCTGTATATGATCCTATTTTAAACGACATGTAAATTAGATGTGTATCATCTTGTCACCTCCATGCTTGTGTGTGTGTTCCTCAGTTTACACTGAAAGTAGTAAAATTTGTGACTCAAATTTTTTTAAATAGGGCTGAATTCCAATAAAGTTTCTTATGATTTATCACATATGTATGTACAGTGTTTACACTGAAGTCGTTTTGGCACATCATCTGGGCCTTTGAGTCTTTAAGGAAGGTTGAACATGTTTTAAAGTGCTAACATTTTTAAATGCACTCCAGCGTAAATTTACATGGAGTGCCGTCCTTGATCCATCAATAAAGAGGCTTTTAAATACAAATAAGAAGCAATGGAAATTTTCTCTAAACACAAAATAGTCAGAATTTAACACGGCCCAATTGATAAAAAACAAGCCTGAGTGAAAAAAAAAGAGAGGAAGAAGAAATCGCTCCTTGTTTCCCCATCACCACTCACATGTGATTTTTATGAAGTGTAATTCCTTCCACCTCCTATTACCCCTGTTGCCTCTCCATCACAGGCACAGCGAGGCTGTTCTCTAATCTGAAGTGACAGCCCATAGACTTTCAATCACACATTACAGTGTAGCCCCGGGCAACGGAGGCTGCTTCTTTCAAAATGTTCAAACCAGGTTATTTCTATCGAGGTATTAAAGTAATACTTCAGTTTAAGCTATTATTCCACAGTCTGTTATTTTTATTCCAACTGAGAGGCTGAGGGCAGATTGAAGAAGGGATGAAGGAACAAAGGAAGGAAGGAGCCATGATGTGTTTTAGAAAGAGAAATGTGCTTTTTCAGTTTAGGTTTCTTCTGAGCAAAAAAGGCGTTTAACTCATAACACGGAACGATGACTGACACCAGAAGTTCTGCATCGAAACCCCAAAAGGATGTTGGATTGAAAATTGATAAATGTTTGAGAGTCAAAAAGGTTGCTGGAATTTTATTGTGATGTTTTCAAGCTTTTACAGGTGCCTGGATTTTTTTGAAGTAAAATTCATAGTGTTTGACAAACTTAAAAAAAAAATTCCTAAACCCCCGCCCCCCTCCTTCTCATCCTCTAACCTGCTACAGAAACAGTGATTTACATTAAGGTTAAGATTCTTTTTATTATTAAAAATTTACAAATAACTGCTTTGACCAATTAATTCATTTCCACATAAAATGATCAGTTTTAGACTGATAGTTTACTTATTTTTTCTGTTATTTTACTGTTTATCACAGTTAAATGTACAGATTTTTTTTTCTAAAAGTGTCTCTAGTGGTGATCAGACAGGAAGGGGGGTAATGAGGCAGGGGAAAGACATGTGGCAAAGTCATCAGGTTGGGACTCAAACCTGTGATGTCTGCGTTGAGGACTGAGGCCTCTGTACATTTGTTGTGCTTTTCCTCTGTTCCACGCCGCAGCACAGATATGTTTTACAGTGCAGTACCACCATTATTAACAGATGCCATGTTGTTCTACATGTTTCATATCAAACTCTAGACTCGTCCACCTAAAGCACACTGATCCAATTAATATCTCAGCGAAGCAAATTTCCCTTGTTTATGTTTGTGATGGTAGGACTTTTTTTTATTTTTTTATTTTTTATTTTTTTACCAATGAGGTTTGAAGATTTGTTTATTTTAATAAAACACATTTATTTGTTTATTTAATTGGAAACAGATTATTTTAATCTTTTTTTAAACCTCCTTTGCCTTTTTGTTTACTGAGCCAGTGGCCCAATAATTGCTGACTACAGGCATTGGCCCCCATGGCCCTGCAGGATATCAGGTTAGAGATAATCATTTTAAGAGATTTGTTTATTGTTTCTTTCAAATTTAAAAGCTTAGATACACCATGACTTTAAAAATTATGATAACATTTATGCACAACATTTGGGTTAACTGGAGACCCACCTAAGCTGAAAATGTATTTTTAAACGCACTGCCTCCTTGTGTGACATGATGGACAAATATAAAGAAACCAGTGAAGATATCAGGAAGAGATCTGTGAGCCTACAAAAGTCCTGCTTTATCCGTATTGATGTGTTTAAATAGTTATATCCAAGAATAAACAACATGGAGTGTCTGCTATCATAAACATGCAGCTTTCCAATGTTTGAAAAATACACAAAAGATGTAAAAAAAAACAAAAACAACCCTGTTTCACATTGTCAGAATGCTTACATAGAAAATTTCATATTTTTTTAATCAAATAAAACAGTCGATTGCATACCTAATCAAAATGCTTTATATTTACAGCATGGTTTTTCTAATATTTCCCATGCACCAGTTTTACAGCATAATATGCAACTCTGACGCTACGCCAACAGCAACCACAGGGTGGCAGTAGTGGTCTTCAGCTCCGGGCTTTAGAAACTCACAGCAGTGGCATTTAGGGAGATCCAGACAAGCTCAGTATTTAAATGGAATGCACATTGCGTCATTTTTGTGGATGTCAGTGGTGACTGATACTTTTTAATTATTTACCTTCCAACTTCACGACCAACAACTGCGAGGATGACAAAGTTTAAAAAGTGAGAAAAATCCAGAGGAAAGAAACAAGATGTAGAAAATGACGTACATGTGCGGGCTAGGACCTTATGAGGAAGCTAAGGAAAGCCTGCACAGTCGGTGAGGAAACAATCTGAGAAAGGAAAAGCAGACTGAGGAAAGAAGTGTGGACGGTGATGATGGACTGATGGCTTAGAAGTGAAATAAGAAGGACTATATGAAGGAGGGAGGAATAGGCGGGGGTATATTGTTTTTGTAGCAAATTGATGTGATCCATCTGAACCATGTGACTCCCGCAGCACACTCCCAGAGTGACCAGGACCACACCACACCCAAGGGCAACTGAGATTGCATTGCAGCACCGCCCTAACGCCACCATTTCCCACCGTTTTTAAGCAATAAGAGACGATGTATGCCCCCCATTTCACCACGGGAGTGAGCAAACAAAACGACAGCCTGTAGTTATATGTATCGCAGTCCTTCTTCCCTTAAATATATATTTTGGTAATGCATACACACACACGCACACATGCACATGCACACACACCCATACCCACACACACACGTATACACATTCAGAGAGTTTGCCGTGTGGCTTGCTTTCCCAGGTCATTTTCCTTGGAGCTGCCGCTTTATTGTGCTCGCTGATCCGATTTCCCTTCCTCTCCGCTGTGATTTCTCTTTCTATTGCCCCGGCCAATCTCACGGCCATGGTTCACCTGAAAAAAAAAAAAGAAAAGAAAAGAAAAATAGTGTGACCGCTACACCAACACACCGGTGCTAACAACAACAACAGCATGGTATAATAACGCTTTCACCTGAAGAATGGGAAGCACTGCATCTTCATGATCCATCTGGGCCACATCAAATATATGGATCATGATATTCTGGAGGAATTGGAGGACACCGGGGTATGGAAAGAGGAGGGGGCCCGAGGTGGGGTTGCTAGGTGCTGGGAGAAGCGCCAATGTGTATTTTGCCAAAGGGCTTTGTCTGTGCATGGCGGGGTTAGTGTGTGAATGAAGAAATGTGTCTCTGTGCGGCGACTTCTCCAGGCGACTCGCTTTAAGTGCTGATCACGCACATCGATGAGGAAGATAGAGTCACAGGGCTTTTACCGCAACAAAACCAACACAGAACTTTATTGTCTCTTCGGTGCCTAATTTATCTCTCCTGTATGTGCCACAAGGTTCCAACAAATATGAAAGCAACCGCTGTGGTAGGGTAGCCAAACAGGACTGGCCGAGTTCTGTTTGGCTCATCAGTACCAGTATTCAGTCTGTTCTGACTAGTGTAGAAGACAACCAGCAGCTCCTGTGGCAGGTGAAACCTGTTGAGTTGCTGAAGGAAGTCCAGTCCTTATCATCCTATTATCTTTAATAAATGGGATGGTGATGCTGTAGTGAAGGCTCTCCAGTAGCAGTCAGTCTTGTATCGAATCTGAAGAGGACTCTGACTGAAGACTGGTGTGACAGTCTCATGGCTGTCATGCTAACAGCTCAGTTTTTGGGCAACACAGACAATATTCCACTGTAACATGTCCTGCATGATTCCTTCAGTTGTGAGTCGCCTCATTTGCTTTTATCACTGATACCCTTTTAGTAAAAGCAGAGTTTTCCAAAATTCTGTAGATTTTAAATTCACTTCTTACATATTTAAATGCTTTTATTGAAAGCAATGTGGAAGCAAAGTCAAATTCCTTGTTCATGTGTGCAGACTTATTCTGATTTAAAGGTGTTCTGCAGTGTTAGTGCAGTGTTGAGGACTGACCCTCCATGCGAGACAGACTCTGGAAGACATGTCTTTAGAGAAAGTCTCAACAAATGATAAATACATACCTGAACGGACCTCAATATTTCATCTCTTCAGTTTTACTTTGTCCATTTGTAGTCAGTCTGTCAAACCAAGACAACTTGACTGAACAATAGAAGTGAAAGTTGCAACTATTGTCTCACAAGTGAAAACATGCAGGCATCATCTTAAACCTGAGACGAAAGTCAAATCAAATCCCAAATTATTACTTTGAGATTCAAAGTTTGAGGAGAATAAAAGGAAAACACTAAATTAAGAATAAAAGACCAAATAAAGCCCAAAGGAACAAACTCTCCATTTTGGATAAGTTGGGAAGCCGCTCCTCTGTTTATGCCTTTTACTCTTTTGCTCTAAGTTAGATATGAAGTTTTCAAACAAAAGAAATAAGAGAAGAAAATGAAAGTCTGTAGCAAAGTGGATGTTAGAGACAATATAGGTCCTGTTTTCCCTCAGCCAGGGAAATTAATTACTTATTGATCAAGAGAGCGAGTGAATAAAATGAAGTGAATTAATAAATAAGTGAACAGATAGAGGAGAAAGAACTGTAGATTCTGCTAGCTTACATTTGCAAACATCATGGTTGGCATATTCCATTCGCTTTCCATTTCATCAAACAAAAGCAAAGGCGTGCGCACTGTGAGATTATTTGATAAAATCTGATAAAAGAATTTGAAAAAACGAGCCAAAGAAAGCTTTCCCTGTGAGGTCACCTATCTGATGGCTTCTGCGTTTCTGATGCTTTAAAACATCAAATTTTAAATCAGAAAAGAACCTTAAGTGGTTCCTCCTTTTAATGTTTCCACTCCTGAAAATGGTGCCGTTCTTTTACTATTTTTAATTACCAACCGAGCTGCTGGAAAGTTGCTTGCTGATTGGAGCCTTCCTCCAAACTTGCTAAGTGCGGATCATTAGGCCTCGGTGTAAGACGGTCCGCTAATAAACAATTATTTATACCAAATTATTGCCTAATGCATCAAATTAACAACATGTGGCAAGGGAGATTTATTCAGCATGCTTGCCACGTTTATTACATTTACTTAAGGTATTCAGTGATGCACATTTGGTGTAAAACACTTGCTTTATTGGTGCTGCTTTACAGTGGAATATGTGAGATTAACAGTGCGGAGTGTGTTTTTGTTTGCTTGATTTATGGACGCCATAAAGTCATATTTATTGGGCTGGTGCAAATAATGAAATGGTGGAGTTTTAAGTGCAGTATGCACCTAATGCAGGAAAAGAACGGGTGGAAATATGATCCCATTAAAGCGGGAGTTATCTCCAAAGTCAAGGAGTCAAAATATTTACAGTGATAAATCTGTCCTTAACTCCTCACAGCCAACAGGATGGGGGATCGGGGTTGCTGTGGGGGCCAGTGGGCTTTTGTAGCAGCAGGACGGAGATGGATGTTGCCGGGAGACCCTGCTGTTGTTTTTCACTGCTTCTAATTGCCTTTTTACCCTCCCATGTGGAGAGTTGAGGACGAAGAGGAGAAGTTTCCTGATTTCGTAAAGAAATCACGGCAGAGCCAAATCCACCATGACTGACAGGGCCGGAGCAGAGAAGGGGGCTGAGCAGGGTGGTTTGGTGAGCATCATCCGGAGGACCATGGAGACGATTCAGGTGCTCAGAGAGTGATCTCTGGATTGATACTGGAACATCGATACCTCCGATACCAGACCTTTATGCTTTAAAATCAATTCTCAAATCCAAGTATCAAAACTTTAAATACTTGAGTCCTTTGGCATAATGTGTCCCAACGAGAGCACGTTAGAAAGTAACAGTTATTGAGATCTTCCCTGAACAAGATGGGTTGATAGGAACTACTTTTTCTTCCGCCTGTGCAGCATTCTGCTGCTCAGTCACACACTCACTCAGGCAGATTGTAACAAAATTCACCCCTGAAGATATGTCAGCCTTCCTTTTATAGTAGTTCTTCATAATTAAACAAAGATTTATTTCAGTAGAGTTATTACTTTATTAGTTTTATTGTTTTTTGCTTGCAACACCATTTTCACATATTTTGAATGATTGCTGTTGTTAACATAGCCTGGCTGTGCTTTTTTTTTTTTTTTTTTTGCTTTTTTATGAAGCAAAGATTTGAATTACACCACTTTTTTAGATATCGGTACTGGATTGCTATCGTCGATACCAGCTTAAATTTTAATCGGTATTGGGTTGGAAAGGAAATCGGTGGTATCGAACATCACTGTGCCCCGAAGCTCGACTCTAACCTTCGTCTGTTCTGACAGAAACTGGATTACCGTATACCATCAATGTCAGAGTTCTGAACCGGTTCAGTCATTTGGTGTTTATTTGGGCATGTGGCGGTGATCCAACACTCAAAAACACAAACCCACAAACAGTTGTGTGCTCATAGCACACACACACACACAACCTTGGACAAACCTTCACCTACATAGTGACCCTGTGATTCCTTGGGATATTCATACTCAACTTTGAATCGCTCCATGTTGGGTAAGAAAGCCACTTCACTGGCTGACTGTGTGTATTTGTCTTGATCTGTCTTGTGGGACAAAAACAAAAAAAAAAGATGCAGCTTGATCACCATAAAAACCATTTTATTGATTACAGCAGAGTACGGTGGGGTCATGTATCCACCGCTTAGGAAGAGAGCTGAAGAGACGGAAGGACAGGATCAGAGGACAGATATATTTGCCAGTGCACAACTTGTGTGTGCGTAGAACTGTTTTCTTTTTAGCTTTTCTCCTTCCAGTCTAGACAGGAACCCTCAGAGGAAGATAAAAGTCTCCCTTCCAGAAATCCAGTAAACTTTTAACATGGACTCAAACCATAACATTTTTACAAACCTGTTGTAACATTAGAAGTGAAATAAATGGAGAGAGAATTTTCCTGAGTTACTAAAGGCTGCATATCGAACCAAACAACTTGGTTCAATAGAAAAATTGGAAGAAAATTGTTGGTAAACATGCCTTGCCACATCACTGCATGCAATTATTGTAGATATTTCTGATTGGGAGCTATGCAATTAAAATTCCAGCTACACTACACAGGAACATAGACTATATTTGTCTGAGTAAGTATTTCAGGTTTTATCTGTCTGTCAGTAATTGTCTGATACTGTACACACATGTTTTATACTTTTCATTCAATTTGCAAATATTTCAGGCAACCCACCAAAATGATGAATGAATCAGGAATCTTTCCTGCAAACAAGTATATAAACACCTGACTGTTCAGACACTGGGACCGGCCAACACACGCATGTTTCACAAAACACACCTAGAGTGTGTCCGATGATCATTTTGCTCCCAAATCTGCACACATTTGTATGCAGATTTGGGAAATCTCTTAATGTATATCCCCCTTCTCTTTCAAAAGGCAGTTTATTTGATGCCTTAAACTTGTATGTCAAAATTTGAACAAGCACCCAAGATCATGTTTTCTTCTTTCTGTCCACAACCCCTCTAATACTGTCGTAGGTTATCATCTAAAAATGTTTAAAACTGTCTGGTGATCATAAAAAACAACCCCAGCATAACAACGGCTTACCACTCCAATCCAAACTATTTTTAATTTATGTTTGGAAATTTGATCCGATAAAATTTGCTGACCACTTTCAATTTGAAATCAGAATCCAAATTCCCCAAGTCAGCTGGTGAAACAGAACCAAGGTGTGCATGTTGTCGTGGTTTAGCCATTGAGCAGGCAGACTGCCAGGAAACTTTGTGCTTTTCTCTGAGCACTACAGACAGACAGGAAGAAAAATGATCGGAGCTACAGCAGACAGACTGTAATGTGCAATCAATGGAAGAACTAGATGTGATTTATATTATTTATAACATACACCACATTAAAACTAACTGACCCAACAGCAGTGGGCTATTGGCAATCTAAATTTTTTTTATTTGATATGTGTGTGTGTGTGTGTGTGTGTGTGGGCGTGTGCGTGCGTGTGTGTGCTTTAGCATTTCTCACCTTGTAAGGCCCATTTTTCCAACAAACGCCTTGTTGTGAGGACCCACTGCTCCTTTTGTTTCCCAAAGCCTGAACCTGAGAAGAATTAGTGCTGTTCTGGGTCAGCTTTAGAGCTAATGTGTGAATTAAATTTAGGTTAAGTTTGGGTTAGGATCAGGCTGTAGGAATGAATGTAACATGAATGTGAGACCATGCTGAGTCCTTCTGAAGATAGAAAGACGCTCTGCATGTGTGTGTGCATGTGTGTGTGTGTTTTCGTGGGCACACAGATTCTAAACTACGTGCATCTGTTTGCACTCCCACCAGCCAGAGTGCCTGAGCTATGGCCTAATAGGATAATGAATTCGGTGTGTGTAGTGGGGACTGATAGTGTGTGTGCGTGGGTCTGTGTGTGTTTGGGTCTGTGTGCAGGGCCAGTGGTGGGGGTTAATACAACATGATAAATATTTGATTTCTGCTGGGGCAGGTCCCCACCTACAGAATGGGAAATGGCTGTAATGCGATTCAGAACAGATTGTCCTATGGGAGGGCCCTTTTTGTGCTTCTGCTTGTTCCGTGTGTGCGAGTGTGTTTCTGGAAGTGTAAGGTCCCTGGGCCTGCGTGTGTACAGCCAGGGGAAATAAAGGAACAAATCGGCTTACAAATCACCAAAGCAGCGCAGCACCGCAGCGAGCAATGCCCCCTGTCTGGCTATCACCACCTGCAATGACCCTGAGCACAGCAATCAACTCGATACAGGCTCTGACACATCATTATAAACAGTCTCTGCACGGGTAGAGCATCCAGCTGGCTATGATGGACATTTTTTCTGATTATTAAAAAAAAAGAAGGAAATATAAAAAAAATCCTTTCAGATAAATAAATAGACCAAATGGACAAATAATTTCCTGATGTCTCTCTAAGTCTGATAGTTAATGTTTTGGAGAGGCCATGTTGAAGCCCTGATCTCAGTTCCATAGAAATATGTGGTCTGTCAGGAGGAGTTAGCCAGAATTCCAGCAAACTATTGTGAGAAGCTTGTGGAAGGAGATCCAAAACATTTACAGACACAAATTTTAAAAAATTATCTCTAAGCTCTTTGTTTCAAATTTATACCAACAGATTTACTCCATGAGAAAGAAGTTGTGGCCATGTCCCACTAGGGCTGGGTTTAGAAGAGTCTTCTGTCCGGACGGTATTTTCAAAAGTCCATTGGGGAAAATTTTCACATTTAGACGGCACCACCTTAAATCTTCTGTAGTTGTCATAATATTTCTCATTGGACGTTGTGTTGAATTAAGCAGATGAAGCACAATGCTCTCAGCCGTTGTTTTTGTTATCTGCCTGAACATGCTTAGAACACACCAGGCAGTCGTCCATTTTACACATGTACACTTTCACACCTGTGGGGGTTGCTTCAGAAATGTTTCACTCTAAGACTCGGTTTCAAAAAGTGAGAGACTCTGATCAGGGGAGAGACGTGTAAACAAGCTCCTTACTATGCAACAAATATATTACAGTTCTGGGTTGCCGTGGGAATCCTGGTTGAGAAGCTGAGTAGAGGGAGACTCTGCTGACCCAGTCCTGAAACAAGGGAAACCTGATGGATGGATGATCTTGGGTGCTTGTTCATCAATTTGGGCAAAAAAGAGAGGGAGATCAATAGACATACTGTTGCAATGCAACTGGTTTGTTATGGTGAAGAGAGAGCTGAGCCAAAAGGCAAAGCTCTCAATTTACTGGCCGTTCTAAGTTCTTACCCCCATCTACGGTCAAAAGCTCTGGGTCAAAAGCTCTGGGCTCTCCATTAGAAATAGGGTGATAAGATCAGTCATCTGGGAGGAACTCAGAATACATATGTTGCTTTTCTGGTTTGAGAGAAGCCAGTTGAGGTGGATTGGGTATCTGCTCAGGATGGACGCCTCAGACCCAGAGGAAGACCCACAATTCATTGAAGGGACCTTCGGGTTCCCCTGGAGCAGCTGGAACAAGTGGATGGGGAGGGAGAAGTCTTGTACTTTATATCATGGGTCTCTCTGGTGCCTCCATGACCCGACCACGGATAAGTAGAAGAAAATGAATGGATGGATGGATTTACATCTTGATCTCTGTATGACAGCATGACACAATTCCATTCTACTCTAGGAGCTTTTTTTAGACAGGGGGCCTTGTTTTCCAAGGTGGATTCATAATTGAAAGAACCTTTTAGCATAGATGGACAGTGTTATGTATAGACATGCTAGAGGAGAATGGACACTTCTCTTCTTTTCCAGTGGCCTTTCAAGCTCTCCATTGAGGCTATTTAAAAACAAAGACAAACCGCATGAATGAAACGGACTTGAACGTTCTTTGAACAATGTGCAAAAACATCTTCTTACATCAGAGCATTCATGTCTCCAATCTGTCCCAGGAACGGTGCTAGCAAGCATTTATTCTTTCAAATCAATAAAGTAAAAATCCTTTGTGACACTCACACATACACACGCACACACACCCACGCACGCATGCACGCCCACGAACACACAATAATGTTAGGAATGTTGTGAAAAAGGGGGGAAAAAAAGACCTCAAACTCAATATTGCGCAGCACAACCAGCCTCTGTGATATATTTATAGACAAGTGTGCAACACAATCAAGAAGCATTTTGTCTTCAAGTGGGGGAAATATGGTTTTGGTGATATTGGGTGGCATGGGAGTGAGGGTAATGATTGATTATAGCTAGACAGAACTCTTGTTGCTAATTCAATCATCGCTGAAAAATGACAAAAACTGTTGGGCAACAAAAGCCTCGCCACATACACACGCTCGAACCGAGCCGCACTCCCACTGCCTTTCTTTTTTTATGTTGTGAGATTGTCAGAGCAAATTATTGCAATTAACATGGCCCTGGGCAGAAAGCGAGGAGTTTTGAGTTTGTCACACCACAATTCTGTTATCTGCAGATGAAAAAGAAAAAAAGAGACACTCTCACAATCACTTTTTTTTTTCCTTAGCGTACCATTTTTTTTTTCATCTTTCTGAGGCGCTATCCCTGTCTTATGTGTGTATATGCTGTCATGATGTCTTCTCTGATTGGAGATGAGACAGAGATGTCAGCCCCAATGAAAACTCTGTTAATGTGTCCTAATGAGTCAGGCACACTGATGTACATGTTGAGCCAAACACGCAAACAAACAAATGAAAAAAATCACATCCATGATCACAATACCTATGGCATTTTCTGCACGCCATTGTAACTCCAGAATAATTTCAATTTGATAACAATCTTTGAAAGTTAACACTTCATTATTTCTCCAGCTCGGTTTTCTTCCCAGTTTGAGTTCACACTGTAGCGGTGAATCCAGCAGCTGTCTGAAGCCTGACCCAGGATCTAAGCTGCAGTGCGACAGTGGTGCGTCCATACACATAATTGTCCTTGTAAATGTCAGTATTTGACATTTACCAGGTGACACCCAGTCAATATGTTCCACTTCGCAGTTTATGCTATAAAGGAAATACGATACGTTCGTAGCTTAAACTGTGGATGATGAGTGCGTCCTCTCCAGAGATATGATGACACCGAGCAGAGATTCTCCTCTTTGTCTGATGTTTGCAGTGACCTCCTACATGCAAAGCTGACCCTATTAGCGTTGTTTATGACATGTTTAAAACTAGTAAACATGGTTGTATACCCTCCATTAGGCCCCTCTGCACCTCTGCAGCTGCATCTGACAGGCTTATTAACTTGTGTATGCGTGTAGCTAAACACCCCCTTGTGTTACTTGTTTTAACACTGAGGGAATCATCTTTAGTCTACTTCAATCTCAAAGTCCAGCCAGTTTATCAACACAAAAGTCTATGATTTAGTATAAGTAATAACATTTTTAGATTGAGTGTGTTGCTGTTTTTTCCCCCCTGGTCAATAGAAAAATATGAAATATGCATTTGATATGGAGGTATATTGAAAGCAGGGGGCGTGAGGCCATAGGTTTAAGGGGTCAGGGGCCTGAGCTTTTATGTTGCAGGAGAGAAGACAATTTTTTGAGTGAATGGCCCAATAAAAACAAATGATTAGTTGTGCCTATTATGTCTTGCTCTAATCCTTCAGTGATATTGCTGGAACTTTATATCATGTGTTATTGCTTGTGGTAATCATCTCTGTATTCATGGCAGACTTTTTAATTTCTGTGGATATAAGCTCAGCAAGGATAAAATGGTACCTTTCTGGACTTTTTTCCCCCTCACTTTGCAGGTTCCAAAGCACATGATCTTTTTTTAGGGATGCACTGATCCACTTTTCTCAATTCCGATATCAATATACATATGTGAGGTTTAGTGTCGGTCAATATAATCCGATCCAGAAAAACTATGCTGAATTGATTTAAAACATTTCTTTTATTAAACACATACATAAATGGTCTGAATTATATATTTATTTGATAACTCTGCACTAGTACAGCACACTGAAATACACCAATTGCTTCACAACTTTGGTCAAACATGTAAAAACAACTTTAATTTGTTTAGTCAGTGCAATTAGGAGTAGAGCAGCCAATGTGAAATAAATAATAAAGGAACTGAAATTGTTTCAAAAACAACAGGTTGACTATCTTGGTCAAGCATGTAAAAATAAACTGCCACAAACCTTCGAATGATTCAGAAAATGCAATGAGGAATGCTAAATATATTGTAAAATAAATAATAAAGCATGAGGTCCTTCAGAGCATAAAGCATAGAATTAGACATAATAGATCTGCCCGAGTTTTCACAAGAGAGCATGTACCGGACAACCTGCCAGCAAAACTGCTCAATTAAGGTCACCAATTCACTCTTCTTTTATCTGCACTTCTGAGGTCCTACCATTGGTAAACACTCTACTTTTTTGAGTAAAAGATTTTAGTTTGTGTCCATCCATTCATCCATGCATCCATCCATCCATCCATCCATCCATCTTCCTCCACTTACCTGGGGTTGCGTTGTTGGGGGTAGGAGCCTCAGTAACGAGGCCCAAGCTTCCAAAAGCAATGATGAAAATCAGCAAAAGTATAAACTGATTGATTGCTACGATTAAGTTTCCTTCTATTTGTCTGAAATGTTTTTCCTCCCTCAACATGTTAAGAATGTGGACATTGACTAACAGGCTCATTCATTGACAAAACAACGTGGGATAAATCTACCCTGCTGCAGTTTAAAATATGTTTTAAGAGAAGAGACCCTACAAATATGTAAAGGCAGCAGATCTGAATGTCACCCAGGTAATAATACAGACAAATTAGCCTGAACCAAATCAGTCTGGAGATTCAGGCTTCCTGCTAATTAGAGCTAGGGTTATTGCTCGCTGGAAGAACAGTTAAGAAGAGAGAGGGTGGAGTGGGCTGGTTGAACGGCAGTCGAGAGAAAGGGTCTTTCAATTCAATCTTTAGCTTTAATGGTAATGTTTAATTTGTCATGAGGGAAGTGATGTTTCATAAAGGGCACGCAGAGCTCTTGTTTAATTGGGGTGAACTTGGAGGCTGGTAATGAGTGGGAGGAACAGTAGCAGAGTGGCAAAATCAGATTTTTATTTACCATGAAATAGGAAGGCATCGTGTGTGTTCAAAGAGGAAGTAAATAAGCAGCTTTTTAAAGGGAGGCACAGCCAAAACGTCAAGGTTTATGACACATTTCTTTCCCTTATCATATTATATTGAGTATGGAGACAAGCCAAGGTAGTGCTAATTACAGCCGTTGCCCTGGCAGTGCCCAAAGTTTTTCACACTTTGCTGAAAGTCTGACTCTGGCACGATCTAATGGCACAGTTAGTCTGAATGGAGTTTTAGACCTTCTGTTTATTATTTATTTAATCTCCAAACACAAGAACAACAAGAAAGAAAAAGTATGAGAAATGTAAAGATTTGCCCCTTTATTATTTATATATAATTGTAGCAACTATAAAGAGAATTGTAATTACAAAACTTCACTTCTCTGTGTGGCAAAATTTGGTATTTAATCCAGGTCAATTATATTTTGCATTTATTTCTCTTTTTCATTTGCCTTAGCCAAACAAACAGGATCAGATCCAAAACAGTGCAGGAGATGTTACATGTAAAGTTTGGCATTATGTTATTGTTTTTACGTTATTATTTTTGAATATTTTGGAGTTTATTGTCAGTGGGCATCTGGGAGCCTAATTTATTAAGTTGGATTTCTATCTTTTTCTCTCTCTCCTTCAGCTGCAAACAATTGTGTGAAGATATTGATTTATTGATTTATAGTAAGTAACAGACAGGAACTCTGTTACTTGTGTAAAACACAGTAAACAATTATGCAAATTATTGTACATAAACATGTAACTAAATCTGCTCTTCACAATACTGCAGATATTTTATATTGAACTAAATGCTTTTTTTGAAAGACCAACACAGAACATTGTTGAGATGGTTGTTCTGTGGTGATAAGAGTGTATAATTTCATATTTTAAATGAGCTAACATGAATTAACTGGAACTGAAACTTTCCTGTAAAGATGTTTGAAGTTTGAAGTCTTTTGATATTTCCAAATATTTGCAACAGTTTGCTCTGAATCTGATTTTGGAACAGGAGATTTTGACACATTTGTTCCTCCACCAGGGTTGACGGGTCTCAGCTGATTTCTTCAAAACAGAAGAAGTCTGTCGGCCCTAGTCAAACACACACACATGCATGCACACACACGCTCATTTCTCATTAAATTCTGCACATTGTTGCAAAGGGGATCCAGTGTTTTGTACCGGATGACAGTATGTGTGTGTGTGTGTGTGTGTATGTTCTGACACAGGAGGCTGCCTTGTTGGCTGCCTTAGGCTACAGCTCTAAAGTGTGTGAAATGAGGGAATAGCCAACAGTGGGCCCTTGGCGATGGAGAGGGATTGAAGTGTGTGTGCGTATTTTTGGATGTCCGTGTTAGTGTGTGGGAGACATACATATCAGACATATGTCAAACTCAGGGACACATTTGCTGATGTGAGTGACGCTGAGCCTGCAGGCTCTGTGCCTCTGTTCCTCCCCACCACACACACACGCACGCACACACACACACACTCTCTCTCTCTCTCTGCCCGTTCCTGGTTTCTCTCTGACGTTGAACAGTCCTCGGTTTGCTCTGCAGGGTAATGAGGCAGGCCAATAGGAGGGTGTTGGGTTTCAGTCAGGTGTCAAACTTATTGGAGGTCTTAAGCAGAGCAAGAGACACACAGCAGCATGTTCACCTGCTTTAATGTGGACATTTGCTTTCCTTTATATATAATTCATCATCTTTCTTTATCTGTTTATGGTTTTTCTTCCTTAATTTTGTGTGTTTTTTTCTATTTCTGTGATTTCTTATTTTTGTCTTCAAAATTTCTTTCTTTGCTCATCATCCTTATATAAACTCTACTCTCCACTTCCCTCCATATTTCTTTCATTTCTTCTTTTTTCCCCTTTTTTCTAACATTACCAACTTTCTTTTTCCTTATTTTCTCCCTTTATATCTCAGTTTGTTTCTCCGTTTTCATATGCTGCTCTTTTATTTCCTCCACCTTCTTTCCCTTGTTATCTCATCTACATTCTTATTTTCTCATCCTGCTCCTTTTTAACGTCTGTCTGAATCCCCTCCTCCCCTTTTTTATTATAATGAGAGGTTTTTAATGATCAGCAAAGGGATTATTTTTCAGCTTCTCTTTCTTTGCGTTTCGACACATCCAACAGATGGCGCTGCTCCCCACGACTGAAACTTCCCCGCTCTTGTTCTCAACTGTTGAAAGAGCAATCTGTTCCTTTCATTTTCCCTTTATTTTTTTATCATATCGCTCATTGCTGGATGAGCCTCAAACAAGGACTAAACTAATGATCTGACGCTACTGATGCTTTCTTCCATCACCCATAAAGCTCTAAAATATCCACCCTGTCTTTATGTGGAACTGAAGAGCCAAAGGAATGAGGACGTCTTTGTGTGGAGAAGGAGACGCAGCTTGATCTTCAACAGAGAGAAAAAAAAGAAAAGAACTGCGGATTTTATGTATAAGTTTGAAACAAATGTCTGTCCATTTGTCTCACTTTGTGGAAGATAAAGTATGTAATTAAAGTTGTAAGTTAAAAAGTAAAATAATGTTTCCTTGAATCACATCAAACCATTTTTTTGTATTTTGCAATCCATCAAAAGTGCAAAAATATCTACTAAATGCAATTATTCCTGCAGAAATAGGATTTAATTGGGTAGAGCTGCAGTCAACTCACACTAAAAAACAAAAACTTAGCACACAATTCAAGTAATTAAATGGAAATAATCAAAGTAGCAACAACAAAAGATTATTATTATTTTTTTTTTTAGAATTGCATTCAAGAGGTACGTTTTTCTCAAACTTATGTTTCTGGGGACAGAAATGGAGATTTCACAATTGAGATTATGAAATCTCAATTTAATAACTGAAAAATTTGTGGGGGAAAAAACCTGCTAAATCACACACATAAAAATAGTAATGAAACAATTTATTCTCAATTCTGAATGCGCTATAAAATTACACAGGATAATTAAAGTCCCAATAAAAGCTCTACAGTCATACAAAACACAAAAATTAATACAGGTAATATCTCCTTTTATTTATCAAAAATAAAGCAGCGATTCTCCGATCAGAGCAGAGACAACATGCTCAGGTGAGCAAAGGTACTTCCTGTTTGAGCCCCTAACAAGAGAAGCCTTTCTATGCGGTGTGTGGAGCCCATGCGGTGCTCATTTCACCTGGTGCTCGGCGAAGGGATAAGAGCTTCCTGAATATTCATAAGAGCAGATAAAAGCGAACCATCCGGCTTCTGTTTTAATTGAGAATGATGGAGAGGGATGGAGCGATGGAAGGGCGCCATCGCGCACGAGTGGAGGGGGGATGGGGGGGATACGGGGAGCGATAACCCCGCGTTGCCGCGCTGCATTAATTGAGGGTATTAGAGGGATGGAGTTGGATAGACTGGGAGGTGGCGTGAGTGTGGTGGTGTACCACAGAAATGCCAGTAGTGCCAATAAAAAGCCACTGACTGACTCTGTGGATGGAAGTTGGACGAAATCAACTCTGAGAACTTTCTCTCAGCGCTGGCAGATAAAAGGTCATCTATAGAGGCTGGCAGGACAGGACAAGATCCTCCAGAGGTAACAGCTGTTCTCTCCATCAACAAAGCTTAAAGTGCAATGTTTAAAAGCAAAAAAAAAATCCAAAGAATGTCTGAGAAGCAATACCAGGCAGTGGAGATGTACAGGTCCGATATTTACATCTGTATCATACAAATACTGATTAATTCTTTGTTTTGTGCTCTGACTGACATCATGCTTTATTCTTTTTATATTATAATTACAATTCCTAATTGTACTTACTGAACCGTTTGAAAGGTTTGTTGCAGTTTGACACGTTTGACCAAGACAGTCAGTCTATTGTTTTTGTCCATTTATGCATTTTACATCAGCTGTTATGCTCCTAAATTAACTGACTGAACAAATAAAAGTTGTGTTGTTTTTCCATCTTTCACCAAGTTTGTGAAGCTCTTGGTGTAGTTAATTGTTCTGTACTGATGCAGAGTTATACATTTGTTATTTTTGTTTTAAAACATTTTATATCAATTCACCTGTTTTTCTGTATCGTATCGGGCGATATGCTAAACCTCAGATATCCGTATCGGTATTTGAAGTGAAAAAAGTGGGTCAGCGCGTCCCGACTTCTGATTCTCCCAAGTACTGGTAATCTGAAATTAATTTAGGAGAGGAAGGCTTGCAAAATTAGGATGAATAACATCCGTTTGTTTTATGAAGCTGCCCCTAAAGATGGGATCATTTTCATGGTGCAACGAAAAATCTAATCAGATTCCAGGGAGCTGCATCTACCACCCTATTACAGGAGACAAGGCTCCGCCTTTTTGACCTGCTTTATCAGAGGTGGCCTCTGTGTGCTGGACTCGGTCTCAATCAGCAGCACCTCTGCTGCTCTGCCCTGTGTGTGTGTGTCTGTGTGTGTTTGTGAATATGCTCGTAAGGAGCCGTTTCTGGTTGCGTTCCTCTGCTGTGGTGCATGTGAGCGTGCGGCACACATAACGGCTGATTGTGCGAGTCGCCGGTGTTTGGCCTCTGGAGGTTTCATTAAGGCCCAGTGTCCAGAGGTAAAAAGTCATTCATCTCCCCTGGTGGGGAAGTGGCAGCTCTGGGTCTCACCCTCCACTCCCTCCCTTCCTCTTCCTCTTTTCTCACCTCCCATCTCTTCTTTTCATTTTTCTTCTGTTCCCAGTCATTTTTCCCCTCTCTCTCTTTCTCTCTCTTTTCATTTCCTCCTTTTCTACTTCCTTCTTTCCCTTCCTCCCCCACCCTCAAATATCAAGTGAACGGAGTCTGTCCCTTTCTGTTCTTCCCTTTTGCTCAGTGGTTGGAATGAGGGGAGTATTTGAAGTCTTTCAGACGGACCGGCCTGTCTAATGAATCCTTCACCAGTCCTCTATGAGATCATCTCATCTTCTCCTACTTTTTCAATTTTTCCTTTTTTTGGTCTCTATACACATTAATTAGAGCTGTCAAAACTTAAGTCTCAGCTTTTTTCCTCTTTCTTGCCTTTTTTTTATTTTGTTCCTTCAAGTGCTTGAATGGGATACCGTTAATTAAAAAGATATCAGATCACAGCGGCCCCCAGAGCGCTGGAACCGTCTGGGCCCTCGCTTTCCGACACGTCCACACGTCATGTTCTTTTTCCTTTCTGACCGCGTGCGATCGCAAAGGGATTCTGGCTCCCTTTTGTCCGCAACTTAGAGCGATGGATTGAAGTTCACTGGGGAGGAGACTGGAGGATATGTGTGTGTGTGTTTGTGTGTGTAAAAGAGATTTTTTTTTCTTTTTTCCTGTTTAATTGCGTCTCAGCTTTATGAAAGTCTGGCCGTCTCTTGTGATGAGAACTTCAGAAGGTTCACTGTTTTATGTGACATATCTGCACTTACAGAGCAAAGGGCCGAATGAGACTCACTGATAGCTTCCGCCCTGTGTGTGTGCATGTGCCTCTATAGGTGGAAAGATCACATACAACCAAGTTAGATTTTTTTTCAGCAACGACAAGCATAAAAAAAAAAAAAATTCAAATTCTGATTTTCATTTAATGCAATTCAGAATCAATTTTCAGATATAATCTTAAACAAGACTTCCTCTGTCTGTCGGAGTCCGCTTTGTAACTACGTCATAGAGACAATACCAGAACATAGGAAAGCACAGAGGAAACTACAATATTGAAAGAAAATCTTTGTTGAATGCAAACATTTGGGCTCATTTTGATTTTCACCAAATTACCTCAGAAGAGGGAGCAGGACGGGAGTTTCTTCTAGCAAAGTTTGCAAAATGAAGATTGAGAACTTCAGAAACACCGCAAATACCCAGAGCCACGGTACACCGTGGAATTCCACTACCTGTTTTTTGTATCCGACATGGTTTGTCCGACATAGTGAAGAAATGAGTGCATTTATTTTTTGCGATTCACCATAAAACTGCAACGACTGAGAAATGGTTCAAACTTCCGGATGGAAATTGTGCCACTGTTGTCCATGGAGGAGGCCGTCTGCTGGAAGGTGGAGCGTCTTCAAACAAAACAGGACTCGTAATTCCAGTCCAGCATGGATTCATATTGGAAATTTAAGAAATGTCACGCTTTAATGTCTTCTTTGTTTAAAATGGAAATGATCATGAATAATCAGTGGGACAGGGAGTCGAACCCGCGACCCACCACAGCACACCCCTTGTTGTTGTTTTTAACCCTTTAAGAGCTTGTTGTGTGAACCTGTTGCTGCTGTTCCACCTGAATTTGTCCTCTGCGGGACAATAAGGCCTTTTTTGATTCTGTTCCGTCTTGTATCAACAGTTCAGGCTGGCGTTGGTGTTATATTGGAGTGGAGGATGTTTTCTTTGTTGTTCCAAAGCCACAGCCTACTGAGTACTCACGCTGCCCATTTATAACCCCAGTGGACTGACCCTCTGCTGGCTACGTCCAGCAGAATGACACACCATGCCACAAACCTCACATAATCTCAAACTGGTTTCCCCAAGATGAAGAAGAGTTGACCGTTCTCCAGTTGACCAAAATACTGACATGAATCTATGTTTTCAAAAATTAAGCCGCTTGCAAACTGGTAAAAACAAACCTGTTATTACTCTAAAATATGTTAATCTGGAAAACTCATATTAAATCTTATAGCTGAGGAAATTTATTTTGTACACTAATACGTTTCTAGTCACCATAAAATGTACAAAATTTCAATTCAAACATGACCTTTTGTACTTCTGAGAGGTGAACTGTGGAGAACAATTCAAAAGCTCTGCCATTTTATAGAATAAAAACTCTCTAATGGTAATTCTGATCCAGAATTTAAGCTCTGTTTAAGTGATTCTCTGTCTCTTTAGCAAAATGTGTCTGCCTTGAGAAATGAATGGAATGAAGTAATCTGATTTCAGCTTTGTCTATTATGAATCATAATTTCCTGTTTTTAATCACTGCAGCAGGACCGCTCAGCCTGAGGGCCATGTTTAATTCTTTTGTTATGAGCTAACGCAAAAAATAAATAAAAAAATAAAAAATATAAATCTAAAGAAGACTAATAATTGTTTTGCTAAGAACCAATTACACGCAATAAGAACCAGCCAACCATAATGCTGCCACTAAGGAGCTTCTTTTTGGAACTTTCCTCGTTTCATTTTTCTTTTTAAAGGAAGTAATTTTGGTTCTCCACTGATAATATTAAACGGTTTCCGCCAGCTGATAAATATTTCAGCTGGCTTATGAAAGAGCCTAATGTTGTCAAATGAATAGAGAATGATCCGCTCTTCATGCTTCATTATCATTTCTCACTTCTGGCCAATGACAGGCAGGCTTATGGAATATTCACAGCCTCCTGAGGTGGCATTTAGCGGGAACACGTCACGGCTGATGTGCACCTGCTCTCTCAGTCCTTGTGCGTGCGCGCACGGACAAGTCGGAAAGTGCAAGTGCATGCGCGTGTTGAAAGGCTCGACATGTCTGCAGCTGAGTGTGACATGACACCACACCGGAGCTGACGTCCAACAGCAACACAGTCAGGAAAGCTCTCAGTCTTTCTCGTGACCCACTTCTCCGTCTTCTTCAAACTGAACTCGCTTATGAGGAATAAAAAGAAGCTTTGCCGCTTTATCTAAATGTAAAATACTTTTTGTGCGCTTTACTCTTAGTAGGTTCTCATTCTTTCATAAATAGTTAAGAATTGATCTAAAAAAATATATATATAATTTTCTCATCTTCTGCTTTACTGTCTGCTTGGTGTTAATGTCTCATTCACTAAAGTAAATAAATAAATAAATAAAAACCTCAACCCACGTGTGTTAGATGATTCCATTTTTGTTGCTGCGCCACTTGGCTGTGTTCTGTGTTAGCAAGCAGACATCGGCTAGCTAACATGTTTATTAGCAGGCTGTTGCCTGATGGCATGCTGAAGATCTAACTCAATGATAAGGCTCAGCTGAGATGGAGTCTAAAACCTGTTGAGCCCTGATCAAAAGGACGACCAGAGGAACCAGGATGGACCAGAGTCATGGCAGTCATGGGAATAAATATGGACACGTTTTTTTTGTGTGTGTTTTCAAGCATTTCTGTGATTTCTCACACTGTCAAAAATGAATTCAACTAACTTTGGAATATATCATGTCACAATTAAAAATTTTAAGAAAAACGTGAGATTTATTTGGACAGACTGGTGCATTACAGTAAATGATCGTTGGTTTAGAGAAGTCTTCAATGTCTTTTCTAAAGAATATTAGAAATTTTATCCTAGGATTGCAAACAAACAAACAAAAAAAAGAAACAAAAAAAAAAGATCTTTTAGTTTGGAATTACTTTTACTTTGAGTTTTATTTCTTTCCATCTCAAGAAAACAACATAAAAAATACTAAAAAATACAAATGAATTTTTCATGAGGTAGAAATTTCATCTGCTACAAATATAGTTCTACATTTCTGGAATAAATGAAGAGTCCACTGCACTGAACCCCATTTAAGACCTCATGGTTTTTCCACCAAATATTGATTTCTGAACTCTTCTTGAGTTAAAACATTAGTTGTGTTGTTTCAAAATGGCAGAAAATAACTTCACCTGTTCTCGTCTTATTTTAGATGTTTAAAAATCAAACATTTGACCAAAAGGTTTTTCAGTATTTTTTAATGTTGGTTTCCTGTAATCTCTTTGATCTAACTGACACAAGTGAAAAGAAGTGAGAATTGGAGAATAAGAATGTTTTCCACCTTTACCATCACCTCCAGCCAGCTTAAAGACAAAGCGTGCTATAATTACGAGTCTGAGGTACAATGCATAGAATCGGCGGTATTGCAGGGAGAACTGAGCGGTAGCTATCACAGTGGCAGATAAATTCAACACACAATTATTCATCCGAGGACTATGGCATGTAGATTAATGAGTTTGATAACCTGGAGCTTTGTGCTCGGCTCCAGCCTGCTGTCGTCATCGTCCATGCGCTGCCTTCCATTTCTCTTCCTCTCAGCTGGTAGGAAAAAAAACCCCAAAAAAACCGTTGAGGAACTAATCGGTGTCACACACGTCCACAAGGACAGATGTGTAAAGGTAACAGAAGTTTAGTGACATACCAGTGTCCTGGTTAGCAGTGTTGCCTTCAAGCATGAAGGTATTTGGTTAAAACGTTGATTTAATGGAATTATCAGTAATTTTTTCTAATTATTCACAAGTTTACATACAACAAGACTGCCTTTCTCCTTCCTATGCAATTCCACGTGATTCTCATCCCTGGGGGGTTTCTCCCATTGAGCTGAGGTTGCAGATCTCTGGTCTAAAGCAATAAAGACCTCTCAGTGGCCAAGTGAACGTTTCTTAAAATCATTTGAGATGTTTGAGCTTGACCTTAAGCATTCTGTTAATACTTAAAAATCCTCCAGTGAAGCAGCGTTAGAAAGAAGAGCAGGTTAAAATTACCCCACAGTGATGGAAAAGACTCACTGTCAGTTAAAGCAAACACCTGATGGTAGTTATGGAACAAGCAGGTTCGAGGGCCAGGCTGGTTTGGAAAGTCTGTTTCCCTTAAAGGGGCAGTATTATGTGTGTTCCAACCACATAGTTATTTGATAGTGTTATAAAATGATTCTGTGTTCCCTTCAGTTGATATAAAAATGTTGTATATATCAAATATGACTAAAAATAACTTTTACTTTGTGATTTAGCACCTTGAAATTGGGCCACTTTCTCTTTAAAAACTCCCCCTCTTTCTGAAACTCTGCCTTCAGGAAGTCATTGCAACATGGCTCCTCTGTTGACCCTTTGACGACCTTTTTTACCAGCGTTGCAGTGAGAAGTTGATCCTATAAAGAGCTCAGCTGAAGTGCAGTTCCACCAGGTGTTTGCTAGTTGCTGCTGGCTAGTCTGAAGGAGCTGAGTGGAGGAGTCTCGGAAGCTCTCAGTTTGGAATCTGCAGCTCTGAGGAGGAGCTGCACCTCGAAGGTGGAGCTTGGCCCCCCTACGTGTTTTGCACATGAATGGATGCTGTGGAGATTAACAATATCAAAGATTGCCCAAAGTACACAAGAAAGATTTTAGAGAAATTGAGAGAAATACAGTAAGAAAATGTTGTTAAAATTTTCAATTTTGAACTTAAATCTTCTAAGGAAAACATTGACAAAAGTCTTTTTTTTTGTAGTTTATTTGTTGACCTCCAGTCTGAAAAAGATCGGTTTTTCTCCCTGTCTTTACCAGTGTTACTAAAATATTTTGTCTCTGTTTTAAAAGAACACTTAGTATGGTAAAAAAATAAATAAAATGCTCGGCAAAACTTGACAGTGATAGTGCAGCAAATTATTTTAAAAGGGGTTGTAAGTTTAAAACTTGCTGTGGTGCTAATGGGCTCAAAGGATCCTTAATTTGTGACAGCTTTGTTTAAGCCAAAAAGACACACGAAGCATTCTGCAGGTACTCACATTCATTAAACACACACACGCCATTTAAAAGAGGTAAAGTGCATTCCCATCAGAGTGGCAGGCAGACGTCCTGAATAAAATGGAGTGGCATTAATATTAATATCAGTAAAGTGCCTTTCTAATCAGACAGTGGGCTGTCAGCTGGTAGGACCGGCAGGAGAGTCAAAAACACTTAATAAAATGTTCCTGACTTAGAAACACATGAATTTAGCCACACACTAAAAAAACACAATGTAAACAAATGTTGGTATCAAGCTGTATACAGGCAGACCCATATGCAAATATTTTCACGTATACTCCTTACAGATCTTATGGTATTGAAATTGCAGGGTGAACTGATATCCAAAAAGCAAATATTAGAACATGAATGTATCCATTTTCATTTAGATATATGAACAATAATCTGAGGTTCAAAGAGGGGGGAAATTCTGCATTCGATCACAATTAAAATCTGGTGTCCGATTTTTATCCAGTCAGTGAACACATCATACCCAGAAATATCCATCCATCCATCCATTTTCTGTTCACCTTTGTCCCTAATGGGGTCAGGAGTGTTACTGGTGTTTATCTCCAGCTACGTTCCGGGCGAGAGGCGGGGTCACCCTGGACAGGTCACCAGACTGTCGCAGGGCAACACAGAAATATTTGCTGGATAAATAGACGTGTCACATCCAAAATAGAAGCTTATATTTGGATTTTGAAAAATGTAGTTTTAAAATGAAAGCAACTTTATGATTTTTTTTTTCCTTTTTAGTAGCAGAAAGCAGGTCATGTATTCTCCAAGTACTCAACAGCAACTGAGGGAAACTTCCTCCACTACAAACTCATACAAGTAGCAGCAAACTTGTTCAGGGGACAAATGACATATAAGATATATTTTATTTTATAGGTTTTGGGTGGGCCACCCTTTACTGATGCCCCCCTGGTCAACTGCCCATAAGGCTTGTGTCAAAAACTGCCACTGTATTCAGGTTTTGTTTAATAAAAACCAACCATGTCTGAAGATTTTCAGCTTTCCAGATTTTTATATTAAGGAAGGTTTAATGGAAGTCATTTGGTTTTGATCGTTAATTTAAAAATGTCCCTCTCCATTCATTTCCTGGATGAGGCGACGGTCACTTTGTCCTCATCCAGCCGACCAACCGGCGTAATCTGTACATGTGAAATTTCGAGCTCGTTCACAGAAATGGGCAAAAGTGTGCGTTAACATTGACAAACTTGACATAAACACACACACAAGTTTGTATCCTGTCCCTATTAGGACTTTGTCTTGACTTTCATTCATTTCAGTAACTGTATTTATGCTTTACCCAGATATTTTCCCTAACACTATCCAGAACTAAAACTTCCTTCACCCCTAACCTCTAAATCGCCTCGAACCTCACCCTCACCTATTATTTATTTACAAAATCAGCTATCAGTGCAAATTATGCCATTTGTTTAGCATTTTATACATAATTTGTATGGAAGATGTGAATCAAAACCATTGAATTACAGCTTAAATCATAACATTAGAGGACACTTGCATTATTTTGTTTGCCAATATAACACAGAACGCTCCCGTCTAAATTTTTTATTTCACTGCTAGTTTCTAAAATTGATATTTTAAGCCATATGTCATGACATACAACTGTTACAAGTTGCAAATAAATCTGTGGTTCCATTTGTTATCAGTTCAGCTGCCTAGAATCCTAAAAATAAAAAGAAACTCTTGGAAAACTGCATGCTGGTACTCACCATGTGTGAACATGTTTGATCTTCGACACTTAACAAAGCTTTGCATTGAATTATCAATTTTTCATCTTGTTTCGACACACTTTAAAAAACAGCCACAGCTTCTCAAGATGTCTTAAAAAATGTTTGTCTTGGAGAAAAACAACTTCCCCACAAAATTCACCCATTCTGCTGCTGCTGCTCTGGGTGTTGGTGTTTGTTGCAGGCTGTTGGTGAGGTCCATCTGGAAATGCTCAGAAAGTCGTGTCTCTGAGCTGCTGCCATCACCTTTCACAGTATTTCACTACTTTATGGACACAACCAGCTCCAGAGCCTTCGGAGATCCTTTGGAAACATCAGCCAGGATTATATTTACAGCCTCAGAGCCGGACCTGCTCCCAACTCAGGGAGGTGGGTTCTTGGTAAATGTGAGATGATTTAGGATATCAGCTCATAGATTTCAAGGAAAGTAGGACTGCATGTGCGGTTGCTCTCGTAAAAGTTCTACCAGCACAGTGTGAGTCTGTCATAAGTGTCTGTATTTCTGAAGCTTCAGCCTTTCCCCTGCCAAATCCTTCGCTGTCTGCTGTGATCAATGTGTCTTTCTTCTTTCTTTTGTTTTTTCAGAAACTTTTTGAAGGAGACGTTGCTAACATTTACTGGAATAATATAAAACATGTATGTGGTGATTAAAAGGAAAAGTATTTGACATCACTTCAAAGGAGCTAAGGATGATGTCAGCCCACAGATGTTCTGCCCCTGTGTGGTGATTATTTAACACACTTCATTTGTCGCCATATGCATGAATTAGTGGTGGGACTCCATTCAAATATTTTATCGAGTTAATTGCAGGGCCTGTAGTTAATTAACCGCAGTTATTCATATGTTTATTGAAAACTACATGTGGACAAACTAAGCAACATTCTCTTCTCAAAAACGTTTTTTGCTGCTAAGTTATTGAATGAATAGAGACAAGGGCTCAACAACAAATATATTTGTTGTTTTTAATCTGTTATTTGGGTTCTTCTAACATCAGATTGGTGCAAAGTGTTATTCTAGTCATTCAGCTTTCCAGTGTTTCAGGAACTTCTAGTCATTCATGGAACTTCTTTAGATAAAGATTATGGTTGATCTAAAGGTCTAGTAATGGTTAGGGTTGGAGAAAATATCTGGATTAGTCATCAATAAAAATCCTTGGACTCTTAGAAAGACAAGGATAAATGTGTGTGCGTGTGTGTGTGTGTGTGTGTGTGTTTAAGCCTGCAACACAACAGATTTTAATAATAAAGGGAAAAAAAAATTCCAACTCTATAATTTGCATCGCTATATATGTTTTTTTCCAGAATGACTTGTCATTTCCTGTGAAATTTAACACCAGAATCATAACTGCTGTAGCATTACCTTCATCCTGATGGCTTAACAAAATGCCTGGGGTGTAAATTTTCATTACAGGACTCAGGAACCTAATAAAACTGCAAGCTATTTTATCATCATTCAAACAACCATCAAACAGTTTTTATTTTATTACACCACATGATGATCAAGTAACACGTTGGATGGCGTTAACAGAGAATGGGCTCCCATCACAACTCTGAGCATGTATATAAATATAAATCTATATTTTACCTCAGCACCAACTGAAAATTGCAGATCATCTTTATGTTCTGTTAAAGTTCTTTAAAAGGATGAAGTGTTTGCTCTATTGTGTTTTAAATATATTTTGAAGCTGCAGACAGTGTCACTCCACCCTCCTTCCTACTGTAATGTAAGTAGGAAGCTGTTTGCCCAGTTTCAGCTCTTTGTCAGTTTAAAACAGTTAATTTAATAAAAGCACTGGAATAACTCATCAAATGACAGATGATAAATAACTTTACACGTTATGTACAATGAAAACAAATCACAAGTTATGTTCCCGTCCAATTCTCCTGAGAATTTTGAGCAAATTTTTAAAATGTTGCATAAACGGTAAATTAAGCATATTTCCATCAGTTCGTTTGAAATGAATCAACCAGGGTCTGTTGTGGTGAATGTTTGGATTTAGAAGTTTTCCCGAGTTTTGTACCTGTGTTAACAGCAGGGGATGGGAAAGTTCGCTGCATCAGAACAAGTGTTTCCACCTTCCCTTTAGCGCATTAACTCTGTTTCAGAAAAGCCAAAAACCACTTCAGGGGAGTGGAAAAATTCTTTTAGTTGAAATTGAGTAAGATATTTTGAATGTTGCATTTCCCTCAGCCTTTTGGCTAAATCTTAAATGGACACCCTGCTGCTTCACAAGATGCTTTGTGTTGCATTTTTAAATTTTTCAAATGCAATGATTCATTTAAAGAGACACTCATGCTTGTCACGTCACTTTTTAAATTTACATTTACAGAAATTTGCTCTAATTTTAGCAAATGTGCATTATCCTAAATATCAATATTTTAAAATATATTTGGATCACAGTTTAACAATAGGCATTTTCTTTTAAAACTTGCACACTAGTGCCACTGTAAATAGAAAAAAGGAGAACATTTCTGCCCAAAAAACTTCACAAAAAAGGTCAGAAATATCTAATAACTTTTTTAGCTTAACACAGAATATTTCTCAATCTCAAAATTTCAGATTTTTTTAAAGCAAATTTTCTTTTCCTAATCTCAACATTTTGGAGTTTTTTGCGTGAAATTTCCTCCTCCTGTTTTTTTTATTTTTTTATCTATAATGACACTAATACACTGTTGAACAAAAGAACTATATGAACTCTTCAGAAGACATTGCCATAGCATAACACCAGCTTGAACTGTTACATAGGAAATAAATGCTTTTGCAATAATCTTGCATTAATTTTTCTCTCATAAAAATCATTAGCAGATCTGATGTTTAGACGTGTTTTCATCTCGTAAAATTTACAGGCTAATGTTGGAACTTTCTTAACTTTTCAGTTCTGCATTTTGCATCAGAAACGTGTTTTAGCTGCAACAGCTTTAGAATCTCTGCATAGAGTGTGTGGTTGGAGGCTGGCTGGCGTGCACTTGTGTGTGTGTGTGTGTGTGTCGGGGAGGTTGGTGTGAATTGTGGGATTGTGTACAACAGCCTGAAGCCAGCTTGTCCTTGAGACAACCTCTGTTTGCAGATCAGACTTAAAGACACCATGTGTGTTGTAATTTGTTTTTACCTGCTGGAAGGTCATCAAGCCCATAACAAGTTTAGTAGAAGGTTTGAGAGGGAGAGAGCAGAGCATTGCCTCTGATTGTTAAAAAGAAAAAAAAAAAAGAAACAGATTCTCTTTCAATGTCACATTTATCATTTTCAAGCAGCTAATACGTTTGCAGGAAACAGAAAAGGGGGGTGACCCTCCCCTGCTGTTCCAATGAAGAAGAAGGGAATGAAGGGGGGGAAGGTGGGGGGGTCAACCTTCAGACGGGCCCAACAACGTCTACAAGCAGAAAGCAGAGGAAGGTGATGTTTTTTAAAAAGCTCCCCTGACCTGTTGGAACTCACCTGACTGCTGGTTTAAATGGACACCTCGCCGCTTCACAATGTGCTTTGTGCTGCATTTTTTTTTCTTCAAATGCATTAATGCATTTCAAGAGACACACATGTTCTTCAAGTCACTTTTTTTCCACCGTCACACACATAAATGGCTCTCCAAAAAAGAAAAAAAAAAAAAAACAATAAAAAGAAAAACACACATTTCCTGTATCCACACAGGGCATCGGTGTCAGAGTGAAGGTCTCCTGCAAGGTCTTCCAGATAATTCCCATCCACCTTGTCCGGACGAGCTGCACCAAAGGAGGCCATTATGGATGTATGCATTTTCTCCTTTTGCCGCATGTGACTCATTTTTATGGGACAGAAGAGGAGAAAACGTAAAAAGTTCTGAAGGTCACGAACAAATTACTGTTTGTGAGTCGCTCCTCGTTCTGTAGGACCGACTGGAGTTGTTGGTGTGTGTCTGTTGGTGCACGTATTGGTTTTACTCGGTGTCATGGCAAATTGAGGTCATCATGCAGTTGTGACTACAGGTACTTACTGAGACTGTCTACATGCAAATAATGAGAAGGTGTTAATATAACGAGCCCCGCACTCAGAAAAGCAGCAGCTGATGATCTGGTCAGGATCAGGTCTGCACTGAAAAAAGGAAGTACTTTGACCAACTTAATTGAATTGCTTTGATTGGTAACCAGTAATTCAGTAAAGTTTATCCAACTTGCACCACCACAGCACCATGGTGGATCCAGGATCCGTTCCTGGTGAAGCCTCAGTCATGAGGTCAGATAGGATATGAATGGAGCTTTGAACTAAATTGTTTCAAGTCAAAGTAAAATGTTAATTTCAGTTGAAAATGTGTAACTTTTAACTTAATTCAACACAAAAAGTAAGATATCAACATTAAACCAAAGGAATTAAGTGAGATTAATGTGAATAAGTCCATAACATGAACTGCAGCCCAAATCTATTTTTTAGAGTCTTAGAGATCTGAAATTAGACTTAGAAAAACAACTGGAAGGAATTGGTCAAGTTACAGGACACTTTATCATCGGAAGGGAACATTTAGGAAAAGTAAAGAAGTTAGAAAAGTAGCAGTGGACCGAGGCATCAGCACACACATCACACACTCCACTGCAGCGCCCCAGAAAAGCAGCAATTAAAGGGGCAGTGTCATGTTTTTGAGCTTTTCGTCATGTCAAAATGTTACTTAGTTACTACCTCCTAAAAACATACGGAGAGTGTTTCTTTGATTCTTTCAACCATATCTGAGAAGTCCCTTAATCCCCATGGCAACCATTCAGCTGTTTAAAACACCTGGGGACTGTGAAAGAGTACTAAATCCCACACCAATAGAAAACCTCCTAATCCATTTCCAGAAAGGGGGAGGGAATAAAAAATTGATAGCAAAGTTACATAGTGGATTTCTATCAATGAACCTTAATGAACCCACTTGGACAAAACAAAGATGGGAGGCAGAGACGGCCAAAATAATTTCTGACAAAACATGGGAGGGAGTCTGAACTGAGGCACATAAAGTTAAAAACTCAAATACGTGGAGGGAATATAAATGGAAAATTATTAGCAGATATTTCAGGGGCCCAGATGTAGTTGGTAAGATGGATCCTAAAGAACCAAGCTTGTGTTGGAGAAACTGTGGCTCTGTGGTGCCCAATCATACACACATTTTTTTGGTCATGCCCCAAACGTCAAAACTTTTGGGATGAGGTGTACATTATTATTATTTATTTCATTTGTTTACAATTTAAAATGAACATGTCACATATTGCTATGAACAAAATCTTTGAACGAAAAGGAGTTATTGGAGGAATAAAGTCCAGTCGCCATGGCATAAGCATCAATCTGCAGGCGCAGGGTTGTCATATAAAACACCAAGCGATGGAGAAGGAATCCTTGTTCTGTGCTGATTTTAATGTTTTCAAATAATGTAGTTGGATTCATCTACCAATCCTCCCTGTGAGCGACACCTTCTAACTGCTCTGACTCTGACATCCATCTCATCTCCTGTTGTGATTATTTGTCATCATATTTTCATCTTTCAAGATGTGGCAAGAAACTAATAGCTGGCCTGAGGGTTGGGAACAGAACTACAAGTTTATGATGCCTTCTGCCTTGGGAATGATTAGCTTGAGAAAGGTATTGGCAATTATAACTAATTAGCCGTTAATAGGCCAACATATTAAGGTTGTGAGTGCTAAAGTTTTTTTTTTTTCTTCTTCAATACAAACAATTATAATTTGGATCAATTCACCCGACAGAACAGACGTCAGACCAAACTACTGAATAATGACTGCTGCAGATCCAGCCACATGTGAGTTTAATAGCCAGACACAGATGCTTCTGGTCTGGTTTAGACTTCTTCCAGATGTAAACCCATCTGGATTCATGATGTTCTCTGCTGCTCAGGGTGCTCTGGGCTCCTGGTGCAGGTTAAACGCCTTCCCTCCTCCAGCTTTGAAAAAGTTCACCTTCCAAATGGTCATAAATAACTATTCTGCTTGACACGCCTCTAAAACTTAAGAGTGAGGGGCTGTGAAACATGGAAAGTTGCCCTGACTTGCAACATATTATAGTGATGGGAATCTTGTCAGACGTCCTTCTCATCGGTGCAACTTTTAGACCAGCTTTGTTCTTTCACTCCAGCATAAATTGCTGATATATTGCAGTTCCTAAATCACCAACCTATTATCTTCTGTGATGTCATGATATATAACCTTTGTGTGGGAAGGATCGTAGGGTACAAATATCCAAAATATTAAACATGGTGCAGGTAGCTTATCTTCTCAGAATAATGGTGGATTCACAGCCGATCTGTTCAGCCTGCTTTGGTCAGTTTGTTTTGGGAGGTGTGAATGTGTAATCAAACTCTGATCCACCTAAAAACCCATGTTTCGGTTCAGTTGATGTAAATTTTGGCGCAGCTCGAATGCTCATGTGAATGTCAAGCTGACCAGAGAAGCAGGAAGTGGCTTATAGCACATGGCCTTCTGGGTAAATACTACCAAAACAAACCTGTGAGTCTGGCGTAGCAGGAGAAATGGGGCATGGCCTTCTACCAAAGGCAAAAAGAGAATTCCTCCTACCGGTAAAATCTGACTCCAGTTTTTTTATTTTACATTTCATGAAGAAAGAAGTTGCTTTCTAGGGTTGGATGTTATTTCCTCTAGTGGTTGTTGGTGCAGCGCCACCATATGCGAGGAGGGGTGTTGGACAGGTTGGTTGGACAGTGCAATAAGAACCACTGCAGCTGACAATGGAACAAGTGTTGCAATTTTAGTCCCAAATCGAACCAAGTCTAAGTGTGAAAACACCCAAAATTATCACAGGAAACCGTTTTTCTAGTGTCGGACAAAATATTATGAAACATTTAAATGTGATTATAAAGCCTAAACAGAGAACATTTCAATGAGGGGGAACCCTTTTTTTTTTTTTTTTTTTTTTTACAATACTGTAACAAAATTTGAGACTAAAAATGAGGTTTCCCTTCTTAAAAAAAATCCAACAAGACTTCTGTTAATTATCTCCTGGGGGGCTGCTACATCATTTCATGGTATGCCACCACTTAATGCTCTGACTATTTATTTGAGAAGGTGTTTACAAATTGCATTTTAGGAAAAACAAAACAAAAAAACACGGTTTAATTGTTCAACAATGTGGGAGCTTTTCCTTGTCTGTGAATGAAATGTGCTGCTGTCTGTATTGATTTGTTACTCGGTGTGTTTGCTCTGTGTTTTGCATTCCTTTTTTCTCTCTCCACAGTGTGTGCACATGTCTCTGTGCCTGTCAGTGAGGCCCCTTGCATCAGCATGGAGAACCTGAACAGGCTCATCATTGCAGCGTAAAAAGGACATGGTGGTGGAGATAGTGGGGAATGGCAGAGGGAGCAGAGAACAGAGAAAAGGGATACAGTCTTAAATGTTAGTGATGTACTAGACAATGAAAGGTGATGTAGGATTTAAATCAACTCTTTCCCCCTCTGAGCAGAAGAGGCTGAAGGCTGAGGAAATGGCTCTGTGATGCCATCCTCTGCAATTCTGCAGGGAAACTTCTTTCTTTTCCTACTTAACTCATTTTTTCCCTCCTGTCTGGAAGCGGTTGGGATGGAAACGGTCAGGAAGCCTTCATCAGATTGCTTGCGACTAGTGATGTGGGTAACATTTTACTCTTTCATAACTGGTCTAAGTACGTTTGAGCACAAAAAACAATAAAAAAAAACAACATTTTGATTGTTTTATAGTTTTAAACTTTTTGCAATATTAAATTTTATGTAAGTGCAACATAACATCTAACTTTATTATCACATCCTTCTGAATATTCGATCCACAGCTGAAACATGATGAAGATTGAAAAACGTAACTACACAAAGACTGCAGCTGTGACCTTCTCATTATAACATCATTTAAAATTCATCCTTACGCAGACTGTCTTTGCAAACAGGAAAAAATTTTTTTTTTTCCATTTTGCAAATTTATTCATCTGCACATTTTCATTCTGATGAAAAGTCTTTTTTCTTTTAAGAGGTTTGGGTTTTAAAGAATAAATAGATAAATATTTAAACCCACCGGTCACAATAGTGACCAAGAAATTTATTTCACTTTCAAGGACTCCAAAAAGCTTACTGATTAAATTTTCAGTTAATGTTCAGCAAATATAGTTTAGAGTGTTTAGATAATACTTATGCAGTCTCACATGTTCAGAGTAAATTAGCACTTTAATAAAGCTGTTTATATCTTGGTTGCACCTTGGCAAGAGGAAGACAGCCACAAACCTCCCAAAGAAGAGGCTATGTAGGTTTAAATAAACACACAACAAAGACTTTTGGTGCACATCATCTTTAAAGTGTCTAGTTATAATATTCATCTTTGCATTTAGTGGGAAGACAGACCATTTTCATTGCCAATGTGATGAGTTCATGGGAAAAGAGGATAATCTCCCCATTCCCCAGTCATGTGGCATTCTGTTACCACATGCAAAGTTCATGATGAAGGGACAACTGTCTCTTTGATGTATGCTTTAAAAATAAAGAGGACCCAAATGAGGATCTGAAACAAGATGAGAAAACGCTGGTTCACTAGAAAGATGATATTTTCACAGTAGAAACAAATATGAGAAAGAACTACACAGAGACTGAAGTCAAATAGATCAATGAGCTCATGATCAGGTCCAAGAAGTGGTGGTGACTCAGCTCAAAAGTGCACCTGTAAATAGGGTGACTGTATTATAAGGAGGTAGGGGTTTTTCTTGTAACTGGTGGGTTACCTTCTGGAACCCCCACTTTGTCTGTGTCAGCCGTTGTGGCCTTGATCTAGAGGACAATTCACCCGCCATGCCTGCTGGTGGCAGTCAGATGTCAAGTGGAGACTTCTCTTCAAGATATGACAAAATGTGACCAAGACACTTACTGGTCAGTCAGTGCAAGAATCGTTTCTAGAGATGTTGCTTTTGCACCGAATGTGCCTGGGAGAAATTCAAGGCTTTATTGCACATTGAGTGCTTCATGAAAGGTCATGAAAAGTAAGGAGGGGATGAAATAACCCAAAATTGAAGAATACCGAAGTCACCAAATGGTGAGAAGGAGCCAAACAACTGGCCTTTGATTTCAGGCCTTAGGGTCCGATATCCTGTAACTTTCAGGTGTGTCTCTGATCCAACACACCTGATTCAAATGGACGACCTCCGCAGTATACAGTCCAGTTCTCCAGAGTCCTGCTAATCACCTGATTCAAGTGTATTGAACCAGAGACAGATGCAAAAGATGTCTGACCCCGGCCCTCAAACTCTGGAGTTGAAGACCCCTGGACTAAGTTTATTACTGTATGACAGTGAGACTGACTGATGTTCATGATTTTTAATAATATAAATGAAGGCCTCTACTTTAGATGTTATCTTTATGATCTTTGTTAATAGGATAGCATAACGCTACAACAGACTGAAGTTCAATATAATTATGCACAAACACTCAAATGTCCCTTGGTTTAGAATATACAGATAGTCAAATTTGTACTTTACAGAGCAAATGTTGCACTAAAGTAATGCTGTGGAAAGATATATTCTAATAAAGAAACAATGTTCACCTTTTATGATCTTTTCTATTTGGAAAAAGCACTTTTAGCTCATCTTATTAAGAACACCATTTTGTGAAAGCTTCAGTGTGTAACCTTTCTGTATATAAAAAACATGTTTATTTTTTTGTTTTTTTTACATATTTGTTAAAACCTTCACCATGTTGTGACAGTGTGATATGAGGCAGATTTATCTGTGGGAAAAAAAAAAAAACTCAGGCTCATCAATCTCCTCCCAGTGCAATCTGGAGAAACACACTCCTCTGTGAGAACCATCTGTTCTCCTAGAACGGAAAGTTGTTTCTCTGCCATTAGCACATTGAGCAGCATGTACACAAGAATGATTAACAGCAGCAAGCCCCTCCTCCTGGATATGATTGGCTCTTTTTGACTGATAGTGATGCATTCCTGCAGAGGCAGTAGAGGCACGGGGAGGAGGAGATCAATCTTTTTCAGATTTTTTGTCTCATAACAACATGCTGTCACTTTAACAAATATGTAAAAAAAAATATATATTTTTAAAAATAAGAGTCACATGCTGTAGCCTTAAGGCTTTTTAACAAGTTTTATTGTTATTACGAGAAAGCTTATTGTTTTAGCGAGCTGCTGCTCCTGAGTTTGTCTTTTTTCTCATATATTTGATATGAAAATAATATTACTACGGCAAATATGTGTTTTGCTCCTGAGAGGAACAGATGTGGAAACAAAAAACATTAAACATTATGGTTGAATGGTGAGTGAGAGGAGGATTGAATCAAAGACAAGAGTGTGGAAGTCTCATGTTAAGTCCAAAACAGTTACAGGACAACTGAGCAGAACTGGGAACACCCGAGGACAGTGCAAGAATCTGGCGGCGAACAAGGACACAGGTGAGAATACACACACACACACACACACACACACACACACACACACGCATACACAGGGTAATCAAGAGAACGAGGAACAGCTGTGAGGAGACACATGAGAAAATAATCAAACACAAACACAGATGAAGCCCAAACACACAGCAGAACGGTGACATTCAGAAGCTGAGAGTCAGGACATGAACGGTTCTGTCATGATGTTTAAAACAGAACCTGCTGCAACACTGACTGAAGCCTGGAATGTGGATCCTGTGTTTGCATGAGAGCTCAGCAGAGAGGAGATGTATGGCTGAGCTGGCTGTAATATTGCCAGCACACGGAGGAGGAGGCCGGGGTGTCCGTGTAATATTAAATATAGTGAAGTATAATTATAAAGTAGGGATGATGGAAGCAATAAAAGAAATCAGCTACAGGTTCTTGTTTAGGGTCATCTGTAAAGACAGGACTTAACATCATCGAACATGTTGACTCTGCTCATTTTGTGACATCACACTCCCAAAATGTAATTTACTATAATTTAAAAAATATATATTTTATGAAACTACCATTTTCATCTAAGAGAGTCCCTGCAGTCACTCCCCCTCAACACAAACACACACACCCCCACATGCACACCCCCGTACACACGCACACACACACGCACGCACACTGCCTTAGAGCCACAGGCTGAGCCGAGCCACCGCTGTATGTACTGAAGCACATAGATCCAAGTAACGCTTGCTGTGCCTTGATCCTCTTTCCGTCTTACAACTTGTCTAGCTTCAGCCTCAGTTGCTCACATGAGGAGACACACGTGGCTCAGAACTCGTTTGCAGATAGACGTACACCCAAACGCCTAAGCACCTCTTTGTGTGCGTGCGTGTGTGCGTGCGTGTGTGTGTGGATCTGCTCAGAGTTGTGCCAGGGTTGGGTTGTGACAAGCGAGTCTCAGGAGAGGTTGTTGAGATCAGGGCTGAGCTGAGAACCAGGGCCTGACTGCATTAGAGGAGCAGCTACACGACAGCAGCCCTATGTGAGAGCCTTATCTTGTGGCTGGTGCCTCTCCCACGGCATCTTACCTCTGGAGCCCTGAGGGGAGGATCCACGTCCTTCTGACTTACCCCGAACTGTCGGCCCGACTCTTACCTACTAACGGTGTCTGTTTGATTTACCCCCTGCTTGTTACCGTATATCTTCATGATATACCCTCTGATAAGTTGTTTCCAGAAGTCTGCACTGTCAGTAAGTTGTCTCCAACTTACTGATTTAATACTTAAATGATTGTGGATTTTTTTTTATACATATTAATCGTTCTAAATGTGACTTTTTTTAGATTTTAGTTCAGAAATCAACCTCCCGACATCCCTGCTGCATTTTAGCTCGGTCAGACCTGAGTTATGGTTTTTATGAGGTATATTAGAAGGATACAGACAATGTAAAAATTGATTCAGAAGAAAATATTGATTCTGTTGAACCTGTTGAAATAAAGTGTGCTCAGTTGAAAATATTTTTTTAATGCTAATTGAGAGGATGACAGTCCTTACTCAAAGAAAACAGATTTAGTGATTATTCTGCATCGGGCAAGTCTAAGATGGAGGGAAATGGATAAAATGGAGTGTTGCCAAAGAATAATAATAAAATAGGACTCAACATTGCCTTAGTAAATTATAAGAGTGGGATGATTTTCAAAATCCTAAAGAAGTTGGATTCGGGTCATGATTCTGTGGTCACAGTTTTTGAGTCAGTTTTGTCAACACATTAGAAACACCATAGGTGAGCAATGGTAAATGGTAAATGATAAATGGTTTGTACTTGTGTATAAGGTCCATATGACCCCAAAGAGCTTTACATCACAATCAGTCAATCACACATTCACACATTGATGGCAGTAAGCTACATTGTAGCCAACATAAGCTGTACATCCCATCCCCTCTCCATATCCCTATCTTGCTCTCTGGTACGCTGCAGCAAGCGTAGCCTGCCATGAATGCTCAGGTTACAACATGGTCAGTTGTATCAAATATGTAAATAACATACATGTTAGAACATGATAGTATGGAATAAAGTCTGCGGGTAAAGTGAAAACAATACATTTTGTCAGATTGTGTTACATTGGGATGGACCTGGACGTAAACAGGTAAACATTTATTTGATCTCACTGTCATAGCATCATAATATCAACTGATTGTTTTATAAAATACTATCTCCTAACTACTTTATCCTTCCTGATTGTATGGCATATGGGAAGGTGACACAAATAAAGAACATTTTATGTGGAGAATGTGAAGTCACAATGAAGCCAAGATTAGCATATGTAAACATTTGACTTTGCGGGATGCTTATGATATACCAGAGATTAAAACTGTAACAAGTGTGTTTCCTTTGTATTCTTAATATTGTCTACTTTAATAAGATTTTAAGTTCTCTGTAAAAATCTTATACCCAAAACCTTTGTGTCAATCTATAACATTCACCAATGCTAGCCATATTTGTACAGTTCTTGAATTTTAGATGCAGGTTGGATGAAATCATCCCAGTGTCTGTAAACAGCCCACTTGCCACTCTTTGGACTCCCAATGGCTTGGCCTGATTTTCAACAAACACAAACTAAAGCAACAATTAACAGCTTTTCAGGAATATTATTAGAAACAATATAAATGAAGAAAGCTCCAATCAGTCGTCCGGGTTAGAAATCCTCTGAACTGAACTCGCTCCTTCAGACTCGTCACGGCCTACAAGCCCGTTGTGGAATAACTGTAATGCAACAACTCCTTTAGCAGTTTCCCAATTGTATGAGAAAAACCGTGGAGGAATTTAGCTGGTAAAGACTTACCATATGTCTCCATTTCCCAGGCAGAGGATGGCGTTGAGCAATATTCAATAGGTGCCTCCGATATCAACAGTGTTGCCTGCTGCTCAGGGTCAGCTATGATATGAGCTATCTCTGACATGATAAATGTGTTTTTCTCCCCCTGCTTACACCTTCTCAAAGAGAAACATAATAACAAAAGTTTTCTCCTGAACTTAGAAAAACTCTCCCCTCTCTACAACCACCACCACCACCCAGCCGCCCCATGTTTCCCTTCACACACACACACACCCACACACACACCGTGGGACGATGGGGTGTTTAGAAGTGAAGTTTTGTGTGGGGGGAGTGGGAGCATGATTGCTATGCATTGTTTAGTTTCTTTCATTAATACTGGGTGCCAGTTGAGGGCTACAGATGAACAATAGCAACGGCCCCAGGCGCGGATCAATAGCAGATTGCTGATAGTGCCCCGTCCATTCTCCCCACCAGATTACATGATAAATGGGTCGGTCCATACGCAGTGACAGGCCTTGGGCTAGCAAGTCTCAGGTAAGGCCCTGTGCCTTCTGGATATCACATCTGCCGTGTCTGTGAGCTGGTTTCGTGTGACAGAATGCTTGTGTAGGTCAGGATACAAGGGTGCCGATTTTCATAATTGTGTGTTAAGGCGGAAGAGTGTGTGAGATCATATGCGAAGGGATAAAATCTATGATGTTGATTTATCTAATGATTAGGTTTCACACACAAATGACTCAGACCCCTCCAGTAGAATCACAAAACATCACACATTAACATATAATAACTGCATTTCCCATCTTAAGACTCATGGATTTATTTTTAGCATTTTGTCAGACTATTCAATTTTTTGCTTCCATCTTCTTTTGTTGTATCCTAATACTCCAGAAACAAAAGTTTTTTTGTTTTTTTGCCCTCTCTTCTAAAAATGTGTTATGGATGAACACATTTTCGGTCCAACGTAGCAGGAATGTGATGGAAGTGTCTGGTCACCTTGCTGCTGTGTCCCACTTCCCGTGTTATTCCCTAAATTTCCTCGTTCTTTCGCAGTCTTTCTTCCTGGTGAGCCCCAACACTATGTGACAGTATGTAGGCTTATATCTGCTTCCCACTAACCAATGATTGACTCTGTTACCTCCAACTGAAAGAACACACCCTCAGAGACTTACTCCAAAATGTTGATAGACCCAAGGGCTCTGCTTGGTCCAGCCAAAGGGTCAAAATCGGTTCTCGTTGGGTGATAAAAATTGTCATTTCACTGTGATGTGATTGGTCTGACGTTTGTGAGCATTTGTTCATAAGAAAGAGCTCTGTGTCTAGCTCCAACTACTCAGCAAACAAATTATCTTCCAGGCAGAGATAATAAAGAGGAGCAATTCACCCTGATAGTGAGGAAGTGTTGGACAAACACTGAACTCTTTTCTTCGTTCAGTTCTGGTCTGGTGCAGCGGGCTGAGGTTCAACCATCAACTTCCATTCTTTCTCTTTTTTTTCCTAATAACTTTGAAAATAAAATGAGATGTTGCAGCGTGTCAATCATAATTTCCTCCTCTGACAAAATTTTGTTAAACTGTAAATGGCTTGTACTTGTATGGCGCTTTATCTGCCGTGACTGGCAGAGGTGTGTGTGTGTGTGTGTGTGTGTGTGTGAGGACTAACGTGCTTTAACCACATGACCTTGTGTCGACACTTTGAGACCTGCTGCTTCCCAATTTCTGGAAGTATGCGATTTTCCTTTGAAAGTTTTTAGTGATAACCATTCATGTGTAGAATTCGGGTGCATTTTCTATCAGTTTATATTGTGGTAAATATTCATTCAAAGGTTCAAGAGCAACACTGTAAGAGATCCCTGTATATGTATGTCAATTGGTCAATTGATGATATAGAATAATGTCTTAATGCCTTTTTTTTTCAACTACTCAAGAATTACTCAAGACAGCTTCAAATTCTGAGTATAGCATATTATGTCATATGACACTATGTTATACTTTATACATATACTGTACTTAATGGTATACTATACTTCTGTGTTTGTCCAAACACCAATCTATTTCCTCTTTCAGGAAGCTTAAGCTTCTTTTAAAGAGAAGTTGTTGGTGTGTTTTCCCTAAAGCCACACAACACTCTTAGCATTTGTGATCTGTGTGAAAAGGTCCATAAAGTGGATGAGAGTGAAACAAAGTGAAAGTTGCTATAATTCAAGGTCCTTCACTAAAGCAAGAGAACACCAGTGGCTAGTTAATCTACTCATTGACACGTCGTCCTCTGGTGCGGCTGAAGGACGGTCTTTAGACTAATGACCACACATATGGCGTGTCGCCCATTTAAAAGAGAAACAAACGCCTCCTGGCAATTGTGAATGAGTGTGTTGTACAAACGGCGTTTGGGGCACGTGAAAATAATACTGGTGTGCCAAACCAAACGGTTGGAAAAATGTTTGTTGTTATCAGTATTTTATGTTATCTGCTAAGAATCAGGTTTCAGAATAAATGTGACATATGGATGGTTGAAGTGAAAACCACACATGGTATGTGTAGAGGGGAAGTTCATAAGTTTATTTTGTGCAGCACACAGTAAAGATAAGGAACACCATTGTTCTATCGTGTTCTTATGCAGATCCGGGAAACCCTCTGCACATACGTGATATATGACATATATAATGAGACGAGTAGCTCACTGCATTCTCCCCTTGCTGCCACAGAAGTAATAAACCTGAAGAACTAATTGTTGTCTTGGCGATTCTTTTTGACAATTTTTCTAACACAAACACATATGCAAGCAAGTTTTCTGTCTTTCTGCCGTGCAAAGTCATACAAATGTTGAAAACAAGAAGCAGTACAAAGACGTCAACTACATAGACTTTTGATTGCAAATATGTGTTTGATTCAAGAAAACTGTCACTCATACTTAAGTAATCTGATCACCTTTGTCCTTTATGTAATTTAATAATACCACTGAAATATTGCAGAAAATAGAATCAGTCATCACCCAGTCACACAATACTCCCTTGTCTCTTTGGTTGTTTCTCCCCCAGGATTTATTCCATCCTGTACTCCTGAGGTAGAGAACATAACTGGTCAAAGTTTGGGATTTTGACAGAAAAAATAAACTTTTATGACAGAGAGTTTTTGTAAAATCATGTCACAGGAAGGCTGGTTCCTATCGCCCAACAGTCAGCTTGCAAAAAGCTGGTTATGCTTTGTCAGACCACCTAGGAGCTGTTTAAAGCGGCCAATCATAAAGACGTAAATTTTTGAACTGTGGGAGGAAGCCAGAGAAACTAACTCCATGAATTATTGGAGTTGGTTATTAGGCCTTCATGCTGCAGATCAGCAGTTCTAACAGCTGCACCACCATCCTGCAGGTTTTATACATCAGGTGACACTTCCTGTGTAGGCAGCATGTCACAGTGTCACTGTCTGCTTTATTACATCAAACCGTAATCTTAAGGGTATTTAACTAAAGTGTGTCCACTCCCTACTGTGTATGCTGTTTTCATCCTTGACACAGTTTTTTACACCTTCAGCACAATTAAATAAACCCCACTTTACGTGTGTTAAACCTACACTCAGGGCTCTGATTTCTGTCAGTGTTTATTATGACTGAGCACAAAAACGCATGCAGAAACCTCACTTGAGAGAAAAAAGAAAAATGCTTTCCATCCGCCATTATGGTTAAAAGACAGCACACCCCTTTTATGTTATGGGTTACCCTCAAGTTACAAAGTCAAATTTCTAAGTTGCTTTTGATATTTACAGTATTTTTATAACTGAAGGTTGCATAGTTACTTTGTCATGTTTTAAAATGACATTACATATTTGGGACATAAATTATACCCATCGGCCATTAAATACTTTTTATGGTACTGTTACGGTCAGTTTAAAGAGACCAATAAGATGTTTTAGCCAACCACTGGATCCTGGCTGTATTCAGTCTTGATCAAAATTGATACAACTCCACAGCATGTTGGAGACGTATGAAATCTGTTTCCCACAGAGAAGGAACGAGTCAAAGATCCCTCATCCTGTAGGTAGAAAGCTTTGATCCCTCTCTCTGAAATACTAAAACCCTTAACCTGAAGAGCCATCGAACAAGGAGGAAACGAGAGTAAAGGACTTGGAAATAATGATGAGAGAAGGTGAAAGACTGCTGGTCTCTGGAATAATCCTCTGGTCTTTAATTAAATCTTCCATGTGATCACAGGCAGAATGGCAAAGTGGGGGTGGAAGGGTGTTTCATCAAAAAATAAAGAGCAAAAGAATGATCAGTCATTTTTTAAATTCATTAAAAAAATATATCACATCTCCTTTTTGACAGTATCCTCATGGGTTCAGCTGTGTTCCTGTATCAGCTAAAGTATCTGTCACTTGACACTAAGCTGATGAAACACACACATTGGAACATGGTTTTAAGAACGTCACAGGACCTTGATCCAGTTCACAGCAGGAACCACAGAACCCGTATGAAAGGACTTTCTGTCAGTGACTGTGGCATTATCTGTTGCTGAGAGTTCCCTCTCCTTCTGCTCTCACCCAGACTATCAAAAAAGTTGCAACATGTAGTTTGGAAAATATGATTGAAAACACAAATGAGTTGTAAGTGTAACAAAAGGTTACAGACCACAATTACAGTAACTTTCCACAAGGGGGATAGAAATGTTACCCTCTAAGTACAAAAGGATACATATAAATATATTCATAAAAGTTGCATTTACAGGCAACATAATAGCTGGGTTTCACAGCAATATTTTAGAATGTATCCTGAACTATATCCAGTCTGGTTTGCAACAAAAAATGAAATATTTACAAAGAACGTGTTGAAAAAGAACCTGCAACATTTCCAGAGAAACCTTTACCCTCACAATACTCGGCGGCAATGTGAGGGAAGAGTAAGTCAAGTACGCACAAGTCATGTACTCTGTTACATAAGCAACAATTCCAAAAGCTCAGCAGTCTGAGACGCTGGGACTGGTAAAGGATCTGTTCCACAGACCGGACTTGGGGTGCAGCTCTGGTTTTGTTGCTGGATCTAGGAATGCTCAGCTCCTGCTGAACCTCGAGTGGATTGTGATGGCGTAATACTTCTGGAGAGAAAGGTGGTGCCATTTTTGAACCTTGATCCTAAGAAGGACTGGAAGCTGGTGAAGAACAAGAGTCCAAGGTGCAGCTGCTGCATTTTAGACAGTTTGTTGAACCCTTGAGGGAATATCTTAAATTCTAGTCATCTGAGGAAAGTGAATGTACTTTGTGGACAATTCTCGTGGTGAACCTACTGTAATGACTGATACATGCATTAGATGTTGCCCCGCAGCACAACGTAAGACAGCAGGAAGACTTTAAACAGTTGGATCTGTGTATAAATCTGAGCCAACAGTTTGAAGTAATTTCAGAGGTGGAGGAGTAGCTGAGAAACACAAAGCTCATATCCTACGAGGAAAAAAAAAATATTAGAAAGCCTTGATTCTTTTTCATTTTGTAAAGGCTTTTCCAGAGGCAGACATTACTTTTATTCTTCTGACACACAACATAGGGATATGAGCCTGCATCTGTGTCTGCGTGTGTATGTGTGTGACAAAGAGATACAGAGAGAGAGGAAGCAAGGACGAGCGAGAAAATGTTCAGATACTCAATATTCAGCCTGCAGATGAGTCCTGTTTTGCTCTTAGATTAAACACGGGGGTATCTCAGGTCAGTTACTTATGACACCCGCCGTTCCATCCCTCAAGATTTGAGCACACTAACACACACACACGCGCACCCCCACGTCCACACCCACACCCACACCCACACACACACATACAGAGATGCTTGAAAGCAGTGGAGGAACAATCTCCATTCCCTGGATACAGCTATTCATAAATATCAAAACAGAGGAGTTGAGTGTCTTGCTATCAAACCCATGATAGCATGCAAAGGTGATATGTTTTCAAATGGCACATGAGAAATGTGCTTGGAACAATGAGGAAACAAGATAGCAGCGGTGATGGAACAGCCATGTCCCCTGAGCAGTGTGTCTCCTTACATTGTAAGCACGTTTAGCCTGCACTGTGGACTGATATCAAAAACTTTTATGCCAATATCAGATCTTTACTCCTTCCACAGAAATCAGAAAACCAAAAACACTCTCACGAAAATGGTCAGAGTTTTCACAACTAATTTCTTCCACCTCTTTTATTTCTCCACTTTGTTGTTTATCTCTAATTAATGCTAAAGAAAAGCTATGACCTCGTAAAGACGTGGACAGTAGGGAAGGTGATGGCACACATAACTGCAGGAGTCAAACACTTTGTCCTTAAACACTTCTGTACTTTTTAGCAAAACATGCAATTTTACCAAGACCTTAACTGGATCATTTCGGTTACCTTTACCCTTTAACTAAGTTAACTTTACCATTGCACAGTTATGATTAGTAGCCAAGTTGCTGACCTGAATATCTCGCACATTTATCCTTGTACACATTAAGGACTATTTCCATAAAGATGGAGTATGTGAGCTAAAGATAGAATTGCAAAAAAGACTGTGAGCAGTCGTATGAGCAATTATTGCATAAAAAGAATATTGCAAGTTTATCAGAGTTAAGGTTTTTTTTTCTTTTTTTTTTTTTTTTTTTTTTTTTTACTTCATGGAAGCCTGAACTGCAGAAAATGCTACAACTGTTTGTGGAAAACCTTATTTACAGCGCATCCGGAAAGTATTCACAGCATTGAACTTTTTCTATATTTTTGATGTTGCAGCCTTAAATTAATTAACTTAATCTCTAAAAGTTTTGTGAAAGGCCTTGAGACAAAATATGCTGTAAATTGGCAGAGTAGAAATAAACTGAATTGAATTGAAGTTAGCCGGCTACTGAGAAGCTCTTAGCAACTGAGATTCAAAATGAAGTGATGCCTTTTAATTATTTTTAAAGTATCAATAATACACCAGGGGCAATCAAGCAGTTGCAGGCCTGATAAGTGGATGCTAGCAAACTTCTATGCATTACATTGTGCAACATCTTGACTTCTGTTAGAAACTATAACTACTTCATACAAGTCCTGGTCCAGGTTCCTGGCAAATCATCCAATCAGTTTTTAATAGTCATGGTGAGAACTGCATTATTTGGAGAAACAGAATTGAAGTCTTGGAACCTCAACCTAACAATCTGTATTTAGAAGAAAAAGATGCACGTTCTAAGGATAAAAAAGCCCCCAAAATGTTTTTTTTTTCCTAAGTTTTTATTTTTCTGGGGATGTAACCCCTCATGTGTTTTCATCTATTTTCACAACTTGACATTATGAACATAAATTTAACAGCTTGGATGAGGTGGCATCAAAATTGGTTTAATGTGCAAAACTTTAATGAAAACACTTTTTTCCACATCATACCAGTCACATAATCAGCAACCGGATGTTGCCACTAGATCAAACCACGAAGAAGAAGACGACTTTGGCTTCACCAGAGTTAAGCTGTCCAGGGAACCATTAAAGGTTATCCACTTTCATGTTAATCGGAGGCAGGATACACAATTGGCCATCCTGCTGTTTACTGACTCCTTTGACCACAGCTGACATTTAGTGGCAGGAGAAAACCAATGAATATGGCCGTGTGTGTGTCCATGTGACAAATCTGGTGTATTCCCAGCCAGTTGGGTCATTCAGAGTATTACATGTGGCCTGCAGGGCCAATGGGTAGAGAAAATGAAGGGCTATTAGACAGAGAGTGGGGAGAGGGAAAGGAGAGGCAGGACAGATGGACGGATAGAAAGACGGCGACATTTAAACCGGAGGCTATATGACAGTGGAAACTGCCCAGTAATGATGATGTGTTCCTATCAATCGAACCAGTACTGCACCACCGTTCACAGCAAGACCCAACAAGGCCGATATCATATAAATACAGTTAAACCCAAAACAATTAGGGATGAGAGACACGTTGATAGGAAAAGACAGGTTTGCATTCAGAGATGGAGTTGAATCCTTTGGTAACGTGTAATCTTTCTTTGTAATGCTGTAAATAGTTCTCCCCAGAGAAAAAAGAGAGAGGAAAAGAGTTTTTTTTTTTTTTTTTCCCCCCGTGCAGCCACATTTGCATGATGAGAAAGCGCCGCTCATATTCATCTTAGTAAAGTCACAGTAAATGACTCCAACAGCATTATCATCTGTTTTACGCAGGTGTGCGGCCGGGAAAAATCACTCACTTCAATCAAAAAGCTGCAGCTTGCAGCGTAAGGAGTCTCATTTTTTACCATCATACTGGAGGACGCGGGAATTAGAGGAGAAAGCCAGGGAGGCCAGGAGAGAGAGAGAGACATCATAACTTTGTTTTGCCTGCCGTTTACAGGGGCAATCTCGCCAACATGGCTCTGGAACTATTTGTTAAACGGTATACATGAATTTAACAAATGGAAAAGTAAGTAAGCCTGCTGACAGGGTTTTCTCAACTCAAAATGACTTATTTTTAAGAAGCATATTTCTTCTTTTCATCAATTAGTTTTACATATTTATTTTACAATTATCATGTATACATTACTTGAGGGTGGTAAGGGAACAATCAGCCTTTTCTGTGCTGTTTTTTTTTTTTTTTGATCACCAGACCATAGAGCGAGACAATCTAAAGATCCACACAGTCACACTTAAAGGATATTTAGAATGTTAAATTAATGCATGTTTTTGCATTGTGGTAGGAACATGAAGTACCTGGAGAAAACCAACAAATGGCCAGATAGAACATACAAACTCCACAGAGAAGCACTCAGGCCATCGTTTGACCTTCCTGTTGTCAACTACAGCCTCATCTTTTGTCTCACCCTCATGAAATGTCATTAATAGGAAATAATTTGATTTGTGACATTCCTGAACCAACAAGGAAATTGATTTGCAGTTGCTAGCCATTGTTTTTTCTTTTTCCATTGTTTTTTCATCCAGGTCCTGATTTCGCAGGTCAACAAAGACAGACTACATCAAGGCAAGGACTATAGAACTCTATCACTCTTCTGTCCTGTAATGGGAATATGGTGTTGGGCTGTACCAGGGTGCATTCACACCAGCCCTGTTTGGTTCACTTTAACAGAACTCTGGTTTGCATATAAAGTCTGGTTGATTTGGGGAGGTGTGAATGTATAATCAAACTCTGACAGGCTACAGCTCACTATTTTCCAGTTCGGTTGAAGTGAAGTCTGTTGCGGTTTGAATTCTTATGTGAAAGTGGACTGGAGAGATTTAAAAAACCAGAAAGAGGGCAATAATGCAGGGGTTTCTGGGTAAATACAACCAAAACAAGCATTGTCTGGGGCTAGCGGGAGAAATGACTCATGGTCTTTTATCACTAAAATGTGTCTGAATACACACTGTTACTTGTTGTAGTTCCATGTCTTTTAATTTAAGGACTGTATTTCAGAATAGGTCCTTTATGCATATTTTTTTTTACATAAAGCAGGAACTTTGAGTTTTGTATTATATTTTTGCTTTTTATTTATATTATTTAGAATTATGTATTAATATATTTTCTTGATTCTAATTTGTACACAATTTTATTTTTCTTTATTCCATTTGTTGTCTAAATATATATATATATATATATATATATATATACATATATATATATATATATATATATATATATATATATATATATATATATATATATATATATATATATATATATGTATATAAAGAGTGAGCTGCCTGACTGCGCTGCTGGGATCTGGCCGTGCACACCGCTGCCTGAGTGTGTCCCACACTGTGTTTTATAGGAATAAACTGCTGCAGATGCTGATTCCAGTGTGTCGTTATTGAGCCTTTTAACAGCTGTTACACTTCTTGCAGTGGTTCCTGGTGCAATGCCACCAAATGCCAGGAGGGGAACAGGTTTTTCAAAAGGACCGTTCTCAAAGAACATTGGAAACTCTGGAAAATTAGCTGTATTACAATTTTGATCCCATCACTTCTACCTAATTTAAACGTGTCTTCTTATTCCTGAGACAATAATTTAGATATCTATGGTCGTTTACCATAGTTGGATCAAACCTTCTGAGGGCTTAATGTTTTTTTTATTTTATTTTATTTTTTCAGTAAATGTGTATAATGCTAAGTTGTTATTCTGTGTCTATGTTGTTTAAGCTTTTTGATTTGTCAGCTTAGTTGGAAGCTACTCTGAAGCTGAACATAATATCTTTATGTTGTGTTTCAGAAAAGCTCTTGATTTTACATATCCCATACTGGTATACTGAGTACAAGTGTGTGTGTGTGTGTGTGCGTGTGGGTGTGTGTGTGTGTGTGCGTGGGTGTGTGTGTGTCTCAACACCTGAGGCTTGTCTCTCTTGTTAAAAAGCTACTGAACTAAGAGAGACAGGGCCAAATCACACTCGCCCCTGTTTTAGCTGGAAAGCCAAAGAATAATGCATTTCATAAATATTTATACCTGTTACCGATTTCATATTCATCTACAATATAGGAGGAAGGCACATCCTGTGTATGTATGTGTACGCATGTTAGTAATGGTGGCTTGGAGATTGGGGTGAGTGTGGGTAGACACAGTTTTAATCTCAGCAGGACACTTCTCACATCTACAGCATTTGAAACTGTGTAGTAAATACGGCCTCACTTTTTTTGCAGTGTCCGTGCTTTCTTTTTATTGCCATAGTGCAATTTGCATTTTTTTTCACTACATTTTTTTACATTTAAACCAAACACATTGTATGCTTTTCTATTAATATCCAATCCCTGTTTGTCCTCGTGGCCACCCGCCTCTGCTTTTAACAAGAGTGAGGCAGTAGATAGACTCTTCTTCATGCACCAGTGTTTTGCTGGTGTTCATGTTCAGATTTTGCTGATATTGTTGCTTGTCCATACATTTGTAAATCTAAAACATAGTGGTATTTTTTTACGAGATCAAAATAGTTTCTGACTCTATGATGACATGTTCTTAAAAATATCACCTGTCCAACAGTAGGTTTGGTTCGGCTAAGAATGACTATTAATAATTATTAATATTAATAAAACCCAAAGGATAATATTAATAAAATTAAGAATTTATGTCAAAACGTTGGATACCACTTGATTAAGAGGAAATCGTAGCAAAATAGTTTTCAGTCTCAGTTATTACCTATGAATCCCTGCATAAAGTAGATGAAGGATTAAGTTCAGTGCTGATGTTTTCAAACAACAAGTTCTAATCGAGTCAAGTTTATTTGTACAGAACAGAAAAAGTGCTTTACATCATAAATATGAAACAAGTAAGAAACATTACATTTTGTGAAATTCCATAATCAAAATCCTCAAGACAACACACATTGAATAAACTGTTCAATGTTCCACTTGCTACTAATGAAAGGAAACTCCAAACGGTTGGGATTTTAGCCTTGATGTAAAGGAAAGGGTTTCAAATGTTTCACAGTTTTGTAACACTAAATGCTCAATGTTCTATACATACAGAATAAACACAGAAAATGTCCCTCCAAAATAAGTCATAAAAATGTTATATAGTAATATCATAGTTCAGTATGTATGCTTTCTATCTTCAAACTAAGTAAGATCATCGAAAGATTAAATTAAAGACAACAAAGTTATACATTAAACACGAGGTTCACAATGCAACGTAGAAGTGAATATAAAAACATTATTTCAATAAAGTGATGTGTCATTAAAGCCATAATCTTTTAGATAACTGGTTCGGAATGTATTAACCAGTCAAATCAGTGGCATATTTCATTTAGCTCTGAACCACCAAGATGGCCGTTTAAAATGGGTGTACCCTCACAAAATGGTGGCATAAAAGGGAAAATGAAAAATCCAATAGCAGTTGTTTGTCAGATCTGCCTACTACAGATGTCTGCAACAAATAAATAAAACAATTTTGTATACACTGTGAAAACAATAGCATTAGCAGAGTTTTAGCATTAGCAGCAGGTTTAGCTTAGCCACTAACAGCTGAGATAATAGACAGAATGTTGCACGTTTTAGAAACTAATTTGGCAGGTTAATATGAAAAGTGAAAAGGAAGACAGACTTAAGCTCCTGGACTATCAGTGTTCAAACCACTAATTGGAATAAAGTATAAATTATTAGAAATCCCTGTTTTTGTCACAGCACAGTTCACCATCCTGCCAAGATCCACTGCGTCTCATCTGCTGTCAGGTTTTGATAGTAGCGGCCGAATCGAAGGAGTCTCCGTGTGTGTGTCTCCTCTAATCCAGCTCCATTATAGCCCAACTTTGCTCGACAGTTTCACTTCTTACACAGAGATGTTGCTCCAAACAAAGCACAAAGCCCAGGCTATTGGAAGTGTGCGGGGGAATGGTCCTGATGAAACATAATTGCGTTGTAACGCAATAGAACAACATCTCTGCCCGTAACTCTGTTTAACTCTCCCTTTTGACATGTCGCTGAAAACACATTACAGCATGAGCCGTGAGTCACCATCAGTCCTACTCTCCTGCTTCTTCTTCACTATAAAAAGTTGAATTTAAGCCTTTCCCTGTTCTCTCTTCGTCTCTCCTTTATTCTCTCCCTTGCGCCTCCTCCTCCTCGTAGCAGAGGGGAAGGAAGGAAGAAGTGGTAGCACATAGCATGTCTTCATTAAAGTGTCACTCCCCATTATTTTCGTCCTATCTCAATTAGTAGCAGGTTTAATAAAGGGCCTCTTCTCTCTCTCGCTCTCTTCCTGCAACTCTCTCCGTCTCCAACTCTTCTTGTTTAGCTGCAATCAAACTGAATGATGGAGTTGCTCCTCATAAAGTGATGAACAGAGTAGGGGGAAGAGTATCACTGGGCAAGAAACTGAAAAAAAAAAATAAGAAGAGTGCTGAGTACAAGAGAGGGGAAAAACGTCCAGAGGAGGTAGGTACATGCCAGTTTTCTTCAACGCATCCGTTTCTCCTCTGAGATCAATTAGACACTGCCGTGTGTTTCTGCTTCTGTGTGCGTCGGTGTGTGTGTGTTTGTGAGGTGAGGGGAGAGAGTGTAATACTCCTACTATCGCCCCAGGATGTCCAAGAGTTCTTTGTAAGTTCAGCAGAAAGAAGGAGACGTGTAGGTAAGGCCTGAGAAGCCATGGCATACCTTTTCACCAAAATATACACACACAACCACATTATCTACACACACAATGACATATCCTGTTCATGACTACAGAAACATTGGGCTAACCGATGATGACAAACAATCTGTACCTCAGATCAAAGGTAAATGTTATCACTTCTTTGCACAAAGGTGGAAAATGACCCTGATTTTCCAATGATAATTCTGAGAGTTCCTACCATGGATACTGCTGAGTCTCTCAGCTCTCTCACGTTAAAACATCTGCTGCAGAGAAATCACCTCAGAACTTTCTGTAAGCTTTCGAAAAGCTCTGAAGTGTTTGTTCAACCTGAAACCTCTGAAGGAACTCCCATCCTCTGTTAGAACATATTAACAACTGACACATTTGGTCCGCTTTAAGTGGACCAGAGTTTGTTTCCTCTGTTGCTTCGCATGTTTTGTACTGGTTTTAATACACTCAACCAAATCCTGCTGTGGATCTAACAACCAAACAGAGATACACTTTTAGAGGCGTTCTCGGTCCGCTTTCAAACAAACTCTGGTGGGTTTCACTTCTGGTGTGAATACAGACCGGCCTTGATCCGAACCAACAGGAAATCTACTTCTTATTGGACTTCAGGAGATACTGTCGCTGGTCATTGTGGTAAAATTGAGCCTTTCAATGTTGCTGATGCTGCTACTACATGTACTGAAATCACACTGATACTGCTGGCAGCAGAATCAGAACACAGAGCATCTCGTCTCGTTCAGATGGGCAGCCACATGTGCAGATGTTGTTCTAAAAATTCATATCCCATTGTGAAACCAGCCTTATATGACCAACCTGCTCTTGACAATCATCATGGTACTGCAACTGTAAAAGCAGCACAAATGTGCTCAATAGAAATGCAGTACTTTCAAAGGTCCCTTTTTCCTGGTCTGTGCCCTGTCCTAATGTCCAATGGAAATGATCATCACCGACGTGACTTTGTTTACAAATTAGAGTCCACTATGACTAAACTAGAAAGCTCTAGGTTTAAAGGTGGTACACAGCAGGAGAGGAGGAGGTGGAGGTGACCAGGAGGTCAGGGCCAGACCGGAGTGGATGCTGCACGATGTGCAGAAGGAGATGCAGCAGCAGGTCAGAGGGAACAGGAGGAGCAGGAGCTGTGGATTCAGTCTTAGGAAGGGGAAAACAGTGGACCTCAGGGAGCAGTCAGAGTCTGTGGCCCCGCCCTCTGATTGAGGCCCTAAAATGACTGGGACATTTCGTCCCACACAGCTGGAACAAGCACAGCTGGAACGCTACGGTTTAAGGGACTTTATGTAGGGCTTCCTTTTAGATTCCTAGGACTCTATTTTGACCTCTGGTGGTAATAAACATAAAAGATTTTTTGCTGATTCCTAAAAGAAGTAACAGGCTCTTCCTAAAGAGCACTTTAGGATGTTCATTTACATCCTGTTGGTTGTAAATGAACAAACGGGATGCTCAGAACTTTAGAAAAATAAGTCAGTTTAATTCATTTTTTCCTCACTAGATGCAACATGGGAAGAACAGAGGCTTTGTTTAAGTTCACCTTTAACAAGACTGAGTCTGCTGTAGACTCAATTCAGACAGATTAAGACTGAACTATTTCCTGTTCACTGTTCACAACTTAAACTGTGATCTTAACTACTACACATCAATTATTCTGCACAAATTTATCTGACTTGAGAGATTTCATTCATCATTCTGTTCCTGCCAAACAACTTTATTTCTTAAATTATGCTTGATTTCTTTTGTTGCAATCACACTAAATATCCCAGATAACTCTTCAATCTAATATTAGGATTTTAATTGCAACTTGCTTTTTCTTCCAGATCTAGTTAGTACAGAATTGTGTCCTTAGCTTCAAACTATATTTTTTTTGTTTGATTTAATGTGCTGCAAACATTTAGACACCCTTAAAATTATGGACAGGGGAAAATATATCCACACACCTATAGGCGTACTAACAAACAAATTCAAACTCAGGTGCACACAGTGACAGGTAAACACAAGAGAACTGATTAGCATGGGAGGCTAAATCAGTGCTGTCATCTTATATTTTGCAATCTGACACTTTGCTCTAAACAAGCACACTAAAAATGCAAACATTTGAACATTCTATCCCCAAAGTAATGAACACCCACATACACACACGTACCCCTACAAGCAAACACACACACATGATTACTTGATGACCAACGACAGGACTGGTTGGCTGAACTGAGCGTAATGGGGGGATATTAGAGCAGCAATCTCACTTAGCCTCTAGGAGACTGATCCGTATTCCCTCTACAGCTGATGTCCCCCCCCACACACACACGCTCTCTCTCACACACACACTTTTACAGCATTCTTTTATACAATGTTTGCAGAGTCTGTAGAGCAAACATCATCGCCAGATCACCAGTGACAATTATGTTGCTGAATAAATAAACAGAAAAACATCGGAACAGAAACCTGTTATAGCACACGTTGGCTTTAGGAGGAGTTGCTGTTTGACATGAGGCTGACTGAAAAAATCTGTATGCTGCTGTGTGTAACTTTTATAAAAAACAAGTAATAAAAAGTAAATATTTGTTATTATCATCATGTTGTGATGATAATAACTCTTCCTCTCCCTCCTTCAGTTATTATTGTCGTCTGAAGAAATGCAACCAATCAGAGCCAGTGTCTTAACGCTGCTAATCAACCTCATGTACTCGCTGCTCTGTGTGCTAAAGGTAGAGAAACAACTTACCATAGTAAGAATACCATTTATCTTCTGTCATCATCCTGACGCGTTACTGACTAAGCAGGCGGAAGAAAATGTAGTTCCCACCAACTTGACTCTTTAATGGAATCTCAATGATTTAGTTTTGTTCTGATGTGCTTTTACTAAGACACATTAACCCAAGTGACTGAAGTATCAAAAATTTTAATACTTGGATTTAAGGATTGATCTTAAATCATAAAGGTCTAGTATCAGAGGTGTTGATGCTCCAGTATCTATCACTTGTTGCCGGCCCCTCCGGTCCAAGTGTTGGCTCTCTGGCTGGGGATCGACCACTGGAGCGGGGGAACCTCACTAAGTATTTACCATTCAGACTGCTGGACAGTTTAGAGTTTTAGTAAGGCTTTTAGGCATCATTTACGGTACAGTTTTTAGGATTTGTTTTATTATTTTATTGTAATAAACTTGTTAAACTTTTAATCTTGTTGGGTTTTAATATTGAACCTGCTTTTTGCATTTCCTATTGTTCTACTAGGTGGAACAACAGTTGCATTTTCCATCTAAAACAGAAATAGCACCACATGGATGCTACACTTTACCAACGGAAGGAGCCACACATTGTCAATTTGGCTCTTAAAGGAATTACACTTTTTGTCTATCATATGAAACAATATGGTGAGACACAATCAGCTGCAGTGATTGGCTGAATGTTAGCATGTTCACAGCTCTATAGCAGAGTTTATATTTTTGTTTTATCTCACAGAAACTCTAGTTATTCAACTTACACTTACCCCTGATATTGTTACCATTTCTGCTCTTTATCTGACTTTTTTTTTTTTTTCTGGTAAACATTCCTGCATATTTTCGTAAAGAGTGTGTGTGAGTGTGCGTGTGGGGGTGTTCGTGTGTGTGTGTGTTTAAATTTCAAAGATAAAGTGCAACACGGAGGCCAGCAATTTGTTCATAATCTTATTTCCCAGAAAAGTATTGTCTTCTCTTCCTTAGCTAAGAAAAATAGCAGCACAAATACACATCAGATGAATATTTAAAGTTGTCTTTATGTTATAGTCAGCAGAGTAAATATTAACAACCTGTAGAATCGGTTTGGTTTGAAAAGTCCAGTGAGACAGACGATGAGGTGAATTTCTCAGATGTTATTTCTCTGAGATCTTCGTCCATCCATCCGTAGATTGGACCTCTGTCCACACATGAAGCAGGTGCTTTTCAAATGCCAATGACTGCTTCTCTTTATATTTAATGAGAACAACTGAAGAGCAAGGTGATCTCGACGCCCCTGAGAGCTCCATGCTAATTTTTCTGGGGCACGGTCCCATTAGCATAGGGAAGCTGACACCGTTGCTTTAGGCTACACATAATACCCTAATGACCACTCGGCTGTTGCTTCGAATCAAGGGTGTTAGTTTTTGTCTCTGAGAAAAGACGGCCACAGTGGCTCTATTTTCTTCTTCCTCCTCCTCTTTTTTCTCTTTCTGATCAAGTGAGTTAACTTCTACCGAGAGTCAACATCTTGTCTTCTTTCCTATCTCTGTGTTTTCTCCCCCTCCTTTTTGTTCTGGTGTCTCCCCCCTCCTCCACCCTCACCCTGTAGCTCTCTTATTAAAAACACATTTACCCCATAAATCAAAAGGAAGGAAGTGATGGTTGCAGAACAATTACGAACAGAATGACGTGTTTTTTTTCTAGACAGAGTTATTAAAAGCAGTAACGTGAGTTGTGTTTGTCAATACAGAGCAGCAAATTTCTGCAGCATTCTATATTTATAACCATTTGTGCATCTAAGTGGCAGGTCCGCTTGTGAAGACAGTAACAGAATCAACACCCACACACGTTTTTACAAATTATGGGTTGATAAATTAATTATTGCTTTCGATGTATTTTTTAAAATTTACTTCAAGGATGGAAAGTGATTTTTTAAAATGATATAAGATGATATATTATTTTGTTGATCTAAGCTGCTGGTCTCACACAAACAGTAAAAGCTTCAGGTGTTCTAGTTTCTCTTGGTCCTGCATGAGACTTCTTGATTTCAACATGAATGAAGGCTCCACTGGGAAAATAGTCATACAAATGCTCAAAGACAAAAATGATTCAAAATATTTTTACTTTACACAAAATGAGAATAAAATCAAGACAGATTAATGCACAGACTTTGTCAGGGTCAACTTCCTGTTCTGCGTTACTGTAGCAACACAACAGCATTAAGGAAACATTATGATAAAACAAAAAAACAAGTAAAAAAAATAAAAATAAATAATAAATATATATATATATATATATATATATATATATACATATATATATATATATATATATATATATATATATATATATATAAGTGAATGATTTTGATCCTCAGATATACGTAATAATTCTAGTGATCGTCCTAACATCAATTTTGCCTTTAAATGGATTATTGTCACTCAAGCAGATTACTTAGAAATTTCCTAAGATTTCATACAAATAATAGTCAGGGACGGAGAGTTTCAAAAATTAATGGGGGACTTTGGGAAGTGCAATAAATTATTGAGTGCCAGGCTGATTAATTCTTAATAGCCACTGTCAGAAAATCACGTCTTGCAGTGCCGTTAATTCTCCTCAAACCTACTTTGGAGGAGCGTTTGTGGCTGTGCGACGCGCTGATGCACTTTGTCCCTCGCCGAGCCGCTGCCTGTAGAGGAGGGAGGCTGCCTCACTTCCACGGCCACGATAAACCAGCATGGCAACACAGCTGCACTCAGAAAAACGTCATGTCTGACTCAAGGAGAAACTCGAACTATGTTGCATTTATTTTGCCACTTGATCCAAAATACTATTTCTGGAGTTTGGTGCCAGTTTGGATTGGTATAAAAGAAAGTCAAAATACTCCAAATCTGTTTTATGGTGGAGATAATAAAACGATAACACGATTTTCTGACAGTGGCTATAACACGTTTTTTTGCTTAAATCACTGAATCCCACATTTCAAAATTGTCGACATAATGGATAATAATTCCTGCAAAATTTCATTTGAAAATAGATTTGTTTCCAGACTTATGGGCTCTTGTCACACACTTTGACTGGACATAATTGTTGACAGTCTTCGCTTAATATACTAACATATTTATTTTTAGTAACCATTAATTTTATAATTACCATTAAAATAGTCGGTGTACACTTTCCAAAGTATTGTGAACACAAGAATATAGTGTACACAGACCTATTTTATTTGACTGTACAACTGTCTCTGAATGCTTTGCTTGTAGAGTTGTAATTTGTTCTTATTGCATTTTGTTGTAATTAAAAACTGAGAGGACAAAAATCACAGTTGATTTATATTTATATGCACCTAAAGTTCAAATCAGAAAATGTGTAATCGTTTGTTTTTGTTTTATTTTCAATCAATTGGACCTCAACAGGAGATGGACTTTCTTTATTTATTTCTTTTTACCAGAAATGTTTCATAAGAGGAGATTTCAATTTCCATGAAACATTTCTTATACTTCAGCCTCCAGTAAGTAATGATGCATATTACTGGTTGTTTCTGCAAAATAAATAAATAAATAAATAAAAAATAAAATTAAAAATTTACATCCTTTTTGTTGCAGAGGACACATTTTTATGACAATGCTGCATTTTTTTTAGTGATAAAGATTTACATTTGTGATTATTTTACGACTGCATTTTGACCTGAAATGAACCTGATTTTTAGCGAACACCTTTGAAGTGAATTTAAGTTTGAAGCAAAGAGACAGCAGCAGACACGCAAACAAGTTTGAAAACAGGAATTCAAAAAATACATGTATTTAAAAAATAATACTGATGTTACAGCAAAACAGCTGAATATCCACTACACACACACACCCACACCCACGCACACACACAGAGCTATGGCATCAAAATACAGCATCGTATTTGGGTATTAATTTCAAAACATGTTTCGATGAATTATAGATAAAAAGTAGTAGTGTTTTAATGAACACACTCTTTACAGCTCTCATGGTTATGAATTCAGGCCAGTAGGGGGAAGAGTGGGCAAGGAAACACATCTTGAAGTGAAGGCAGCAATGTTCTGGCTTCCATTTACAGCATTATTAAAAATAAAGTAAACCTGGTTTTAATTTTTGGGCAGTTATCATGTTGTGCAATAAAATATCAAACTTAAAAGAGAAAAATATACCTGACACAATTTTAGAGCAACTTAAATACACATTTAAATATTATTAAATATCATTATTTAGTTTCTAAAATGAAAAAAAAGTCAAGAGGCAAGGGATGAAACCCCCCCCCAAAAAAACAAACAAACAACAAACAAACAAACAAACAAACAAAAAATACATCAAGTCAAACAGGATCCAAAGGAAAAAATGAAAACTGATTTCAATCTTCTGTTACTTAAACACATTTCTCAAGGAGCTCATACTTCCTGGGTGTGTTAACACAAAGCAAGGAAGATAGATAAGGAATAATCTGAGCAAAAATTTTATAATAATAAAAAAAAAAATAACAGAACATGGAAAGGTTTTACGTTGAGGTCAGACTGTGACATTTTGAGTTGACACTACACACTCTACAGGTTTCTTTTCTCATTTTAAAAGATAACATTCATGACAGCACACACACACTCACAGTATCTTTTAGAAATATGCTTACATTTTTAACATTTATTTAGCCATTATTATACCTGAAAGTCCCTTGAGATAAAGTCTCTTTTTCGAGGATGACCAAGATGCACACCTGAGTGCAGTATTCCAAACAATAATTAAATAATTCTGGTTTGTACTTGGTGCCATTAAACCTGAAGCATTAAAGAAAAAGACACATACACATTTTTTTTTCTCAATGCCTGAAGTTAAATCAGACCAAACGTTTCTTGTTTTAAGTCAGTTATGACCAAAATCATTTCTATTTGCTAAATATGGTGGCTTCAGTTTTCTAGCAGTTGAGTAATGTTCAGGCTTTGCTCATAAGCATGCGGGACATCAGTAGATTTTAAATTGTTCACTGTAGAACTACATGCTGTTGTTCTGTAGCAATGCATTCTGGGTACAGAACTAACATCATCTCCTCACATCACGGGTGGAGAACATGTTTTGGGATTGTATACAGGAATATTCTGAAATAATGTAAAAAACTATCTTTTTTAATCATTTTTTTAAAATTACTTTTTAAAGAAAGGTTGTTTTATTTGGAATGGAAAACTATTATCTTAGTGATACAGAACTTTTACATGTTACTGTTAAATGTTTTATTTACAATAAGTAAATAAGATCATCTGCAGAAAGATGCAAAACTGAGTTTGTCCAGATTTTCTTTTCTCCAAATAAATATCGAACTCTTTATAGAGTCCTTAAAATCAAGTTGAAGTGCCAAAGCCATTGATATTATATTTGCATTTTAGCACCAATTTGATTTGGACCGTATAATTTCCATGTCCTACAATTTGTTTCTATCTTGTTCTCTACTATCCATTGTTTTGTTGTATATTTCTTGTTTTAAATAAAGTTATTAGGGGAAAAAAGAAGGAATTTGAGGAGAGGAACTGCTGCATTAACAGTTTATACCTGTTTCAGAGTAAAAGCATGAATATAACCTGCTGACTGACAATAATCAAGAACCAAAACTTCAACACAGATGTCTAACTTTATTAATCTGAAGTTTACAAAACAGCAAAGAAAATATTTTTCAGAATATATCTGGGAAAATCAACTCAGGGGAAGCTAAGTATGCTAAACATTTTCAAAGTTAGCAAAAGTGCTAAGCTAAAGGTTAGCTCTGCTATTAATGCGGATGTCTGCCACCAAGACACTGAGTTTCTTGTCCAAAAGCTGTCACCATTTTGATAAAAGTTTAGGGCCATTGCTCATTTGGAAGATAAACTGGCATCCTGCAGCAAAACAGCCCCACAACATGATGCTGCCAACGCCATAGTTCACAGCTTGGATGGTGTTCCCAGGTTTACCAGCGTCCCCCTTATTTTTCCCAAAATGGTCATAATAGCCAAACAGTTCCACTTTATATTCATCAGACCACAGGACAGGTTTCTAGGAACAAAGTTCTTTATTTCTGAAGACATTTGCAAACTGCAATCTGGATGTTTCCATGGCTTCCTCCTTGCTGAGTGGCCGTTCAGCCCATGTTAGAACAGGACATGTTTCACTGTGGACACTGACTCCGTCTGACCAGATTCACCAGATCTGTGGCTTTTGTTCTGGACTTGATCTGCACATTTCAGACTGACACACATTGGACATTTCCATCAAGTTCTTCCTTTTGTATTTGTGCTTGAACAGAAGTTTGTAAAGCATCTGTAATTTGTTCCAGATGAACCAGACTTGTGGAGCGCCACAATTCTTTTCCTGATGTTTTGGCTGATTTCTTTTAACTTCCCTGTGGCATCAAAGATGAAAACAGTGTTTATTCTAGGCATGGCCTTTAAATACGTCCACAGGTGAGTCAACAATTAACTCAAATGTGTCTGTTAACCTATCAGAGGTTTCAAAAGCCCTGACATCATCATCTGGGCTTTCCCTCATTTCTTAGAGACAGGAATTATTCTGTATGTTAACTTCTGATTTTGAAAATGTTACTACATAATACTGAGTGAGATATTCTTTCTCTCTGTATTGAGGAATTTAAGAAATTCAAATAGTTTGGGCAATATCATTCTGCTGAATCTGTCTCTTTGAAATGTTGTTTTTTAAATGTATTAGCCACGTCTTCCTTTTCAAACGTTGAGCTTATTGTCCGAAACAAAACAATTTGAAATCAGATTCAGGAAAACAGTCCTGAAATGACTTAAAATGTTTCTTTTTTTAAACACAAACATAATTGTACTTAATTACAAATGTATTTTATAACTACAGCAGTCATAAAAACACCAATAGGTTCAGAAGCTTTGTCAAAGATAAAAACAATACAATTTGAATCTGTTCAGTCAGGAGTGGAACAGCCGATGTGAAATAGATAAGAAAGAAACTGAAACTGACAACATCAAACCGTTGACTACTTTGGTCAAACATGTAAAAATAAACTGCAACAAACCTTCATTCAAAGGGTTCAGAAAGTGTCATTAGGAATTCTAAATATAATGTTAAATAAACAATAAACTTTGCTCAGAGTACAAAGCATAGAATTAGACCGAATAGATCTACCCTTATGGATTGGACACATTGTCACTGATACCAGATCTAGTGACAGAATTATTTTGTCAACATGGGGAGCGATACAGATATTAATATCGGATTAGTGCTTCTCTATCTAAAACCTCAGAAACTATCTAAAGCATGGTGTGGTTTCTTCATGAACTGAACTAGAATATTTAGCAAAAATACATCAGAAGTTTATCTTTTTTTCCTCTGTCTGGTGACTTTTTTCTGGTTTTGCTGTGGCATGTCACATATTTTTACGTTTTTGTGCTAACTGCTAAGCGTAGCTGAAGGCTGCTCTGCAGCGCCTGGCTCTCCGCTGCTCCTACAGTGTGTGAGCTACAAACACTGACTGCTGACTGACACGTCTTCCTGTGCGTATTTAACTGCTCTTATGAACACCAGAGCTTCCCGACTGCACCACAATTATTCACAAACCTCTCTGTCTCCCTCCCTGCGCCCCTTTCCCTTTTATTGCTCGTCAGAACGCAGCGTTGTACTGTTGCCAGTCGGATCTGACACCATTCCTTTTATGGGTTCAACAGCTTGCTTGTCGTACAGCGGAGTAATTAGTACTGCATGCTCATATTAATTAACAAAGACCGTTATCACTTTATTAATCCATATTAGAGAGGTGGAAGAGGAAGGGAGGGCGCAGTCAGTGTTGGTGTAAAGAACGCTCTCAGTGGGAGTTTTCCCCAGCGCTGCTCTGCAGTCCCATTGTCTGTGACCCTTGGCGCCTTCAAACCACCTATACACAGGCAGCACATGGCTTACACTGTTCATTAAGCCTTTAAATGTAAATAATGTCTGAGGAATAAACAAACAAGGGTGACAGGTTTGGAGAAAACAGGAGCCACGGTGAGAAAGCACGCTAAGCGATGTGATAGTGGGGGAATTAATTACTACCACAGTGCTAATTGGAAGCAATAATTTGTGTGATTAGCGGGCCGCTTAAGAATTGAGACACGTCTACTGCTTGTGTACACCGGCCGTAAGATGGGGGCCAATTTAGTGTCCCGCTGCCCCCAAAACACAGCAAAAGTCACGCGTGTGTCTTTAGGTTGAAGTTGTCCTAAAGGTCAACACAAGGTGGATACCTGCAGCGGGTCGATTCTGCCTGTGCAAGGTTAGGGTTTTCTTTATCTTGTTGTACAAAAAGACAAGACTGCCCTGCGATGAGGCATATCCAGCAGCATTCATTAGGAACTGCTGATGTGGTACAGATGAATTAACAAAGCAGGATTGGAAGCAGGTCGGCACCCCCTGCTTTTTCCAGCGCTCCCATCTCCCCACCCTCCAATCCAAGAGCGGGTTGCACCAACCTCAAAGCTTGGGGAAGGATATTTTTCTGTAGAAAAATGCAGACTACAATCAAAACATTTAGAATGTCTCCTCATTATTCTCCCTTAATCACTAATAGGCAGATGATCAAAGTGCATAACTAATTTCTGCCAATTCAGGATATAAGTTTTGTCTATTTCTTTTCTGTTTTCCCCTCTCTCCCCTCCATTTCTTTTTTATTTACACTCTTTTTCTGTGTTTGCTCTTCTTTGGTCACAGATTTCTCCACTATAAACTAAACAATCTGTATGATTTTTTTCTAACAATTGCTATCATCTTCAGTCTTGACATGTAATGTTGCGGTAATGTTCTTATAACGTCAGTAGGCTGAAAAGTTTATTACTTCAGCATATGATGACAGCGTATGATGACAACACCAGCACTGGACTAGACCAGAGGGATTACAGAAGTGGAGATAAACTGGCTCCAGCCCTGGCAATCAGAAAAACCCAGAAAGGAACAAAAAATCAGGAACTGAGCACTAAGTTCACTAGCAGTACAGAGGAAGACAGGTTCAAGTGTTCAGTGAGGTAAAAAAATACTTCAAGATTGTGAAATTTCAATAACAATGTTGAGAAACATTTAGCTCCAACACTGAATATTTAGCTGCAACCTAAATATTTAGCTTTAAACCAAGTATTTAGCATGTTAACTAAATAATTAGCTAGCAGGCTAAAAAAATTCACTTGCTAGCAAAATATTTTATTTGGAAACCAAATATTTAGCTTACTCATGGCGACTAAATGGTGACTTTATAAATGAAACATGGTGGAAATAAGACTTTGAAAAATAAACTCTAATTTATAATTTTTTTTGACAGGCTAAATAACCCAAATAATCTGTGTTAATTTGTGACTGTGTAACATTACAAACAGCTCCTTTCAGATATCGCTGTCTTACTGCTACAAGCTCTGCTAAGTCAGCTTGTGGTGAGCTAAAGAATGATGTAGTCATTTTTATTTTATTTTTAAATATGCTCCCTGATGAAACTTTGAGTAAGTGGCTGACGGTATAAAACATGATATCACAGAGCTGTTATCTGATTCCTTCTGATGAATTTCAGCCGGGTCCCTCCGGTGCTCAAAGGGAGTCCACTCTGCATGAATTATTACCAAATATAATTTCAGCTATTAGTCCTCTCTCCTGAACATCTGAGCACGGAAAATATGGAATTAGAAAATTAATACCACTGAATGTCATGGCAGGATATATATATATATATATATAAATATATATTTTTTTCCTTTTGAGATGAGCGGATTCATTTTCATGTTCTCGTATTTCTGTTTCTTTGTATTCTGACCGCGTTTTTGACACATTTGTGTGTTAAGTTGGGCTCAAGCAGTTCTATTACCATACAGATTACCCAGTATGAGCTTTGCTGTGCTGAGGAACAGAATTAGCATTCAGGAGTGTTAAAGAATGTACAGAAGCAAAAGGAAAATGGAATGAAAAGGGATTATGTGTGTCTTGCTTCCCTCCTGTTTATGTCTCCAATCTTAACTAGGGTCAATGTTTTATCTAAATTGATTTCTTTAGGCTAAATGTTTGTGCTCTTCCTAGGCAGGACGGTTTAGTCGAACTACCTGTGTATGCTTAAACATTGCCTTTCTCTTATCTACGTCCTAGTGGAATGACTTCATCTGCTGTAACAACAGGACATGGACAACAAAAACCTGTACAGCTTTTCTCCAAAGGTCCACGACATAAACACACTGAAACAAACATCCAGATTACTGTATGAAGAAATCAGTTTAAATCAGATGAGGAAGTTCTCTGTAAACCTCGTAACACTACGGGAGGATATCATGTGTGTGTATGTGTGTGTGAACCTCTTCAATCCCCATTAAACGCATCAACTATACAGCTAACTTATTATACAAATAATGATGCCAAAGTAAATGTTATGTAATTTAATGATCAGGCAGTGTCAGATAAAGTTTTGGTTTTACATAAAATTGTGTAGTCATATTTCCCTTTACAATGATCATCTCTTTTTTTTAACTGAATGTAAATTATAAAATAAAAAAAAACAACAAACTAGCATCTGAGTACTGGGGTCATGTCAACATGGATTGAAATCTCTGATAAATGTTTTGGACACTTTGCTGTCAGAGGAATAAGGCTGCATCCACAACTGTCTTTAGTACCGTATTTATAAGCCGCTTTGAACAGCCTGATATGGCTTTTCTGTGGATTTTACTTCAACCACCGGGGGGCTCTTTAGCAGGAAGTGAATCACAAGAAGTCAAAATTGGAAATCAAAGAAGAAAATGCTGTTTTTCATTCATCACACAAAGGAGAAATGTTTTCAAACTCATTTCCCCTCATCATGGAAACCCAACACATTCTCACACCCGACTCGTCATATATTGACGAGTTGGGACGCCGTCTGACCATGCGTCACATATTGACGCGAAGGGTATACCCTTCGCGTCAATATGTGACGACTTGGGCAGGTTCCTTCACCGTAAAATTTTGACGATTTTGACGATTTTGGAAGGTCGCATGTTTTACATGGATTATTTACGCGAATGGTTGAATGAATATGTGAATGCCAAGTGGACTACAAAGCAGGGTGTTCTGGGTAAATAAAACCAAAGCAAATGCACGAGTCAAGCGCTAGTGGGAATGATGGCTTGTGGTCTTTTAACCAAAGACAAAAGTTAAGTACAAGTAGAAGGATGTTGCGTTTGGCCGTTTCCTTCAGTGGTTCTTGGTGCAGCGCCACCACTGGTGAGGAGGCGAATATGTTGATCAAAGGCTGTGGTTATTTTGACTCAGTGCAGTGAGAAAGAGAACCACACCAGATAAAACAGCAACATTTTGGTCCCAAGTCAAACCTGGACTACCAGACTATCAGCCTTAATTAAAGCAGAACTGGGTCTAGCCCAATTCTGTTGGTGTAACGTGACCACTGAGTGTATATGTCTTTAATATTCCACCTGAACCTTTACTTCTGGCTTTGCTGTCCTTATATTTCACTACTTTAGAACAAGTGAAAGAAACTCTGAGAGAAATGGAGTCTCTATATCTATATTGGTAAAACCTGCCAAAGCCCTGATATTTCTGTTAGTTCCAGCTTCACTGCTACCCCTAACCGTCATCTTTGGAGTACATTCTTGTTTCAGTCTTTTACTCTCTCTCTGTCTGACCTTACAGAAAATAAGTCATGTGGGAAGCTCCCACCTCAAAGTTCAGCCAAATGTTAGCAACAGAGGGAGGGAAGTTCTTCCAGAGGAGCACTTGTTCTCTCCACTCTTTGTCAAACACTTCTTTCTCCTCCCTCTCTTTAGTTTAACATTCTTCAGCTCCCAATAGAAGCTTTCTGGCAGACTTCTGGAGACTGGCGGCCAATGATGGCGGAGTAGTCTGATACGGCAGGATGCTGCGGGGAGTGGAGGCGGCTGAACAGTTGTCTGGCAAACCCAAACACCTGTATTCTGTCACGGATTTGACGGCTATTCCTCATCCCTCCATCCCTCTTCTCTTTTGCCTCCCTCTCCATCACTCACCTCACTCTGATCTCCCTGCCTGTCTGTCAGAGGGGATCTGTCAAGATTTCTGCTGCCAAGAGGTGTGTGCGTGTGTGTGTAGGCGAGTGTGGGTGCACGTGCAGTGTTGATGTCTAGGTGCATGTGTTTTTTCAAAGCACTGAATAGGGAGGCCATTTACTAGATGAGCAAAAGGAGTCCTTTTGAGAAGAGTGTCATGGTTTGAAAGAGCCCAGGTCTATAAGGAACATGTCGCTGAGGTCTTTGACAAATCTAATGTTTCTCTCTCTCTCTCTTTGGTCCTTTTTTCTCCTATTTTAATGATTATTTTCAGTCTAGCTAATTTTATTACTATGTCACACCAATGACACAGTGGCTGTATCTTCATTACAAATGTATGCAGCACTTTGTCGATAATCCGCTAATGTTGAAAAAAACAATTTTGAAATTCCAGTTCTTGATCGGTTGGTGATGCAAAAAAAAAAAAAGCTTCCATTGCAGTTTTGTCAAATAAACCAATTTCAATATGGCCAAAAGATCACATCATTCTAAAGCCAAAGCTTTTATTGAAAGGTGATTTTTTTTTTTTTTCAAAACTGTCATGCTTCCACAAAGCAAATTTATTTTCAAAATGTTAAACTGCACAATTATTTGGTCAGTAGCTGCATTTCCATTGATTTTATTAAGCTACACAATTTGACAAACCTATTCACATGTGATTTTAATTATGATTCTTATTTAATGTAAACACAGCCATTGCAAAGTTGTTGGTGTTTTTTTTTTTTTTGTTTGTTTTTTTTACTTAGCAGAATATCAAATAAGATTTGCTCACATTTGACAGTTTAAATGTTTCATTCAGGGAAACCTCCTAAACAGTGGTTGTTTGCAGAGGACTGAACCGTACTGCTGTCTTCAGAGCCTTGCCAAAGTGCACACATTTCATCATGTTACACTGACAAAATATATGTATTTTTTTAATTTAATTTTTTTAAAGAAAAATATTAAACTGGTTTGACCATCCATTTGCGTTAAACCCTCCCAGATCAGACCGTTCTCACAAACTGAGTGAATACTCAAAGTAAATACTTCTCAAATAAATTCTATTTTTACAACTAATCATGGATTCCTTTAAAATCCTTTTGACGACCCATTTTTAAGCCGACTTCATCCCAGGGCTTTCAGACTCCAGCCACCGCCGAGAACTTTGAAACCTTAAAAGTGTAAATGAAGAAGATGAATGGCACACCGTTTTGTCACTGTCATGGTAGCCTTTCCACAAGCCTCTAACCTCACACGGCGTGTTTTATTGCAATCAGTAACCATGTCTGCTTGCGCTGGAGAAAATGTGCAAGAAATAATGATCTGGTTGGTCTTGGGGGTCTGGATTGAAGTGTTCCTGTAAGAATTCTACTGGTGTAAGCAATTTATTTCTTAACACATAGTTCATATTGTTTAAGACACTCTATATTTCTGCCAAGTGTGATGCGAAATATGGCTTTAATACAGTATCTTGCACACCAGGGGACAGGGAAGTATTTCTATTCCCACCCCCCATCCATCCACTCACCAATTCACCAACCAAAAGTCAGACGAAGCTGAGCTTTAAGGGAAAAAGCTTGACATTGGTTTGCTGCACAGCACACCAGAGATGTTTCTGGGAGGGCAAAACACAAATGTTTGAAAAAGAGGTAAGAAGAAGAAAGTAAAGGTCTTCAAATGATAAATTCCCAGGTATCATTTGTATAAATGGAACTTTTAACTAGATTGGGAAAAAAAAAAAAATACTTTCTGGCCACACAAACCATGAGTGATGATCCACTTTTACAGTAAGCTAGCTGTCTGTTTTGAAAATCACATTTTCACAAAACCTGGCCCTGATGCTGGTTTTGCTGTGGTGTTTCTTGAAAAGTTGTGTGAACTTCAACGCGTCCCACGACTTTAAGCTGTTCTAAACTCAAGGCAGCCGCAGTGCAGGCAGCTAATGTTACCTGGTGTTGCTGCAAAAGAGCCAAGTTGGTGACAAATCAAGCCTAGCTGGATAAAAGCTCGCAGGCGTGATGTGTTTTTATGTACGGCGGTAAAAACAGTTTTGCACTGCAGGTCTTTTGTCCACAGAGATATAATTTTCACTTTCTGAATGCAAACGTTTCAAGGTAACTCCAAAAGAATAAAAAAATAAAAATCTAAACAGTAGTTTTAAGTTTTGGCACTTCCAGATATTCTTACTGTATAGTCATAGAGAAAAAAAAAAAAAAAAAAAAAAAAAAAAACAAGAACAGGAACCGTGGCACTCTTATTTCTACTACTCTGCTAAAAACCTATTCGCTAACAACTTCCTTAGATTTTTGGGTAAGTGACTCTCCATTTGTCTCCCTCTTTGTAGTAGAGGCGCTAAAGATGCCAGGTTAGAACAGAGAAAGGCAGAGAGGGAGAATGGAAGAGAGGGAGGAGGATGTGTTGGAGGTGATTGCTGGTGGGGCGGTTAAAAGCTGGGGGAGGGTTGAGTAAACAGGCAGTAATTAAGAGCAGAATATTCCATATCATTGCAGTTTTCATCCCACAAAGGACTACTTCACAAGCTTTTTTCTCCCCGCTTTCTCGACACCCAAAGCTAATTTTTCCACACATCAGCCACTCTCCACTGCCACTGTAGAGCAGTGTACAATCACTCTGTGTGTGTGTGAGACCGGTTCTGTGTGTGTTTTGAGGGCCCTGGGCATCTTTAATACCAATTAAGAACAGGGGCACAGAAACCAACCCCGCGCTGAACTGGCAAATGCTGACAGGGAGGAACTGAGAAAAGAAACAAGACAGGAAGGAGGGACAAATCTGCACACAGTATCTGGGTTACATTATTATCATCATCACCCAAAACACCAACTACCAGAGAACACATTTGGTTCTTTTGTATTTTGATTTTTTTTTTTTTTGGGAGGGGGGCTACAGATTTTGTAAACCGCTGTCTCAAGTCTCAATTTAAGCATTTTAAGATTTTATATTGTAGGACTACTTTGAAAAAAAAAATAAAACGCACACAAGTGTAAAGATAGATTAATGTATTGCAGAGGCTGAAGTGTGTCAAATGTGAAAACACCTTCTGTCTTCTTTTGGGTGCACATGCTGGTTTGGACTTGCAGCTGTAAATATTCATATTAACAAAATAATTTGCTACAAACCTCAACTCCCATCACACTGCATGTTACACTGCAAAAACACAAAGTCACCAAGTATTTCTTGTGCAAGTGCAAGTATTATAGTACACTTACAATTAGACAAAACTAACTTACAAGTAACTTTTCAGCAAGAAACAGGAGCTAGTTTCAGGTCAATAAATCCTTAATATTGATTTTAAAATGTTATAGTTCTACCGGTATATTTTCTTTTACTAACAACATGGAAAAAATGGCTTGTTGTAAGTGAAAAAGTTATCTTCCCACATATCCATAAAACAAACAAACAAAAAAAAAGTAAGAATATTGAGCCAGTAAGAAATGTATAAGACCTCAGTCCTCCAGCAATTTTATTTCTGGGTCCATGCAAGATGTACTCTCAAGTCAATTTTCTGGTGTAGATTTCTACCCTGGTAAACTGATTTGGCTCTGACTAGAGTAAGAGAACCAACAGGGTGAACCAATCAATTCCAGAAGAATTCGCTGGTTCCTGGAAAACTAGCCTGGGGAAAACCAGACCCTTGATTTGTGCTTTGCTTCATCCAGACGGACCACAACTCTAAAATGGTGCAGAAAAACAACGTGATCATTTACAACTTCTCCTTTTGTTTGCTAATTGGCCCACTTGAAATTCCACCAGAGAAATCCAACTCAATGGGAGAAAGCCTATGGGGAGCACTGACAAGATATGAGAATCGACCATAACTGGACAGGCTACTGGAGGAGGCTCCTGCAGTAACATGTTACCTCAACAGTGTTTATATTCACTCAGATACACTCAGTTGGGCTGTGGTTACCAGTAAATACTTATATTACCATATACTTTATAATGATGTAATAGTGTTGTTATATACATATGTTGTTTTTGTGGTTTCTCTGTGTAGTTTTTTTCTCTTTCTGCAGGTCTAGAGATAGACTTGCCTTTTGTTCTCTCTGTGCTTCTTTCTCTCTTTTATTCCTTTTTTTTCTTTTAGAAACATTTTCCCCACCTTTTTCATCTTCTTTTCTCTTTCCTCTCTGTGTCAAATTTGAAATAAACCCAAATAAATTTTTAATAACATAATATATATCATATATGGAGCGTCATGACCAAAGCCATAACGCTCTGCTTGTGAAAGTAAATCTGTTGAGCCTCACATTGACGCAGACAATAATTCTGAGTGTCACACTGCTGGTCAGAAGATGTAAAAAAAACAAACAATACTCATAATAGTTACCTGCAGTTGTTAGGTTCTTACTAACCCCCAAGAACCACTCAACATAAGACTACAGAAGATCTGAACTTTTCGTTAAACTAGTCAGAGTCAAATCTACTCTGGTATTAACAACTGAGGGTTAAAGAAAAAACCCTCCTCTTAGTACCAGTAGTCAAGGAAAAGTAATAGCTTTTGAAGATGTTCTCAGAAAAGAAATGTGTAATTTTAACCATTTTCAAACACCTGAATGGGATAAATGTACTTCAAGCTTCCTTTCATTGAGTGAAGAGTTGGAAGAGGGGAGAATCTCAGCACACACTCGTTCTTCCTCCATCATTTTCCATCAGGAATGTACGCTCCAAACATGACTGTTGCAGTATCTTGATATTCCACGCTGGACTGTCTCTGGAATTGTTTGCAACATCATGCATGATTTTGAAAAGGTTAGTGTGTACTTACTTTCTCTGCGTGTGTGTGTGTGTGTGCGTGTGTGTGTGTGTGTGTGTTTATAGCTTGGCTGCAGGATACTGTCTCAGTGTGTCTTGCTCTTGTCTGTGTAAGAACAGATGCTGGCGGCGAGCCCCGGGGCTGCCCTCAGGGCTTCACACACTTGGGAGATACATGCACCTGACATGCAACCATGTATGCACATCAACCACCTCCAAACCCACATACACACACACACGCACACACACACCCAAATAAACATCTACAACAACGGGGTCAAAGAACACATTCTTCTTCAATGCACCAATTTGCCTGGAACCTTTCCGATCAATGTGGAATAATGACAATTCCTTTAAAGAGACAAACAAATCCGTGTTACCTTGTCATCTACACTCACATAAGCATTCTGACGCCTACTGCCTTTCTGCCGTGTTTTCCTCCCTAGAAACACGTCTGCCCTGGCAGAGGATAAATGTGTTTAAAAATATTGAGAGGAGCTCTTAGCGCGACCTAAACACTTCTTACCAGGCGTTGTAGGTTCAGTCTAATTACCTGATGGAGTTCCCTACGTGGATTTCCTCGCTGTCTGTCAGCGCACTCATAGCAAGCCACTCATTATCACAGCCAGACCTGCTTCAGCTGGAGGTTGTGTTTTACATTCAACACCCTGAAGTGTCATTATGGCTGTCAAAGAAAGTCAAGTGGGCGACACACATGCATGAACACTATCCACACATTCTAAAGGAGCAGTCGAATGAAAGATCTGGTTTAAAACATCCATCCATCCATCCATCCATCCATCCATCCATCCATCCATCCATCCATCCATCCATCCATCCATCCATCCATCCATCCAACCAACCAACCAACACTACACTGTAAAACAATCTCTGTAAATTTCTGGTAAAAAATTGTGAGATACCAACAGTTACTTACTGTAATATCCAAAGCATTATTTTCCGTAGAAAATACATGGAATTACAATAACTCAATAAACATATAAGTAATTTTGAAATATGAAATATGAAATGTAGAAAACACAGAAATATATTGTGAAAATATAAGTAATTGTAAAATTCATAGAAAAATATGAATTTTTCTATGAATTCATGGTAAATTAACAGTACTAACCGGCCACAATTACTAATTTTTCTGATATTTTTATCTACAATGTAAAACCATAAACCAGACTGTAAAAGTAATTTAAGCCTGGGGTGCCCAAAGTGGGTCCTGGAGGGCCGGCCTCCTGTATGTTTTAGTTCTCTCTCTGGTTTAACATACCTGGATCCAATGATGGCTCATTAGAAGGTCTAAGAAGAACATTGACATGTTGAGGAAGTTGTTGATGCTACCAGGGAGAGAACTGAAACATGCAGGATGCCGGCCCTCCAGGACCCACTTTGGGCACCCCTGATTTAAGTGAATACTGAGTTTACATGATGTTCATGTAGTGCATCATTCTAACTTTTGCTTTGTTTCTGTTTTCCAGCAGAGAGGAAACGCCTGATTGACAAGGTCTGAGTCTCAAGCTCAACCTGTGACTGGGAAGAACATATTCATGATGCACACCATCCTGGGCAACGTCTGAACTCAGTGACTTGTTACTGTCAAACCTGAGCAAGAATCCATTTTCCCCATTCCCCACATGCTGTTTTTTTTTTTTTTTTTTTTTAGATCTCAGTAATTCTGTGAGGAAACTGGACAGGAAACAGAATCGGTTCTTTTTTTTAACAGAATTTTTAAATAGAAATTGTTTCTTTAAGTGGATTACTCGTAATCTGTATTGTTGTTTAATTTGGATTTATTTTCTTTATAACTTTTCATATTGAAATGTGGACAGATTACTCTTCTATGTGTGTTGTACTGTAATTTTTATTGTAAAATTCTGGAAAGAACAGCTACTGGTAATTTACCATAAAGTTTTTATTTTGTTTTCTTGTTTTTTTTTTTTTACAGTAAAATGTTAAAATATCATACAGCCCTGCCGTTTTTTTCACTTATATAGACTAATCTTTACAATATATGTGTTGATTTTATAGTAAGTTACATAGAAAAGTTTACAGTTCTCAACTGATAAAAGTCACAGTTGCCAAGATATTATACCTTAGGCAGTATGACAATGTTTCCTATGGCAAAACCACATTTTAATTTTTTATATATCACATTTTAGGAAATATATTATTTTACCGTATATTGGGAAATACACTAAAATACCGGCAGCTGTGGTTGCTAGATATTTACCGTATTTAACAAATACAGTAAAATACTGGCAGTTTTGGTTGCCAGTAGTTTACCGTAAATTAGAGCTGTTTTTTTTGTTGTTTTTTTTTACAGTGTACAGTATATAAAGAGAAAAGGCCTGTATTTGCTGGGATTACAGTAGGAAGTGACTGAGTAGAGTAGAAGATTTCTGGATGTTGGAGGAGTTTGTGAAAGGTTGACTGTTGGTCAGATCGACTGCTTGAATAGGATTTGAAGAATCTACAACAGTTGGATTTCTTCCCCAGTTTTCCTTCCTCGCTCTTTTTTTTTCATTGCTCTTTAAAGATGCAGTTGGTAACTTTCTTTTAAAAAACAGAGTTTTACATGTTTCCTAAAACTGTCACTATAGAATATGAGACATGATCTGTGAAACCCCCCCCCCAAAAAAAAACAGCTCCTCTGCCTTCTCCCTGTGTTCCTACTGCCATCTGCAGAAATGCCCTGGTCAGAAACAACCAATCAGAGCCTGGAGAAGGGTCACAGTGCTGTGTACAGGCTAGTTAGAATGGCCATTGACACAGTTTTTCTGTAATGTTAGGTTGTATCTCTGCTCATTGTGAGACTAGACCTTTGTCGAATTATGTTAGTCACTTTAAATGGGGTGAATATTTAGGCAATCACTATTTTTATGTTGCATATTTTGATTTGTCATTATTTTGTAAAAATCTATTTTCCCTAGGTTTTGAAAAACAAACACCCTTGTTACCGGGTAAGTGTGTGCAACATACCAGGCCAAGACACAGCAGAACACTGTGTTAAGAGCAAGGACTGCTCTTAAGTTGCATTTTATATTTTACAGCACTTTATAATTTTACAATTTATAGCATTTTATATTTTATATTTTATTTTATCTACAACTAGTTGTTACTGTGTCTTGTCTTTATGCTGCAACTGCAAAGTAATTTCCCTGCTGGGATGAATAAAGTACTTCTATTCTATTCTATTCTATTCTATTCTATTCTATTCTATTCTATTCTATTCTATTCTTTTCTATACAACATTGATCCTAGCATACATGCTCTATTCAGAACATGAGCACATGTGACAGTTCAGGGTATCCCTTGCATCCCCCATCACTTTCAACAAATCGGCATATGTAGCAAGATGGGGAACAGTGACAGCTGCCTTGCTGACAGTTTCTATCATTTTGTTTGATTTTTCCCAGTTAAGGAGACAGGACAAGATCTGCTGCTGCAGGTGGCTTTTTGAAGTGAGACAACAGCCAGTGGCCATTTTTAGGCTTGTCCTTTTCCTGCTGTTTACACAGCACTAACAGAAAAAAAAAAAAAAAAAAAAAACATGTTTGGATTTTTTCATTTCTAGTAATGCTGTGATGAAACATATGCCTCAAAATATTACCCATAAAATCATACTGTTTACCTTTAAAGCAGAAAAAAAAAATAAAACAGGGAAGGGGGAAAATAACAGCATAGAGTATTTGAGGCAAACGAAATAAGAAAAGCGGTGAGAGATGGTGGAAAGGTGAGGTGATGGGAGGAATGATGGCAGCGTACGGCAGGAGCATATGTCACATCGTATCAGGCGACAGGACGAGTGAAAGATTCAGTATTGCCTTTGCTGTGTTAGGAAATCACAAACACACCAGTGTGACACAGACGTACACACCATCACACAAACATGAAGTCGGCCCAGCCAAGCTTATCTGGCTCTCCACGGCTGCGCGGCCTCCATGCAGAGCAGCCGTCGCTGTCGGCAGAGGCCCGGATCATTTTGGACAGTATCATTAAATGCCATGTCATTACCCGTTATGGAGTAGTGCTCTCAAATCCCGCGTCTCCCCCAGGGATGGCAGAGCCCATCTGATAGGTATGAAGGAGTGTGTGTTTGCGCGCATGCCGGCGCGTGTCCGCATCACCCCGCGCGGTGGAGTCTCGTTGAAAGGGGGTTTGATGCAGGCAGGCGGAGACAGAGGCGGAGGGCACAGTGTCGGATACGGAAACGGGATGGACGGGGTTGAGAGACGAAATTGGCATTAAATTTCAGACGCGGAGCGCGGATTGACTTTGACTGCGAGTGCAAAGGGGGCTGTTAGCTTATCTTTAAGGCCGTGTTTGTCACAGAGCTGAGGGCAGCTCTGCCAGACAGGCCGGCAAAAAAAAAAAAAAAAAAAAAAAAATCCAGGGGAGAGCCGAGTGGAGCGTGGGCTGAACGATGTGGATAGGTGAAGGCTCCCAGTGGGACTCCTCGCCTGAGCTGGCGAGCTATGCGGAGGAAGAGGAGTGGAGGAGAGCGGCTAAATTGAAGGTTTATTTATCCAATTCGCTGTCAAGGTTGGGTTGTCGGCGAGCTGTCCTGTGTGTGTTCACAAAATGCCAAAATTCAATGAATTGCTAAAAAAAAAAAAAGGAGGGAAAGCGCAAGCACTGAGGAGAAGGGTGTGTGTGTGTGGGGGGGGAATCAATGACCTTTGGTTGCGTCAAGCTTCAAGCTGCCAGTAGCTCTTAAGGCTGTCCTTACCGGCCATTATGGTTGCCTTTTAAAAACAAGGCAAGAAAGAGAGGAGCTGTCAGGCTATTGTGGTCTACACTGACACACACACGCACACACACGCCCGCACTCAGAAACCAACTTGCACTAACAACTACACACACAGATGAACTGATATTTAGCTATTTAATTGTAGCGTTAAAGCATTACCCTAAAAGAACACTTGCGTTTCTTGTGTTTGCCACGTTACCATGGTTATACATGATAAAGCATGTGTAATAAGTACATGTACTTGAGCTTCCAGCTTATTTTACATGCTACAGTGGCACAGCAGATTCAGAAGCCGACGCCAGTGCCACTCATCACCGATGATTATGTTCTTTCGCATTTCCCCGGAAAAGATTGGAATGCATGAAAGATCGGCCATCTTGGTTCAGCATGACCGCTCCTGGAAATGCAGCTTGAATAGAATGGAAGCGTTTTGATGTAGGCCATTAATCAGTTGGGCTGCAGCTTTAAGTTGCTAGTGTTGGTGTTGCTGCAGTGTAACAGTGCACTCCTTTCAAGGGACTCCCCCCCCCAAGCTTCCCTCCACACACACACACCCTGCCTCCCCATCAAAGTTTTGGAAGGCCTCTGTCAACGTGAAAAGAACATGACCTTTAAGATTGTATCAGCATGTTTGCTGGTGCATACACAGCCAAGTAAAGGGTTCAGTGGCCCTTTATAAAAAAATAAAAAATAAAAATGGGTGCAAGAACATAAGAGAAAAGACGCAGTGAAGAAGGAAACTGGCAGTTTGCTCAGAATGCTGTTTGTCGAAGAAAGCTATTTCTTGAAACTAAGGCGTTAGGAAGTTTAAACCCACAAACTGGAGGAGGGAACTTTCCTGAAAATTCATTCTTTTTCTAAAACTTCTATTCTTGTGGATTTTTTTTTTCTTACTGAAAAACCTGCTGGGAAATGTTATGAATCTTGATCGTCAATGCTTTAAAGTGAGAGTTTTACAGAGTAAATAAACAATCCAGATCCTCTTCTCTGGCCGTACTGTGTTTTTGTGTGGGCGTGTGTACGCGTGTGTTTGTGTGTTTATGGAGTGTTATGAAGAACTGATAGAGATGTGATGGTGGTCATCAGTCAACTCCTACACTCTGTCTACAAGACAGTTAACAGTATGCTCTGTTGCACACAAATACATACAGAGACACACTGACATGGTGTCACGGTGTGCAACCACGTCGCCTATATTAGTAAAGTGTAAAATAAATGATAGAAAAAAACGTAACATATTTTTAGGAGAACTGGTTTCTGTAGTTTACTAGTGGAACCAAACAAGGAGGCAGTGGTGACTGGTGAACAAAATGTCAGGTGAGCCAATAGATTTCCATTCCTGGTCCAGTGTAAGCATTCAAATGAACGGTTGGAAAATGATTACATGTCCAGAGTAATATAACGTTCTTCATACAGCAATTTAAAATAAAGCTAAGAATTAAATTAGCTAAGAGTAAAAGGTCTGTCAACAGCTAACTGAAACAGACTCAAAAATGTGAAAAATGACAAACTTATGTACAATTCTCTAGAACAGTGGTGTCCAAAGTGGGTCCTGGAGGGCCGGCATCCTGCATGCACCCACTGTGGGCACCACTTCTCTAGAAGCTTAACTGAACAGACAACAGGCTAAATTCTATAGGAAGTGAAATTTAGACAAATATATTGATATTAGACAGGAGAGTAACAGAGAACAACATGCTAAAAATGGATTGAACAGTTGTAACAACTGAAAAAAGTGCATGGGGCAGGGGGCACAGATACTGGAAGTGCCGGGAGCCCTACTGTATCAAATTGACAGACGAATAATAAAAAGTTTTCCCCTCTGAGGTAAAAAGAAAAACCCAACAAAACAAACAAACAAAAAAATAGCTGCCAGTTCAGGAGGGAGGTTATGGTTGACTCTGTGGGCAGGCAATGCCCCCCAATGCCATCCGGCCTGTCACTCTAGACCAAGTTTTGAACTCAGAGAACATTTGTCCAGTTGAAGTGATCTGAAGTCCACAAGACTCTGAATGATGATCTGAGCAGTCGTTTTAGTGGGAGGAAATCCCACAGAATGCATTCCTTCTTCACCAGACACCCACCGAGTCCTCCACAACTCTTCAACTTCAATTATTCCAGATAACGAGAGGATTGATTGACTGGTTTACCTCATTGATGTACTCTGCATAAAGTTGAAAATATCTACATGAGGCCAGGTGTGTGAATTGCAATCTGTCAGAATGACAGATGGCTTTCAAATTGTTCCATCAAGGTTTAAAAAAACAAAGACGGAAAATATTTAGATAACATGACTGCTGGCATATAGTGACAGGAAGTTCTTTCTCCCGGAGCTGCTGCCTATGGCCTCACAAAGTTTCTCTTGCCGAAACTCCTCCTCTTCCTCCACCAAGAAACTGAAAGTGTTTCAATACAGCACTAAGATTTGTAGCTTTTAATCCAGCCTGTTTCTTCTCTACATAGGTCAGTCCCTAAGGGCTGGGGTCCCTGCAGGTGTAATAGGTTTCACCTGACATTATGTGCCAAATTAACTGCCACATAAAATTCAAGTTTACCGTTTTTAGCAAGACAAAATGTGGGAAAGTTTAAAGGATGCGCATACAAAACACTGCAAATCTAAACATCAGAATACAAGACCAACAGAAACTTTAAGTATTAACAATTTGATAAGTTGGAAAACAAACAAAATTGTCATATAAATGCCAATTCCTTCCAGTTCATGTGGAGGTGGATCACCAGTAGCCATGTTTCCATTTTGAACAGGTCATTTCAGCAGATCTGTTGGAATGAACTGTGATGTCTGAGAACACATTACATTTCACCAGGCTCCCATAACAAACACCAGCTTTACAGAAGCGTCTGAAATGTGTGCAGCTTATCTCCTCTCAACATTAGAGATTAGTTACATTAACACATTGTTCCTGCACTCCCTGTGGTGTTCGGTGGATTATTTAAAGTGCAATGCTGGTTTCCTTTCGGTTTTTCATAAAGATGGGTCTCTATTTCTTTTTTCTGGATCTGAGCTCATTTCCCTCAAGCCTACTGTGATTACAACTTCTATTTTCTCGTGACATTCTCTCCCATTTTCAGTCAGCGCTAAGGAGGGATCATACAATATCTTCAGCGAAAAAATTTACTGGGATAAATATCCCAGGGCAACTACGACATCTGCTTCTTCCCTTAACTTTTGCATCTCCAATTTGCATTGGGCAGTGCAGCGGGTTGTCAGGAAAAGAGAAGGAAAATAAAATAAATGAGTAGCATGCGCTTCCACATACCATGCATCCCCGAAGCAATTATATGATGAAAATACATGGCACATTCTCACTGTTTGCCCCAATGGCATTTAAACAACCAGTGTGTACTGTTTATTGTTGTCTTCCTGAAAATATGAACAGTAAAACCAAGTCAATGTGCCTCTCCGTACAATATTCATTATAAAGTTGTGCTCTGGAGCCAAATTAATGTGGGATCTGTGCAGGACGACCCACTTTCATTCCAGAAGTAAAGTAAACGGGTCATTCCAAACTAACAGCATCTACAAAAGATAAATTCTTTACATGCTAAAGATCTCCTCTAGTTCTCAACATACTTTACCTCATTTGCATTTGCATGTTTTACTGCAAGTAAACCAGCAATTTTATACGTCACATTCTAAAAAAACAAAAAGATGGATTATTGCTTTGGGGTCTGGGCACCTCCCCCGCTAAATAACACCAACAAAAACAAGTAGAGGAGCCGCTGTAGACCTTACAGAGAAGGTAAGGTCTACCTTGACTCGCCATCCCAGTTAAGGTGGGATGGCGAGGTTCTTTCAAGAAGGCCTGCCTAAGCAAAACATATTTTGTATTGAAGGTAGTAATTTATGGAAGATGAGAAACAGGACTATACTTTCAGGTTTTGAGTGACAATTGAAGTTGTGGCTCAAAGCTCACCTGTCTACATAGGTGTTTACTAAAGTCCTGTTTATGTGTAGGAATTTTGGCCAGAAGCCAAAGCCTGCAGTGTGTTGCTGCAGAGAGAGACGTTTGGTGATCCAATGTTAGATAAATAGAAAACAAGAGAGGAATGTAAATAAAATACTGTCACAGCAAAGGCATTACTGGGTTTTAAAAGACTTTTATAGTGGCTTCTGCATTATCAATTCTTTTTCTAAATATAGGTCATAATAACCCTTCTGCTGTTAATGAATTTAAAAGTAAACAGCTGTTTTTTTTTTTTGTCACAGTTCAATGTCACAGTAGACATTAAACTGTTTCCAATTCTGCAATAACTGTTTTTGCAAATAAAGTTAAAGAGGAAATCGGAGCAAACAGCAGAAAAAGTATGCTCTTAACCTAATAGACGACAAAAAGGAAAACAGAAAAAAGCTTTTTTTTTTTTTAATCATTTGAATTTTATAATGCTGAAGTTCTCTTCACATGGAAAAAGGACTTTCATAAATTTTTAATTATGTAAAGGCCTCCATCCCTTTTAAAAATTGCTACTCTTAATGGGTTTCTTTCCTAAATTTCTTGGTTTTTCGACCTCACATTAATACTTCTTAGTTTGCCTAACCAATAATGCAGCAAGAATGCTACACAGCTAACTATTTGAGTAATTAATGACTCAACTAGATTCAACTAGTGCTGACACAAAAGAACAATCAGGACAAATCACTACTCTGGAATTATAGGCCAATCTCCTGTGATTAATATATATATATATATATATATATATATATATATATATATATATATATATATATATAACAGTATAATGCTGGCAGAGCATTATACTGTAAAATACAGTACCTACTGTAATCAACTTTAAGTATATTACTGTCACAAAAGAAATCTTTTGATTACAGCACATTACTGTTTTATCAGATTTATAGTAGATTACTGGCAGCTGTGTAGTATATTACAGTTTTTCTATGGTATCATTACTGTTGAATTCACATACAGCTTACTACTGTAAATTTTCAATACAAAATAGAAACATAAAAAAAAACACTTAGAAAATGTAAGTTCCATCATGTCAACCAACATTTATTTAGGAAAAAAAGCACCAACTCAAACATTGACTCATACACAGTCTTTAGTGGGCCATAATAAAGAAGAAGGTTTTGAAACAACAACGTATGTGTGCCTTAAACCTAAACCTTTTCTACAAGTATGTTGAGGGTAAACTGTCCAAAGTAAGTCGTATTCTGGAAAAACAGTAAGAAAATCCCCATCTATTTTGTTAAATAAATTTCTTATTAACTGATTTAAAGAGTTTTTGAATAAAGCATGAAGTGTGGCCTTTTGATTAGTCTGAAATAAAATAAGTATGAAAGAAATTATGAAATAATGCATTGTACAACTCAGCACACTACTTTTTCAATACAAAATACTACTTTTAGTGGAAGTGAGGAACAATATGATGCAACATAAAACAAATGAAACATTTAACTTTCAATCTAAAGCATAGAAAAAAATAGCAAATTTTAGTTTGATAAAAATTTAAATGAAACATTTAGACTTGAATTTCCTTTAGGGCAAAATCAGAGCTCCAACTTCAAATGATAAAACAATGAAACAATATTTGACAACACACTGCCAAGATAAGTTAAACATTGTGGCTGTACAGTCAAAATTACAAATTATATCTGAAGAACAGAAAGTGGGACCCTTAACAAAATTTATGCTATAAATTAAAAGAGATGTCTAAGATTATACTGACCTTTAAACCAAAAAAAATCTCTCAAGAACACTCCTGTTCAGGGATAAGTTGCCTTCATGCCTGTATAGTTTTTTGTTTGTTTGTTTGTTTTTGCGCGGAGGGGCAACAATACTTATAGCCTGGTTAGAAAGTTCTCACTAACCTATAAGAAATTCCACTCGAAGTCCATGAGGTTTTTTAGCAGAGTTGAAACACGGGGGTTGACAGTGACCAACTTCTTTTGAACAGTATTTCCTGTCCTCTTGGAGACGATCTTGCCACAGCTGGCCTTGGTCCCTCTTTCAGGGTTGATATCAAGAAAGCGCCTGAAAATGCAGTAATTTCAGATTAGCATATGATGCTTAAGGAGTTAGGGTTTAAGGTGTGTTAGGTGGGAAAAGGGGGGGACGGACAGGCGGACACAAACCTTACCTCTGGATGAATTCAAGTGTACAAGCAGCCTCTTCTTGATATTGTAGATTAAAGATGTAGTACATTGAAAACAGTGCAGCAAGCCCTGTCACAAAGGTTGGTTGAATGCCCTCACATACAATATGGCTCTCAAGACTGATCATCCAGTGCCCAGCAGTCACATGGTCTTTTCCACCTGAAAAATAAAATTAAAAAAATTATAACAAGTATTGTGACTTCTACAAATTACCTTTACCATTATTTCTAAAACAACATTCATTTAAAGATATTGTGTTTCATGCAATACAAATAAATCAAAACCTTGTGTCATCTGCATGTTATTGTATCGTATTGTCGTGAAAATCTTAAACCACAATTAGTTTTGTTTTTCTTTGCAAAGTTATGGCCATCTTTATTCATTCTCCAGTTAGGTCATCTTTCTTAACATTTCTACTGACAACCTAAGAACGTATGAACTAAATCTTAAAAAAAAAAGAAAAAAAAAGACGTTTCTACAGGCAAATAACTAAGTAACAATGAAAACGGATTACTTTAATTAATTACCTTCTTATCTACAAGATATATCAAAAAATGTTATGCTAGCTTCCTTATTACAGCATGAAAGATTAACTAAGCTAGTTAGCTACTAAGTTAACTAAGTTAGCTTTAGTAACTTTAAGCAGTACAGTCTGCTTAAAAATGACAACTGTATGACAACATCATCTAACAAATAAATTATGCTCCAACTTACCGGATTGGCTCATAAAATGCAGGATTCAAATGGATAGTCCTTGTAAAGAAAATTCTAGAGGTTGCTTCCACATGTCACAACAACGTGTCTTCTTGTGAAATACAGTAGCGTTCTGTTTAAAGAGAGTCTCCTTGCCGTTGAATCTAACATCATTCCCAAAATGCAATGCTACTCACAGTATATTACAGTATTTTATTAAAAACAGTAATAATTGCCCAGAATGCATTGTTTTTCACGGTGCAGTACCGTTTTCAATAGAAACAGTATGATACTGTTCAGTTTTGGCCGTTTTTATACAGCAATTTGTTACAGTGTATATATATATATATATATATATATATATATATAAAATGTTGGTGTTTTTGTTTACTCTTGATAAATCATTAAATTGTGACCTGATGTGTCTTTTCAGGACCGACAAGCTGCAGTGCCCGGCCACTCCTGCACGTCTCACTGTCAAATCCTGCCTTGCCTTTGACCTCTCTGCCCAGAGCTGACCCCATGCCTGAAGTTCTGTACATTCACCCGTTCACACTGTACCTATGTGTATGCTTTTATTGTTTGGCTCCTGCCGTGTTTCTGTAACCTGATGGAGGAGGGGCGACTTTAATTCTTAACTTTCCACCCCCAAGGTAAGACTGAGAGGATAAGAGAAGAATTTACCTAGGTCTCAGTGTGTGCTGTGTGAGTGTGTGCAGGGCGCTCGTGTCAGTGCAGATCTTGGGTTTGGCCATAGAGAATGAATGGGTTTAGTTCTGCGGCCAGACAGAAAAATCAATGCTTCATATGAGGAGGCTGCGGGGGTTAGGCCTCCGTGTTCATGTCAACAAGGCTATTGGTTTTCTTAATACTCCAAAGTTGGCGTTTCCCCGCTTCGGGAGGGCTGCTGAGGTGACTTGTGTGGTCAAAGCTTAACAAAGGGATCCTGCCTTCTAGCCCTTGCTGTACACTCCAGCAGAAGGAAGCCGAGCCAGGATTAATTACCAAGTGTGCCGCCTGGATATTAGTTGCTGTTTTCTCCTATTGTCACATGGCACTGCTGGACTGATGCTATTGGAAGGTGTTTGTGTGCTGCAGAGCACTGGGCTAATACTGTTAGAAACAGTAACATGGTTAGGTGTAATAGCAGTGGAATGATAGTGTGGCGTTTTCTCTGCCCCTCAGTCTGGCTTCAGTATGGTTCATTAACTATAATAATAAATCATTACGGATCTATATAGGAATCTAAATATAATAACAGAAAAATAGAGAATCTTTGGAAAAACTTTTTTTTTTTTTTTTTTGGTACATGTCCTGCCAAATGAAAACCAAAGTCATTTCAAGGTAATTATACAAACAGTTCAAATTCTAACTAATTGCATTTCAAGTTACTGTGAGGGTTATATTCAATCTAAAGAGAGCAATAAGATCCAACTAAAATTATATTCCACAAAATTCACACTAAGGCAAAGTACTAAAAAGATTCTCTCCTATTTCTCATCCTGATTAAGCACCTGGCAACAGTAGAGAGTAATTATTTCAATTTAACAGGAAAAAAAAAAACAAAAAAACGAATTATATTTAGGCTCAGTCCAATTTGTACAGACCGAATAGAGGGTTAGAGGACAGGAAAGAGAGAAAACAGAAACACAAAGCTAGAAACAGTAATAGCATATAATGTTATCAAGAATAAAGGAAAATAAATGTTCTAAGTGCATCTGGTCATCCAGCAGTCTGGAATGAATAAAAACATAACTAAATGAATAGCCTATTACACATAATATAACTGCCAAATTAGAAAGTTTCAGGTGTTACATTATAAATAGACATTGTATCCGCCTTCCTAATTAATACACGTCCCTGACTTCACAGAAGAGAAGTTTGATGACTGAAGCTTCCAAGCCAGAGTGAAGTTCTCTGTCTGGTTAATATGTAAGAGTAGGTGGAGCTGAGCACTGACTCCACGGTTTCTCACACTTACATTAGAAGCAGAAGTCAAATCATCCATGAAAATCTGTTTACTGCTGACTGTAGTTTTCACCAAAGCTGCTTCAAATAGACAAGAGTTTGTTTCCATGTGGGCATGTGTGAAGGCTCATCTGAACTCTGGTCCATCCAAACAATTCAACCTAACGTCCAAATGAACGCTGCTGCAGTTTGTTTACAGAGGGAAGGCAGCCAGACAATCCAGAAAAAAAACGGCAAAACAAAACAGAAAGTGGCACCTCTTACGCATATGATTTTCAATCGTAGGTGATACAAAAAAAATAACATAAAAATCATAATTTCAATTTCTTTTGTCTTTTCTCTGAGCTGCTGTATTCCTCTTCCTTATACTGAGCAACATGCTGGGTCACTACTGCTCATATAGATCAGCTGTTCTACGTTCAGCAGTTTTGTCCTCTTTCAAAAACGTTTTCTGAAAGTGAAGCAGACAAAATGAGGGTGTAAAATGTTTCCACGGAACAACTCAGATTCCGCAGAGTTGGGTCACATCAAGAGCGTAGTTATAGGGCTTTCAGGGAATCGTTCACAGTCATGTAAAACATTGAGTGAAGGTCAGCAGACAAAGCAGATGCCTCATAAACGTATTAAGCAGCAATACTGGCACTTGATGGAGGTAGATATGGGTCTCTCCCTTTAAGTATTAATACTTAAGTATATATATGGTGTGTATGTGTGTGTCTGTCTTCATCCTCTGTAAAAACCAGCTCTTTTTAAAGCCTTTTCTACTCCACTGTACACTGCCCATCTGTGGTGATGATACAAAGGAAGCGGCATGTTCAATGGTGGTGTGAGGCTATTACTTAAAATTTACATATGTTTATGTCTATGCTTGTACTTGCCAATTTTGTATGTATTTGTTCAGATAGTATTATTACTTTATACTTAAGTATTAATACTTATATTAAGGACTAATACTTAATATAAGTATCAGTGCTTATATTAATACTTATCAATATACATTTTAATATTAGGTATTACTAATACTTAATAAAATAATCAAAGGTACTTTTTACCTCTCAATATTGAAGTTGATACTCTGAAATATTTCAAGTATTAAAAAGTCAAAAAGTTTGACTTTTGATTCAAGTTAAAAACAACAACAACAACAACAACAACAACAAAACAATTCATAAGGTACCAAACAGTTTTTCAGAACTAAAAGTAAAGTAATTGCCTCTCTGTATAAAAGGGTTAGAGTTATCTAATCAGGAAGCCCGTTGGTTGATTGGTTGGTTGGTTGGTTGGATGGATGGATGGATGGATGGATGGATGGATGGATGGATGGATGGATGGATGGATGGATGGATGGATGGATTGATGGACGGACGGACGGATGGATGGATAACCTTGTTCTACCCTGGCCACAGTCCATGTAATACCACTGGAAGACCTGTGGGTATAATGTAGTTCAAACACACTTATGAAGCCATTAGGAAAAACCCTGTAGGATGCATCCAGAGTAGGATTGATGACCCTCTTAGACAAACCAGGAATGGTAACAGATCTGGGATAACCAATGGTAAAGCTCTACCTGCTATGTTGCACGTTATCTTGTGAATGTCAACTGTAATGCTGTTTGTCACCACAAAATCTCAACCTAAAATGATTAGCTTCATCCTCAAGTCATACTGTTTCTGATGACTTGAGGTGTGTGGCCGGGTGAGTGTTTGTGTGTGTGTCATGGGCTTTCTGCAGTAGTTAGAGTCATGTAAATGGAGCAAGGGGGTCCCTTGTGACCCCAGATAGAGGGACTAACCATTTCCCTGTGTAGAGCAGACCTCACTAATGACTGAGTCCCAGTGTCAATGGAAGCCCCTCAATAACAACTGATACATACATTTTCTCTACATCAACCACTCATGTAACGTCACTAATGACTCATGACAAGCTAAATAACCCGAATTATTGAAGCGCACCTTTGAAAGTGTAACTTTACAAACCACAGCCCATATGACCGTTACTGTATTATCTTCATTTCTCTTTGGAGGCTGGTGTACATGTCTTTCTACTGCTGCTTTAAACTTAAGTGTAGTTAATAATTGTGAGTTTGTGTGTGCAATAATAAAACATTCTCACATGCAGTTTTCATTACACCAGTCCTGAAGAGGAGTAACCTTTTATTTCTGCAGATTTTTTTACGATCCTGCCGCGCTCAGGCACACACTTGCACACATAGCAGTTGTTAGCGACGCCGGCCTATGGACAGCAAACCTATAGGGAGCGGTCTGTGGGCTGGCGAAGGCAGGGCAAACCCGGCCATTGAGCATTGCTCACCCAGAGCAATCGGATGAAAACGCAGTGCAGATGTAATTTGTTTTCAATGGCTGTTTCAAAAGAATAATTGTGGTGACACTGGCTGGTCGATAATATGGATTTTTGTTTTCAAGTGTAGTGTGTGTGTGGCGCTAAGAGAGCATAGGAAATACAAAGCTGTGGACCCAAATACAATAAAAATGGATTGTGTATGTGTGTGCGGGCGTGTGTGTGTGTGTGTGTGTGTGTTTGTAAGGGTATTTGCAGGTGTGGTAACCATCACTTGGCCCCAGACATCAATGGAAGGATTACTAAATGTGTCCTATGGGCTTGCAATAGGCTGATATTCCCTCCCTCACTGTTTGTCTTTGTTTCCTCTTTTTATTTAAGGGAAAAACACAGACTTGGTCTGAATACACTCACTTAAAATAAAACACAGCACACTGTGCAGAGTAAAAAGTGAAACTAATCACTGCACAGGAAAATCTGTCAGGGATGGAAGTCCCACACACAGACTGAGACAAAGCATCCCTACCAGGAAATAAAATACACTCATACTCAATATTCATCTATGAACCATTACCCAGCATTCCAAAAATATGAAAATGCAACATATGTAGACTACAGCCTGAACATTGACTTACACCTGGCAAAAACGTTTCTTCTTATGACAATGATTATTTCAGATTTGAACTTTCTTAGTAACATTATACTTATATACAGCAGCACTCTCTCCATGAACAATGTAACACAGAATTCAGATCTTTGAAGCTGTAAATTTAATTGTGCCAAATCCAGCAATTACAGGATGTCAAACGTTAAGCTTTGCCTTTTAGAGGGAAAGCAAACAAAGATACAAACAAGTTTTCTGTTCAGCCTGCAAAATGCAGGAGAAAATAGTTTGTTATTGCAAATATTTTTTCAGGGGTGCATATGTAGTAGTCTTCTTATAGACATACATTTCAGTTTCTAAATTACTTTTAATTTGAAGCTTAAAGTATTTCCAATTCCTAAATATGCTTTCTCATTTCTAACTTGGCGCCTCCATAATCCCAGTTTGTCTAAATGCACCTGGCAGTTTAGGCAAACAGCATGGTGGGTCCGGTCGCCCTGCAGTGTCAGAAACTGATTCAAGGATCCATAATCCTGTTATTACACATTGACTTTATTGAATTAATAGCACAGGTTGAATCCAAACGAGGCAGCAAACTAAACTGACCATGACAGTTACAAAGTGAAAAAAAGATGACCACCTACATTCACACACTCCTGGTGTGAAGCTGAAGCTCACTGTGAAGCATTTGTACTCTGCTGACTTTGCTAATCCTTAAATCATCATCAAATTTCAAAACTACATAAAAGGTTCATTATTGAAGACAATTAATGTTGAAGCAAAAGTGAACTGCAGCTTCATTTTTGTGATTATGACCTTTCAGCCTGGTATTTCTCAACTAACACAATTATACTGTTATTTGTTTTCCACTGTGCATCAGCAAACAATACACATAATTCATCAAAGTAAACCTTTTTTTTTGACAGCAGATTTGTCACTGCTGATTTAAAAACTGGAAATTGCAAAACTGTGGTTTTGGTTCTTTGTATTGTAATCTATATTCTTATTTCTATTTCTTATTTAGGTTCACAATTCTGCGACAGACTGGTGACCTGTCCAGGGTGACCTCGCCTCTCGCCCGGAGCGTAGCTGGAGATAGACACCAGCAACCCTCCTGACCCCATTAGGGACAAGGGTGAACAGAAAATGGATGGACGGTTCACAAATGTTGAGAAGTGTAAAGTTAAAGTCTGCACAATCATGTATGTGCACAATATATTGGATCCAAATTATCTTTGCAATATCAGTGTGTGAAATCCCTCGCTGTTTTGAGGGACATTATGTTTCCAGCATCAAGTTTTTATAGCCTGTATGTTGGCAATACAGTTGATAATTTGAATAGACTAACTGCCTGTAGTGCACACAGTGCAGGTATATTTTGAGTGGCTGTCTTACTAAAGCTCAAAGAAGATGGAGGGAAAAATGTTTTATGTAAAAAAAAAACGACAAAATGTTCAATTAAATAATTGCCATTCCAATCTTACACCAATAACGTTATAATTATATCATTGATGTGATATTATTTCTCTCTGTAATTTGGCCCAGTGGTAGCTTGTCATTCACACAGCAGCTTCAAAAGTACTCTCTCCTGTGTGTGGCTCTGCGGTTAGGGCTGAATCGCTGCTCATCTCCCCTCACTCTACAATCGTCCTTCCCTCCATTGTAATCCTCTCCTTGGGCACATCTCAACCCTCTGCTACCTGATAATGCTCACTTTGACCGTTTGCCAAATCAGACGCTGCTTTGCTGGAAGATTGCAGAGATTCTAATTCGTCAAAGGAAGCAGAGGTGTGTCTGTATGTGTGAGTGTATGGACATTGGCTGGTTTATTAGAGGGGTAAGATTCTGTGATATTAAATGACTGAAGGCAGACCTGGATGGCTCACCTGGGTTTGCTGGAGAGGGAAATACAGTAACAGGCCATTATTCCTCTATAGTTCAAGCCTCTGCTCACGCTCTCCAGTTCACCTCCCTTCTCTCCTCCTCCTATCTCCATTCACTATTCCCTTGCCGCGGGTGGTCACCGGAGACCAGGCTGGTGCTGATTTATTCCCCCTCTCTCCTGTCCTCTGCCTCACTGCTTCTGCAATGGAGAAATTTCCTTTCTCCATTTCTCGCTGCTCAGCAGCAGCAGTGGTACTAAGGAGGGGAAAGCAGAGAATGAGAATAGGTGGACCAACATTACAACATCTACCTCCCTAATCCACTGTCCCATGCTCTCTACTCCCACCAGGCAGCTTTTCTCTCCACAGCAATGTCTTTTTCAAAGGCAATCTGGATGTGGTGGATACAGAACAAATCTATAATGGTGGATAGCAATGTGTCTCTACTGATATCTGTATTTATGGGAACAAGTTCCCATTTGTTCCCCCCAACTTAAATATGATGAGACTGCAGACAATGAATCAGGGCCATAAGCTCACATGGTTACTAATGTGCATGTTCACATTGTGGCTGACAATTAAAAGCCACAAGTCATAAAACCCACACACCAGATGTTTCATCCACCGTGCAACAATCTTTTACTTCAAATTTGAGCATTATTTTAAACACTAAATTCAAGATAATATATTTACAATCATTTACAACTGTTTTATTCACTTTCAATTTACACAAGGCAAAATAATTTAATAAGCATCTTAAAAAAACTCATTTCTGTTTTATTCAAGATTATTTCATGATTTACAATTAAGAACTGTTTTTTTTTAACTGTCAGTAATTTTAACCATGGCAGTAATGGGAGAAATCTAGTCAATGCCATGGACATGTCTATGGAAGCCCATTTCAACCATGTAGGAAAACAATAAAAGCTCAAAATGAAGTAATATGGTGAAGTCATAACTATCTTAATTAGATTTTTGATTCTCATAATTCTGACTGAAACTTGAAATTACAAATGTAATATTCATAATTCTGACTTTAATTGTCACAATTATGACTTTAAAACACAGAATTATAACTTCAACATTTATAATTGCAACTTCCTGTTGCACTCTTTTTTTCCACGTTTGGTGGAAATGGGCTTCCATACATTCACACACCCAAATATCAACTACCTTGGTTATAGGTAGAGCAGTCTGGCTTCTGGCTTGACTTTGTGACAGAGGAGCAGATACTTGCTGAGGGTCCCTGAGAACCTCAAGGTCTCAACTTTTCCCTTTGCAAATGATGTTGTTCTGTTGGCGTCGCCACTCTAACCTTCAACATGTGCTGGTACAGTCCACAGCTAACGATGAAGAGTTAACTCTATGTCACGCTTACAGTGTTCAAAAATCTGCTGCAATTATAAATGTACTGGAAATTTGAATATTATCTTAAATGTTCTGCATTTCTTCATATTCAGACTTAGATTTGGGATTGGTTGCTACAGCAGGCAGGCAAAACAAGGAACAATGTGACAGCATCTTCACTTAACAAAATATTGCATAACTATATCCCAAAAAGGCTGATCAATGTAGGCCATGGTTACAAACTAGTTATTATCAGATTGTAAATTACTTTCATTACATGCCATATGTTTGGTAGGGTAGGTTGCATGGGTGGAGATCGGCTCTGACTAGCTGTTTTTCCATTACATATGTGTGAAAATCTTTCACAACTGTATTGCTTCCATAAAAAAATTATAAATAAAATTTAAATCACACTAAATAAGTTTGTTTACTTATGTAATCATTAAGCCCTGCGGGCTATATATATATATATATATGTGTGTGTGTGTGTGTGTGTGTGTGTGTGTGTATATATTTCTGTGTTTATCATCTATCAGCCAATCAGAGGAGGAATTGGAGTCTTAATCAGGCATTGGAGCATCAAGTCCTGCCTACTTGGAAGTGGTTATTAATGCTGCATTTTTGGGAAAATGTAGTCAGTGATTTTAAAGAAGAGCTATGGATTTAACACTTTTTCTGAACCAGTTAATGCTGTGAGAGTTCTGATGGAGCCGGCTGCTCATTATCTGAAAAAACCCAAAAACAAAGCATCACCCTTCTACCTCTTCCTGTTTTCTTCATCATTTCCACCAGTAGTAACATCCTGCTGTTGATCATGTGACTCGTGGTGCAAAAAAAAAAAAAAAAAAAAATGAGTTCCCTCTGCAGTTTTGTGAAATAGATCTGTTTATTTACAGCAGGGAAACTCGAAAAAACTCTCTTGAAATTTCTATGTTTTTTCTAAACTGCCATGTTTTCATTAAGCAAATTTAGTTTCACATTTTCAGTTTGTGCAAGATCATGGTTAATGGAAACACAGCTACTTATATTTGGTTTTCACTTACACAACCTGCTGTTTACAGACAATCCCCAATTCCCTAGTGGGGGTCAGTCTATTCTCAGGTTACAGCTATAAGCTTATCTTGCTGCAATCAGCCAAAGCTCCAGATGACTGCATTTCGTTTTGATCAGTCAGATTAAAGCACACAAGCAAGCAGTGCAAATACATTTACTTCATGTTGGCATGATGAATCCAACATTCCACTGGCTCCTCGTAGTCACCCATTCAAACGGAATAAAAGCTGCACCCCCGAACATCATATGTTAGGGATGATTTGCTGGACAGGAAACGTGACAATTTCCAGAGACTTACGCCGCACATGCTAGCACTGAAAATCGGGCCTGTTATGGCGGCTGCACGTCTATAAAGATTGCTCATCTGGTGGAAAATAGCCACCTAGGCAGGAACAGAGAGCGTGATGCAGAAAGTGTTGTAAATACTCCGGGAGATATATGAGATGAGATGACCTGGGGACTGTATAGCAGTGGGCATGAAGAATCCAATGAAACAGTCTCTATGAAGGGTCTTTATGGGGGTGGGGGGGTACAGGGATTATTCTTGTTAAACAAAAGTTCAGCTTGTCATGAGCAAACATTATTTCACTAAGCATATAAAAACAGTAAAAGCAGCCAGGTCTGTAGACAGTTAATCAAAAGAATCACAATCGAGAACTGTTGCCAGGAGGGAGTGATTCTTCTTCCTAACTCCTGTGTGTAATGTGAGGAGAATGTAGGAAAGGTTGTCATAAGAACATTTGATCCATTTTATTTTCTTTTGGAACAGTTCAACATAACATGAATTTAGAGCATACTGCAGTCATATCCAACCGTCCAACTGTCTGAGCACTTTTTTATTTTTTTGGAGTCCTGTTAGTTCACTTCCCTCACTCTCTAAAGCCCCCCGACCCAACCAGACACCCTTCCCTCAGCCACTTTTCAGCCCGTCTCTTTCATCTTCCTCCCACCTGTCCCCTGAGGTGAAGGACACTTCCAGATGAAAGAATGGAAGGAGACGAGTCACAGCGAAGACAGCTCCTGTTCCTCTGCAGCCACCATACCCAACACTGACCGAGTGGCCACTATCTAGTAGCTTCACACTGTTCGTGCTGCACACGCACACGCACACACGCCCTCACACACTCAGCTCCGTTCTGTCACCTTTGGTGCTGTCACCCTTCAGTGCCATCTTCTCCAGGGAATGTTAAATGAGTCAAACTGGCAGCGGAGGAAGAAAAGACTTGACGGAGAAGAACATCAAGGAAACTGCGGCGCTGACTGAGAGCCAAAGGACGGCGTGGGCAAAAGCCTTTGATATGATTCCGACACAACAAGCCAAATCACTTTTACGTGTGCTAAAAGGTTTAGGCTGGACACAACAGAAAGAAAACTGAGAAGGCAGAAAAAGAGCACTGCTGATGACTGTATCTGCATTTCAATTAACCATTAAATTGTGCCAATTGAAATTCTGAAAAATAATTTGCCATAATGGAAGCACTGCAATTTCAGAAAAACTTTTTTCAAAATGTTTTTGTGCTAGAATGTCATGGTTTTTCAACCGTGAATAAACAGGTGTAGTAACAAGGTGTTGCTTATAACTGTGATGGGATGTAAAAGGAGTTCATAAATCTTTAAGCTTTTTTTGCTATTGAGACAACTTAAAAAATAAATACCTTTTACAATTTATTAATGGTCAACAGAGCAGAAATAAAATTTCTATTGGTTAAAATCTTCGATTGAGATTATTTGTCTCAATGAGAATTTTTGAAAGACGGCTGCTGCATTAACAGGAGCTTTCTTAAAATAAGTGGGACAAATGTAATGATCTTTGGTTCTTTGTGGGACCGTAACATTTTTGACCAAATGTCTCTCTTGAGTGTCAATCCCTCCTTTAGTCACATGCAAGCACTTCTTGTATAAACTTGTGAACTCATAAACATAACTTACATGATCTTCTTCTTCACTTATAGTTTTTATGACATAGATAAAAAAAGGAAGCTGAACATTTTCAAACCTTGAAACAAGACAATTTCTGAGATTAATCAAAATTTCTGGTTTTAGATCTAATTTTCAAATTCTCAAACTCTGAAATTTTGTATTTTCAAGAGAATTTCTAAGATTTTCTTTTTAAAAAATTCTGAATTTCTCTAGTTTCTGCAGCGGGGCAAAACAGTTAGTTTTTTTCCTAGAAAATTTCTGAGTTTTTTTGGGGGCAGAAATCTCTTCCCAATTTTTTGTATCTACAATGGCCCTAATCATAAGTTTTTTCTTTTTGTCTCATTTTCTTTCCACTTCATAAATCTGCACCTCTGTGAGTTGGTCTATCACATGTTGTAAAAAAAGAAAAAAAAATGAAACAAAATTTTAAAAAGTTCAAGGAGCCCAAATATTTTGAAAAGCTGTGTATTGTAGCACAACCCCTCTCTCCTGGCCTCCCTCTAGTTTTATCTTGGCAGAGTCTTTGTCCAACACTTTTAACACTCAGACTTGAATAGTGTTATGAGTGTCTGTCAGGCTTTTGATTGTTTTTCTTGGATGTCCCAGACAGATTTTGTTGTCAGCTACAAGGTGGTGAGGAGTAGGAACCTGACTTGGCTTTTAGCACAAGTGTAATACAGTCAAAACAACTATTTTTGAATATGCACTGTATGTGAATGCTTGGCATCGGTATGAATTATTTAGTCTCACAACCTCTTCTATACCCTGCCAGTGGAAGATCATAGAAAAATAAGTATTTTTTTTTTCTTTAGTGTGTATTTAATTTAGGTAGAAAGAACATCTGATTAGCAATAACATTAAATCCATTCCACAGAAAAGAGCAAAAGAGATGCTCATATTTCATGTAAAAGTACATATTTATAGCTTTGCTTTGCTTATAACTACTATTTTTATGCATATTGTCTGCATATTTTTTTATGCTCATTTGTTACAACAGTTACTTCACTCTCATTTTTCATCTTTCCTCTCTCTACTTTTTCTCTTCCACTGTGGGTTCCGATCCTCATTGCCAGAAGGTAGCTAGAGAAAATGTACCATTTTAATCTTGGTACAGCACAAAATAGTGCTGTTTAAAGAAAGCCTGCTCCCTGTCAATGTCTGACATGTGTCAGGGATTGTCATGTCATTATATTGTTCATAATTCTTTTAGTGATGGATTTTAAATGTGCATGTCTTTATTCAGGTTAAATTTTTTAAAGCATTTTTGGTGTGAGGTCATCAGACCTGTCTGGAACCCTCAGGTTAGGGAAGGCCAGAGGTGTCAAAATTAATGAAGCTATTGAGGTACATAGAACAGAACAAATAAGTGGTCAGACTGAACTTGGTATAACTGGCAAAGGAACCTGATCATACCTTTAAGTTTCTAGAATACTTTTGTTGGGTAAAGTTGCTGCCAAACAATCCAAAATCAGTGCTTCCATTAAAGATGTGGCCTCCAGGAGTCCCTATTAGTGGACATCAGGGGTGATGGAAGCCATGAAGCTTAAGAAAAAAACCTTCAAGGTTCAGATTTTGGTTGGTTTCTGAGACCTCTAAAGCTAATGACCATCAGTTGATCAGAAGGACTGCAGTCACTGTGGTCACAGATGCAAAAATTCATGTGGAGAGAAATATGAAAGGGTTTCATCTGAATGTCCCTGTCCCTGTTCCCATGGACAGAGACTCAGTGTATGGTTGTTGAGAGAGGAGAATATCTAGTGAACCAGAAGATAACATCATTAGCATTGAGCAACTGAGTGTGTTGTCAAGATGTGTGTCACTTTTTCAAAGATTATATCTTGTGGAGGTTTCCATCCTCAATGGATCCAGGATCACCCTACTGGCCTGGGGACCCCGACACCAGGGCTCCTCAAGTCCAGACCTTGAGGGCTCCTGTGACCAGATCTTGGAAAAGCAGAACAAACTATTTCCTTCAAACTATTAGCTCCCAATAATACGAGAATTTAATTTTAGAACCTAGTAGTGAGATAAAGATGAGATGACATTTTTAAGTGTACCACTTGAATCCAAACTGCTTGCTTTAGTCTTAGTACAAATATAAGGCTACATTCACGTAACAGGTCTTGATGCAAATTCAGATTTTTTTCTTTCTTTTTTTTTTTTTTTTTTTTTTTTTGCTGAAATCCAATTTTTAAAATCTATGTACTTGTTGCAAGGTCTGTCATGCTACTAATTAAATGCAACCTCAATCAAACCTCTGTGTGTGAATGGTTTACGACCCCAAAGCGACCTGCATGACCTGAAGAAGAACCTGGACGTCTCACCGCAGCGCCCTGTTTAGGGAAGAATGGATGCAGCCGTCTATGGATGGATTCTGAAGTTATTCAAAGCCGATCCCCGATCCCAGTTCCTGCCATTGTTTACGTCCAGATGAGCCGCATCTGGCCTTCCTGGAGAAGACGGAATTATGAAGCATGTCTCTCATCCATGACGGAAAAGTCGGATTAAATGCACCATTCAGACAGAAAACGCTTTCAAACCTATTGGATGCATGTCGGATGACCCCATAGTGGAACACATCAGTGTTTTTGGATCAAAATCTGGCAGATCAGACTGCTGTGAAAAAGTCGGATATGAGTCACTTGGTTACCACTGGTCAGAATATGTTGTTCACACACAACCCTGGAGTTTATGTTTAATTCTTTCAATATGAAGGCAATTATAACACACAGGCATATACAGCACACACAGAGCGCTGCAGCAGAAGGGAAGCGTGCAAGCTAAGCTTTTAAATTCCTGGCATGGTAAAATTAAGACTGAGTGCTAACAGACACTCCCAGTTTAACCACATTACTCTTAAAAAATGTTACACAAACCAGAGACATCTCTGACAGCGCAACATTATCCCCCAGTTACAATTAATTACCCACACGTCCTCCCCATGCATCCCATTTACATATCTTAACAAAAGCAAGGGGATCTGCCAGGGGGGGAACACAGGTTAGTTAGGCATGCCAGGAAGCATGCTGTGTGCGTGTGCGTGTGTGTGTGTGTGTGTGTATCTGGATTCCTCCATGTAGCTCTCATGCTGCCCTGTGCTTGATAAAAACCAAACAAATTAATGCAGATTGGGCGCTGATAGCCGACTAGGCCAGATTGAAACTGGATCCCTTCCAGAACTTCAGTTTTTGTTTCATTTTTAATTCTCCATTTAGTGCAGAGATCCTTCCCTCCTGCCTGTGCATCCGCACATGTCGCCAAAAATGCGTGCTGACATTTAGGCGCCGGCTTCCAACAGCCTTTGTCTTTGTGTGTGTTTCCTTTTCCTTCCCTCTTTTTTCTCTCCATTATTTTTACCTCTTGTTTCCCCTCTGTCCCTCATTTATAATAGGAAGAGGGGAGGCTAGAGATAAAAAAAAAAGGCGAGCAGAGAGACAGAGTGAGCGGTCACACTGTGTGATGCTATCTGCTATCCACAACGCATTGCAAGTGGACGCCTGACATGTTCTATACATCTTTCCACTCTGGCGCTCATTAAACAAATACCCGTTGATATATGGCCCTCAAGAAATAAATTTTTACCTCTGTGTGCTGGGGGACCGGCTCTTTCTCTCTCAGTCCTCGCCTCCTCTGGGATCTCCTGTAAAAACACACAAACACACGCAAACAGGGCTGTGCATACACACCCGGACATAAAGTCCAAACAGATAACAAATGTGGCCATGAACACACTTGCACTTCTTTCCCCACACAGGGCAGCTGGGGGTGTGTTTGCTATCTGCTGGGCAAGAGCAGGTACTTATGAGAGCCGGGTGGATACAATGCAGCAGATATGATTACTCGGATAATCTGAGAGCACGTATATAACTATAACAACAACAATAACAACAACAACGGCGGGGCAGATTTACTCTAACCAAAACCTATCAACCCTCTTCTGTGATTTTCGATAAGGAATGATTAGATTGCTTTATTCTCATTATTATTCTTGTTGTTTTCTGTATTTTCATCACTTTGTAGGAAGTTGGGGCTTTATCTTCTGGGGAAATTCAACTTTTTTTTTTTTTTACAACAGTTTTCCTTTTTACTAAGAGCACAGTTTACACCCGTTTTGTAGGTTGACATAAATCACTATGACCTGGATATAAGACACTCACAACAGAAAGTGCTCCTACCTTGGTATACACAAATAAAACTGAAAAGAAAGAATCCAAAGGCTTTGGCTGAGTTATTTAAATGGTTCCTTGTCATAGATTGGTGTTTAAAGAGAGAACTTTATGTTGAATGGCTTGGACAGAATCCTTAATATCTAGCAAAGTAACAAAGATTTCAAAGAATGTACTTGATCATAAAATTCAACATTGTGATAAATTTTAGTCATGATCACTTTTATTATTAAGTTGTATTGTTTCACTTAAGCAGCACATATTTGTGAAAATGGACAGATAAATGATATACAATAAATTACATGATTTAAAACTAACCAGACATGCGCTGAATGATCCATATCTGGTTACTACAAAACTAGGTCCATAATAACAGCAGGAATATTTACACTTTTAATTTGGATCCCCGTGTTCTGAGTTCAAATGCTTTGGCAAAAATAAATAAATAAATAAAAACAACAACAACAACAACAACAACAATAATAATAATAATAATAATAATAATAATAATAATAATAATAATAATAATAATAATAATAATAATAATAATAATAACAGTTTACAGTTTAAAAGCGTTTCAATGTCACTGAGCTTAGTCTACATGTTATGCACTTCCCAGTGAATCATTTCCACCTTTTCTCCTTTGAGAACCACATAGACTGAGCCGTCTGGATTAAGTGCAACAAACTCAGTTAATACACTGAACTTGGACCTTGATTTAAGACTTAAAACCACAAAATGAAATACAACTACTTAAAATTAGAGCTGCTGCAGCTCATTTCATTGATCCGTTTCGATTATCAGCTGATTGTATGCACAACGCCATGGTTTTTACAGATAGATATTAAACATCAGGTCCTCTATAGTAGTTCCATTGAGGGGGACGTAAAAACAGCTATGTGACAGGAAATAATTGAGAAACACTGTGATGAACTTTATTTTTGGATTTTTGACGGCCAAAAAACAACAAACAGATTTTGTTGATCACGATTGAGTTGTAAAAGCAATAAAAGGATAAAACATTCAAGAGAGGTGAGCAGTTCTTACAAGCACTGAATACATCCAGTAGAAATAAGAGATTACTGAACCAGTTCATCCCTCCTTTTGCCCCACGATGGACAGAGTTAGAGGATGAACCTTCGGCCCGTTTGCCCTTGCATGCATTTGTTCAGCGCCTGGTTGCTCTCATTAAAGCTTACTAATGCACTTGTAAAACAGTCAGCAGAAACGATAGATCACCGCATGGGGTAGAAACAAGGTGCTTGTGCGGGGAGGAGGTGTGTGTTTGTAGGCGTGTGTATGTAGGGGTGAAGGGAGGGGGCCTATGAGAGGGAGTGTAAAAGTATTAGGGGGAAAAAAGTGATGGGGTGAAAAAGACAGGCAGGAGGAAGAAAGAGGGCATGTGAAAGAGGGGGAGAGGAGTGGAGAGGAGGAGAGCGAGGTGGTATCGGGTGGAGGTGGATGCTGGTCAGTGGAGATGTCGGTGGCCCATTAATCTTGGCCTCTTCCTGCCTAGTTATTGTGTATTTCTTTTGGCCAGAGATTGATTGTAGCAGGGGAAGATGAATTTGCTCGTGGACCTTCTTTTCTCTCTCACAGCCTTTGTTTTTTTTTTTTTTTTCCTAACTTCAGATGCTTGGCCAAGGTGATAATGCTCTCCGTCTCCATGCCTTGGTCCCCCTCCTCCTCTTATGCTCGCCATCCTCCCCTCTCCTGTGTTTTTCCCTTTCATTTATTTTAGATTACAATCATCATCTATTGCAGGTTGCTGAAAATGTGTTTGTATGGCCCACAAAAAATGGAGATCATGGTTTTGGACGCCACCACCTAGGGGCTTGGAGCGGGGGAGTGGAAAGTGGCCCAGCTGGACAAACTTGTAAGAAAGAGGTATTTCCTAGCCAGCACACACTGAACTTCTCTCTTATTGTCATGAATTGCAAACGTTGTCCCACAATCTGCCAGGTATGCAGGGAAATGCATTTTGCTCACACAGGCTAATCTCTGAGTGAACATGGACACTGTTAATAATATTCTCATCTGTCCAATAAAAACTTATTGCTTTCTTGAATGTGTCAAAGAAAAAAATGATTAAAACAGTGCTATGCTATTTTACTATCTTGATTTGACAACATTTTTTATGGTAAAATTTGTTTCATCAAAATTCAACAAATCTCTTCAAAAGTCCTTCTCCTTGATTGAAGCTTACACTTATGGTACAGTAAATACACTCCACTGCTCCTGGGGCCTCCCAGTAACCTGTAGACTATAGACCTGTTGGCTTGACATCCCACATCATGAAGGTCCTGGAGAGACTTCTGTTGAACATGAATGAACAGACAAGCTCATATCAGGACACCATCATAAACCCACTGTCATCTGGATGAAACATTGATTTCTCCAGTGACAACTGTGGAACCTCTGGAGGTGATGATGGAAATAAGGATTTTCATAAGATTATGAAATTTATGGACAACTTTGAGCATCCTTTAGTTAGAGGCTTCTTCAAATTCACTGTAATACAGATCTCTGCTACAAGAGATCCTTCCTTCTGACTGGAAGATTTTGAATTGATTTTATTTGTGAATTTTCCAAAACTGCCATGGAAGCACTTTTTTCACATCACTCCAGTACAAATACAGCAGCAACTTGCTTTAAGTAGGAACTGTCCTTCTTGGACCATGTGCGGCTGACTCCACCAGAGCTCTCAACATCACAGTTCAGAAAGTTGTTTGTCATTCCAACATGTTGAATCCATAACTATTCTGTAAAATCTCCAAATACAATTTTCCCCAAAACGTCACATATGCAGGTGCTCCAAAGGAGGCGGGGCTTGTCCCTCCAACACCTGAAAAAGACTCTGACCTCTCCTCTGATTGGTTGACAGATGATGAGCCCTTGAACCATGACTGATTTATGAATACATTATGTATTTACATCCATATAATGACTAGTCATTCGAACAAGCTTAATAATGTGGTTTTGATTTCTTATTTAATAGAAATAGCACAATTGCAAAATTGTATTTTGTCAACTTTAGCGGATCAAAACGTTTTGCATCCATTTATAATACAAATGCAGCTCCGTTGCTCCGTTGCTGATGCCTCTAGTGGACTCTCTGACCGACTGGCCCAACATAGTCACGACTGAGTTGTTTGCATTCCCATCACTGTTCTGCAGCTCAAAGAAAAGAAATAAAATAGAGCCAGACTAGGCTATGTTGTCTGGACAACTAACTATTTTTTCCAGTAGACAGAGTTTTGCATCGAACCATTTAATTCACCAAAAGGAAGTCTAAAATATTTATGTAGATTTTCTCTACTTTATAACAATATTGCATACAATAATTCTGAGAAACAGTTACTGAATGTGATTTGTACAGTATGAAAAAAATAATCATCAATTATAGCTGCTTATAACGGCTAACTGGCCTGTGATTCCTCAGTGATCCCAGGCTTGTGCTGCTGTTGTATCAGTGCCAGAGCTGCAGCAGTGTATTCCCTGGCCTGAATGCTACTTAACCCAGTAACCTTGGTATGGGCAGACATATGCTTCAGGCCACCAGGATGATCTGATCTCACACAAATACACACTTGGCACATTCAGACATTTGAGGGCTTTCCCTGCCTGAGTGGTAAAGCTGAACACTCAACATCTGAGAAGAAACTATAGTAATAACAGCAATCGTTGTACTTTTAAATTTATTTCACATTATATATGTTTTTTACTTTTATTTTCTGTAATCCTTTTCTATACTTCAGTGAAGGATTTTTATTTTTTTTTTGTATAGAAAAAATCCTGAAATCAAACCACCTTTTCTGTAAACTCTGATGTACAAAATCTATAGAATGGAGACGTCACAGTGAGACGCGCCTCTTCCCATCCTGGGACAGTTTATCTACTTTAAACCAAGAGTTTCAGTTATCAAAATAAAACGAACAGATGAGCTCATCAAAGAGATTGGAGAAAACGAAACAAGACTCCATCAAAAAAACAAAAAAAAAAAACAAACAAAAAAAACTGAACTTAATGAGATGACACACAAAGATAAGGACAAAGTATTGGTAGGTAGGGTTAAACAATATGAGCACTTACTACACGAACATAGTAAAGAGTAATCTGGTGGTGCAGAAGGTAAGGAATCTGTGAAAAAAAAAAAAAACAAACAAAAAAAAAAAACAAGAATAGTCATATTCACACACAAAAGTTGAGAAGTGAGTTGATAATATAATACAGAAGTGCACTAAAGTTGAGCGCTTAGAGACAGAACAAATGTATTTAAATAAATCAATATATTTTTACAGTAAACTGCAGTGTTCTTGTGCTTGGATGGATGAAAAGCATAAATATACAAAACAATACAAAACAACATGTTTTGTCTTTTGGCTGTGGGTGTGGCCGTCACACCATGTTTAATTTATATTCAACAACAACCACTGACTTTTTTAAAATCAGAAGTATTTTATTAAAATATGCAGTTGCTGTTCTTAAACTGGGTTCTGTTAAAAGGTCAGAAATGTGACAATAGTGCATTCAAATGAAAATGTGAAACTGTGTGTTCACCAGAATCACATGATTTTCTGTCTCCATGGAGACTTAAAAACATCTGAAGCTACAATAGATTTCCAGGGACTTTCAATGACAAACCAGAGCAGACAAAAACATGTTGTACATCTAAAAAGTACAAATAACCCGATAATCTGACCATGACAAAGTAGACAATAGCAACTCTGTTCTTCACAAGAAGTAAAGACAAAGTCCAAACATGAGAACTTTTAAACAGGGGGAAATTATTACTATAACTTACTTTTTTAATTAAAAAAATATTCTGTATTGTTTTGTTAACACTAGGGACATTATAGGATAACATGATTGTGTTGTGAAATAAATAATAGATAAAAAAGAAGGTAAAGTTTCATCTGGGGTGTCACATCATTTCTTATTTCAAACAGCGACACAATGTTCCCAGTGATGGACTTACGTCTTCATATCTACTTATTTTGCCAATAACCGAAATTAACTGACTTAAAGCTCAAATCTTGCTCAGGCTTATAAAGTCAACATGAATAAAAAATTCAAATGACAAAACATTTGAATGAAAAGAAAAATTTATATATAGATTTATAGAAACTTTTAGTATTTTCATTGCTGGCTCTTCATGTCTTTTGCACCTGTTGACAAGTTGGATTTAAACTTCTGGGCCAAGTCCTGACCAATAGTGACCCATTCTTCTCTTGGTAGTGCTCAATCACACTTTATTACCTTCAATTTGTCCACCTATTTTTTGAAAACCCATTATTGGTTCTCTATGGAGTTAAAATCTTGGGAATTAGCCACAGGTTCAGAGACTCGGTGTTCTGATCTTCAAGCCACGTTCATTTTCATATTGGTCGTCTAACACAAGAGGCTGGAAAACAAAGTCCTCAGCAGGTTATAGCAGGATCGCTGGAAGGAGCTGATGTTTGAAAATGTGAAATACAAATCAGGAAGATTCCCTGTCATCATCACTTTGCATGTAAGTGGAAATGACTGAACACTTTACTTTGGTGGTGACTGTTGCAATAAAAAAACAAGAAACAAAAGAAATGGTTTCAAGAACATCTCACCCTGTTTAACTGAAATCAGTCCGATTAGATTCGTGAAATAGATTTACAATTTATCTCTCATTATGATAACTGTCATTTACTGAGGTGGTTCTTTCTGTGTCAGGGTTTAAATGTAGAGAGAGGTATACATGGGAATCTCATGTATAAACACCAAATCTTACTAAGACGTTTTGGCCTAGATTCTGGTCCATCTTCTGGCACACTTGGAAGAAGTCAAAAATAACCTATAAGTACCTTTTCAGCAGATTACACCTTTTCAGCAAGACACAGGAGCTCAATTTAATGGAATGATTCTTTGACATTAATAAAAAAGTACTTGGATTAAATTATTTCACTCCCAACAAAACATTTCTCCCATGTTATAAGTGGAAAAATCTGCCAATTGAACAAAAACTGTCATCAGTACTAAGGAATTATTTATTTAAAACAAGCTCATCTGTCTTGCTGAAAAGTTACTTATCAGTTGGTTTTGTTGTATTTCTAGTGTATAAAGACATTTGCTGTCTAGAAAAACATCTGGTAAGATTTGGTGTCTTTGCAGTGTTTGCTGTAAGTTCACATGCTTCATCACTCTGCATTATTATGAAGAAGCAACGAAAACTGTCAGGACGGAGTGTGCCCGAGTTTTTTTTTTTTTGTTCTGTTTCAGTTTGTCTGCCAAATATTTGTTCATTATTATTTAATTGTTGAACTAATAATTGCCCATCTTCTTCAGTGATTTATTGATGAAAGTTTGTATACATGTGGGGTCATTTTTCTGTGCCAAAACTTTCTGATTCTTAAACGCAGCAACATACGCCGACAAAACTTTGAAAGTCACACATGCTCGGATGAGACACATACCTCCGCTATTTTTTTTTCTCTCCTGACATTATTATGTGTATGCGTGTGTGCGTGCGTGTGTGTGTGAGTACCGTTGACCTTTCTGCTACGATGCCCCGTATTCACTGGTTGTCAGCACAGTCTCTGTCCCAGGCCATCCGTCTCTGCCACCAGTCAGTCCTCCAACCAATCCTCTGCCGTCCCATTAACACCAGCACGCATGCACATACGTACATGTACGGCACACATACCGCCTGTGTACACGCTCCTCACACACACATGCACACGCCTGCACGCAGTCACAGACACAGACTCAATCCTCTGTTGTCCCATTAGCCCGGGATAAGGTGCTCTGCTTTCCTTTGAGCCTGGGCTCATCCTGGCTAGCCAGGGGGATCATTAAGGCCTTGCAGTGGATGCAGAAACACACATACACGCACACACGCGCCCTCACATGCACTTGCACACACACACGTGTGCCGGAGCTGTACCAAACATGCTGGAGGAGTCCAGGTGGCCTGTTGTTATTTATAACAAAAGGAACAGCGCAGCAGAACCGGCTGACATCAGGTCCATGTGGACCTGTGTGTACCTGAACGTTGTTTTTCACTCAATCTACCGTTTGCGAGTGTGTGAGGAAAAAAGGAGTTCACTGAAGGACAGCTCAAAGTGTCTGTCCGACACAAGCCCCCTCTCCTCACCCCCAGACAGCGGTCTACCAGGACCGCCGGACCAGATGTTGGCTCCGGAGCAAGAGCAAGATTGATTGGTTTAATTGCTCTCTGGTGTCACTATATCTAATGTCAACTTTTAAAGGATGTTTGCTCTCCCTGCTTTCTCTTCTCGCATTCAGCTTATTTTTATCTGGGTCCCCAAGAGGTGTGTCATGTTTTCTGATCAGTGGAGTGTGTGAAGATGGGTATGTACAGGTTACCCTAACATCTGTTCAACATATCCCGGAGATTAAGGCATTTATGGGCCTTCAGAATTGATAGCATTGGGTTCTTTTAAATTATGCCTCATATGTCTCAGCTATTAAGCCATTCCTTCCATTTTTCTTTAGATTTTGGAATTTTCTGTCTGCGTTAAATCTGCTGTATGTAGCTTTTATGAAAATTATGGTTTTGGAATATTAGTCAAAAGTGTCACAAAGATGTTAGACATATGATCTGACAAAAAATCAAATTCATCCACCTACTCCCAGTGCTCCTACTGCCATCTGCAGAAAAGACCTGATCCCAGCCAGAAACAGCCAATTAGAGCCAAGAGGAAGGTTTTAGTGCTGTCAGTCATGCTCATGCATGTGCGGCACAGTGACTATGCTACCTAGCTTGAGCATTCAAGACAGACTCTTCTATAGCGAAGAAGCCATAGCACAGCAGAAAGCAAGGGATTTGATGTGAACAGTGAACAAACACAATTGACAGCGCCGTCCTCCTGGCTGTGATTGGTTGTTTCTGACAGAGTGGTGTATTTCCGCACAAAGAGGAGCTCAATTTTTTTCACAGATTTTCTGTCTGACACCATTCTGTCACAACAAAGAGACATTTTTAACAAATATGTGAAAAACGCAAAAAAACAAAAACCAACTAACATATTATTAATAAAAGGTACATTCTGCAGCTTCAACAGATTAAACAGTGTGTGTTGGATGAGCAGATTAAAACTATATTGAGAATGTTTTACTTTTAACATGGTGACTTTAAAACTAGCTGATTCTTAGATCAAGTTTTGATGAGACTCTTTTTGTTTGGTTTAAAGAAACAATTAAAGTAGTAAGAAACTAACTGGTTGAAAATAATATTTTCCACTGCTGGATCTTAAGAAGATAATAAACTTCCAAAAAAAAAAATATATATATATATATATATATATATATATATATATATATATATATATATATATATATATATATAAATGGGAGTGAAACCAAAAATATTGAGCAAACATTAAGCTTTGACAATTTCTTAAATCTTCCTTTTTGTTAAATTGACATTTACATGTACTATTGGTCTTGTCCCAGAGTTAGTGAGCAGAATGATCTTAAAGTTCCAGCAGAACTGGAGTTGGAACTAAAGGAGCAAACCTCTAGTTCAATGGAGACAGCAAGCCTGCATGGGTAACAGTTTATAATCAGCAAGAAATATTTACATGTTTTAAAGTTTTTAATTCCCAGATGGAACAATGGCTGAAATAAAAAAACAATATTTTTACCAGTCTATATTGTTGGTGAGAATGTGTCTCTGATGAGCATTTTTATATATTTTCTGTTAATAGCTGCAGTATTTCTGCATACATGTGTGTTCCAACAGAGATCTGGGTTTGTAAATCAGCCTGTGGTTCGAGAACCTTCATACAAAACAATGGTATCTTTGTTATATTATGTATTATTATTTAATGTTCTGTCCTTCATTAATAAACTGAATTGAAATTGAATTGAATTTATTGCAAACAACCATTGAACTGAAACAGGCTGTTCATCAGTTCATGAGGCTTCTTGAGTTTGAATCCAGTAAGACAGAAACTGCTTAAGAGATTCTGAGAGTTATGAAGAACAAGTGAAGCAGTAGACCCCAAAACATTTCACAGGCCCTCAGTCAGAGGATCCAACTGGACCATCCACGACTAATTTAAGCTGGTCACTAGAGCCAACTGCTCTAGTGACCAAACTATATTGAGAATGTTTTACTTTTAACATGGTTAAAAGTATGTTAAAAGTAACATACTTTTAACCATCAGGTGGTATCGGAAAGAGAAAGGCTTTACAAAAAAAAAAAAAAAACTTCTTCAAAAGCCTTTTGTGTCCTTCAGCGGCAAAAAACTATCCATTTGGAGTCTGAACATCAATCTAGTGCTTATAGGTAAATGTCATATTTGGTTTGAGATTTGCTAAATACATTTATTATTTCATGTATTGGTATTGTGCTTTCTTCTGATTTCCTGACAGAGCTCCTGCCACATGAGCCATTTCACTTTTAATGGCCTCTAGACAACTTTAAGCAGAGTTTTAAACTGAACTTAAGATTCCTAAACTGGTTCCAGTTAAGTACTAAACTCTTATATAGTTATTTGTTGTTTTTATACCAACTTAAAAAAGATGGGAAAGTATGGTTTGAAGAGTCTGTTTTTAGTGTGCATTCATCTCTAATATTGTGCTTCTCTCCCCATCCGTCACTCTGGTGAGAAAAGAGGAACGAAAAAAGGAGAGAGAGAACGGAGGCATACAGCAGGCAATTAATTGTGTGACCGGTCGGTGAAGTAGAACGACAGAGAAAGAGTGAGAAAAAGGAAGGGAGTGAGAGAATAATAAAGTGTCCATAGTGGGCATTAATCTCCCTCACACAGCAAGTGTGTCAGCAGAGGCTAGCTGGTGACTAATGCTACGTTTTGCATGCTGTAGTAACAGAAAAGAGCTTTCTCACCAGGAAGCAACACATCAAGGATTTAACTAGTGGTGTGACTGAAAGATAGACATGATGGCAGAACTGCCAAGAGACACAAGGAATGGAAACTAAATGTATTAATACTAGAATAATGGAGGATCAGGGCTGTGGTACCAGTATACAGATGGGACAGGGAGCTACTGGTTGAGTTTTGGATGCATGTTAATATCCAAATGACATCAAATCAGCTGTTTCTCTGCTTCATGTACGTTTCCATTTTGATTTATTAATTATAGATTGGACATTATCTGACCCTGGTTTGTTGCCTGTGTGTAGGTCCTAAAGCCCCTTTAATGTGACAGAAGGATCCAGCCAAATGAACCCTTCTTTTATTTGATTGCTTTGTTCCTGCCAAGGTCTGAAATAAACCTAAACCTGAACCTTCTTTGGAGTCATCCAGAGATTTTACTGGTCTTTTTGAGAAGGAACTGTCCAGTTTTTCAGTGAACGATGGTGTCGCAGCTCGTTGGTAAGACAAAGCAGCCGCTCATCAGTCGGCAGCATCCCCAGTCATCTCCAGTTCCACAATCTGCCTCTGCAGCTGTAGGATCAGTTCCTGCCACTGGTCTGGTTCTCACGCCAGTGGCAGCATTGTTGCAATCATTCTTGACTTTTGCGAAAGAAGACGAGGAGATTTTTCTCTGCTGAACTCACAGTGACTTTATGAGTTATTGTTTTCCTTGGCGGACCAAGCAAAAGGGAGAGGAAATGAAAGTAGAGAGTCTTGATCCCCACATATGACCTCTTACTCAGAGACATGCACACAAACTCACATGGTCACAAGCTCCTGAGATTCCATCAGCTGGATGATAACCTGACTTTAAGCCTTTGCCCTAAGCAAACACCTGATCTTGTGGTGTGTATTAAAGCTGAAGGTGTGGTAAGGGAGGCTATTGATGAATTATAATGGTAAGGTAAGTAAAGGTCATAGCACAACTTAAGGACTTGCTTTAGGAACTTGTTGAGGTCAACCAACAAGGATGACTCAGAGGAGCATAAAACTGCAAAAGTCAGAGATGTTGAGGTCTGATGGAAGTCAAAGGGAGAAAATAAGCTAAAAATTTTGTAATGTATTTGAAGTGCTCTACCGTTACCTCAGCATGCATTTGACTGTAGAGAACACAGTTTAACTTTTAGATGTAAATGCACCACTGCTGAGGAACCAAAGCTTTATTTAGAAAGTTTCTGTGTCACTAAATCAGTCACACAGAGAAAGAGAGGTTGTGAAACAACTGTCTTTAGTGAACATGAACATGTTTAGAAGTTCAAACTCCAGAAAAAAAAGTGTTAAGTTGTTATTCTAGTAGCGGGTAGTGTGGTTCCTGAACATCTCACTTAGCGAACTCTACTAGTTTATGAATTTGAAGGTGGAACACAGAGAAGTTTCCTTTGAGAACAGCTACATCAGATAAATAGAAAACTGCATAGGTAGTTTCCACGTTTTGTTACAGATTTACTGTTGTCCACTATATCATGGAAATTTCTTTTTGTATATCCCTTTAAAAAATAATTAAAACCTGAATATCTTCTTGTTACAACAAAAAATAACCCAAATATCAAAATTTTTTTCACAGTTTGAGAATTATGGTTCTAAATGGCTTTAAACAAAGTTCAATACTTAAACATCAACCACTGTCTAGTCATTTAGGAGCTAAATTAACTTGTTGGTGGAGAAGCATTATTTTGATCACTACCATGAGAAAAGACCATGAGTTTGACCATGCCAAATGTCTCACTGTCCATACTTTCTCCTCTCTTTTGAAATCTGCTCACCAGGAAAGCCTGAGGAATTAGGGAGAAACATGTTTTACTGGCAAAATAACAAAGTTTTAGACCATTAGAATTGCTGTTATTATTGTAGTTTTTCTTTTAGAGGAGTGATTGTTTGGAAAACAATATCCTCTTGGCCTTTTAATAATGGAATGATGGGCCTCCGCCCAGTGTCAGTGTGTGTGAGTCTAAAGAGTGGCCCTATTGATCATAGCCAATGATGGGACTTAAGGACAGGGCTGGCCATGGACATACCAAATGCTGGGCTTCTCTCCGTCCTCCTCACCACCGCTCAGGCCGGCACAGGGCCATTTGTCAAAGTTTTATCTGATTCCAGAGGTATTGGATCTATCAGTCACTGGCTACGAGAGAGGAGATTGACCTACTCCATGGGCATTTTTCTAAATTAGACCTAGCTCATCCAGAAGAACAATAGTCTGCTATTATACTATAAGTGACAAAAGCATTGTCTCATTAATGCTGTATGTAACACTGGAACTTGTCAGTAAGCAGAGTTTTTGTGCAAAGCTGAAATTTTGAGCTGTGTAAGAAATGTTAAGGTGGTGTCCCGGAAGACTAAGTGGTTTCTTCCCCCTCCCGGGGTTTTAGATTGCCTGCTGGACTGACAAAGCACCTGCCAGGGATTCATCAACAATCCCATCCATCTGTCCATCAGCGTGGCGGTCCACTCGGTCATCAACAGGTAATGCCTAGTGGCCCGGCAGGCTGCCTGATAATGAAAGATAGGAAAACATCACACACTCTGTCACCCAGTGTTAAGGCCCGTATGTATCCCACTTAACTCAAAGCATGCATCTAATACGTTGCCTTCTCTGCATGAAGCCCTTTTTTTTTTCCTTCCCGTTTCATTTTTTCCTATGATTCAGATGCAGTTACCATATTTGCCAACACATCTTCAATAGATGACTTTTATATATTAAAAATAGTACATATATGTTGAAATTGTCACTATGTTGTGACAGCTTGAAATGAGACAGACAGTCTGTGAAGAAAAAAAAAAAAAAAAAAGATTCTCCTCTGCCTTCCCCCAGTGCTAACTGGAAATAACCAATGAGAGCCAGGAGGTGTGTCTTAGCGCTGTCAATCACTCTCTCCCCTTGCTTTCTGTTACAATGCAGCTAGCAGTCTGTCGTAAATGCCAACACTAGCTAGCATGGGCACCGACAATGACGAATAAATAGTTTTCTTGTAGCAGTGAGTTGTTTCTCCGGAATTAGCACGTTGAGGCACATGTATCTGACAATGACTGACATTGGGAAGCCCCTCCTCCTGGTTGTGATTGGCTGTTTTTGGTCAGGAGCGGTGGGTGCATTTCTTCAGACGGTAGTAGCACAGGGAGGAGGTGGAGGACATCAATCCTTCCACAGATTATCTGTGGAAACATGGTGAGAGTTTTGACAAATATGTAAAAAAAAACTTTTCTAATAAAAGTTGCATACAGCTTCTTTAAGTCAAGAGGTGGGATTCCTACATTTTCTTTTCTTTTTTTTGTTAAAAACAAGAATTACTGGCTTGTTTCTTTTGTTTTGTTTTGTCTTTAGTTTAAAGTGCAGCAGTTGAGCTAACGAGCAAGCATTCGGATACATCCACCTAAATTGGCTGACTATCTTTAGCTTGCTGGCAGACAGAAACGGTTAATTGCCACTTAATTAGTTGTTTTACCCAGCATGCTTTGACCCTCTTGGGACAGGTCTCTCATTAAAGGCAAAGTTTCGTTGAGGATGCTCAGGAACATTTTGTGAAGAAAAACACAATTATCAGCATTTAGATGCATACGGTTTAGAATAGGTGTTAATTTTTCCAGACATCACAGCTAACCTCTTATCACCGGTTGTAATTTTGGCCTTCTGCTCTCAGAATTTACTTTTCTGGTTCACAGATGAAGGCACAGGATGGTTACTCATTATCTTTCACTTCTTAAGAGACCTTGCCATTTTAACTTAACTTATTCAGCTTTGTGCAAATTCATCAGGGTTTGAGATGATTCTGCAATAGTAACTTTCCTTTTTTGCTTAAAATTTATAATAGTTCAAATTGATGTCATGGTGGTTGCATTTGTGATTTTCAGTGATGCCCAGAAGCCCCAAAGAACCCCCTCCGGTAACAGTTCGGAGCCAGTGAGCATCCCTCACTCTGGCTCAGCACCCTCCTGGCTCCATCAATATGCCCCCAAGTTTTGACAACAAGCCAAGACACACATACATGCTATTACACTTCCCTATCAATAGGACCTGGAACCACAGACATTAGGGTGATTGAGCTTGCTGGCAGAAAGACAAGCCGTTTTCCCCTGTAAACTTTTCTCCCTGTCTTATCAGTCACACTTCAAACTGGCAAGTCCGACACCCCGGATCTGAAAACTTCCAGTCAAACGCTTTTAATTCGGCTCGGTTCGATGCCCTTCTCCCTCCGTCCTTGTCTAACTGTGAATCAGTTTCCACTGACTAACAGCAAAAAAAGGCAGAGATGTGTGGCTTCCACCATACAAATATCGGCAGTGTGTCATCAGAATGAATGAACCGCTCTTGCATCGCAACTGCCATCTTGTCAGCTGCGAGCTGGAATGCATGACTGACACCCTGGTTGATTTAATATAGAGAGATGGAGGGAAAGAGGATGGTTGTCTGCCTTCCATGAGATCCGCTACAGTGGGAGGTGGAGGGAGAGGTGTAAGTCTATTTGTCGGAGACGTGAAGCGCTAACTCTCTAGGTATGGGCCCGTATGGCTTGTTAGGGGAAAGGAAATTATTTTCGAAAAAAGGGGAGTTAGCATGCACTTTGTTATCGCTTCACCCTTGCAGTTCCTGACAAATTGACTCAATCAGTCATCAGATGGTCTAGAAGAAGATGTTTCAAAAAGTGGTGTCAAAGCAAAATCTACCAACTTCTGAGCAAATCTCAGAGATTCATTTGCACAAAAACCCAGAGTTATTAGCATAGCTTGTTGCTTGGGCACACACACACGTGCGCGCGCACACGCCCACACACACCCACAAACACATACAAGTTTAGACTTTTATCAACTTACTGCTTAACTAAAGGAAGCAAAGACTGCATCTGGAGAACATTTTGCTCTGTTTTGCTCAATTTCTTTCTTCCAAATTACACACACATTTCCCCATAATGATAAAGTGAAATAATTGGTTAGAAATGTCAGATGGTAACATTTTATTTGGCAGGTTGTGAATAAGACTGTCATGACACCATCACAAACATGACATAACACCTGTCATGAATATGAGAAAGTCTTCATGAATATTTATGACTGTTGTCATAAAGTGTCATTCGGTAAATCATGACACTTTTAATACAAAGTTGACATTATTCAAAATGTGTTTGTTATGACAACTTGTCATTAACCAAGAAATCATAATATGACATAAATTTGCTATAAAAGTATTACTGATTAAACTTTAGCTTTAAAGCTAAAGCTTTAAAGCTAAAGTTTAATCAGTAACACTTTTATAACAAATTTATGTCAGAATATGACATGACATTTCTCTGTTTTTTAATATTTTGAATAATGTCAATTTTGTATTAAAAGTGTCATGATTTACCGAATGACACTTTATGACATCAATCATAAATATTCATGAAGACTTGCTCATGTTCATGACAGGTTGTTATGTCATGTTTGTGATGGTGTCATGACAGTCTTATTCACAGCCTGTCAAATAAAGTTTTTAAGAGTGACAAAGATAAAACAATGAAATATACAAATCTCCACTAAAGACTTTGCCACAACTCTAAAAACAGAGTCCAGTCCAGTTTCTTCTAATCATACTTCAGTTGCTTCTACAACTTGACTGGACAGCTGCATTTTCATTGAGCATAACATTGTGCAAGTTGTAATAATAAGAACTTTGCTTAATGGAAACATGACAATTTGGAGAAATCTTCTTGTTTTGACAAAAAGATTTGGGTGCTAGGATGACATGGTTTTACGGCCATATTGAAATATATGTATTTCATAACACTGCAATAGAAACATGTTTTTCACATCACATAAGTCATAAGATCAGCATTACTACTGTTGAAAACCACAAAGAAGACGACAGGAAGTAGTAGGAGGATGATGACTAGTTCTTGTTTTTTCAGACCACAATGAGCTGGCTCCACAAGAGCTCTCATAGCATCACACAGTTCATAAAAAGTAGTGTCATTCTAATGTGTTGAACTCTTCTGTAAAATCACAAACTAGATTTTCCCAAAACGCCACATACATAACCACTCGCAAGGCGTGTTACTTCAACACCTAAATAAGCAGTGGCACCATCATAGTGAGGGGGAATGTTTTTGTACTGCACAACTAGACGACTTGCTTGCATAAAAGTTTCTTAAAAAACAACAACAAAACCTTGCACTTGAATCCAACTGAATATCTCTTGAAAGGCCTTGATCGGATCTGCAGAGATGAATAAATATATATATAAAAAAAAAACATACCCAAATCAGATGTTCCAAGCTTCTAGAGACGTACTAAGGAAGATTTAGGTGTCATGAGCTGAGAAACCTGGGTGAATGGTGAAAATGTTCCTGCTGCAGACTCATACCTGCTACATTTACACAGATACTGATTTGCTGAGGTCCGAGTCTCTTAAGAGCATCCCCCGGGGAAAACACCTCTGCTGGGTAAATCTTCATTTCCTGTTTCGACATTACTTCCTGTTAATCCTCCCAGTTAGTCACCTTCATGTCTGTTTCATTACTTGGAAGCTGATTCACCTTCTACATTCTTATTATTGTAAATAAAACTCCTTCCCTGGTTTGTGGTCTGAGTTCATCCATTTCAGATACATGAGGGAGTGTTGTTCTGTGTGCAGAAGTTCAAGGGATTTGAATCCATTTTCACTCAAATTTTTTAAATAAAACAAACTGCATTCATCTTATGATGTTGCATAATAAAATACAAACAGATGGATTGTGTCAGTGTGAATGTTTGCTTTGATTTTAGAATCTCTCCCAGTATCATGAGTTCTTAAGCCAGCGGCGTGTCAGCATGACGCGGCCTCAGCTTCTTTTTGGCTGAGTGAGGCTCCTTCTTATTCTGCTTAAAAAAAAAACACTGCTGTGCAGCTGGATGGTGACAGGCCAAAGAGAAATGCGTTCTGTTTCAGCATGTAATTTCATGTTACTGAGATTTGAACATTATTGCTCCCCCCCTCCCACCCTTTCCCTCCTTCTTGTGCTCCAATTTAGAGATAGATCAATATCCAGCTTTGTTTATCAAAGTGACAGCTCCTGGATATTGCATTTTGCATTTTTATGTTTTTTTTTTCTTTATAAGTGCGTATTAAAACATAATATATCTGGAGTCTTAGCTTTATGGGCTGACAAAGGGTGGGGAGTCGCTGTTAATAGCGTAAAACAGTTGAGGAATGGCGGCCGCTCCCGTTTGCACACCCGTTGCTGTAAATATCCATCACATGCATCAGCATCAGTGTTCGCCTAATGAAGACACTCTCCTCTGGCAAGTGTCGTCGATAACAGACACAAACCGCTGAGGAATTTCAGTAGGGGGGGTTTGCATATGTAAGTGCACACATCGATATGAGTGTGACACTCAAGTCCCAAATCATGCATTATTTGCAAAGCAACCGTAAAGAAATGACAATGGCAACCCCGTGCATACAAATCAAGGCCCATTACCCGTTTCAGGCTGTCAGTTAGCATGCTGCTCATGAAGGGAGACTTGGCCGAGGGGAGTCATATTCAAGGTCCTGATAAATGCTTTGGCAGATTCCCCTTGTGAGTGATGGAGCGCTAACCCCGTTTAGCTTCTTTAATATACTCATATTAGCATGAATAAATAACAGCAGTGTCCAAGCGGAGCAAATATTTGATTGCGCCTCCGCAGTGGGTTGGTATGTTCTGTCACACGATGCCACCACGAGTCTTCTGGTGTCACAGCGTGGACAGACTGACATTGATCTTTATCACCTGCTCCCTAAATCAATAATAAAGCCCCAGAGAAAGTGGCATGGACAGAAAGAGAGACAAGGTGGTAATGATGACAATGGATGTGTGTGTGTTTGTGTGTGTGCGTGTAGGCATGATTATTTGTGTGCTGTTTCAGTTTGTCGGTGCCAATCTGCTCTCCCTCTTTTGGACTTGTTTATACAGCACAAAGCTCAAAAAACATCTTCAACTTCATTTGCATTTTGTTACCATCAGTAAGCCAAGACTTCCACAGGACCACAAGGAATTAGGAGCTACTTTTAACACAACTTCTTAAGCCCAAAAGACAGTCCTGCCATCTGACTTTACACACTCTGATCAGATCTTTATGTGACACGCAGTCTCTGTCACCACAGACCAACAAACACTCCAGAGCAAATGTCCAGGTGAGTATGTGCCGGAAATCCCACCAGTGGAAACACAAGTTGGTCCAGCAGTAAACTCAGAGATACTCCAACAACAAACAGGAAGCTACTCACTGCTTGTGTTTTTCAAAAACACCTGCAACTTTATTTCAACATATATGCCTTATTCAAAACATCTATTATTTTTGTTTGATTGTTTTTGTTTGTATTTATTTTCTAAAAACGGTGTTTGTGACGTGATGAAGTGATGTGTGGACCAGTGTAAGAACAGCAGCAGGAGCACATCAACAGCTCTTTAAGGAGGTGGATGAAGAGGTTTCTCTCTTCAGGTCAGGAGTTGTTTGTTCAATAATATGAAAGACACTTTGAAAGAGTTATCAAGACGAAATTGCTGCTCAACCACAAGATCACAAAGGCCCGTTTACATTTTTCAAATGTAGCTGACTTTAAACAATGATACACAGAAGAACGTACCATATTCTGATGACTGCCTCACAGACTTTCTGCTCACTCTGCCTTTCCTGTTCACAACTCAGACTATTTTCCGGATCATTTTAAGATTGAGGACAAAATAATAACTCACTTTCCTAAAGAAAACGCAGAGCAGAGGAGTGGTGAATGTGTGCCAGCTTACCTTGTCACCAGAGTTTCTGCTCTCCTTGGTTACACCACTTTTATGGAGTTTTCTTCACTTTGTGGTCCAACGAGTGAAATAAACAATTTCCTCTTCTTTATTATATAAACTCAAAGGATTCTAGTCTGGCAAGGAAATCCTGGGAAACCACCTCTACCGGGTAAACCAATACCTCCTGGTTCCTTCAGCAGTCGCTCATCATTCTGCCTTCTTTGCAGAGTCTGACCAAGAAAGCCGCCCAGAGAAACAGGATCCAGAACACACATAGATTACTATGCAATGGAAATAGGTGACTTTTTCTAGTATCTCACAGCCAGGACAAGAAATCACTTCATTCTATTGCTTTAATACAACAACAAAGTAAAAGGCAAAGTTTATCTGATAAAAGTTTTACAAATTTACAGTTTATGTCAAAGGTCACAGCAACACTTTGCTATAAAAACACACAGTATGGACAAAGAGGTACACCAACGCCATTAAAGTGCCAGTGTGACAGCTGCATACTAAACAGCCAATTAAAGGTGTGAATGTATGCGTTCTCATACCAAATAATTACTCATAATAATGAATGCAAACTCTGTGAGGCTGCTGGCCACATGTGAGGAGTCTGTGTATTGTTTGGTGTGTAGTATGTTTTGTGTGTATGTTTCCACTGAATATGTTCAACAATTACAAAAAATAAAAAATTATCAAGGTACAAACTTTTAAATTTAGATAAATTGTGTTGTTTTTTTTATCACCAACATAATACAATTAATAATGGCATTTCTCAGTCCTCAAATAAATAAATGAAAAAACAATTGTAAAATAATATTCACATATTTTAATATCTGTTGACTTTCCTCATTCGGACATCCTACAGAATATGAATTCTGTGTTATAATTAGTTAGACACACAGAGATTTATCAGTTCAGTAAATTATAAACCCACAGATTCATATGCAGTGGAAGAACTTCAGCTTTCCCATAATTCCTCTGTTCTTCCTCTCTTGAATTAGGTCACCATTTAAATCAGTCTGCCACAGATGTTTTTTGGAAATGTTCAGAATATCCACAGTAAAAGAGACACAGCTCTCACAAGTTGTGTACTGCAAATATGGAGGACTGCTACAGAATTATTGCAATTACAAATTAAGTATTACAGCAGGAAGCTGATACTACTCACCTCAGGATACTGAATCCTTGACACTGAAACTTATCCCATCAACTTCTATCTGATTAACTCAATGAATAACAACCTGAACAACTGGAGGAACACAAAACACATTCTAATATCCTTTCAAAGTGGTAAGTCGATTCTTTTAATGGACATAAAGAGACGATGGCAGTCACTTTGTTCCTTTATATAACACACACTCCCCTCAATTTCTCATATTTAGACCTATGTTACGCTACTTTATCAAAACATCTGCATAGCAAGACAGAAATCAATAATTAGATTTCCATCCAATTGTCATGAAAATTTTGAGCAAACAAAAAAAAAAAAAAAAAAAAAAAAAAATAATATTTGGCGTGTTTCTGTCTACTGGTGTGGAGTGAATCCACCAGGCTATGCAAAGCGTAGTTTTGTCATAATTTACAGAAATAAAGCTTGAAAAATATAGTTGGGTCTGTGTGAAATCCATTATACAAAATGTTTCAGCAGGGATGTGAGTTGCTCAAATAAATTAAAGCTTCAGTAGTATTCCCATTTGAAACGATGGGATTTGATCATTCACTGATGTTTAGGCTCACAAGGAGTTACAATTTCTGATGATCTCACATGTGACAGCATGTGAGATCATCATAGGATAAAAAGCTTAGAATTCATTGTGTTTACTCGAGGCAGGACTAAGTACCTTACTTTTGCAGAGCGATTTTTAGTTTTGTGTATATTTCTTCTATTCTTATTTCTTTTGTTTATCTAACAGATCCACTCACAAGCGTCTCCTTTGAGCAGTTCTCACCTGATGCCGTTGTCCTTACTGCCTTCATGTGAACATGCAGAGGGCGAGTCTTCAGTTCAACTGGTGACTCAAGAGGACAAAATGTGTGACTGAGGCACAGACAAAAATTTAAAAAATAAACAACAAAAATCCTGATTCTAAGTCTTACTCCCCAGCATTTCTTATTGTGATTAAATAAGTCACTTCCAGCTGGTTTCTTAAAAATAGGTAAATAGAAAACTGAGTCAGAGTTCATTAGAAGGAACTGATCCCAGATGACAGGTTCTGTTCAAATAAATCTCATCTCTAAATGCAGGGGAACAGTGTGATAGGGCTATTCGGATGAATCCCAGCTGTTTTCTCCTCCTGATAGGAATGTCATACAGGAACTTCAACCTTTTCTTTTAGATAGAAGGAGCTAAATAGGCATGTTGTAATACCAGAGGAAATCAACTGTCTTTAAGTTTGAGCAGTTTACCATCATGTTTTCTTCAAGCTGTTTACATGATATTAGTAATATTAGTAAATGTGTTTTCGGTTGTATACACCTTATACAAGCTCAGCGAAATCCAGAGAGAAGTGGTTCACTGCAGCCTTCGGTACACACAGGCCATCAGTACAACCAGAAACTCTCTGTTCACAGTGCAAAATGGAAACTGACATTTATGTTTTCCATTGAATTACACCTCATCGCAAATTCACTTTGAACAGTTTGAAATCTTAACTTCCTCTCCGGCATGGCACTCCATCTCTGAAAGAAGAAGAAAATAAATAAAATAAAATAATCGAGAGCATGGCAGTCACTTTACCCCAAAAGTCTTGATGTGTCAATCATTAAGCAGTGATCTGAGGATTCACAAGTGCACTTAGAGGAGAAAATCAAAATGAAGTAAATAGGTTAAAATGTACATCAGTTATTTATCACAAACCAGATCAGCCTGAGACACATTTCCTCCTCTTTCTTGCTTTCAGCTAAGAGCAAATACTGACACGTGTACTTCAAGGCTCGCCACTGCTTCTTCAAAGTGGGGATCTGGTGCGATTAAAATTTCATGAGGTCATATTAATTAGAGACAGAATTTTTTTTTTTCTTTTTTTTGCACGAGAGTGATGAAGAAATAAAAAAAAAGTAGAAGAAAAAGAAAAAAAGGCCCGGAGGATGATTTTGATTCGGCTGGCCTCAGAATGAACGGAGAAGGTGAAAGGCGCTGGGCTTTAACACACGCTTTGTTCTGAGGGCAGTCTCTTTGTTCATCAAACCCATGAGTAATTTGCTCACCCGCCCCCACCTCTCTCTTACACACACACACACGCACACACACACGGTCTCTTCAGCCATATTTCTCCTTTATTGTATATTCTTTTTTAGTTGAGTGCCGCTGATTTGAAATGCTAATTAAACATATTTTTAATGTATTCACCAGGCTCATCAAGGCAAGCTCATATATCAAAGTGTCTAAAGTTGTATTGATGTTGGATATCAAAGAGGTGATTACTTAGAAACATCTAGAATTCCTTGCTGTTAATTGTGTTTATCCTGATCTGAAATCATTTCTGTAGCGCTAGCGCGGCAGCCATGAGGGATTTTTCCTCTTTCTCTTTGTTTTCTTGATGGGAAACAGGAACAACACCTGCTGGTATATGCGTTTTCCATTTGCCTTCTCTTTTTTTTTCTCTCCCCTCTCTCAGATTATTGTCTCCATTTTTCTCCCAGTCTTGTTCTGCATGTGAAAATGTTGCTTTATGCATTAGCAACAGCAACACTGTAAGCTGTTGCTAATGTATAAAACTCGCAAATACACACACACACACACACACACACGCACACACACAGCCTTTGAGCAGGTGAATGCTTGTGTGTGTGTGTTTCCAGAGTGTGTGTCCATAAAAAAAAAAATAAAAAAATCCATAAACAACAAAAGATGAACTTGAAAATACATGAAAGGAAATAATTCATTAGCAGCCCACTCCACGTTTTCCTCATTTCACTCTAATTAGACTCAAAAACAATAAGAAAAGCTTCATTTCGGTTTCAAACAGCAATCATAATAATGCTGATGGTGAAACACTCATAACAGTGCCAGGCACTTGATATCAAAAAGGATCGTGATGAGCAAAAAAAGATCAGCCATCAGAGGATCCTTCCCTTTTATTTTCCACTTGAATTTTTATGCATTCTTCTTTTGCAATGGCAGCAGTGATTTCTACGCGCCTCTCTTCTTTCCCCCTCTGTACTCTGTGTGTGTGAGATATAACTAATGCCATTAACTCTCCCTGCCACTTTCCAGGTCACTAATTCCTCAGCTCTGAGTTCATTGTGCCCAGACCGCAGTGCTGTCTCCATAACGAGGTTATTTCTGGGTTATTACCCTCCTCCGTGATGTGGCACCTGATGGGAGGCATGAAATCGATATAAATCAAAAACAGTTTGCAATGAACAAATTGAATTATTGGCTAATTTTTGTTCCCTTCTGTCCCTGAAATCTCCATATTTGTGTTAGGAGGGAGAGGAAAAAAGAGAGTTGAGAACGTTTCATCGTTTTTTTGTCTGGAATGGAGATGTGTGTGTTATTGCTTGTCACTGCAGTTATGGCGGTGTTATGAGCATTTTACTCTGAATACAGAACTTTGTCCTGGATGTGTTTAACCAGTTAACTTCCTAAAACCAGAGTTCTTGTGATAATCTTTGTAGAGCAGAAAATGTTTCAGAGGAAAAAAACATATTTATACATTTCACGTCCAAGTGGGCACAAAAATGACATCTTTGACATCTCTTGATGAAACACTGAGTTGCTCCAATCATTTATTGATAATAATAATAATAATAATAATAATAATATATATATACATTTTAAATTGCTTGTATTAGTTTTTAAGAATTCTTGAATTATTTTTTCCTCAAAAAAAAAAATTACAAATGGATTTAATTTTTCTATTTTAAAATTTCTGCATTTTACCTTTTTCAGGCTTCAATCTTCAAAATCTACAACAGCCAGAAGCAATTTTTGGGGAGAGTAAACAAAAAAGTTTAGCATTAAAGTGATGAACAAAGATTAATCAATTAACAGAAAAAATGAGTAGGGGTAAGTTTTAAATTATGTTTTCACACAATTTGGTGGTTTTTTAAAATCATATTTCGATAGATGCCCGTTGATTTATTTCATCTGCAGAAAGGTGATCAAGGAAAGTGAAGGTTTTCAAAAGTGTGGAATGAGGGCCATCCGAGGCCCTCAGAGTGAATTCATCTGGAGCTCCACCACAATACGCTTTGCTTTCGTAGGACATTAATGCAGATATGAATTTTCACAAAACAATTAAAGAAGGAAATTTACATGAATGTCTTTTTAAAAAGATAGACTAAATAAAGTCAAATTTTTTGTCAGCTATGTTTCTGTATTTATTTCTATTTGTTCATAAAAAAGAGCAAATTTGGGATTGTCAATTTATAACAAAAAACATCTTTTTTTTTTTTTTTTTTTTCTAAAGAAAGAATGACCCAAATCTGTTGTTGGTGAGAATACACACAACAATGTCTGAACAAGTCCAATCTGAAACAGTTTAAAGTTTATCATATAGGAACAAATCTCGAGTTATATTTCAGTTTACAGAACCCTTTTCTACAAAAATAAAGCTTCTTTTTGCTATTATTAAAAAAAAAACATCCAAACGTTTTGACTCTTTGGCATGTGAGTACTTTTAGCCTCAGCAGCAACAATCTTGGACATCACTGAAATAAAAAAAAAAATTCAGGTTTCTTTAACAATTGCAGCAGATCAAGATTTAACAACAATATTGAGCTCTATGTTAGAGATCAACATTTTCATAAAGCAAAACAGAAGAGAAACGACAAGTTTCCTGAACAAACCCAGCTCAAACAAAGGCCTTATGATGTAGCTCAACAGGCGTTTTTACTTGCACAACAACTTGCACCACAGGCAACATTGTCATTTCAATGGGTTCAATATCACTGTTACAGTGTATGTGGTAGGCCACTACATTTTGGGGCTACATATAATTTTTTTTTTTTTATTAAATTCATCTGTTTTGCACTTTCTCTGTCCTGAATCAACACACCTGATTCAGACCTCAGGGTGTGAAATGACAGGGGACAGATGCCCCAATTTTACCCAAAGACACACAGTCCATTAACTTTGGATCAATCAGGTGACTATAATTAACAACGTCATACCTGTAGTCAGGTGTTCCATTATTTCTGGGTTATGGCAGTTTTTGTGTTTTAAATAAAACACTTAAACCTGTTACACATATTTGACATTTTTGTGCAAATACATTGAAAAGGTGAATTTTTATCTTTTTTTAGTCAAGATTATTATACCATGAGAATCTCATGTAGATCCGTGCCTATTTGCAAGTCAAGAAAAATGTCATAATATGTTAATAAAGCCAAACAGGTGGCCTGATAAGGTAAAAATGTAAATTTTCACTTGACATTCAATATATCAAAGTCAGCCTTTCGATAATGGTAGTGCAGTGAAGCAAAAAGCACGGACAGCGGTGCTCTTCTCTTTGGCTGCCACACCGCTCGCTACTGGAAGGTTTCTGTGAACCCCGCTCCCACTGCGCCATCCAACTGTGGGCTACATTACCTCTGGGGCGGTGCGGTGGCTGGGTGGCGGGGCGCTGTGCTGAGCTTGCTGTTTCTGTTTGGACGAGCAAACAGTTAGAGCCTGAAATAAAATACAGGAAACAAAGCTGCAATCGGCCCATTCAGACCAGACCCTCAACTCCATATAGATTATCAAGGCCAAAAAGCAACAGGCAGGACATTTGCAAAGCAGCTGGTGTTTAATATCTTTCTTCTATTTATTTTTTATTTGCTTTTATGCTTTTAAGCAAATTTTACCAACTCTGATAAACAGACAATCCCATTTCCAAGATGCAGGCTAGGGGAGCAGAAGAGTGGCTGGCAAAGAGGAAGCAGGTGACATTTGACTTTGCTGAATAAGCTCAAGGTGTGCCGCCTTCCAGGTTACAGGGGCTGAAAACGAGGTGGGGGGAGGGAGTGGATGGAAGTTGTGGATTATGTACGGCGTGGGTGTTAACGAGAGAAGGGATGTGCATTAAGAAAGAGCAAAGGGTGGGGGTTGTCAGGGTTTCAACCTGGCTCATTATAGTCTGTCTCATTGGGAGGTGAAATGAGGCTTGCTGATGGCTCAGAGTGGAAGGTGCCGTCCTTGTCGAGGCGACTCGTGACAGCAAAGGCAAAACCTTTATCAAGTCCATTAGCGGTTCTCGAGCACTTCCTCACTGCTCACTGTTCCCGTTGAGTGGCGTCTAATGTCAGTGAAACGTTAAAAGGAAATGTCTTCGGCAGAAGTGTCACAGTTAAAGATGAAATAAATGATCAGCTGCGGCTTATTTTTAGGATAGAGAAGATCTCTTTATTTGTTAGACCAAATCGACAAGACAGGAAGTGAATGTGAAAGTTTCCTTTCTTCACCGGAATTGGCTTCAGCAGACACAGCCAAACTACTAACAGCAAGGTTTCCCTGCTCCTGATTGGTCAGCACACTGACCTGACTTAAACCCTGTATGTATTATTGTCAAGTGGAAGATAAGAGACAACAGAGCCAACAATGAAAGAGAGCTAAAGGTCAATATCATGCAACCTGAACTTCCTGATCACTTCAGCAGAAACCAAACACTGGTTATATCCATGTCACACTGCATTAAAACAGTAATTCATCGAAAAGGAGCTTCAACCAAACACTGAGTGCATAGACATGCTGTAGAAATTCCTTTCAATTGCAGATTTTCTTGTCTTGTGTCATATTAAAATTATCTGAAAAACTGCATTTGTTCTTATTTAACTCTAAGCTATAATCATCAAAGTGAACATTTAACCCTTTATATTTGCTGTCTTTCGATTCCTTCTTTTCACATTCCCCTTAAAGGGGTGGTTTTATGTAAACTCAACTTTCTTTTTTGAGCTTTTCATCCATCCATCCATCCATTTTCTGTACACCCTTGTCCCTGTTGGGGTAGGGAGGGTTGCTGGTGCCTATCTCCAGCTAACATTTCGGGCAAGAGGGGGGGTACAGCTTTTCGTCACGTTATAATGTTATTCCCTCATTAAAAACATACCTGGAGGGTTGCCTTGATTTTTTCCTGCATGTTTGAGAAATCCTTGAATCTTCATGGCAACCATTCAGCTTTGCAAAATGGTTGCAAAGCTGAATGGTCCTGCCTAGGTCTCAAAAGGCAGAACTTGGTCCAGTGTTCCACAGCCAGGACAGAAAACACACACAGCTCTACATCCCAGAACATTTTAGTACTACGAATGGGTGGCATGGTTTCTGCTGGGATGGAGCAAGCTCCTATATCAGCATTATTTGGTCATATACTATGGGTATTTACTTAACATGGGTGATTGCAGGTACATGTGTGTAACATGTTAATATTTAGTTGTGCCCATACAGCAAAGTGTTTCCAGCCACCTTACGCTACATGTTTATATGCCTCTAACCTTACGTGTTGCAGATTTGTGTGTTGGCATGTGTGCGTGTGTGCGTGTGTGTGTGTGAGTGAGAGCAGAGTGGTGCTGAGATGGCAGCTACTGAGGCTAATCCCTGTATGTGAGGGACGCGGCCCAGCCCCCAGTGTCACCCAGACACGCCAGGCCTGACGGAGGTGCATTCAGCCCGGCCGCTTAGTGTCACCCGTCCCCTGTCACTCAGCGCCATAATCACCCTTATGACTGACAGACAGGCCTTTTGCTTTGATGGTGCAGGGGATTTTAGAGGAGAGCCACAGAGCTGCAGTCAAGATCCACCACTTTGTGTATGTGTGTGGGTGTGTGATTGCATGGGTGGGAGGAAGGCACCAAGAGGGCTGCCTTCTCGTAGGAGTAAAATGATGATTTTGATCCAGCTTAATGATCAAGATGAAGGAGATGGCACCGGAGATGGCAATGAAGATCACCTCGATCGCACATTGAGCTAAAAGATGTGTCTTCAACAGGGATCAGCGGGGTGGCCACTCCGCTGAGGCAAAGCCAGAGGGACCAAAGGAGGCAGACGCACAAAGGAGCAGATTTACTCGGTGTGTGTGCTCGTCGGAGTGAGAGGAAACCAAAAGAGCCTGAGAGACCATAACCATGTCACACACTTTCCATTCGAAGCGGGAAAATCTGAAATACACATGTAATCGCATGATTATGATAATACACATCAAGTGTCATCTTAGTTGATGTTCAGTGTGTGACAGTGAGTCGTGTCTGAGTGCAGCGCTATCAACAGCAAGGTTGTTCAGAGAAATCCTGTCAGGCCTGTGACAGTTCAGATTCCTATTGACTCCCTGAATACACCAGCGTCCCTGCTGAGAGGCAGTGAGGACGAGGTGTGCACCACTCACTTCTGTTGGGGAGGAATTTTTATCAACTTTGTCAGCAGTCTAACTTGCTTTGGATTTTCTTTACAGTGCTTCAACTTTTTAATTTCTTTCCACACAGTGCAGTTATACAGGGATTCGATGTGAAAGACCAACTAAAGCAGTGTATAATTGTGAAGAGGATAGAAAAGGTCACATGATTTTCAACTTTATTTTTTACATAAATCTAAAAGGTGTGGCATTAATTAGTAGTAAGTCCTGTGTAGGTGCCTCTAAAAAAGCAGACCAACGCGCCACATTCAGTTGGTTGATTTATCTCAGTATAAAGCCAGATTTTCTGTTTGTTCAGGAACAGTCGTAAACAAACAAACATCACAAAGACCACAGCAGACAGGTCAGCAAGAACATGGAGAAGTTTCATATATTATTACAACATTTTGAACACATCACATAGCGCAGTTCAATGTATCATCTGACAACACCAACAGTATGTGATGACAGATCCTGAACTGTTTAGCCAATATATTGCAGCTGCAGCACGTCTGCTCTCAATGAATTTCCCTTAAAGAATATCGTATCATATCTTATCTTATCTTATCTTATCTTATCTTATCTTATCTTATCTTATCTTATCTTATCTTATCTTATCTTATCTTATCTTATCTTATCTTATCTTATCTTATCTTATCTTATCTTATCTTATCTTATCTGACATGTTAAACACAACAAAAATGAATGTTGTGAAAAAACTACTTACTAGGTCCTATTAGGGAAATACAGGAAGTCCAGATGACCTGTAAATCAACACTGCTGTGAATCACATTATTCATTAACATGTCACTTTACATGTAAAACTTTAACTGTCTGTAAAAGCTAAAGTTTAACAGACAAAACTTGAGTTTATCCAATTCTTCTTGCTATTTGAAAAACAATGTCCAATGGAAGTCATCCTAATTGAGCTCTAGTTTTAGTTCTGGCTCCATCTGCTCTCAGTTCTCTAGTCCGTCTTGCAGATGATTAAATTAGGATGCATTCACACCAGCCCTGTTTAGTCCACTTTAATTGAACCGTAGTTTGTTTCCCTCAAAAGTCATTTGGGGAACTGTGAATGGACAACTCAACTCTGATGTGGACCCAAAAAGCAAACTCTGGTGTGTTTACAAACATCGGTCTCAGTTCGCTTGAGGTGAACTCTGAACCGGTTTGAATGCAAATTTAAACGGTAAGCAGTCTAGGGACCACTACAAAACCAGGAACTGGACTGCAGCGCAGGGCATCCTGGGTAAATACAACCAAAATAAACGTGAGTCTATATCAAAAGATAGCTTAAACTTTCTCGTCTTTTTATTCTGTCTCTTTTGATCATATGGACATACATATGAATTGTTTTAGTATTTGAGCTTTTCTTTTCTTTTTCTGATATGCAACAGGGTCTTAAAGGTAATATGTGCTAAAGATTGTTAAACAGAGCTAAAATAAACATGTGTGTTGAGAGCTAGCAGGAGAAATGGTTCCTGGTTCCAAAGATACAAGAAAGATTCTACAACAGCTATAATTTAATGCCACTCCATATTTGTTTGTATTTGTGTAAAGAAGGAAACAATATTCAGTGTCTTCTTCAGAGGTTTTCATGTTATTTATTTCAGTGGTTCTTAGTGTAGCACCCCCACAGGCTAGGGGGAAGAACAGGTTGTTCAAAGGGTTTGGTTCTTTTGACAAAGAATACCGAATGTGAATCAGCTGAAATTGTAACAAATGTTAAAATTCTGGTGTCCAGTCGAGCTGAGTGTCTGGACTATATGGGGTCAAAACAGCCTTAAAGGGATTTCTCCAGTTAAAATTCAAAACAAACACTACAAATGTCTGAAACAATAGGCATAAACAATAGGGGCCTATAATGATAGGTGGTAATTGTGACAACTAATAACATAGTTTGCCATAGTGTTTTTTTTGTTTGTTTTTTTTTTTACTGAAACAGACAATTAAAGACGCTGTAAACCCTGGACACACACTCACATCCCCAGAGCCTCACTCTGGCTCTGAGGCCAGCAAAAAATCTTCTGGGATTCTTGCTCCCAAATATTTTCTTTCCTTTTCCTCTTCTGTTTCCAATCGTGAACTCATGAGTTTTCTCTGATAGTGATCCTGTTAAATTAAGTGCCTGGGCTTTATCCGGAGCCCTCTCACCGTCACTCCTTTAATTTAGTCATTATAATTAACCATTAACTGGTGTCAGTTTCTGGGCCACTAACAGGCCCACTCAGTTCTGCTTGTCTGCATTATCACAGTTTGGGGGAGAAAGTAAATTATAATGAAGGGCTATATAGTCCAATTACTGATAAAAGCAGCCAAGTGCGCTCCTTGTAATTAGGTGCCAGTGTCCCTCCCTTCTTTTTCTCTCTGACTTTCTTTCCTTCTTGGAGTGACATGTTTGAAAGGAATCTTTTGCCTAATAGCTATTTTTAATACAGTTAATCCTGCATTCTTAATCCAGCACGTTTCCACAACAAAGACAGGAGATGTGTAACAGGAGATTTTATTTTTTTTTCATCTGGGAAAAAAAAAAAAAAAAAATGAAATCTCAATTATGATGTTTCCATCTATGTGTTACTCAAAGTTAACACATAGTTGGAAATATGGAGTGCAGTGAAACGTTAAACAAAGTGAGTCAAGTATTGGTATTAGGCCAAAAAAAAAGAGAAGTAAGTGCATTATTTTTTGGGGGTGGCGAAAGTGAGGGGGTTTAGTTGTCGGTGAAAGATTGTAGGACAGCGAGAGGAAACAGGCAGCAGAGAATCCTTCTGTTCCTGCTCTAATGGGATGGAGTTGAGCTGTCTCTTGTAGCTGGGTCATGTAGTTCTCCGGCAGAACGCTTTACAAGTCAGGGCTGGTAATTAAACTGTATGATCCAGACCCTTCCCTTTTCTCCTCTCCTCTCCTCCCTCTCTCTCTCTTCCCCTCTCTTTCTCTTCTGTTCCGTTCACTCTCTGGTGCGTTCTCTGGACTTCTCTTGTCAGGTGAGACAACATGCTTTGGAAAAGTGTGAATTAATAGAGGCGATGAGTCGAGATGAGGAAAAGGAAGACCAAATTAAGGCAGCCAGCATGAGAATGGAGAAGTAGTCTTAATTTAAAAGACTGGACACAAGTTCTTTTAAAATTTTGGTTTCTATGGACATGAGCAAAGTTAAGAGTTGAAGTATCATCACTCTGAAGTTTAATTCTTAAGGTCATCTCCTCCTTTTTGTCCACACTGAGCCTTATTGATTCAGGGTTTATATCTTACCACTATAAGCTAAAATTACTTTTGATCTTCTTTGCACCAGGAGGGGATGTCTTTGAAATATTTAACATGTTTGTTTTGGTTTGTCTGTAATGCAAGTGATAGCCTTACATTAAATTAGCAAAAGGCAGAACCATTTGATAGACTATGTTTGTTGTTTATCACTTTATTATCATCAGTTTATTAATGGGTTAAATTTTTCTACCAACCTTGTTGACACTTGAGCCTGTACAGGTAAGCATCAATTGTGTTTGGAGTTTCTGAAGGTAAAATATTCAACTTCACCAAACCAGAGAAGAAGAGAAGCAATCTGCAGGAATGATCAATGGTTATGGTTCCATCAAATTATCATGCAAATTATGAGGGACCTTTTAAAATGTCAATAATAATAATAATAATAATAATAATAATAATAATAATAATAATAATAATAATAATAATAATAATAATAATAATAATAATAATAATAATAATAATAATAATAGACTCAGGCATGCTATCATGTACAGATTTGGAACAATACCCATAAGGCTAAGCACAGCTTAACCTCATCAGATGTTGTCGTTATGCGTGGCTGTAATAAACAGGAAGTAGAGTAACTAGCATGGAGCACACGTCTCAGATAAATGGAAAGAGGTTTTCAGGAATATGTCGCTCCTTGCCAAGTTATTCTGACATGTCAAACAGCATTGACAATGTTTCATGTCACATACATAAAGACCTCATGACGATACTGAAATATCCAGGAAGAGGGCAATAGCTGACACAACCTCACCTAGCAACTCACCTGAAACTCAGGCATGTGAGTTAAAGGCTTGTTAACTCAGAACTTATTAGATCTTCCCTTCAGCCCAATAATAAAACCATAAACTGAGCGTAAAAAAATTAATTAGTTGAAAAAGCAAATAATTTTAAATAACCTTCTCATTTTCAAAACATTTTCAAACATGATTCTAATGCATAAAAAAGTGTTTGGAGAAACATGGCTAATGTGTCAAAGAAGGTTTAATGTGATGTTATTTCTCTTTATCTGCATTGTTTATTTATTTGAGGGGGGTTTAAGGTAAAAAATGTTAACAATTGTTAACAATGCCAGCAATTTTACACCAATAACTTCAAACCTGCCCCTAACTGATGGCATCTGGTGAGAAGAAACAGAAACACAGTAGATTTATTGTGTGTTAAGGACAGTTTGCTACCAAACAGCATGGAATGTGTTTTGTAGAAGGATAGTTTTCCAGGAGTTTTGGTGGCGACAGTCGATGGATTAAACGATGAATAAGTGATTTATTAGCTGCCGCTGTCATGCTGGTTAGATGGATTACTACAAGCCACCTCTGACCCCACTTACTAGCCCTGTGTCTCAACGCAGAATTGTATGCGTGTGTGTGTGTGTGTGTGTGTGTCTGGGTGTGTGTCTGAATGTGAGCAGGTTGGTGTGCTGGCCAGCTGTAATCTTGTGACACGATGAGACTAGTTGATCAATGGCGTAATGAACACTGTATTTCATTGGGCCAATGAAGTGAGCGGTGCTGCCAGCAGTGGCAGCAGGACTCCGTGTTTGTTTGTTGGGTTCAGGGAATGTAGTTTTTTTTTTGTGTTTGCTTTTTTAAGATAAATTATACAGAGACATGTTTTGGGGGGGATGAACCAACACAATTATGGATTAGAAAATAAAATCTTTAGTCTTTGCCACATGTTGACTCTGCTTTAGAGTCTGTTCTCATGACAACAACTGTCATTGGTGAATCGTTATTTTTAAAGGCCTGTATACCAGAAAGAACTAAAACTTAGCGCCATCTAAGCTGCACACAAACAGTCACTCAGAAAGTGTAACCAGCCATGAACTGAAACTAAAAATATTATGAAGGGATTTTATCAGGTTTTTTAAGAACAAAATGCTATAGACAAACATCTTTTTTTTTTATTTTACTTTTTTTGCCATTTATTGACATTTTAGTGATGAGACGAAATGCTCTAATTCAGTGTTTTCCAAAGAGGAGGTCACCAGGGGGCCTTGTGAGGAGGGGCTTAGAAAGTTGAATGGAAAATAAGAGAAAAGCAAAAAAATGTAATATCTTAAATGTTTAATCTTAAAATTTTCATCATAGTTTTTGATTTTTATTATTCATTAAAAAACAAAACAAAAAAAACAAACAAAAAAAAAACATGTATATGTTAAAATAATTGGTCTAAATGCTATTTCTGATTAGCTGCCAGTCACGTTCAGCAAGTTTCTTTGCTCCTCAAACCAGAAAAGGAAACATTTCTGACAAGAAACGACCACAGGAACCGTCCAGCAGCCCTACAGTGAACAATACTGCACCAAAAAAACATACGTTGGGGGTAATAACAATAAATTTGATGTGATTCATATAAAATATTACATGTTTTCTTATTAAAAGAGAAGATTGTTGTAAAAAAAAGTATTATCTGGTAATAAAGTCATAACATATTTTCTGATAACAAAATTTTCTGCCTCAGAACTCATAGTTGTCTAAAATGAGACGATTTATGCTCAATGAAAGTAATAAATATTGAATAGTGAATAAAAAACATTCAAAAAGTTGATGCTTCTTTATATATTTTATAGCACTGATTTTTGATTTGAGAAACAAATTTCTCATTTTAAATGAGCTTTTTGTATTTACCTAGAGTATTTGTTATATAAATACATTTTAAAAACATCTAAAAGATTTCAGTGTGATAAAGAAACAGCCAAAGGGGCAAATACTGTGATACACAACGTGAACAATTGTCAAAGTACAAGGATAAGTGTCTTCTAAAACAAACTAGTTTTACAAAACAAACAGGACACAGCAGAGACAAGAACAAGTAAAAGTGTTGCCAACTAAAAGTCCTGCATCACATCCTGACTTTAGTCTATCCTCTTGTTGTCTCCTGCTTTGATGAGCTTTTCAGTTAAATGAAAGACAAAATAGATGCAGGGGATTTTCACACCTTGATGACTGCTGACTTTGTTATGAGAGCTGCAATAAAGAAAAGTAATATGCTTTAAAGATTAAAGACGACTTTAATTGTCGACACCATGAAAAACGCGCTTTCCTGAGGATGTAATTGAATGTCCCCATTGCACTGGGGGAATTAAAAATAGGTCATTTTATGTGTTGCTTTATTTTTGATTGAATCAGCTCTTAAGTGCTTGAGACAGTGAAATTAACAAATTTTTAGGAGCACTGAGGAGTGTTCAGTGCCCAAGAATTGGAAGAGAGACAGAACAAGAGAGAGAAAAGTGCTGGGGGGAGGAAAAGAAAAAAGAGACGGATGGAGGTAAGCGAGAGACGATGGTGGAGGAGGGGAGAAGATGACAGAGACAAATGCCTCCGCATTGACAGCTGTCCTCCATTTTCTCACAGACAGACATACAAATGAGGGCCACAAATCAAACAAATCCCTCCAAGATTAATCCCGGGCCCAGAAAGGCATGCTGGCAGGAATTGGCAGGGCTGTGGACTGATGGAAGCGGATGGATCTTTCGACTTTGATAAACTGTATCAATACCAAACACTTTAGGTTCGGCTATTAAACGATTCAACATTTGCTCATGGAAAGAATGAACGGGCATTTGCTGATCAAACAGCTTCCATGACTGCCAAAGCAAAAAACATGAATTACATTTTAAAGAAAATGTATTTCACAGAAACAAGTACAGTCTGTCATCTATCTGTCTTAGATATTAAAACAACCTCATAGCTTTCAGCATCTCACACAGTCACAGTCCAATCTATCAATACCAATTAATACCTATTGCTAATTAGAAAATAGAAACAGAATGGCATGGCTCAAAACACATACTGATAGGTCAGGCATACAGAATTATTCAAAATGTCAGCCAAGAGGCCAGCAGAGTGCCACGACTGAGGAGAACCTCTACATAATGCTTTGAGAAAATTATTTTTTATTTTTGCATTGCAATCACATATCAGACCTATTTGTAACCAATGTGCCACTGTGGGATTCTACATTGAAGGGGAATGATCAGAATGCCTTTCAGATACAAAAACTTTAGAAAAAGACCACAAATATTAACAAACTGACAGAGACTGTCTGCCGAAAATAAAATCTTAAGCTTCTAGTTATCTGTCTTATCTAAAAGGCAGAGGTCACACTCATTTAAAATACTTACACTACACAAGCATAAGTACATCCTAAATGAAACCAAGAATACTTATAATATAAAACCAATGTATGAAGTTTAGTATCGTCTCTGACAGTCATTTTGAAGCCTTGCCCATTTACATCCAGCACACCTGTAGGTCGGTACAATCAGCCAAGTCTGTGAAAGATTTCCTAACCTTCACACATGTCATAAAATTCACACCACCATGACCTTTCAGGCACTCACACAGTCACCGGTTCTTAAATGGAGAATCCAGCTGGGAAACTTTCAGCTTACTAAAAGAAAGCAGGAGCTTGAGACCTGTCATGAGCAAATCAAAAGTCCTAATGATCAATGTGTGTCCGACGTCCTCCTTCAGGCTATCCGCTATCAGGTAAATGTCATTTATTTTTATATAAAGCCAGAAGAGGCTCTTGAGGCAGGATGACAGACTTCTTGTCGTTTTCACTTTGATTTTGCTTAACATTGAGTTTGACAAACGAGCCTCATTGTAACACATATTGCTGTAGATGACTGTCATGATCTACAAATTAGAACATGTGTTCTAATTCTGTAATTATTAGTCTAATTATTTTTGAATCTTTTTTTATAACACGACTATACAGACATTCAAGAATAAAAATATTAAAATCAATTTGTAGTTGTTTTGCTACTTAGACAATTCCATGTATGAGATGTATTTGAATGAACCATCAAGTCCAGGCTGGCCTGGTCAGAGGGACTCCTCTAAGTATCAGTGTGTTGCAGCATTTCATACACTGTGCAGCATTTTGACCTGCTTGAATGTGATAGGAAGCTGGGTTTGAAGTTGAACTCATTTTTGCTACAGTATCTGGTATGTTTCCATTAATCTTGTATGTGTTTCAGGTCAGTGATTGAGTTTAGCCTAAAGAAAAGTTAAAATATGTGCATGCAGACATAAAGTTTGCTTCAGTACACCTTCATTTATCCATTTACTTATAATAATGTTCCCAAATAGAAATGCATATGGATACCTGGGAGTTCTCCCTGTTGTGTTTTCATCACCTTCTAAAACGGCGCTACAGAGCATTGCATTGCACACCACTGTATTTGATTGTTGCATATAAAACTATTAGGACTGTATGGGATATTTTTGATACAAAGTCATATTGTATGCTGTTTATCCCCTAATGTTCATATATTTCTAAGAAGGCAAAACTCAAGAAAATCGTCAAGAGATTTTCTTTGGCAAACATGAACGTCTGTATTCCTTATAGTGTCTATTTGTACTTTAAACATGTCTTTATATTTAGAAGTGATATCTTTCATAGATGGGCTGCACAGTGGCACAGTTGGTAGAGCTGTTGCCTTGCAGCAAGAAGGTCCTGGGTTCAATTCCCAGCCAGGGGTCTTTCTGCATGGAGTTTGCATGTTCTCCCTGTGCATGGTGGGTTCTCTCCGGGTTCTCCGGCTTCCTCCCAAAGTCCAAAAACATGACTGTCAGGTTAATTGGGCTCTCTAAATTCTCCCTAGGTGTGAGTGTGTGTGAGAATGATTGTTTGTCCTTTTCTGTGTTGCCATGCGACAGACTGGTGACCTATCCAGGGTGTAACCCGCCTCTCGCCCGGAACTTTAGCTGGGGACAGGAACCAGCAACCCTCCCGACCCCATTAGGGACAAAGGGTGTATAGAAAATGGATGGATGGTTGGATGGATCTTTCATAGATTTTGGTTGTCAACATTCAAAACATAGCTTCTTTGGTTGAATTTCAATGAATATAATGATTTGATTAAAGCAAAAAAACAAAAAAAAAACAACATAAAAACATCTAAACTTTAATAGGTATTTCACTATGAACTAATCACATTGAAGCTGATGTTTGTTAAAATATGCCATTGATAGGAGAAATCAGCAAAACTGTTAACGGGAGTTTTTCATGTTCAGAAATATTTTAGGGAAAGGTGAATCTGTTGATACATGAACACATAAATTCATAATTTCATCTGTACGATCACATATCACAACACTTCTCCAGTCTGCAACTAAAACGTCACAGGCTTCCAGGCGACGTTTCCTCTCTGTAACTCTCGATGAATGCCAGCGCTGAACTAGAAGAAGTCTCATTAAGAGGCACTTATAGATTAACCGGAGTGTCACGCCGGGGGAGAGTCGGTGGGTGTGAGGGTTTGTCTGCGAAAAGGCGGAGAAACAATGAGACTAAACCCCGCTGTGTCTCCCTTCTTCCCTCCCTCCACTGCTCCTCCAGCTCTTCTCTCCCCTCTCAAATGGATAATTCTGGTGATACTTGTGACAGGCCATGGTTTAGATTTTGATTTATGTTCTTCCAAAGCTAAAATCAAAGAATCCATCTAGTGCTATTTTATGGCAGTTGGGATGATGAATGGGCCAGTCTCTGGGCCAAAGCAAGCTGCTGTGTCTTTGCCCCGGATTTTAATTGCTAAAGTAGCCAGTCATTGCTCAAGATTCAAGACGCAATAAGAGGGAGTGGGACAACCCCCACCCCCACCCCCAATCTCACCCCCATCTCCCCCACCTCCCTGTCTATCGAACTCTTTCCGTGTCATTCCACACCTCTGCCAGGCTGACTCATACCATCCCTCGTGTTTTCAGTAAATTGAGGCAATGGCTGCTTTGAAAGCAAATTTAATGTAGTTTACAAACCGCTGTTAAATCATTCATACGGTGGCCATAGGGATCTGCTGTTACAAGTATAACTAATGGCTCATGTAATTGGCCCAACTTTGAAGTGTAAATTCCGCATTTATATTTAATGCATGGAAATACGATCTTTCAGCAGAACGTCGGAAAACAGCTTGATCCTATGTTGTTTTTTTTAACATAACTTTAATTACTGTTCTATTCGTGATGTTGTTGCGGTCAGCGTTGAGGGACCTACTTTACCTTTTCATGAGTCTGCCATTTATTTTTTGACATCCGCTTACAACAATGAAGATCTATGGAGAAATGGTTTTGCAACACATTACCGCACCTTGTAAAGCAGATAAACACATGCTAACGCATCAACTAACGGAGGAGAACGGCGCCCTGGTCCAGCACTCCTGGTGTTCCGGTGCTTGTCGTCTCACTGAGGGGAGACACCGAGAGACAGAAAAGTTGTGAAGACCTTCATTGCTTTTCAAACACCACCAGAATCAATGATGCAAATTAGAAAAACAAGCAGGCAATAAATTCTCTCACATCTGCGGAGCCTGGTGAGAATTTTTTAATAATTTTTAATAAAGCATAATTGTAGTTTGTACCACTGAATAATTTAATCGCATGTGAATATGGAGCAGAGAGGAAGGGGAGGAGGGTTTACACATAAAAAACAAGTCCTCCTGTGAACATTTCTGTGTTATGTATCCGTCTTTCAGTGGTGTGCGTGTGTGCGTGTGTGTATGTGTGTGTGTGCCTTCACTAGACTTTCCTATAAGAAAGAGATACTCTATTACTATAATATATGTGTATGTAGTGAGAGTCTGTCAGAAAACGGTATCTGGAACATTAGCATTTTTATTTACTGTAAAGCCTTTTAGCATTTGTATGTATTTTTCTTAAACTAAGGATCTTTATATGTTCTTGATCAAAGTTCTGGCTTTCTTCTGTAATGCTTTTAAAACTATTTTTTGTATTAACTTGAAAGAGATTTAAGATTCAAATACATTAGATATAATCAAAATCCCTATAGAAGAAACCTTAAATAGAATAAGAAGGCAAGAAATCAAAAGTTAAGTTAGCTTAAATTGCTCTATTCTTCTTTTTTGCTATCTATCTTCCTTGTTTTTTTGACCATATGGATTTAGATGTGAATTGTTTTAATGTGTCAGATATTATTTTCTGTCTCTGATATGGAGCAGCATTTTAAAGATAATATGTGGTATTGTTGAATAGACCTAAAACAAACACGTGTGCAACACTAGTAACAGAAATGGCTCCAGGTCTTTCAGGAAAGACAAAAAAGAAATCCTACATCCGCTAAAATCTGATGCCACTCTATTTTTGTTTACATTTTGTGGACAAATAATTTGTGCTGAGTGCCTTCTTCAGAGGTTTTGGCTTAGTTTCCTTCAGTGTTTGTCAAAAACATCTTATCAGTTGAAAACCTCAGAAAATATCCAACCTGATGGTTGGTTGTGTAACATTTCACTGGAGTGTGAATTTTCATAGTGCCGTCACTTTAAAATTTGAAATTAGAGCACAGAGTGTTCTGTGGACAACTATGTGAATATGGATATGCATGGTGCACCTGTGCACATGCCCCCCTGTTCTTTGACATGTATTGATATCAGCTGCACTAGCATGACGCCACCACTGTCAGCAGATTCAACACCTGAAACACAGTAACAGCTGAGAAGTGTGTAGATGCAGTTGAGGAGAAGAGGAGGAGGAGGAGGAGTAAGAGCCTCAGGTGAAACACAAGCCTTCTCGTAATTTATAACCATGACATGGGAGCCAAGTTTCTCTAAATGAGGCATTCAGATAGCCAAACCAGTCATTTATCCTGATGATTAATACAAATGATATTCGTAATAATAAATATTGCTGCCTCGCAGTGCGTAAAGCAGCAGGCGGAGGAGAAGTGGGGCCGAGTGGAGGAGGGGAACGACTCCACAGTTTATTGTGTGGCAATCATAAATGTGGATTCCTCATCAGGTCGGGTAAAAGCAGCTGCTGGATTGTCTTAAGATACAAGGTGAAAAACTGACGAATGGTTTTGCTGAAAAGGGTTAAACATTTTTTTTTGTACTTTCTTAAAGCCCAGAAGGTAGGAAAGATAAGAAACACGGCAAGAAATTGACATAAAAGTTAAGTCTTGTCTACTTTGAAGTGAGAGACAGCCCTGATTTAATAAAGCTATTGAAACTTCATAAATTGATAGAGAACAATATTTTAAAATGTGTTGTTTTACATCTTAAAAACAAAAACACCCCCCCAAAAAAACTTTTAACAAACAATATTAAAAAGCATTTGTCAAAAGTGAGAGTAAATCCGACTTAAAGGAACAGAAATTTTCAAAAGCCTCAGATTCAGAAAGCAGATGATGGAAAAAAGCATTTCAGTTAAACGTGTCAGTTTATGGAACAATTTTGACAGTGAAATAAACCAGTCTAAATTTCTGCATTTCAAATAAATTTGAAAATTTACATCAGAGTATGACATTGAATAAGTGGATGATTTTTGGTGTGCATTTTTGTCTTTTGAGCTGAATGGATCATGTTCTTTTTATTTGAAGGAATAAAAGGAAAATGTGTCTTTACTTGTCTGAAAAACAAAAACACACTGATTACTCCTTGTTGTCTTTGTGGTTTTCATCCATCGTTCACATGAATCTGTGATGTGAAAAAAAAATATCCATTGCAGTTTTGCAAAATACATCTATTTTGATGTGAGGAGTGAAAAACCTTGAGTTATATTTTTATATATATATATTTCTGTGTTTCTAGTAAGTGAATTTATTTTTGTAATCTCAATTTGCAAAACTGAATGGTTAACTAAAATTCAGCTAGAGAAAGAAAAAAATATTTTGCATTTTTACCTTTTACATTACTTTACTTGAGATGTCAGTACACTTAATTGAGTTCCTTTTGGAATCAATAAAATATTTTTGAATTTGGATTTGAAGGGTGCTGTATGTTGCGCAGCCATTCTGTCTTATAAATGAAGATTACAGTCCGGAGAGATTATTGACAGCCCAAATAAAAGCCACATGAATAATGCTTGTATATGATTATTTAAGGCGTGTAAAAGCCACAAACAACAGTTAATGTTTCCAGAAGTGATTGCCGTGCAAACCAGCCTGGTCAAATCAAGTCAAAACATTGCTGCTGGCGCAATGTAGGATTTCTTGATGCTAATGCCACATTGACCAATAACTGCAGCTGTCTCTGCCGCTATGGCAACACTGATTGTACTTCACACGCTCTATGTAAATAATCAAATAATTCAAGAAAAAACAAAGTCAGTAGATGGAAGACTTGATGAAGAGTCATAAATACAGTTAGCAACATATAGGAAAGTCTTGACAAGTGACATGTGTATATATGTTCTGTGGATCTGCTTCATCTTCTCCCACTCTTACATATTAAACTGTTGTTAACTCGCACATGAACTCGAACGCCCCCTCCCTCTCTTCCTCTTTCTCTCTCCCTCCTCTTGCCTGTCTTTAAAATAGTCATTTGACATTTCAAACTAGGTTTCACATTGATGAACACATGGAAGCTGATGAGGTGAAGAAAATAGAACTACGCCTCTGGGAATCAAAATAAAGATGGAGATGAAGAAGAAAGAAGAAGACGGAGGGAGCCAGTGTGGGCTGATGTCAGAGGCTGATAAAGTTTATGCCTCCCTGTCATGGCGCTGAGAGTAAACAGGCAGCGCAGCCTAACATGACATCACTAAGTAGGTTAAGCGTAGTCCCGCGTGGCCATCGATCATAACAGAATCTAGCATATTCTTGCCCCTGCTAGGAGGAGAGGTAGAAGTTTTCCACTGTAGCTGCAATGACATTTAATTTTTCATATCTCCTCCGTCGTCCTGGAACAAATTTTGGCAGACCTGATGCAATTTAACAGCTTGGCAGTTTAAAATTGGGCAATGAATCACTGGGATTCGATGGGAGTCAGAGTGCTGCATAATATTTTTCCTGTGTCAAGCACACCGGGTACAGTGAAGTGTAGACGTTGGACGGTGAACCTTCACCTGCTTCAGGCCCCTTTCCCATGAGTTCACCTGTTCTTAACTACAGCTTTGTCACACACAGAGACCAGTGAGGATCTATCACAGGCCCATCAGCGCCACGCCTTCCCCTGAGATGCTGCATTGTTTTTTCTACAGGATTAATTCCAAAAAACTTTGAATGTAAGTAAAAAAAAAATCATTGCAATGTTTTGCAGTGAACCATAATCTCAGTTTTATTCACAATGCAGCACAGCAAATATGTTCAATGCATATTTTAGAAAGTATCATAAAAAATAAGGTACTTTTGAATTTCTTAGTAGCAGCATGTCTTCTGAACATTTGGACTCAGCTGTGCTCATCACTGAGAAACCTCCCTTGTTCTTTTAGTAACATCTGAGCTGTGCTTGATCATACCTGTGGATTTAAAAATAAGGGAAATTCCCCACCAGGGATTCTGTAGATGTTCAGCTGTCCTAACTATACTCTGCCTGATTTTTGGTTTTGTGACTCAAATGTCTTCAATTGGTGACAGATGGGAGTGTGTGTTGTTCTAAAACCTTTCTGAGTTGATGGTTCCCTTCCAGATGTGTTATCAGCCCATCTGATATGCACTAATGCATTCAAATGCCGACAGAGGTTGAAGATTGTGAAATGTGCACTGATAACAGACTGGATGATTGTTGACTCTGCTAGGGGCAACGCAGCAACTTTTACTCCTCATTGAAATCGTGTTTTGATTTGTCTGACCACAGAGGGGTTTTCTATTTCCCTCACTCGATTTTATGAGTTTTAGTCCTTAAAAATAAATCTTACTTGCGTGATAGAGCTTTGACCTGCATTATGCAGTGCCGGCTGATGGCCCAGAAGATCATAATCATCCAATATTGACTTTTGGCCTCAACCTTACTGCACAGAGATTTTCTCCAGAGCCAAGTTTAAATTTTTTTTTTCAAATGTAGATGTTGACCAAATTGAGATATTCAAAGTCTTCCCTTAAAGGCCATTTTTCTGAAGTTATTCCACTGTTTTTCTCAGTCTGAAATGATGCCCATCTTTCTTCCTCTCTAATATACTCTCTTTATTCCCGCGCCTCCTACAGACCTGTTGCTAATTCACCTAATTAGCTGTAAAATGCTCCTCTAGCTGTTTCTTGCTTGTACCACTTACTTTTATAGCTTTTATTACCTCTGTCCCAGTGATTCTGAGATGTGCCGCTGCCATCAAATTGGAAAAGACCTTACATTCCATGATGTGGCACTGTGAATAAAATATGGCTTTATACGATGTGCAAATGCTCACATTCTAGTTTTATTTACATTTTATACAGCTGTTTTGGTATATGGAGCTTTACTTTTCGTTGGTAACTTACTGACTTCAGACTCTCTAAGGACGTGTTCAGATTTTTTTTACTTTGAAACTTGAATGTTTGATCATTTTGTCCAGCGTAAACATCCAACATGCCACGCTGACACTACAGAGCCACGTATGAGAGAAGGCAAGAAAGAAAACATATTTGTCTCAATAAGAGTTTGCTCGCAGCACAGTAACAGGCACTGTTTGGTAAAGCCCATCTGGACTCCTGGTCCATCATGGCGCCCTCTGACCCTCACACAAAGAGCACGGCGTACGATTGCACACCACCGCACGCAACCCAGAAGCTCTTTTGAGTCCGTAAAAGGCTCTTTGTGTGCTGTTAAAAGGTGAGGAGGTCCAGGCTGCTTGCACTGTATCTGATTTTTGACAAAGAGCACGCCGGGTAGAAATCAATAAAGCAGCAGTGATGGGCCGATGGGTCCCGCTGGTCCTCCTCCTCGAAGCTGAGCTGCACCCATAATCCTCCTCCTCTGCCTCCAAACACTTTCTTTTCTCTCCCCTCCTCTTGCTCACTGTCACTACCTCCCAGAATGAAGCTACTCTCAGCATCACCCCCCCTCCTTCACCTCCGTTTCTCTTCTGCCCCACCAGGCCAGATGAACCCAAATAAGCAAAGAATGGACTGACAACGCTTTTGACACCAGCCGTTTATTAGCCACACAAAAGGAGAGAGCGTAAAGGAACAGAAAAAAATATATCTGTAAGAGAGAGTCAGAAATGTGGAGGTAGGTTGGTAGAACTACAATTCTCCTCACCAGTGAGCAGCCTGGTGGAGTGGTGTGGTGTTTCTGTGATGACCAGCACAGCGCTCCTGTGCAGATTTCGTGGTGCAGTAACTCTCTGTTCAGCAGCCTGGAGCAGCCACTTTTCAGGGTCACTGTTGGGAAAATTAGTGTTTATTCTTGTAGAAAAAGGTTTTGATGAAGTGGTTTATTTATATGCTAAAGAATGTTATACACATGTATAACCACCTTTCTATGTTTTTTTTTTCTTTGTGCAGCAAAAGTACTAGAAATTAAGAAACAAAAAACTGCAAGACTCATCATATGAAATAAGTAATGTCACACAATCTTACCTTTAAACAGCAGCAGAAATGATCATGGTTTGGGTCTTACAGTCTTGTTTGCTGTGATAAGTTACGGAAGGACTTGGGTGTTTTATGTATTCCACGTATAAAAACAATCCCAGTATTTGACAGACATGTTGAAGTACAAAGTGCTGGATTGAGGATTACATGTGTTCTCAATGTTCCTGACATTATTGATTGTAAGGATTTATTTGTATAGTTCTTTATGGCAGCATCATACGTCAAACAATTTCAACAGGCTTCTCTAAAACTGCAGTCCACATTTTTTCATGACAAATTCCTTCATTTTCCGCAACTTGAATTGATACTAGCTAGTTTCAAAAGTTAGTTGGGCTCCTAAGCCAGCCTGTTTTCTGCACACCTCTTATTTCAGCATATGTCGGTTACACAGACTCTCAAACTTATCAGCTTGATGTTGGATACAAATAGTTAAATGTGAACACTGTTTTCTGCTAAACAATTCTCCGTGCAGCTCTGAGCATAACGTCTGTCTTGAGGCGAACCTCAGTGGAATGAAGTAGGACCGAATATGTATCCTTCAAGCCTCTCCCTAAACACCTGGGCCAGATCCCCTGGGAAATCCACACCATTCCCAGGCCAGCTGAGAGACATAGTCCCTCTAGCAGTCCTGGGGGTCCTGGATCTTCATCGATGGTTGATCAATTCATCCAATCGCCCAACTTCAGACTGTAGCAGCATGAATGTAGAACTAAAAGAGCTACAGTTTACAGGTAGGTGTTCAGACACATGCACAAGAAGTGATACCTTTCTTCTGAGTTAGTGTTTGTTTGATTCCTAACACCTTGTTCACAATGTAAAGCACTTTATGTGTACCATACAAAAAAATTTGGTTGTTTAAATCAAATAAACAATTTAATATTTGTTCTTTCTTTCTTCCAGAAATAACATTGAAGTAAAGTTTAGCTTGTGGGTTTTAGAAATCCACATTAGACTTTGAGTTCAGTGTTGACCTTTCATGTTGGAGGTAACACAATGCTTGAGTTGATGTTTCAAACATTGAACTCCATGAACTGAATGATAAAGTCACTTCAGACTCAGGAAAATCATTTAAAAGTGTTCCATTTCAAATTAAACTACATAAAATTTGTAGCTTTTTTGTTTTGGATTGCTGAATATGAAACCACTTTTCAAACTGTAACTATTTGGGCAAGGTGATAAATATGAATAGAGTGGAACTACCGAGACTGAGAGCCAGAGCTCATTTCTAACACTCATTGGTGCATCTGGTTCAGGCTGAAAGGCTCGCCTGCCTCGACATACGCACCCCCGTCCACCCACATTCCCTGCTCTAGACATGTATTAGTCATTATTAAACATAATAATGGCTTTTAGAAGTCACTGTTTGCCTCTTTGGTCATGTGAATAATTCAAGCAGAGAGGGGACGGTGGAGAGGAGGAGGCTTTAAAGAGGAACAAAGCTCCAGTCAGGTGGGACTCGTACCTGAGATGGCAGGCGACAGATGAAGCATTTTGTCTACATTATTTAGTTGATTCTGTTCAACTTTTTACCGCTGCCACACTGTTTGCATTCCACCTGCTCCACTCTGTTTTCTCTCTTCAATCTTCAATCAATTCAATTTCTCTCTTCCCAGTCCTACACTCAAATCACATTCGGTTCAAGCAGCGTTAATTATGGTCGCGCGAGCTGTTAAGGTGTAGTCTGATGATTAACAAAGTCAAGCTCCAGCACTGCCACTTACTTTTCTTTCACATTCCGCTCAGTCGCATCATATGGTCCTTCATGGTCAATGGTCAATTTGTATAACTAATTGTAATACTAACTGTATTTTTATTGCATTATGACATATTGCAAGGCCCCGCCCCCATCTCTGGGACAGGGACTTGCAATTAAGCCCCACCCATCCTGACATCCAGGTTCCTCCTCTTTGCCGTAGCATTTATGTTGTAGCCTACCTTGTCAATCTCAAGTCATGACAGCAGTTGCCGTTTGCAGAACCATTCCTTCCACTCTTTGCATATATCCTCTCCAACTAGGAGTTATAGCCTTGTATACCTCCTAACTGGAGAGGGTATATGCAAGTAGTAGTAGCATTGCAACTGATCCAATGTCTCTCATGGTATGAAGTAGGCGAATAGCTCAAAGGATCTTGCCTAAGGACCCAGACTGGATAGCACAATTTGGTTTCAACCTGGATTTGAACCAGACCCTCCCGGGTGAAAGACTGTTGACTTATCCATTGAGCTATCCAGTCAGCTACATACATAGCTTTCTGTAGTGTAGTGGTAATCATGTTGCTTAATAGGCAAAAGGTCTCTGGTTCGAAACCAGACAGAAACAGATATAGTTTGTGTTTTTTTTTCAGGATGTGGACTGGGAAAAAAAAAAAAAAAAGAGTCTTCCGCATTGAACACTGATTACAAGCCAATTGACATAAATGAAGGCATTTTTGGAAGCAAGGCATCTTCCAGTATTTCAGCAGGTTCTATGGCGGAATGGTTAGCACGCTGGACTCTGAATCCAGGAATCTGAGTTCAAGTCTCATTAGAACCTCTTCTCTTTTCTCCTGAATTCTTCAATATATTTTTGGATTTCAGGGTGAGCTTATGGACTATAATTAGGCACAAGTGTAAGTCTGTCCTTTTATTCACCAACTCACTGGGTTCTTTGAGAGAATCTGTGGTTTAACTTTTAGACATTGTACCATGCCGATATGACATCAGTCCTTGACGCACTTTGAAATATCTACCAGTGTTTTCTGACAGAGCAGGAGTTTCTGTAGTGTAGTGGTTATCACGTTTGCTTCACACGCAAAAGGTCTCTGGTTCGAAACCAGACAGAAACACATATTGTCTTCTATACTTTTCAGAAGGTGGAGTGAGAAAACAAGAATCTTCGGCATTGGTCATCATCTGTTTGCCCATCAACTTAAATGAAGGCATTTTTGGAAGCAAGGCACCTTCCAACATATCACTGGATTCTATGGTGTAATGGTTAGCCCTCTAGACTCTGAATCAAAGAATCTGTCCTTTTATTCACCAACTCACTGGGTTCTTAAACCAGAATCTGTGGTTTATCTTTTAGACATTGTAACATGCCGATAGATGACATCAATCTTTAACAAATTTTAAACCCTCTACTGGGAATTTTCCAAATTGGAGGAGTTCCTGTAGTGTTTCAAGCCCATCAACATAAATGAACGCATTTTTGAAAACAAGGCACTTGCCATATTTGTGTAGGTTCTATGGTGTAATGGTTAGCACTCTGGACTTTGAATCCAGGAATCTGAGTTCAAGTCTCAGTAGAACCTCTTCTCTTTAGTCCTGAATTCTTCAATATATTTTTGGATTTCAGGGTGAGTTTATGGACTATAATGTTAAATTAGGCACAAGTGTAAGTCTGTCCTTTTATTCACCAACTCTCTGGGTTCTTTGAGAGAATCCGTGGTTTAACTTTTAGACGTTATACCATGGCGATAGATGACATCAATCTTTAACAAATTTTGAATCCCCTACTGGGAGATTTCCAATTTGGAGGAGTTCCTGTAGTGTAGCGGTTATCACGTTTGCTTCACACGCAAAAGGCCTCTGGTTCGAAACCAGACAGAAACACATATTGTCGTTTATACTTTTCAGAAGGTGGATTGAGAAAACAAGAATCTTCGGCTTTGGTCATCATCTGTTTGCCCATCAACTTAAATGAAGGCATTTTTGGAAGCAAGGCACCTTCCAACATATCACTGGATTCTATGGTGTAATGGTTAGCCCTCTGGACTCTGAATCAAAGAATCTGTCCTTTTATTCACCAACTCACTGGGTTCTTAAACCAGAATCTGTGGTTTATCTTTTAGACATTGTAACATGCCGATAGATGACATCAATCTTTAACAAATTTTAAACCCTCTACTGGGAATTTTCCAAATTGGAGGAGTTCCTGTAGTGTTTCAAGCCCATCAACATAAATGAACGCATTTTTGAAAAGAAGGCACTTGCCATGTTTGTGTAGGTTCTATGGTGTAATGGTTAGCACTTTCGACTTTGAATCCAGGAATCTGAGTTCAAGTCTCAGTAGAACCTCTTCTCTTTTCTCCTGAATTCTTCAATATATTTTTGGATTTCAGGGTGAGTTAATGGACTATAATGTTAAATTAGGCACAAGTGTAAGTCTGTCCTTTTATTCACCAACTCTCTGGGTTCTTTGAGAGAATCCGTGGTTTAACTTTTAGACGTTATACCATGCCGATAGATGACATCAATCTTTAACAAATTTTGAACCCCCTACTGGGAGTTTTCCAAATTGGAGGAGTTTCTGTAGTGTAGTGGTTATCACGTTTGCTTCACACGCAAACTGGTTCGAAACCAGACAGAAACACATATTGTCGTTTATACTTTTCAGAAGGTGGAGTGAGAAAACAAGAATCTTCGGCTTTGGTCATCATTTGTTTGCCCATCAACTTAAATGAAGGCATTTTTGAAGGCAAGGCACCTTCCAACATATCACTGGATTCTATGGTGTAATGGTTAGCACTCTGGACTCTGAATCCAGGAATCTGTGTTCAAGTCTCATTAGAACCTTTTCTCTTTTCTCCTGAATTATTCAATATATTTTTGGATTTCAGGGTGAGTTTATGGACTATAATGTTATATTAGGCACAAGTGTAAGTCTGTCCTTTTATTCACCAACTCACTGGGTTCTTTGAGAGAATCCGTGGTTTAACTTTTAGACGTCATACCATGCCGATAGATGACATCAATCTTTAACAAATTTAAACCCTCTACTGGGAGATTTCCAAATTGGAGGAGTTTCTGTAGTGTAGTGGTTATCACGTTTGCTTCACACGCAAAAGGTCTCTGGTTCAAAACCAGACAGAAACACATATTGTCTTTTATACTTTTCAGAAGGTGGAGTGAGAAAACAAGAATCTTCGGCATTGGTCATCATCTGTTTGCCCATCAACTTAAATGAAGGCATTTTTGGAAGCAAGGCACCTTCCAACATATCACTAGGTTCTATGGTGTAATGGTTAGCCCTCTGGACTCTGAATCAAAGAATCTGTCCTTTTATTCATCAACTGGGTTCTTAAACCAGAATCTGTGGTTTATCTTTTAGACATTGTAACATGCCGATAGATGACATCAATCTTTAACAAATTTTAAACCCTCTACTGGGAGATTTCCAAATTGGAGGAGTTTCTGTAGTGTAGTGGTTATCACGTTTGCTTCACACGCAAAAGGTCTCTGGTTCGAAACCAGACAGAAACACGTATTGTCTTTTATACTTTTCAGAAGGTGGAGTGAGAAAACAAGAATCTTCGGCATTGGTCATCATTTGTTTGCCCATCAACTTAAATGAAGGCATTTTTGAAGGCAAGGCAACTTCCAAAATATCGCTGGATTCTATGGTGTAATGGTTAGCACTCTGGACTCTGAATCTAGGAATCTGAGTTCAAGTCTCATTAGAACCTCTTCTCTTTTCCCCTGAATTCTTCAATATATTTTTGGATTTCAGGGTGAGTTTATGGACTATAATGTTATATTAGGCACAAGTGTAAGTCTGTCCTTTTATTCACCAACTCTCTGGGTTCTTTGAGAGAATCCGTGGTTTAACTTTTAGACGTCATACCATGCCGATAGATGACATCAATCTTTAACAAATTTTGAACCCCCTACTGGGAGTTTTCCAAATCGGAGGAGTTTCTGTAGTGTAGTGGTTATCACGTTTGCTTCACACGCAAAAGGTCTCTGGTTCGAAACCAGACAGAAACACATATTGTCTTCTATACTTTTCAGAAGGTGGAGTGAGAAAACAAGAATCTTCGGCATTGGTCATCATCTGTTTGCCCATCAACTTAAATGAAGGCATTTTTGGAAGCAAGGCACCTTCCAACATATCACTAGGTTCTATGGTGTAATGGTTAGCCCTCTGGACTCTGAATCAAAGAATCTGTCCTTTTATTCACCAACTCACTGGGTTCTTAAACCAGAATCTGTGGTTTATCTTTTAGACATTGTAACATGCCGATAGATGACATCAATCTTTAACAAATTTTAAACCCTCTACTGGGAATTTTCCAAATTGGAGGAGTTCCTGTAGTGTTTCAAACCCATCAACATAAATGAACGCATTTTTGAAAACAAGGCACTTGCCATATTTGTGTAGGTTCTATGGTGTAATGGTTAGCACTCTGGACTTTGAATCCAGGAATCTGAGTTCAAGTCTCATTAGAACCTCTTCTCTTTTCCCCTGAATTCTTCAATATATTTTTGGATTTCAGGGTGAGTTTATGGACTATAATGTTATATTAGGCACAAGTGTAAGTCTGTCCTTTTATTCACCAACTCACTGGGTTCTTTGAGAGAATCCGTGGTTTAACTTTTAGACGTTATACCATGGCGATAGATGACATCAATCTTTAACAAATTTTGAATCCCCTACTGGGATATTTCTAATTGGGAGGAGTTTCTGTAGTGTAGTGGTTATCACGTTTGCTTTACACACAAAAGGTCTCTGGTTCAAAACCAGACAGAAACACATATTGTCTTCTATACTTTTCAGAAGGTGGAGTGAGAAAATAAGAATCTTCGGCATTGGTCATCATCTGTTTGCCCATCAACTTAAATGAAGGCATTTTTGGAAGCAAGGCACCTTCCAACATATCACTGGATTCTATGGTGTAATGGTTAGCCCTCTGGACTCTGAATCAAAGAATCTGTCCTTTTATTCACCAACTCACTGGGTTCTTAAACCAGAATCTGTGGTTTATCTTTTAGACATTGTAACATGCCGATAGATGACATCAATCTTTAACAAATTTTAAACCCTCTACTGGGAATTTTCCAAATTGGAGGAGTTCCTGTAGTGTTTCAAACCCATCAACATAAATGAACGCATTTTTGAAAACAAGGCACTTGCCATATTTGTGTAGGTTCTATGGTGTAATGGTTAGCACTTTCGACTTTGAATCCAGGAATCTGAGTTCAAGTCTCAGTAGAACCTCTTCTCTTTTCTCCTGAATTCTTCAATATATTTTTGGATTTCAGGGTGAGTTTATGGACTATAATGTTAAATTAGGCACAAGTGTAAGTCTGTCCTTTTATTCACCAACTCTCTGGGTTCTTTGAGAGAATCCGTGGTTTAACTTTTAGACGTTTTACCATGCCGATAGATGACATCAATCTTTAACAAATTTTGAACCCCCTACTGGGAGTTTTCCAAATTGGAGGAGTTTCTGTAGTGTAGTGGTTATCACGTTTGCTTCACACGCAAAAGGTCTCTGGTTCGAAACCAGACAGAAACACATATTGTCGTTTATACTTTTCAGAAGGTGGAGTGAGAAAACAAGAATCTTCGGCTTTGGTCATCATTTGTTTGCCCATCAATTTAAATGAAGGCATTTTTGAAGGCAAGGCAACTTCCAAAATGTCGCTGGATTCTATGGTGTAATGGTTAGCACTCTGGACTCTGAATCTAGGAATCTGAGTTCAAGTCTCATTAGAACCTCTTCTCTTTTCCCCTGAATTATTCAATATATTTTTGGATTTCAGGGTGAGTTTATGGACTATAATGTTATATTAGGCACAAGTGTAAGTCTGTCCTTTTATTCACCAACTCACTGGGTTCTTTGAGAGAATCCGTGGTTTAACTTTTAGACGTCATACCATGCCGATAGATGACATCAATCTTTAACAAATTTTGAACCCCCTACTGGGAGTTTTCCAAATTGGAGGAGTTTCTGTAGTGTAGTGGTTATCACGTTTGCTTTACACGCAAAAGGTCTCTGGTTCGAAACCAGACAGAAACACATATTGTCTTCTATACTTTTCAGAAGGTGGAGTGAGAAAACAAGAATCTTCGGCATTGGTCATCATCTGTTTGCCCATCAACTTAAATGAAGGCATTTTTGGAAGCAAGGCACCTTCCAACAGATCACTGGATTCTATGGTGTAATGGTTAGCCCTCTGGACTCTGAATCAAAGAATCTGTCCTTTTATTCACCAACTCACTGGGTTCTTAAACCAGAATCTGTGGTTTATCTTTTAGACATTGTAACATGCCGATAGATGACATCAATCTTTAACAAATTTTAAACCCTCTACTGGGAATTTTCCAAATTGGAGGAGTTCCTGTAGTGTTTCAAGCCCATCAACATAAATGAACGCATTTTTGAAAACAAGGCACTTGCCATATTTGTGTAGGTTCTATGGTGTAATGGTTAGCACTCTGGACTTTGAATCCAGGAATCTGAGTTCAAGTCTCAGTAGAACCTCTTCTCTTTTCTCCTGAATTCTTCAATATATTTTTGGATTTCAGGGTGAGTTTATGGACTATAATGTTAAATTAGGCACAAGTGTAAGTCTGTCCTTTTATTCACCAACTCTCTGGGTTCTTTGAGAGAGTCCGTGGTTTAACTTTTAGATGTTTTACCATGCCGATAGATGACATCTGATTTCGAACTTTTGCGTGTAAAGCAAATGTGATAACTACACTACAGAAACTCTTCCAATTCGGAAAATTTGCTGAATAAAATGACATACTTACACCTGTGCCTAATATCAGCGCTTCTCAATTCCAGTCCTCAGGCCCCCCTGCTCTGCATGTTTTAGATGTACCTCCACTCCAGAGCAGCTGATTCAAATGATTGCATGACATTCAAGTGCTGCAGGAGCCTGTTAATCACCCACATATTCAATCCAGGTGTGTGGCAGAAGGGAAACACCTAAAACATGCAGGGCAGGGGACGTGTGGACCGGAATTGAGAAACACTGGGCCCTAAATTAACATTATAGTCCTTAAACTCACCCTGAAATCCAAAAATATATTGAAGAATTCAGGAGGAAAGAGAAGAGGTTCTACTGAGACTTGAACTCAGATTCCCGGATTCAAAGTCCAGAGATCTAACCTTTAAACCATAGAACCTACTGAAATATTGGAAGGTGCCTTGCTTTCAAAAATACCTTCATTTAAGTTGATAGGCAAATGAACAATGACCAAAGCATTAGATTCTTGTTTTCTCACTCCATGTTCTGAAAAGTATAGAAGACAATAACTGTTTCTGTCTGGTTTTGAACTAGAGACCTTTTGCATGTAAAGCAAACGTGATAACCACTACACTACAGAAACTCCTGCTCTGTCAGAAAACACTGGTAGATGTTTCAAAGTCCGTTAAGGACTCATGTCATTTATCAGCATGGTGCAATGTCTAAAAGTTAAACCACAGATTCTCTCAAAGAACCCACTGAGTTGGTGAATAAAAGGACAGACTTATACTTGTGCCTAATTTAGCATTATAGTCCATAAAGTCACACTGAAAACACAAAATATATTAAAGAATTCTGGTGAAAAGAAAAAAATTTCTACTGAGACTTGACCTGAGATTCCTGGATTCAAAGTCCAGAGCACTGACCATTAAACCATAGAACCTGCTGAAATATTGGAAGGTGCCTTGCTTTCAAAAATGCCTTCATTTATGTTGATTGGCTTGAAATCAGTGTCCAATGCGGAAGACTCTTGTTGTCTCATGCCACCTTCTGAAAAGAATAAACAACAATATCTGTTTCCGAACCAGAGACCTTTTGTGTGAGAAACAAACGTGATAACCACTACACTACAGAAACTCCTCCAATTTGGAAAATTCCCGGTAGAGGGTTCAAAATTTGTTAAAGATTGATGTCATCTATCGGCATGTTACAACGTCTAAAAGTTAAACCACAGATTCTCTCAAAGAACCCAGAGAGTTGGTGAATAAAAGGACAGACTTACACTTGTGCCTAATTTAACATTATAGTCCATAAACTCACCCTGAAATCCAAAAATATATTGAAGAATTCAGGAGAAAAGAGAAGAGGTTCTACTGAGACTTGAACTCAGATTCCTGGATTCAAAGTCCAGAGTGCCAACCATTACACCATAGAATCCAGTGACATGTTGGAAGTCGCCTTGCTTTCAAAAATACCTTCATTTAAGTTGATGGGCAAACAGATGATGACCAATGCCGAAGATTCTTGTTTTCTCACTCCACCTTCTGAAAAGTATAAAAGACAATATGTGTTTCTGTCTGGTTTCGAACCAGAGACCTTTTGCGTGTGAAGCAAACGTGATAACCACTACACTACAGAAACTCCTGCTCTGTCAGAAAACACTGGTAGATATTTCAAAGTGCGTTAAGGACTGATGTCATATCGGCATGGTACAATGTCTAAAAGTTAAACCACAGATTCTCTCAAAGAACCCAGTGAGTTGGTGAATAAAAGGACAGACTTACACTTGTGCCTAATATAACATTATAGTCCATAAGCTCACCCTGAAATCCAAAAATATATTGAAGAATTCAGGAGAAAAGAGAAGAGGTTCTACTGAGACTTGAACTCAGATTCCTGGATTCAGAGTCCAGCGTGCTAACCATTACACCATAGAACCTGCTGAAATATTGGAAGGTGCCTTGCTTCCAAAAATGCCTTCATTTATGTCAATTGGCTTGTAATCAGTGTTCAATGCGGAAGACTCTTTTTTTTTTTTTTTCCCAGTCCACATTCTTAAAAAAAATCACAAACTATATCTGTTTCTGTCTGGTTTCGAACCAGAGACCTTTTGCCTATTAAGCAACATGATTACCACTACACTACAGAAAGCTATGTATGTAGCTGACTGGATAGCTCAATGGATAAGTCAACAGTCTTTCACCCGGGAGGGTCTGGTTCAAATCCAGGTTGAAACCAAATTGTGCTATCCAGTCTGGGTCCTTAGGCAAGATCCTTTGAGCTATTCGCCTACTTCATACCATGAGAGACATTGGATCAGTTGCAATGCTACTACTACTTGCATATACCCTCTCCAGTTAGGAGGTATACAAGGCTATAACTCCTAGTTGGAGAGGATATATGCAAAGAGTGGAAGGAATGGTTCTGCAAACGGCAACTGCTGTCATGACTTGAGATTGACAAGGTAGGCTACAACATAAATGCTACGGCAAAGAGGAGGAACCTGGATGTCAGGATGGGTGGGGCTTAATTGCAAGTCCCAGAGATGGGGGCGGGGCCTTGCAAATATTGTATTGTAATTAATATTAATATTAGTAATTAATTCATAGTGTTTTTTTTTGAGTGTATATGAGTTTTGTTTTATGCTGGCATTGTTTATTTGTTCTGCTATTCTGCTATTTATGTCTCTGCTTGCCTTTTGTGACTCTGTGTGTGTGTGTGTGTGTGTGTGTCATCATCACTCCCAGAGAAGCTACTTGGAAAAGACACATTTCCTCACAACTCAGCGGGACCGCCAATCAGGGATCCGGCGCCAGTATGAGTAGTCACGATTCAGAGAGACGTCAAGCAGCCAGTCCAGTTTGTCGCCTCATCTCCCCTCCTTACTGTTACTTTGTAAAATCACATTATTCTAATGAGAATGGGAGTGGAAAGGCTGTGACAGGGCAACGAAATAGATGGGCTGTGCGTCAAAAGGACTCAAATTTTATTCCTCCACTCTCTTTTTGAACTTGAGCTGAGTTGGGCCGGGGGTTGGGATGAGGAGAAGAAGAAGAAGTAGAAGAAGAAGGAGGAGAGTGCTATATGATTTGTTTTCCTCTGGAGCCGTGTCATTATTCAGTTCATTTCACTTTCAGACAGTTTTATTCTCGCAGCTCTAAATCGCCACACAAATATTCCGTGAGAAACTAATAGACAGGAGAGAAACAAACAAAAAACATTTAGGTAGATTTTGGTAGGTTACATTTAACTGGGGAGAAGGAGAAACAAGAAATAAAGCATCCAACTGGACAGGTTGCTGACTCTGCTGTCTTGGAGATGTTCACCTTGTTCCAGATTGACTCCTGAACAGACAGGCCCTCTTGTGCAGCCAAATTCAGCCTGCAGAGCTCACAGTGTCATCCCATCATAAATGATTGATATATCAGCCGAGCTTTTCTCCATCATCTTTCCAGTTAAATTTCAGTACAGTTGCTCTGCTTCATATAACTCCTATCTAGTCTGAAAACTGACCAGACAATGTCTTTGCCGAAGCTCTTCCTGAGCTCCATATCATTACCTACAGTGCATGCTGAAAGTTTTCACAGGGCTTCACTTTATCCACATTTTACCTTACCTTAATCCAAATTGCATGAAGTGAATCTCTTTTCTCAAAATTCTACACACAAATTACCCATTATGACAGTGTGAACAATTTTTAGACTTCTGTAAATATATTAAAAATTAAAAACCAATAAATTACATTTCCATAAGTATTCACAGCCTTTGCTTGGTACTCTGTTGATCCAGTTTTGGCCTCCAGTCTCTTTGATTCTGGAGTCTCCAGCTCAGCTCATCCGTGTTCAGGCAGTTTGGTTGGTTCTCCTCTGCAGTTCTTCTGCATCAGGCTGGATGAAGATGTCTGGCAGTCATTTTCTCATCTCTCCACAGATCTTCAGTCAGATTCCAGTCTGGACTCTCTGGGATGTTCACAGTGTGATTCTGAAGCCACTCCTCAGAGATCTTGTCCATGAGCTTTAGGTCGTTGTCCTGCTGTGAAAAGAACCGTCTGAGGTCAGGATGTTCTGCAGCAGGTTTTCATCTCTCTGTTCATTGTCTATCCTGACCAGTCTGCCACTTCCTGCTGTTACAAATCATCCTTACTTCATGATACTGCCACCACCGTGCTTCACTGCAGGGATGGAGGAGTTTCCTCCAAACTTGATATTGGCGTTCACACCAAAGAGTTCAGTCTTTGTCTCATCAGACCAGATAATTTTGTCTCTCCTGGACTGAGAGTCCTCCAGGTGCATTTAGGTCAATTCCAGTCAGGTGGCCATGTTTGATTGGTGGATTGCTGCAGATATGGTTGTCCATCTGGAAGGTTCTCCTCTTTCCACAGTGGAATGCTGGAACAGAGCCCTTCAGGTTCTGTTCCAGCACCTGAAGGAACAGAGTCAGCTATAGGACAAATCCTGCTGGTTCCAGACTGTCTCCACTGACCAATGATGGAGGCCGCTGAGCTCACCTGGACCTTAAAGCACCAGAAATGTTTGTGGATCTTTCCCCAGATTGTGGCTTCAAGTCAGGCTTATAAGAAGTGGACTCCATCTAAGCTGCAGAAACATCTCCAGCATAATCAGAGGAAACAGCTCAATGTGGAGTTCACTGGCAAAGGCTGTGAATATGCCCATAAATGTGAGTTCTTAGTTCTTAGTTGCCTCTTTTTGACACATTTTCAAAAATCTCCTAAGGCTTTCCCATTTTTGTCATATTTTATTGTATTTGTATGTGTAATTTTGAGGAAAGACATTAATTTATTAAAATTGGAATAAGACTGTAATATAAAAAAAACACAGACAAAGCAAAGCACTGTGGACGTTTCCCAGCTGTGCTGCATTCCCTTCTGCTCCCATGTTTTCCTTTTTGCTGTCTTCCACCACCGTCAGTGAAGCTCGCTGTCCCCTTTAAGTCCCTCTGCGTTTGACAGTAATGTGACATAGAAATATCCACAGAACCCCCCCACCCCCACCCCCCCCCCATCCCTGCAACTCCATCCACATCAGTGATGAATAATGTATATTTTCTGCCTTATAAACATAATACATTAGTTAGAAGAACTAGATGTGTGTTCTGATGCGGCTCTCCTGTGTGTGCAAATTAATTAAACATGAATATATGCACATTTCTAAAATTTTGACTGACACTAAAGGTTAAAATAAATAGGTCATCAATAAATAATTGGCTGGAAGATGGAAAAGTCTCGGCTGCCTCTTGTTGTGGGCTCTGGGAGTGAAGTGTCCACCTGGTTGTCAGGTGTTGTCTCCGACAGCAGCGTTATGCAGATTGAGGGCAACATTGAGGCATACACAGTGTGATAATAGGTTAAGCAGTTGGGCAAAAAAAAAAATCAATAAAAAGTAGAACGGTGCAATATTCACAGGCAACACCAACTCTCTGAACCCTTTTGGTTTGACAGAGTCTAAGTAGACAAAGTCACCCCAAACACAGTGTTGACTGACTCTCTGAATCAGCCTCAAATGCACACAAGCTTCAAACCACATTTGTAAGGTTGATTTCTGTATGAGTGTGTACTACATCGTCCACGCATCATCCGCACCTAACTCCAACTAATGTGACCCCCCCCCCCTCACACACACACACAGCCCCCCTCCACGTCCCCTGCGCTCAGGAAGCTGGAGTTTATCCTTCACTGTTTGACCGTAGTAAAGAAGCTGCCAGTCATTTGCTGAGAACCCCGTAAATCTGCAGAAAGAGGGGAGTAAAAGGAGCCAATTACTTTTAGATCTTCGCCCGTCTAATCAGAGCAGGGAGCCACATAAACTTTCACCTTCCAAGACCTCCATCGGTTTCAGTCGCGCGCCGTCCGAGTCCGGAGGTGCATTAGGACGGTGGCGAATGTAGCTACTGTCTGATGGTAAACGTGTGTATCTAGGGGTTGAGTGTTTTTTCTTCACTTGTGATTCTGTGTATCAAAAATATGCGTGTGATTTTGCAGCGGCTGCGTTTTCTTTTCCCCGTGTAAGTGAGGAAGCTGTGTTACGAGAACAAGAGCGAGGGCAGAGTTGAGGATTTTTTATTTATTTATTTATTTATTTACTATGAAGTTGATTGCCAAATCACGGAGCTTGGAGAAATTGTCCTGTCAGTCAGAATCAGGCTACTGCTGGGTGTGTGCATGTGTGTGTGCATGTGTGTTTGTTTTCCTGAGCAAATAGGAAGCTTGATCATGACCTTGATGCCCACTTAGCTTAGAAACTAACTTGGACATCCACTCTGACCTGCTCTTCAACATCTACTCACTGCACTCAACGCCACAAGAGAACAAGAAGATGTTGATACGATTCCAGTCATGATGAAAAGAAAGTACACCCTGTGTCTGGACATTCAAATATGAAAAAAGTAACCATTCTAACTAATTTTTTTACATTATGGTGTGCAAAGTTACCAATGCTCACACGGCCTTGGTCTGGTATCAGGTTCTCCAGTCTTTCCTTGTTGTTATGTGTTCCAATTTCTATAAATTCATAAACATTTTTATCAACTAATTATACTTTCTGTTATGATCTCGCCTGCATCATGCCAGTAGTTGAGTCTTTCAACTCATCATCGCCAATTATTGGTCACATAACTGAAACCAAGTAATTACTGCTTAATTAATGTCACAGTTACTTCTCCAGGTAATAAAGACATACTTTAGCAATTGTGAAAAAATTACTGCTTCTTATACAACAGAAATTATGGTACTTTACAATAAAGTATTTAAAGCTGTTCAATATATTCTCCTGAAAACGTACTGCTCCTAATCTAACATAATTTTCTTTTTCTCCCCTCCAGGGGGTCTTTTGTGGGCTCTAGTGTCCCTTGTATGACAGTAGGCTAACAGGAAAGGGGGAGGGAGAGGGGGAAGACATGCGGCAAATGTCGGCGGGACCGGGAATCGAACCTGCGACGGCCACGTCGTGGACTCAACGCCACCACATCTAACATCATTAAAAAAATCCAAACTACGGTTTTATTATTGTCTGACTTTTGTGTACTATGTGAAAGTTATCAGGAAAAATACATTTTTTCCTCAACACTTTAGTAGTGAATTCTACTTTGAGCTGTCTTGAAGTTTGATTCATGCCAGGGCAGAGAGGTACTCAGGGTGGCCTTTTGCTAAAATGCCATAACAATGTTAACCTATATATCTACACAATGATGAGATGAGTCTCAGCTTCCCAAAGAAAAGAAGGAAAAAAAAAAGAAAAAAAAGCTCAAATCCATTATAAAGGCAAATGTTACCTTTGCATGAGAATTGTGATCCGACTAGTAAAGCCAGAAATGTGACTTTGGCACTTACTGGAGGACCACGCTGTCATGTGCATGTAAAGAGCTAGCTGTACACTCTTGCTGTGTGTGAAACACGCTGCTTGTGTCAAAAGCAATATGGATTTGTGGATAAGCTGTCTAACTGAAGGGCCCTGCAGAGATTTGTTTTCATAACCTTTTCTTTGTTCGGATTTAGCTTTAAGTCTCTTTATGAACCTCAGATGTTAACGCATATGATCCGTAAAACATGCGAGCATTCTTACAGCATTTATCGAGAGAACGTTCATAACATAAACAAGTCTGATTTGAATATTTAGGTTTAGCAATTGAATTTAAGGTTAAAATCAATTTTGAAGTTGATCAGTTGTGTGCTGGACTATGGCACAGTTATAGCTCCTCTTGTGTTTCCACTGACCATAAAATTGCACAAATTGGAATTATGAAATATGCTTAATGGAAATATACCAATTAAAAACCCCCTAAAAATCCACCCTTTTTTCAGGATTAAACATTTTTGTGCTAGATATAGTGGTTCAAAAAGTGTCCTCCTGGGACAATGTTGCTGCTGGCTCCACCAGAGCTCTCCAACATATAAAATGCGGTTACTGAGCGATTGTTTACTCACAAAGTTGTTAAAAACCATGGTGGCAATAGATGTGAAAATTTACATGAGGTATATTCATATTTGAGCACTATAGGTCATCGTCAGTCATCAGAAGAAACATCTGCGTCTCATTCAGACAGGAGCAGATCTGTTTGCTGCAGGTTTTGGAAAATTATAATCAAAATATTTATAGAAGATTTACGGATTCAACACTTTCAAGTGAAATCAATTTAATACAATTTGGAACAAGGCTGGACCATAACAAAATGTGGAGAAAGTAACACACTGTGAACTGTGAACGACGCATGAAAACTGTGGTGCAGATTGGCTGATGTAGTGAGGAGACATAGCAGATGGATAAAGCTAAATTATGATTTAATGCTATTGGGCTCTTTAAAGGTTCACAAAAGTCAGTCATAAAAGGTTTGGTGCAAATCTGATGATGCAGGTATGATTTAGAGACGACCGTATGCATAGCATGCATATTGTCGTATGCATAGATGAAACACAGAAAGTCTGATGCAGCTGTGACCTTGTATGTGGAAGTTATTTAACTTTGCTGTTTCATGGCTAACAGTTAAAGTTTGACATTTAGCCACGCCCATATCCTTTGATGAGCGGAAAATCCTTTGATAAGTTTTGACCTTCAATGCCTCAAGAGTGATTGAGTGCTGAGTGATTTTGAAATCTGTATCTCAAAAGCTGTAGGACGAGTTTGATCAGATACGTCTATAAAAAGGACATGATGACGGCTTTGTTCCAAAATGGCTGACTTCCTGTTGGGTTTGCACCATGGTTCCAAGAGACTTTTTTGTAGGTCCTGACAAGACACACATGCGTACCAAATTTTATAATTCTGGGTTAAAGCATGGCTAGGGGCTGATCATTTAAAATATTCTAGGGAGCGCTGTAGAGAAATTAGGCCACACTCACAAAAAATTTTTGTGGATTCCTGTTGAGGGGTGGACAATGGCATTGCTTGTCACTTTGCCACGCTCACCTGTTATATATATATATATATATATATATATATATATATATATATATATATATATATATATATATATATCCGGTTGGTTTTCCTGCGCTCTCTGGGCTGCGTCATCATATATGCTTTCCATGCCCTTTTGATACTACAGTGACAAAATCTGTTTTCATTTGTATTCAAATCCTGAATCCTGTTTGTATCAGAGGGCAGCGACCTTGAGACAAATCTTCTTATTCAGGCTAAATGATGGAAAGAGAAAGGAAACAGAGCAGAAAAGAGCCTGTAGTGTTCCCAAAGAGTCTCCAACCACACACACACACACACACACACAGACACACACAGGCACACGCACACACTAAACACAGAATGCCTTAGGCTGTTGTCAAAGGAACTGACATGCTTCCAGGCATGCAAACAAACACGCATTCTATTTTGCAAGGCAAAACCAAAATGCATATAAAACTTCTCAGGAAACAAGTTCTCTAATTCATGAATGAGAATTTAAAAATATAGCACATAAAATAAGTATTGAACACTATTTTTCTTAGTAAATTTTTTTAAACATTTCTTTTTTTTTTGTCAAAAAAAATAAATAAATAAATAAATAATGCCAAATGCTGTAACAAGTAATCTACAAATTGAAGTAATGCAGGGCTCTGTTGATAGAGGCTGAGGTTCTCATCGAGGTTCTTCTGGCTCAGATTCCATTTGCTGCTTGTCCCCCCCCCTCTCTGTTTGCTACTAGATTCTAAAATGAAAGAGCTTCACACATAAACGTTTGTGTAATGTAGTGGAATGGTACAGCAAATGAGCATTGAGCAAATAAAAAAAAGAAATGGGAAAAAACATTGAGATCCAGAAATCCAGCTGAAATCCTTTAGTATTTAGAAAGCAACCCTGATGCTGCTGTGTGCATATGAATATTAGCTGCTTCTATGTTATACCTGGAAATAGCAGCTATAGGTTTACTAATAAAACATTAAAAGAGAATTATAACTGCAGCACACTTGTTGAGAAGCTGAAGAATGAAACAGTCCCAAACACACGGCTATGGAAACTTTGAACTGGTTGAACTGGGTAAAACTGTAACTGCTTACAGCGGCCCAGTCAGTCACCTGACTAGCATCCAAATGAAAATCAGTGGAAAGAACTGAAGGTCAGTGTGCTTAAAACAAACCCAGAGAATATCAAAGATCTAAGAATTGAGCAGATGAATGTCAGAATCACACCCAAGATAAGCATGTGGTTAATTTCACCCAACACAGGATGACTTGAAGATTTCAATTTCCTTTTCAAAAAGGATTTCTCAAATATAGATGAAGTAGTTAAATTTTTTCATGTATCATTCCATTTTTTTTTTCATTTATGCATTAATTCACTTTGATTCTGTAGTATTTGTTGATTATGTCCTTTTCTATAACATGTAGTCTGAATCAGTAGAAATATTTGAATCATATTCACTGTTTCGTTTCGCTCCTCCTCGTCTTTCTGCCCCGTTCCTTCCCTTCTCCTTCCCCTCCATCCGGTGTCTCTTTATCAGCTGATCTGTAATGCTCCCTAATTCAAGGCCAAGCTGGGCTGTCACCCTCGGCTTCCCGTGTCGCTGTCACATCCAGACAGACACACGTTGGGGCACGCTGGTGCTTGTCCGTCCACAGAGACTCAGACGGGGAGAGGCTTATCAGGCCAACCTTGCTGGTGAATTAGCAGACCCTTGAGTGATAAGGAGAAGCACGCCTGCTGACACACTGAGAAAAAGGGAAGGAGATAAGAGGGAAGCACGAAGTAGAGGAGGGAAGTGAAGTGGTGACAGCTTCTGTTTTGGCTCTTGTCATGTGGCACTTATTCCCTCTGCAGTCCAGAACTCCACAGATTACATTTTCTGGCTGATAATGTGCACCTTATGATTTTCAAATCAGTAATCTTTCTTGAAATTGTAGCTTATCATTTGCAGTTCTTGACTCACACCAGCAGTCAGCCACTGCACATGCCTAATAAGGCAGGGAGACTACAGCAAACCAACTTTACTCTCACTTGGAAGTGTTTTCTGGTTTCCATGAGTCAGAATGATTTAACGTGGACAGACACACAACGTTTGACAGAGTTTAGAAAAAGGGTCACACTCATGTAGATTGGTATTCCCAGTCCTGCTTGATTTGAGAATAAAGATACGATTTTTGATTAGATCTAAATCAATCGGTTGCCAGTCGTTGACACTCATACAACTCCTTTCATTGAACCAAAAAGTTCTTTCTCTACGTCTCTACTACAGCTTGTAACATTGCCAATTATTAGTTGAGATCACAGAATGATTTTAATGTTCCAGACCTTGCAACACATCCTTAAAAACCTCTCTGTTTTACTGAGATGTGTCGTCCTCTACCTCTACTTTCTGTTTTCCAGACATCTATAGTATCAAAAACTGAGGAATCTATTCTTTGTACAGCCTGGTTCTTTTGCTCCAAACCAGTAAATGGGAACACTCATAATTTTTCTTTCCATTTTTATGTGTGACATTTTTAAATTATGCTTAAGAATTCACATGACAATTGGATGAAAACACAGCGGCTTTTCTTCCTGTCAAGCTACTAATGAAAAAAGGCCTCAAAAAGAAGCTGAAAGGCTTAGTTTTTCTTTTTTTAATTGAAAGAGTTATGGCAATTTTACAGCGCTTATGGATGGATGCTGTTTTTCAATGGACTTTGATGAAAATGTCAGCATTTCCCAGAGCACCTTCACTACATGGTAGGAGTGCTGCCATTTGGAAACTGGTGCTGTAGCAGCAGAGAATACAGGGAGTCCCACAGGATGAACTTCAGAGTCTTTGGTTCTTTTCTTAATCTGCTGCCTCCGTGAACTGATCTCAGGTGAGCTGTTATCAAAGAGCAGAACAGTGATATTCTTCTGCTTGCATCGAATGTCAAATCGTTTGAATCCAGGGATAGTTTGAATCCTAACATCCTGTTCAGCCACTGCTGTTCATGAAAACCGATTTTTCAGTTTATTGTCACTTTATCTTTTATTTGTTATGGCGACATTTTTCATTGGTCAGGGTTGGGTGTCAGTATTCGATGTATTTACTCTCAGCCATTAGAGTGGAAATTCTTCTTCTTTTATGTGTGGCATAACACAGCAAATCAGCAGCATTTATCTTCTGGAGACCAAAGCATCTTCCTGTCTTTATCATAAACTGCCACACTTCAGTCTCCCTGCCCCTCCACATTACATCTGTGATGCACATTGGATTTGATATCCACTTTTGGCTAAGAGAGGCGTGGAGTCAGCTTCGATCGGCGTCGGACGTGGATGAAGCGCTCTTGACAAGAATCAGGACTGTCAGATGCTGTGAAGGCTGCCTGTCTCATCGGCCCGTCTCCTCGGTGCCGACAGGACGGCAGGCGATGATACCCAACAACGAAACGTTGGCTCTCAGATGTTAGCAGGGGGCCCCGGGGCGTCACAGACCCTGACAGACGCCACTTTATGGCTTTAATCCCAGGGTCTTAAAATGACACTTGACACAAATTGAGGTTGTCTTTTTTTTCTTTTTTTTTCTTTTTTTTTTTGGTTGGTGAAGGAAAGAAAGGGGGAAAAAAGAAAGAGCAGGAACAGAACCAGGAAGGCTCCTCTTCCTGTTCGATCGTCCTCATTTTATTCTCAGAATTAGTTGAGAGACATTTTACAAGAGCCAACTATTTAGCAACATAAACGATTAAAAACGGTTCAACCAACTGAAACATGATGCAAGATTAATGCAAAATCTGTGTCAATATTTGAGGAGCTCGTCTTTTATAGCACCAAAAAAAAAAAAAGAAAAGTTTGAAATTCCTTTCAAAAATGTTAACAGGCCATATTAACTGACACTCCTAAATAATATTTAATTAAATAATTACATTTTTAGTACAGTGAATAAAGGTTTCATAACCAAAAACAGCAACTTTTCACATTTGATCAAGTTGTCCACCATGTCCTTTCACATAACAATAATTCCAGCAATCTAGAATATTCTGTTCTAAGTCTTTTTTGTTGTTGTTGTTTTTCGCTTGCTGGGGTGAGCGACTCCAACCAGACGGCTTTTGTTGAGAGTACTGGCACAAAAACATCAGTCACTGCCTCTTACCTTGTACTATTTTGGTAGCGAATGTTGAAAGTGATACTTCACTATTTTGAAAAGGCCTTCTTTCACATCGCCAATAAAAATGATTGATGTCTAGTGAGGCTTTTATGGTACAGCTGAGGTGAACATTTACCTTTCCTCAGGGTTATTTTGTGTGTCTGGTTCGCGATATGATGTCTTTTAGGCATATATATATGATGTGTTTTAAACAACAATTCTTTATTAACGATTTATTTTTTTTAATCTCACCCATAGAATCTTTTTTTTGAATAGCAAAATGTCTGTATATACTAAAAGGAAAAAACAACAAATTAAACAAGCCTAATGAAAACTCAACTGATCTACCCATAATAACATGACTATGTCCTTCCTATTATACCCTGCTGAATTTTAGCATACTTTGTGGGAGGAGTATGTTGGGAGATTATTAAGTAGATATTGATTGTAATTTGATTAAACTCCTGCTAATTTGCTGCAAAGCTGCAAGACATTTAATCAAATAAAAATCAATAGCGTCTTAAGAGGCCTCGGTACAACCCTGGGATGGGGGGTGGGGGGGCTACGAGGTGGGTGTTATAAATTGCTGGACAGAACAATGTAGCCAATAGGATAAAGTTGCACAAGAGAGAAATGGATAGAGAGAAGGACAAAAGGCTGGGAGAGTGAAAATGTGTCATTCTCAGGGTATGCAGTGAGGATGGATGGGTGTTGACTGGGGAATAATTGCCCTTGTTTCAAATCCAACATTTAACCAGTGTTGGGGAAATTCTTGTCATTTATAATTTTGTGGTTGCTGTAAAAGCACATGGCAACAGGACATCTGACAGAGCTGGTATATAGAGACACTTTTATTGAATCCCAGGTTATCATAACTTCAAGTATTTTCCTGATCAACAGAGTTTAAGGCAGTTCTTAAAAGTAAAATTATTTACTTAACATGCAGAAAAAAAAAAAATGCAAATAAGTTTGTTCAGGAACGTTTGGAGGAGGAGGAGAGAGTGATGAAGGTTGATGATGAGGATGCTACAGAGCAGGGTGGGAACAGAACAGCCTAATGAACAACCTGATCACCAGCAACCTGAAGCTTTAATAAAAGGCAGATTGGACACATCCTGCCACACTTCTTACACTAAACTCTCACCCTACCATCACAACATGGCAGCTAAAATCAGGATTTGATGCACAAGGTGATAATTCTTTCCCCCAATCTCTTATTTTCAAAGTTTGGTGAGGCCATGAGAATTGTAAACTAACTTTCTGTTACTATTGCAATAAATTCTTAATGCAACAAAATATCCCACATTTCTGTTTTAAAAATAGGTTTTTTGTATTGATCTGATGTAATATTCTAATTTTAAATGCCAGGTTTCCTTAGAAATCTAAGGAATGGAAAAAAAACTGGAAAATCTAACATTAATAAACAAAAGTATATAATGTGTTTCACTTAGTTATAAAGTTCCTAAAATAAATGGCATTTTCAGCATGCAGTACTTTGTATATAATAATAAAATTATTATTTATTCAACTTTAAGATATTGTTTACTAAAAAATTTCAACCAATTTTGTTCACACAAATTCGAATCAAAATATATAAAACATTGGTGATGCCAGGCAGGAATCTGACATCAAGTAGTAGAGTGGATACGGTCCCACCAGGGAAAAATTATGTGCAATGTTTGCAAAGCATCTATGACCAGCATCGTGATTATACACAACTTGGCAATAACCTGCGAGTCAGGGGGTCACCATCAATGTTACGTGCCAATTATGCCTCCTCCACATGTCCAGCTTTCCCCCTATTTATCTTCATTCATCCCCCTTCACACAGTGACCTCCCCGCGGTCCCCAGTGAGGACGAAAGAATCAGGACTTTATGTAACGCGGACACACGGACACACCAAAAAAATTCACCTCTTGACTTTTAATAATGCTCACACATCCCATGTCAAAATTTTTTCTGGGCCTGTCAGAGTTATTTGTTTGTAGATATGTTGTGTACCTCTGGGAGCCGTTCCCCCTATGGATTTAATTAATGTAGGCTTTTGTATGTATGATTTTACGTTATTACACATAACTTCTGAAATATGTTCTTTTATACGACAGTTACCTGATTTAACGGAGCATCCAGGAAGAACATAACTGATTCTGTTGTTTTAGGTTACTCGTGTTTATGCATGGTTTGTAGACATGGTCCAAAACCAATGTGCCTCCTCCACACAGCCATACTGAGATGCATTCATCTAAATGTGTCATCGGACTGGTTCAGGAAAACATACAAGCGGCAGAAGTTCCTAATTAAAAAATAAAAAAATAAAAAAATCATATAAAATACTTCAAACAGGATGTGAGCAGTGCTCACACAGACCTTTCTTTCCCATCTGGCCAAAATGGCTATTGTGTCTCATTGTCTAAAAATAGGGATGAAGATAAATTGTTATCATTTGCTAAAGCCCATGACAATAATGATGAATGAACACTTTCTATTCCCCTTTCTATGTGCCCTCTGAAGTCTTTGCTTAAGGCATTTCCCTCTGCTTTCCCCTCGTCTCCTTGCATCCCAACTGTCCCAGCAAAATTTGGTGTCAAACATGCAGTGAATAAACATCACTAGAGATCATTCGCCACTACTGCCTCTTTCTTTGGCTGTTTAGAATCCAGATAGTCCAATGCAACCCCAGAACCCGTGTTTTCACAACTCATCAAAATGACTTCATCCCTCCCTGACAGAACTCTCAACCTATGACTGAAAATTACTATGGATCTAATTTCCCTTTGGGATTACAAACTAATGTGATTTTAGTGATCAAAAAGCACAATCAACACCTAATAGAATTATAATTTCACTCTGTGTTCCAGTCTGTATTGATGAAGCTTACAGTACCTAAAAGATGATAACCCCACATGTTATTTTTTTCTCTCTGTAATTGCTCTGATTTAAAGCTTCGGAATCTAATGTTTGTGAAAAATATGTTGTTTTTTTTTTACATATTTTCTAAAACTGTTAATGGGTCATGACAGTTTAATATGAAACAAATAATCTGTGAAAATTATCTGTCATAATAATTGAGGAGTGCTGCACAGTGGTGCAGTTGGTAGCACTATTGGTTGCCTTGCAGCAAGAAGGTCCTGGGTTCGATTCCTGCCTGGAGATTGTATGTTCTCCCTGTGCATGGTGGGTTCTCTCCAGGTTTTCATTACTGTCAGGTTAATGGGTCTCTCTAAATTCTCCCTAGGTGTGAGTGTGTGTGTGTATGGTTGTGTGTCCTGTATGTCTCTGTGTTGCCGTGTGACAGACTGGCGAACTGTCCAGGGTGACCTCGCCTCTTGCCCCGAACGTTAGCTGGAGATAGACACCAGAAACCCTCCTGACCCCATTAGGGACAAGGATGAACAGAAAATGGATGGATGGATGGATGGATGGATGGATGGATGGATGGATGGATAATTGATAAGCAATAGTACCTCTTCCTACTATAACAGTGACAAACTTTATAGCGTTTTCTTAAAGAATTTATAGGACTGTCAATGCTACCATGTTAGTCATGCGATTAATCTGAAAATTTTAACGCGTTACATAATCCAGATTAATCAAACTATCATTTTGACCTTAAAGCCTCTCTCCCACAGAGTTAACTAGTTTACAGCAGAACATGGGAAGCGAAGAATGACAGAGAAAGGTGAACGTTTTCTGTGACAGCAGACAGCAAGAAAAGTTGGACATGTTTCAACTTTATTATTGCTGCATGTACACATCTACAAGTACGAGTTCAAAATTTCACATGTATGAATTAAACCGGTCACTCAGCTGGATGAGGACAAGTGACTGTCACCTCCCAGCCCAGCCAGTGTACCTATGTGGGCCCTTAAAATGAATTCCTTTAAATCTTCCTGAATATGAAAACCTGGAAAACTGGGAATATTCAGACATGTTTGGTTTGGGACAATAAAACATTTGTTGAAAACAGGCATACAGCAGCAGGTATAGGCTGTATGAATGTATTAAAGGCTGTTTGGTACGACCTTTATGATTATTTAGAGGAGTCATAAAGGTCTCCCTTAGTTGCTGTTGAGTACTAGGATACTCCATTATCAGCTTTCTGCTACAAAAAAAAAAAAAAAGAAAAAAGAAAAAGATAATTGAACTAATTTTAATTGATTGAGAGCACTAGTTAGAACACAAATACAATATGAAAATTGTATTTACCAACTTCCAGTCAGTAATTCATGGGAAGTGAAAAACTGACTTTATGTGCATTTCTCTTTAGCTGGAAATGCTAAAGAGAAATGAGAAATGCATACACCGGTATATATATATAGATTAAATATATGTAATATATATAAACAATTCCTGTCATAACTCAAACTTTTCAAGTTTTATTAAGAGAGTTACTTTTATTCAGGACAGTTTGAAACTCTCATTAAGTCATGCTGACGTCTCTGTGGTTCTAGAGTTAAAAACAAGAACGTCCCATAATGCATGGGTTCTTCCTCTGTCCTGCATGCCAGACTGGGTGGGGGGAGGGGGGCGGTGAGGGAACAATTGCTTGATGTGTTGATTGATTACAAATTTCTGCCAGACAAAAGTGATCTACCCTTCCTTTATCAACCCAGCTTGTCCCACACATAACTTCTGTGGGTGGCTGGTACGCACGCTGACAGAGATGGATAAGTCTTAATCTCCACCAGCCTTGTCCTGAAAGATCCTAAATTTGATGGACTACCATCTTTGAGCACGTGTCTACAAACAAATAATCCTTATCTTTACTCACCCCATTTGCTTTCATTGTTGCCCCAGACAACGAGAAGTCAGCTCAGTTTGTTTCACCGTGAGAACAAGAAGGGGAATCTTAAATTTGTATAATCCAGATTGAACCCTTTTATGCACTGAGGATTCCCCCAGCAGACGTGTTCTGTGACTCAGAGCCACCACGCTGATTACACCGTGTTGTATCGGGAATCCATTTGTCAGAATTACATAATATTAATAAAGGAGGGTAAGAAATGAAAGTAAGCCTGTTGGAGTAGGAGGAATGGAAAGTGGTGAGCAATGGGGTGTGAGGAGCGTGCGGGAGGGAGGGAGCTGGGTTCAGAGTCAGTTCAGCTGTGCATGGTTTGACAAATTATTTGTAGAATTGTTGCATTCACAGTCACTTAAATAGGAATCAGTCAGACAGGAAGAGCGGGCCGGTCTCCTCCCGGTGCACAGCACAGCGCCAGCTCTACGTTTTCAGAAACCTCTTCTGCCTCCGCACCCCTCCTCTTGTTTTTCTGCAGTCTCCCTTTTCCTCAGTGTGGCTACTCCCAGGTCCCCCTTACACCCCCGACTCACCCGTCCTATGATGATGGATTGACCCTAATGCAAATTTACAGCCCTTTTATATGTCGTTGCTTCCCCAATGGCCGGCCGGCAGGAACATAGCTCAACATCATGCTTCCAAGATGTCCGCCTCAAAACAGCCGGCATCATCGGCCCCCCTCTCAATCTCCCGGCTTCACAAATCTCAGCTGGATGGAGATTAATGTTGCTGCGGGCCCCAGGTGCAGCTGTGCTCTGTCCATTTGTGTGTGTTTGTGTGTGCGTGTCAGTAAGTCATGTTTGTTCATATGCACAAAGAAGCGCGGCGTTGCTCTCTGATTGACGTCATGTTGAAGGAAGTTACTGTTCTCTCCGACCTGAACTGCTTGGTTCTGCTTGCGTGTGTGTGTGTGTGTGTGTGTGTGTTGTAATGGGTGTTTGGTGTATGGGCCATTTCACTGTATCAAAAGCAGGTATCCTCCACCATTGTTGTATATCACCCCTCTGGATGGAGGGATAGAAAAAATGAACAGGAGAAGAAAGGAGACAGTTTTTCACCCTATCAGCTTGGAAAGGCAATGTTGTGCCCTTGTAATTGAGTAGGTATCTCATCTATCAACTGTGCCACCCTGGATAATAAATATAGAGTACACAGGCAGCTCCTCTGAGATTTAAAGAGAGGGTGTGTGAAGGAGTATGCGTGTGTTTGTTTGTGTGTGAGCATACGTGTCTATTGGGGAGGACAGGTGCTTTTGCCCTGACAAACCAGCGTTCTTTGTTCTTCATGGCTTTATGTCATGATCACAATGTAAAATGTACAACTTTGTTTTTTTGTTTTTTTTGTTTTTTTTTCTCAACGCTATGGCTTTCATGACTGAGTATTATTTTTTTCAGTTTTATGTTTATTTGAAACCCGTACAGGATGTAGAAGGGTTGTCAAGCTCACAAGGTTTTAACGGCAGACAGAGGAGAGCAAGTCCCGCAGCATCACAGGTCCTACACTGTGCTTTGCAGTAGGGATGAAGTGCTTCTGCATATGCATCCTTCGTTTTACAACAGAACCACCTCGAGTGTCTGTTGTTGAGAAGATCAACCTTAGTTTCATCTGACCAAAGCGCACAGTTGCAATTCCTGTCACAATTAGCAAACTCTACATCTATCTCTGTGATGGAAAGATGATTTTATTTAGCTGCACAAACCAGAAGTTTAGACAAAATGAATAAAAAGACACAAACTTCTTTCCACTTGCTTCCTCAACTTAAATCAGACCAATTTTCTTTACATTTTAATATAAATCAGAAGTTTCCATACAGCATGATTACTGTCTCCTTAGAAAATGTAAATGAAATGAAAATGTAAGAGGTGAAATGACACATTTGAGTTAACTGGAGACAAACCTGTGGATGGATTTAAAGGCCACACCTGGAACACACTGCTTTCTTGTTTGACATGATGGGAGTACAAAATGCAGGAGAGGTAAGTAGTATTTATCTGTTTGTCAGTACTATTTATGCATTCATATGGTTTTCTATTTTCCATTTTTCTTATTTTTTTAACTTCTGATAAAGACACGAGAGCCCATACTTACTGATTTGTGACCCCCTCAATCTGTCAACGACTAATTAACATAACACCACCTGTAAAATTGTCCTCAATTAGGATTTCAACCCAGATGTTGAAAGTGAAAATCAGTCCTAAAGATACATAAAATGGTTCCTATTTCTGTATTTGTGGGGGCTGCTTGCACGGTGGCCGGTGCTGTAAATCACATGCTTCCAGGAACAAGCGTGAGTGGGAAGAGAGGTCAAAGGTTGTCAAACGTCTGCTCACACCTTGTGCAAAAGCATCACTCCTAAGAAGTTACAGCGTGTCAGGCCTCTTCATTACCAGCATTAGGTTAATTAGCATGGCCATGTTGACGTAGAGAGTGGGTGTGCATCTGTGTGTGTGTGCATGTGTGTGGACATTTCTTGTGCTTTCTGCATGTCACATGGATTGTTATGAGTGTCATGCAGGAGCTGACAGGCGGCCCGTAGTCAAACATGGAGGCTGGCAGTTGACAAAGAGCACAGTCTGTCACAGCGATGCATCCCTGCGCTCTCTCTAGTTCACTCTCCATGTCTCTGGCTAATTGGGCCCTCTGGATATCTCTACTCAGGAGGATGTTTGTATACAGACATACAGTAATATGCAGCAGAGTTGGGAGCATACAGACAGTTGTGTATACAGTAGACGGGAGGCTGCGTGGGGACTCCTAGTTTTCATACAATACCATGGTAGATTCACTGACTAGTTTTCTTTTGGTTTGTTCCTGAAAGTGTTTGATATTTGCATAAAAACATGTCTACTGACACAGCAGACCACCAGTCTATAGAAAAAAAAAAGAAAAAAGACTGTCAATGTAATCTTCACTGTCTTTTTTTTCACTTTCTGTCTGTTGCTTCCGTCGTTCCTTTTTTAACCTCGTCTCAGAAAAAAAGTATTAATTTATTAAATTTCCTCCCTCTTTAATGACCCCATTTGGAGAATTTGCGTTTGATCCTCACCGGCTCGGCGAGGCGTGAAGACGGGGAAGGGAGGAGATGGATCCGTCAGCATGTCACATAAATATCTTATTAGCCAGTGATCTTATCATCATAAAGCAGCCCATTTATACAGTTAAGAATGTCATGTTGGTCAATTGCAGACAAAAAGGAAAGGAAGAAAAAGAAAAAAAAAAGCCCAGCTGCGGGCTTGAATCTGTAAATCACATGCCAACGCCATTAGAAGATGTCTGCTTTTTATTTATTTAATTATTTATTTGTCCTCGCTTGCTCTTCCATTACTTGATATTTCTAAAAACCCCTGATGTGTGTTTTTTTTTATCCTCACGTTTTTATTTTAATTTTTCGTTAAAAAGATGTAACTTCAATAAACCCAGCAACTCAGAGCTTGAAAACGACAAATGATTTTCATACCACAGACAGGTAGCAAACATTTGCTGCTCTATTATTTTTTAAATAGGTACAACGTTAAAAGAAATTTGCCTTAGCACACTAATAACTTATTAACTTTGACCTAATATATAAAACATGAAGTAAGAGGAATTACTGAAGCACTGAGCCCTGTGGAACTCCAGCCGTAGCCTTGGAGTGTGAAGAAGATTTAATCAATTTGAATTTGTTGGGAAAATAAGATTTAACCAGCCTACTGAAGGTTCAAATACTTGTCCAGATATTTTTGTCTCTGTTTTGCTATAGGTAAGAGTTATAGTGTGATCTGGTTTTTACCAGATTCTGAAAATGTTTAAATTTAACTCCAAGCTGAAAAATTGCATACCAGCAATTTCTGCTTATAAAGAAACTGTAATTAATTTGACCATAACTATATTTACTTATAAGCAAACCTGTCTTGGAAAGAACCTTGAGATGTTTTGTGTGTGTGTGAACTGGTGCAAACAAAAATAACATTTAAATTGAGTTGAACTGAACTGGATGATGACAAAATGGAAAGGCTCTATTTGATTACCTGTTTAAAATTATATTTTAGTGCTATCAATATTCCAAGATGGCCGCTCTTAGCTCAGTCTGATAAGATTAGTTCCTTTGGAGATTTCTTTTGTTTTTATTTTTTGTCACATTTAAGTGTTTCAGATATTTGATATCAAAAGATCAAACTAGCAAGCACAAAATGCAGTTTTTGGATGAGTTCCTTTATTACAGGGGAAAACAACTTTCCAACCAGCCTGAGACAATGTGGAAAAAAAGCTCCTTAAACTGGACTCCTAGTGGAACACTTGTTATCATAAATTTGCAATGACTGTCAGTGAGGAATCTCTGCCCTATTTTCATCTGATAATGTTGGATGAGACAAAAAAAAAAAAAAAAGCTAAAACTGAGGAAACATGAAGGAGTGAAAACATTTTCACTACATTAGATAAGTACAAACCTTAGTACATTCAGAGTATTATTCCTGAAGAGCAAGGTTGAAATACTACTTAATTTTCATAAAGGTGGAACTATATTATGTTTTTGAAGCTGTTTAAAACTAGATTTGTAAGAAATCCAGCAAGGAAACCCAGACATTTCTTTCTCTGGTCCAGAGGAACTCTCAGCCCAGACGGGACATTCAGTCCCTCCAGTGAGTTCTGGATGTTTCCTGAGGTCTCCCCAGAGCGGGAGGCTTGACTGATAGTGGAACTCTTCTGTCTATTCTAAGACTGAGTCTGGCCACCCGGTGGAGTTAGTAATCTTAATTGAACGTTTATTTAATCAGGGAGATCCCACTGAGATTAAAAATCTCTTTCTCGAGGGAGACCTGGCCAAGATAGACAGTAACACAGTCACAAAAATCACACTGTTAGAGGAACAAAAGAAAAAAAAATACACACATTGAAATCAAATAAAAATTTAAAAGTAATCTAAATAATCAGTTGTGTGTTTTGGAATTTGATTTGAAAGGGCCTGGAGAAATGAACTACGTCTGCAGCTTGTTCCAAGCCATGGGTGCAGAGAGACAAATGTTCTTTCACCAAGTTCAGTGTGTAAATGGAACAGAAAGCAACAAGTGGCCCTGTGGAAGAAAATAACAATGACCAGCATTTTCCACTGAAAACATGGAACATAAAGGAAGGCAGCAATCTGAGTTTTAATACACAAATCTTTACTAAGGAATGTTCCTCCAACTGGCTCTGGCCAGTTGGAGGAACTGGCTCTGACCATATGTCCATATGTCTGACCATATGTCAGTTGTGACTCAGAAATGTACAAGTGGCTATAAATCTCAAAGAAGCATAATAAACCCAACCGTTAAAAGACAGTGAACATAAACATCCTTATACAAAAGCGTCGCAGTGACAAGAAAAACAATTTGTTGCAAAACCCCAGTTTTCACATGAGTGTCTTCAGGAGATTTAAGAGGAATTTCCCAAAGAGCCAAACACTCATCCTGTACCAGAGCAAGATCTCACAGGTGAAGATGTTCCCAGGTGTGTATTTCAGATCCTGTTCAAGGAAGACATTCTGATACAGGAGAAGGAAAAAACGCTACGAAATGGAATTTGAAAAATGTCCAGATGTCCATCTTATAGAAGTCATAAAGGACTTCTGATGTTATTTTTTAGTCACAAATGCCTGACGTTGCAATTGTAGTAAATTTGTTAGTTTTTTTTCACGTAAGATTCCTGATTTTGCAACATCAGAGAATGTCTTCGTTTAACTAACTTAAATTTATGCATTTATTCATGCAAAATGGCCCTTTTTAATTTTTTTGCAAATGTATGAGTTTTGATATACATTCATGTTTTGCTGCACAAACAGGTGAAATAATCTCAAAATATGCTTTTGGCAAAAGTGTACCCCTCCATCTCCACATACTTTGTCTTTTGTCTACAATGAAACTAATACTATAGAACACAAAACTGTGATGGTTTTTATTAAACTACATTTTGGTATTATGAATTGATTGATCTGTTGCAGGCATCCCAAAACTCCAATATTAACATCATTCAGTGGCTAGACGTAAAGCTCGCATTTAAAAAGGAAAAAAAAATAAAAAATTGAGAAGGTTCTGTCAATGAAAACTCTTTGTGTGTAAGTTCTGGACAAAACCACTCTAAGTGATTCTCAAACAGACAATAAATGTCTCACCTCGTCTGCTGGATCAAGTGAGATTTGGGCCAAATTAACCTGCATGTAAAAGAAACCTTTAAGACCCAATCAGAAGCCGTAGAAGAAAAGCAGAGCTGAAGCTGAGAGCAGCAGACAGCCCAGGAGGATTATTATTCAGTTATCAGAGCTCCGTGGAGCAGAACTGACATGGACAAGAGCAGATTTCCTGCTTCTCACACATCCATCTGCCACCTCACCATGCAGAGAATACATACATGCACCCTCCTCCTTACAATCAGGGTACGGATGCACACAAAGACAAAGCGCAGGCAGTAGGTGGCTGGGATAATGTTAAGCCTGTAGTTTTACAGATCTGACAGAAAAACATATCTTGGTAACTTAGTTTCTAAGTTACTTTTCAAAAGCAGAAAAAGTAACTGCTTTACTGAGTGAACTTTGTAAAGATGAAACTGTATTACATTTTTAAAATTACCTTTTTTTATGGTCTGTGGAAATGTTCAGAGGCAGCTCTAGGAATCGGAAGGAAGAAAGATGCAATAAAAACACAAACCTATTTCCAGAAGTCCAGACTCCTCCATTCTTTCCCAGATTGTGTAGGAGTCCAGACAGAGCATGTAGAGCCAGGTATGGGTGAATCACTAGCTGCGTATCCATTCACCATGTAATTGCACAATTCGATACTTCAAAAATAAAGTCATGTAATGGAAACACTCCAATTTTAAAAACACTTTTGGCACTTTTTAATTTAAAATTTTTTGGCCAAATCAAAATTGGTTTATTTCACAAACTTGCAATGGAAACACTTTTTCCGCATCACACACATCACATAATCAACAACCGGACATTGCCACTGGTACAAACCACGAAGAAGAAGACGACAGGAAGTAGTTGGAGTGACATGTTGGAGTGAACAAAGACATGGTTTTAACTATGTTTCTTGTTTAATGGAAACAAGATGGCAAGAAACTGTGTTTTTTCTTTTCTACATTAGCAGAATTTCAACAAAGTTTTGCTCACATTTGTTGTGGAATCGCAGCTCCTGATTCTGGTGGCGTTTAGCCAGGTCATCCCAGTTGGATTGCACAGGCAAACATCGGCATCACCGCTGCGTCAAACACAAACAGAATATCTGGCTTCTCATTAACGTCCCTTCTTTCTTCTGTATTTTTTTCCTCCATTTTTAAGCCCCAAATCTGTCTCATTATCTTGTTTTGAAGTTGCACTTTATCAGAATGGGGCTTGATGGCTTCGGGCCCCAGAATGCATCTGAACTGCAAACAAGAAAGAGAAAAGAAGGAAGCCAGAGCCGCTGCATCGTCTTCGTGCGTCCTCTGTTGACAACAACAAGAAAGACCATCACAGCAAAATGCCTGTCTGCGTGGACATCAATTATTTTTTAATTGCGAAAAAGTACAGTACACTAATTAAAACTAGTATATCTTGCCATGCCAAAGGCTAAATTAATAATTGATATTTTATTAATATTCAAAAATAGCACTGGGAATATATTAAAGCCATTTTGTGATTGCAGATATGATCTGGTAGGCCAGGATCTCTCTTTCTGTGTGTGTGTGTGTGTGTGTGTAGGTGTGTGTGCGTGTGCGTGGGAGTGTGTGTGTGTAAGACGGAGAGTAAGCGCACCAATCACCAATGAATTAAACTGCTCTACCCCACTTTAGCCAGAGCAAATCAAGTTTCGTTCCAGAAAAGAAGATGAAGAGAAGATAAGTGGATCTTGTTTAAAAGGGATGCTGATGTTCCAACTAAAGTCAATTCAGAGATGAGTCAGAATTTCAGAAATGTTCCTGAGGAAAAGAGCAGCGCGCCTTACTTTACAGCGAGCAATCTGCATCAAAACGTTTGTGGAGAACAAACAGAAAACATCCTAAATATGATGCGTTGGATGTTTTTTATGAGGAACTAAAAAAAAAAAAAAAACAAAAAAAAGTGACATTTATTGAAGTTATGGGTCAGTTTATCTTACCATTGTATATTTTGTTAGTGTACTGCAGGATAGTGATGTAAAGCCTTAGTTGGACCAAAAAGACTTTTATACAAACTGAGGACTTCATATTGATTTCAATTAATTTTTGCAATTGTATTTATGCGTAACCCAAACATTTTCCCTAACTCTAACCAGTACTAGTCTATTCCAAACCCTGACCTTAACCAAAACCTAACTCACCAATTCTCTTAATCTAACTAGCAGAGAATAGTAGAAATGAAAAAAAGTGAGAACTGGGAAGAGGTCCTTTCAACAAATGACCTCCATTTGTTGGTAAATATTATGAAAGTGGAACTCTGTATGTATATATATATATATATATATATATATATGAAATATATGAAATTGTAGCTGCTCCACTTGTGAAAGTAAATCTGTTGAGCCTCACCTTGACACCCAGAAACCAATTTTGCATGGCACTCCACTGGACAGGACACATTTAAAAAGATACAGAGAACATTGTTTACCAAAACCATTGGTGCAGAGAAGAAGACTTAAATGTTAGATGATACCCTTCCATGTACTTTTATGTGCTGTTTTTATAGTAACTGTTTGTATTTCGATTTCATAATTTGCTTAGATTTGAGATTTTTTCAGGGCCTTCTCCACCTTGAGTCGGGATCGTTGTCCTTCACTGGCGGCCTGACCAGAGTGTACCCTGCTGCAGCACCTCTGTGACCTCAACAGGACACGGACAGACAGTCTTTAGGTTGACAAAATATTTCATCTTCAATACAGATTGAAATTCAACATCTTTTAATATTTTAGTAATCTTTGTAGGATTTTTTAATTTTAGGTATTAGCACTGACTGATATGTTCCATTCTCAACGTGTATCAATGTGTGTGTGTGGGTGTGGGCGTGTGTGTTGGGTCTTCCTCACAATGATATTGTCTCCACATCTCCTTGCATGTTGGATATCCACATTAAGTAGAGATTTGCACTCATCTAAAATTTCTAATTAAAACTATTTGGTTGGCAGTGGTGTATAAACACTATTATTGTTTAATATCGCTCCATGTCACCAGGAATGATTCATCATACTGCCAGGGGCTGCCCCATCCTCCGTCCCACCAGCCCTCCCTCCCTCCACCTCATATCACAACCCTTACCAAAAAAAAAAAACAAAAAAAAAACAAAACAGAATGACACCATGCCTATAACCGCCATCATCGCTTCTTCCTTTTCTTTTTTTTTTTTTTTTTTTTTCAATTGAAGCTTTGCTGAAACCGAGAGGCTCAGGGGTGGGAGCGGTTGGAGTGTGTGTTTAGTATTTTTTTAATAAGCGTCCTCAGTACTATTGAGTGGGTCCCTTTGTTCATATGGTAAGATTAATTATGCTGTCAGCCACTCTGAGGGGCTGCTTAACAAAGATTCAATGATATAATGGCCCGGTCCTGTGCTTGGCAATCACAGTCGCTGGGAGACAATTTGAAATCCTCCCTTCTCCACACAACGGCAAACCCTCGGCAGGCCTTTTCATCAAAGAGGAAGTCATTTTGCCCGGAACGACGGCTAAACATTCTTCTACTTTGCATCTGCACAGACACAGAGGCGCACACATACACACGCCCAAATAAGTTTCTCTTCAACTGTGCAGTTTGACTCTTTCGCTGTCATTCATAACTCGCTGTTATAATGCGTGTGAATGTGTTTGTGTCTCTCTCTCTCTCTCTCTCTCTCAAGGACGGCACCAACAAGTAATGGAACGGCACACGGGGTTTGAACTCTGCTTCTGTCACTGGTAATTCATGGAATTGCTGTGCACATGCTCACATTTTCCTCCTTGTTCCTCCAGTTCCCGCTTTGTGCAGTTATTAAGCTGAGACTGATTTTGCATTGCAGATTGAAGACGCTCAGGCTGCATCATCAACAGTAGCAATGATGAGATGGATATTTTTCTCATGGTCCACAGGAGAGCAGTTGTGGGCACGATGATTGATTGTGGCACGTTGTACCTGAGCGCTTTTCCAAGCAGCGTTTGTGTACTTGTGTCTTTAAACCTGCAGCTGGGCCAAAACAAACAAACAAACAAACAAACAAACAAACAAAAGTAAAACACACACACACTAAAGGCCAGGTCTAAGTAAAGTAAACTAGTATGTGGTCATTTTCTTTTGCTATAATTTATTGAGATTTTTTTGAGGAGATTAACTAAATCAATATCAGGTCTTGCACTGGCAGATGCAAACACAGTGCATCTGCCAGGATGCACTGTGAGTTCTTGTTCCTGGAGAGTTCCTGGAGAGTTCTTGTATATGGAGATGTTGGTGTGATTATGTGATGAAATGGTATTTGTTGGTAAAGATGGAGATGCAGTAAACCCAGGTTGTGGTTTCGATGATGGTTTTAATGAAATCTAACAGAGTACAAGGTCCAGGCAGCACAGGTGAGCAAAGGCAATACCTCTGACACCGGTAGCAACCGGTAGCAAATACACAAATGAAACAGTGACAACAGGACATGCAACATCTGACATATGACTAGGACCCGACAGGGAAACACATAAGAGATGGGATTAGATACACTAGGAGGTAATCAGGGGATCAGGACACAGCTGGGATAAATCAGGAGGTAGACAAGATGACACAGGAACTAAATAACACAAAATATCACATCCTCACAGTGTAGTTCGTTTAGCGCATTGTGTACAGGGCCTTTGATTTCATGTCTATATTTATATATATCCATCCATCCATTTTCTATCCACCCTTGTCCCTAATGGGGTCAGGAGGGTTGCTGGTTCCTCCCCATCTAACGTTCCGGGTAAGAGGCAGGGCAGGGTACACCCTGGACAGGTCGCCAGTCTGTCGCAGATTTATATATATATATATATATATATATATATAAATGTGTGTGTGTGTGTGTGTACTGCACTGAACCACATTTAAGATCTCATGGTTATTCCACCACCAAATATTGATTTCTGACCTTTTCCTGAGTTAAAGCTTTAGTATTGTTATTCGAAATGAATATAACGTTTTTTTCTTTGGATTGTTTGAAGTCTGAAAGCTCTGTATATTTTTTATGATTTTGACTATTTCTCATTTTCTGAAAATAATTACTATTTTTGCTTGGGATTTCTGAGACATGTTGGTAGTATATAAAATAAAAGAACAATGTTCATTTTACTCAAACATACGTTTATAAAAAGTAAAATCAGAGAAACTGATTATTGTTTGCATATTATATATATATATATATATATATATATATATATATATATATATATATATATATATATATATATATATATATATATATATATATATATATATATATATATATGCCACAGTCTAAAATGCTGTAGCCAGCCAGGTCAGCTACATTGTGACTTTAGACTTTAACCAGCTCTGATATAACTATAATCATGACAAATGGAAGGCGGAAGAAACGTCACTATATCCTCTGTGCTTGATAAATGGTGTAATACACTGTTATTTAGCCAAAAAAAGAAAAAAAAAAGAGAAAAGAATCTAATCATAGTTCTCTGGACTGTAGAAACTTTCCTAATCATAAGTACTTAAAGAGCTGTAATATGTATATAGATTCTTCAATCTGCATATTTGGTGTTCTTTAATCAGCATTTTTTTTTAATAAATGATTTTTGATTTTTGTAGAGGACAACAGACATTCGTCTGACACTGAAGGAAACTTGAATGCAACATGGGACTTTCTATAAGTGCTATTTAATGTAAAGGTACAAAGTATTGTGGAATTTATAAAAAATGAGATTTTTAAAGCACAACAGTCATTGTGAATTAAAATTATAACCCCATTAGGAAGAAAAACTCACTTCTCTGATGTATATATTTTGTCTTTGGAGCTTTCTAGCATCGCAAACAAACAAACAAAATCCCATAGTAGTATTTGCACAGTCATGACTTGAGAAGACCACCAAACCTGCTGCTCACATCTCCAGTCATTATTGTTTGCATATTATTATTACCAGATAGAGTTTAGGTTAATATATTCTAGCTTTTAGGCCACATTATCTTCCTAATTATGATTCAACCTTGGTTTTGCTCTCTACACTTCTTTTTTCATCACACTCTTTTCGTCCTTGACTTTCCTAATGATTGTTTTTTTTTCTTCTTTTTTTGCTGTTGTTCTCATACAATATTTGTCTGAAGGAACCCCCAACCCCATGCCCCCCTCACCCCCCCCCTGCTTCTATCTCTGATGTAAATTACAGTATGGCTTCAGAAACTTTAAATGGTCTGCCATCATCTTGGGCCTTGTATGAAATTAATTGCTGCCATGACAGATGATTGCAGGCTGTGCTGACGTTAAGGTCATTAAGTTCTACATACAGTGTAATGAGGTAGACACCAACATGTGCGATTGCCTGCCTATTATTTACCACACTACTGAGGTTGGTTGGCGCTTATTTTGCCCTTGATACTGAAAGAGAGGATTTTTCCTCACTAGGGAACGAACGAGCAGGAGGAGAAAGGGAGAAACAAGAAACATTGCTCTGTCTCTTACAACATAACACTCAGGCAGTCGTGTTTGTGTGCGTGTGTGTTCGGATGGAGTACGAAGAAGTGACTGGGGGCCGGGGAATGACGGGGGCTATAGGCAGTGAATGTGACAGTTTTAAAGAGTCTGAACATGTAAATCAAAAATAGTTTGGGCCTTAATGGATGTGTTTTAGCAGATCCCTCCCAAGCACAGCCCCCTCACGCCGCGTCCCCTCGACCTGCTCGCCTGTCTGGTGGGATGATGTTTACAATAATGGATAGAGGCAGTCCAATTTCACCCAACACGCCAGCCACGGCAGCCACCTCTCTGCGCAGCCGCTGCGCCACATTCCACAAGAGATGAGATTGAAAACAACACTAACTTCGTGTGCAGGGCGACGCGGGGAGGAGCAGAGCCGTGGCACAGACAAGAGTCAGGTGCAATTTCACCTTGGCAGAGCGCATGTAAAAATCAACAAATATCACTTTACCTTTTTGATTGTTCCTTCGGTTTTGTTTGGATTTTTCTCTAACTTTACTTTGTAGACTTAGAATGTCACTCAGAGATTTAAACACGTTGTCATAGGAATGCAGCAAAGAGCAGCACGTCAACATCCTGAGGAGTTGATGTAAAAAGACTCATATTGTCATCCAGGCAGTTCTTCCCTCTGGCTTTGGATTCACAGACATACTTTAAACTTCACTGAAGACTAAGCAACTGCTCCAGAAGGGCGTGTCTAGACAGGGGCCAACAGGGGCCAGTCCCCCATTAGAACTATCAGCTTGGAGATTTGTTAGGCCTCCTGGACAGTGATGTGGTCATCAACAGGATGAAGAATGTGACTTGCCACAGACGGGTTCTTTTGGGCTGCCTTGACAGTAAACATGTAAACAGCAACTGGAGCTGGATTAAGTTTTAGTTAAGGGTTAGGTGGGTTAGGAATACCACTAGTTGGGGTTACGGAACATAAAAAGTTATTAATGAATCAATATTGATAAGTGATACAATAGTTTCTCTTGAAGTATATAAATGAAGTTGCTTTATCTATTTAGTTGTTGTTAATTGCTGCCTTAATCTGATCTAGTCCAATCTCCACTTCAGTTGATCTAAAACTGACAACAAAACCAATATTAATACTGTTCCACGTTAATTTTGACAGAATATTAATAAATCACTCTAACAAGCGAAACTGCAGTGACACTGCGACAAAGTTTTAAACCAAACATTGAGGAGACTCCAGCTGTAGTCTCCACCCCACACTGAAATACTTCCTGCTTTCCCCGACATGAACTCACATTGGACTCCTTTCTCCCTGACCCCTCCAACACTGAACTGGACCTCACCATGTTCCAAACTTTAATCCATGCCCCGGTCCTTCACTAAGTCACTCTCACAAATAAGGTCAGCTCCGAAAGCGAGAAGATGTTGGCAGAAAATCTCATCAATGGAATTAGACCTGGATATTTCTGTATTCTGGTAAGAAGCCTTATTTCTTGAAGGGTCAAGTACCTTTCATTTTGTTCTGATCTTTCTGAAAGGTGGATGATGAGCGGTAAGACAAAGAAGTTCTTATTATAAGAAAGAGTGTGGATTTCACTTATGCATTGGAGAAGAATGAAAAGGTTAATTGGGCTATTTCCCAGCTGTAGTTTTTGAGGGATTTATAAGATGTCCTAGACTCGCTCACACTTTCTCTCATTTGGTTTGAAGCATTTGTTCAGGCACGTGTGTGTGGACGAGCATTCAGGCTCACACTTTTACCCATCTACACTCACAGACAGTATGAGAAGTCTGCTTAAAAAAAACCTGAAAATAGGAAATTATTCAGGGATTTGTTGGAAGTTATGGAATTTCTATGTTCACATTGATTGTTAAGGTGGCAGGGATTATTTTAGAAATTTTGAAAATTGTTGACTTTGAAACTAGAAATATTGTTTAAAACCCAAGAAGGTAATATAAAGCTCTCAATGAATGTCTGTTGATCTTGGATTTAATACTGATTGCTGACCAGTAAAAACACAATTCTTGCTGTAAAATTATTAAACCACCTATTCCATACAACAGAGTATTAGGAGCATGCTAAAAAAAATTAGAAATGCAAATTACAAAAATGAAGTCATATAAAGTCATTTTTTCTGAGAATAAAGTGAAAGTATTACAAGAATAACATCAGCACTATGGGAATTAAACTTAAAATAATACTAGAATAAAGGTGGAGCATAAAGTCATAATATTACAACATTATTGTTGTAATATTATGACTTTATTCTCACTGTGAATTTATTCTCATATGTTATCTTGTAATATGACTATTTTTGTAATATTATGACCTTATTTTTTGCTTTATGTTATTGTTTATGTTATTGTAATTTTATTACTATGACCTTTATACTAGCTTTTAAAACTGATATGATTCGTCCACATTTTGGCAGACAGACTTTTGTTGATAGTTAATGTTGATTGATGGATGAATTAATGACTTAAATAAACCCTCAAACCTTCACCACAAAGCACACTTGTGACTTTTATGTCAACTTCTTTCCCTTTTAAATCGGTTCAGCTCAACAGGCAAACCACTTCCTGAACAATGTGCTGTTGAATGTTTCATTGTAAAGTCACCTTTTGAAGAAAGCTCCACATGTAACCTTGGTGTGAACTCCGGAGGTCCACTGATGCTATCTCAAAGACACAACATCTAGCTTATCAGTGGATAAGTGAGTTTTCAAATAAACCCAATCAATGGGGAGATTCTCCGTCAAGATGACGGCAAGAGGATGAACGATGGTGAATTAACAAATGAATGCATGTTGATTTATCCACGTATAAATCACAAGAGGGGATGAGAGATGTGATTATGATTAAAGTTTAACTTTGTAAGCAGGAAAAGGAATCCATCATGAACGACACAGTCGTGCTGTCAACCCATAACTCTGTCAGTTAACGAGGAGCAGAGTTAAATTACATTTAAGGTTTGTGTAAATGTGATTAAAGTCACTGTGATACTGAGCTGCATATCTCCTATCAGGGAACTTTCTCCCGTTTGTCACATTACATCACACTTCTATTCTTTTTGTTATTTATTTATTTTTTTTGTATTTCAATTCTGTTTATTCATAAAGCACCACTTCACAGCAAATGTTGTCTCAAGGCACTTTACAAAAAAAAAGAAAAAAAAAAAGTACCATCAATTCAATCACACACAAACTCCAAATCAGTTTAAAAAGTTTTTTGTCTTTGGAAACCCAGCAGATTGCATTGAGTCACTGCCTTTTAGCATTTCTTCCTCCTGGATGAAAACTTTAACTTTCAGGCAATCCCTCATACTGAACATGCAGGTACCAACAGTGGAAAGGAAAACCTCCCCTTTAACAGGAAGAAAGATCCAGCAGAACCAGATTGAGTGTGGATTTGGGATTTGTGGACTGGGGATTTGAGAAGACAGAGCAGATAAACTGACAGAGCAGATAATACTTCAAGAAAATAAGAAGTTAAAAGCAGGAGAAAGAACTTTGTCAGTTCTTGGGTGGATTATCACAGCTGATGCCCACAGTCAAACAGAATAGTGTGTAGGTGTAGTTTCTATGGAGAGGGGAAAAAAAGAACAGAGAGGAAAACATAAAGTTAATATAAAACCTCAGTATTCATCTACAAATCCTGAACTAACATCTAGTGCAACTGGTTACCTTAAGAGGTCAAGTAAGCAGATTTTAATGTCAGTATGAATCCAGCTGGTCTGTTTCTGCTCTCAGAGATTTGTTAGGGGACATTAGTGAAGACCCAGCATACACAGCACAAAAGATGGGACGTATATTTACTCAAATTCTGTTGAAACTCAAATATGTCCTTCAGACAATGTTGAGGTAACAACCATATTTCATCACTTTCTTTGCAGCAGAATCAAATGAAGGTAAAGTTGACTAGACTTACACTAAGCACTGATTCCTTACTGATTCAGACCCACGTATCAAACCCAGCAGAGGGAACATTGTTTCTTTTTGTACTTACTTATTCACTTACTGTAGAGGAAGAAATAAATAGAGGCAGCGACTGTGGCCCTGAGAGCAGGCTCTCGATTAGCAACCACTCATTTGTGATGTTCTTTGGCAAATCAGCAGCCATTCACATGAGCAAGGCCACTGCTGAAAAAATGAACAGCTGTCACCGTTTGATGTGTTAATTTCGTGACAGTTTCTGCGCTGAAACCAATTACTGATTTAAGGGCAGGAAGAAAAAGGCCCTCTGCATGCACTCATTAGGCTCCTGCAAGGCTAAGGAAGATAAAAAGAAAACAAGCGGAGAGTGGAGCAATACAGGAGGAAGGAATGAAATGGAGATTTTCACATTCTGGCTGTCAGCTGAAAGCCTTGGTTTTAAAAACTGTCACCTCAAAATAATTAATAAACGTGGAGAATTACAGAGCCTATGGCCTTTCTCAACAACCACAAATTATAGTTATGTTTTTTCTTTTTTTTAAGCAAAATAATATACTTTTTCCTTCTGCAAAAAATGTAAACTCAGAGTTTACAGACCCAGGAAAGGTGAGGAACCAACACAAATTAATGTGCATGCTGCTGATTGGATGCTGGAAAAGACTGCTGTTGTACTAAAGTTGCGCTAAAAGAAGTTAGCCTGTCACAAAGCTATTTTAGGCTTTTCAAGCCTAAAATAGCATCTCAGTGCTAAATGTGTAGAAAGCTGAATGGCTAGATAAACACTTTGCATAAATCTGATGGTTAAATAATCCAAATAATAAAATTATATCTTTTGTTGAGTTTATTTGTTTATTTATGCAATAATTTAGCAGAAATTGTTGCTACTTTTGTCAATGTATACAATTAACTTGATAAAAAAAAATTATAATTAAAATTTTTGTTTCACAAATTGACTTTGCATAAGGCAAAAAAACAAAAGAAAGCAAAACATAAAGAGGTCAAAGATAAATGTAACTTAACTGATATTCAGATTGAAGAAGCTGTTAGCAGCTGTTGAAGGTAAGGTGTTAGTTTACATATGGATGCTAACGAGGCTTTTTCCCGATGAGCAGCAGAAAAAGGAAGTTTTCATCTGTATTCTCCCCCAAAGTTGTTAGAGATCAAATGATGTTTCCATATCAAATAAATGAGTGACTTGTTCTATAAGAAGAAAAGGAGGACGAAAAATTCAAAATGACTGACTCACAAAGTGAAAAAATACAAAGACTTATTATGGAAATTTAGTGAAGAAGAACAAGGCTTTTGTTTGTTCATAAATAGATGATTATTTTTAATTTCTTCAAAAGAAAGGAGAGGGTGAATCCCACGAGAAACTCTGTGTTTAATATAGACATGAGTAAACAAGCTTTATTTTTATTTGTTAATAGAAATTGAGCTGTAAAGATGGAGTAAAGCAGCTCTTTCAGGGATAAATGAATGCAGTCCAGATGAGCACATGCAGCCTCCATGGCTGAAAGCCCTACGCTCCATCAAACCCTTTCCTTACGTCTTGTGCTTCCCTTTCCAGAGCACAACATGACTCAATGCTGTTAATGTTTGACAAACTGGACCTACCTAATCAAGACAAAAGTAGAACTTTTTTTTCCCTCTTCCCCAGCAGCAGATCCCCATCCTCTAATCTGCATACCGTCAGCTGGACGAGGAGTCCTCCTGTGGACGATGACAGTGACTGCTAGCCCTGGACCACAGTGTGGGAGGACAGCCTGATCTTCAGGCTTCTGTATTGACTGCTACTGGAGCCCTGGTTCTGGCTGGCTGCCTCCCTGAGGTGAGTATTGACACCCGGGTTCTGGTTTGGATAGCAGAGTTGCGAGACTAGGACTCTTCTCGTTTGATTAATTGAGCCCCGGCCTTGATTAATTATGCTTCTGGCCGAGTTCTTCTTCGGGTAAACTCAAACTTATATGTGGCTTAGTTATAGCAGCGCTTTCTTAGCCACCAGTTTACTGTGGAAGCTTTTCTCACAGTGGGTGAACTGCATTTTTTTTTTTTTTTTGTGGATAAAATGATTGCTCTCATTTCTTAAGTTTCTTTGTGTTGTTTCATCTATTGTAAGAAATTCTACCTTCTGGAATCAGACCAGGTTTCTTATCTGGTGGATAAATTACTGTTGTAATTTATCACATAACCAAAAGACATGCAGAGATGTTTTAAATATGGTTGTTAGGTTTGAATTTGTTTGCTTTTCATATAAGGTATAATGAAATATAATATAATTGTTGAATTTTTTGTTTATCCAACATGATTGTATCACGTTTTTGTTTGAAACATGAAATTATTTAGTTAAAAGTACATGATATTCTTTTGTTAATCTGATAACCCCCTAAATTAATTTTTTACAGTGTATAGAAGGCAGTGAAACCTGATACTTAACTTTAGGATTTATAGTGATATTTAGGCATAATAATCTGAAGTAGATTCAGCATAATTTTCTATTTTTTAACTAATATCTGTAGTTATTTTTTGTCCATTTTGATAGGTTTCTCTTTAAGGTGTTGATATTTGTTTGGTTTGCCATGGAAAGCAGGTTTATGTCTTTCACAATCCTAATACCTAGATAGTTTATGGCTTTCGAAGCCAATTATGGCTCATAACCCCTCTGTACTGAACACAGAAATATGATACTGTTATCAGAAGAAGAATAAATTGAAGTCCGGATGTGGGAACAGGATTAATGGGAAGGCTGGTTGATGAACACCATGGTCAGAACATTCCAACACAGGCAGGACTTGAACCAGTTTCAACTGGGTTAACTGAATAAACCAGGAGAAATGATGAATAACTATTATATTCATAGATCTGTGCATTACTATTCAGTGATTTGGAGGCAGCAGACGTCCAGCTCCTCAAGGCACTTCCAGTTCCCACCATATGTGTCTCTAGGCATTATTATGGTCCAAACACACAGCCTCACAACTTCCTCCTGGTCAGAATCTGGAGGAGAACCCTGGACTAGAGTTTAGATCAGGCCTAAAAGATCCAGCCTGACCTGAACTGAGCCTCCATCCTGACTGATTAAGTTTAGAGGCCTGAATTAAAGCAGACACATTTTAATTAAGATTTTACTGCTTTCATTTTAACACCACCATTTGAGGAAGCAGGGTACCTTTCTTATTTTTAGTTTTAGTTTAACGTCTTCCAGCTCCATCTTGTCGCTTGTTGTAACTTGAGGGTGGGTCAGGAGTAAATCCTCTGGAATGTGCGAGAAAGGTTCTAATCTCCAATGCTGCTGGAGCGAAGCAGAACCTCATACAGCACTTTAGAGTGCGCTTTTGAACCAGACGCACTCATAAGCATCCTGTTCAATAACTCTTTATTGTGCTGTCCATGTCAGAGAGTATATTTATAAAAGATTTTGTCATTATTATTGATTGACTTTGTTATCTCTGCACTGTGCGTAAAGTTGAAAATGTCCATACAGATGCACCAAGTATAGTCGGGAGTAGAAATTGAAATCCGTCAAAACGGCAGACAGCCTTCAGATTAAGGGGACCCCCGTCAGATTGATGCTACTTAAACCATTATGACCTGCTGAACAATGATGTTGATTTGGAAGTCACACATTTAAAAGTTTTACAAGTGAAACATTGCATCATGTTCCTTCATCTTCACACTTTGTGTTGGTAGTTTTACATAAAAGTCCAAGAAAGAAATTTTACTCTGCAAAGCCTTTTAGGTCAATGTAGGTAGCAAAAATCAAATCAAATGTCACTTAAATTTAGTTTTATTCTAATTAGAACTTTTACTCAAAAGACAACACTTCATTTGAACACTGCTGAGTCATAATCTATTGGTCATTCAGTCTCTTGGAGTTTTCTTTCCCCATGGTTTGTTTCAGGTTCACGGCTCGGGTTGGTGTGTTGGTGTGAGCTAATGCATGCACTGTGTGCAGCTGTGGCCTGGACACCAGACAGCCGATCACGGGGTGATTTATGACGCTGACCGCTGGCTGCGTGGCGCAGGCTAATGACACATACACTAAACTCATTGATTTGTATGAATGCCCTCCACTCTTCATCTATCACAATTTAATGTTGGACTTTGCATTGCAAAGGTAGAGAGGAGGATGAAGTAGAGGAAGACAATTGGGAGGTAGAATCCAAGGGAGGGGGTGGGGGGGAGACAGAAGGTGTATTCTTTGGGCGAGCCGCCTGACAGGCAGCTAAGCTACATGGTTTGATAAATGCTGGGCAAACTGGAAGCAAAAACTGCAGTTCTTTTATTTAATATGGAAGTTAATTTTCTACATTGTGACTCATTTGCTGCTCTTCCAGCAGTTTGTCTGTTTTTTTTTTTTTTTCCTGTTTTGTAGAAACGTACATAAAGTGTGAGCAGAAGATGCAGTAGAGCAGGTAGTGATGACAAGAGGTGCATGGAGTAATTTTTGTCTATGGCAACAAAAAGTGATGGAACAAAACTGTGGAGGGAATGAACTCTGAAACATTATTTTAAGTGTCACAGGCAAAAATTTCAGTAAAAGTTTTTTTTTTTTTTTTTTGTTAACCCATGTTGTTTTTCTGAGCATTCGAAATGTTCTCTTGCAGACAGCTGGAGAAGAGAAAGAAAAACTTTTGAAACAATAATTTCTTTTATTAAAGGAAAAATGCATACAAATCAATCTGACCCAATGAGAAAGATTGAGTCAGAAGATCCAAAATATTTTGCGGAGTGACAAAAGTTGAACTTTCAGGAAGGTGTGTGTTATATTAAAACCCAGACATGGTTGTGGTAGTGTGACTGTGTGATGCTTTGGGACATCCCTCCTTATTTCAAATAAGATTTCTCTTGATATTTGCAGTTCTTGTATTTGTTATTTGTTGCTGCACATATGTATACCTTATAAAACATTTTTACTTATTTTTTTTCTTATGTTACCGATGTTGCCCTTCCTATACAGCCTTTTATTCTTATTTTTCATGTATATATATGCTTACATATGTCTTTATTTTGCTGCTGGTATACCTGAATTTCCCCAATAAATATCCTTTATTGGGACAATGAAGGATATTTCTGTTTCTAATAGGTTGAACAATGAATCCTTTATTAAAGCGGAACAGAGATGAAGACTGTCACAGTCATTAGCTTGTGACTCTAAAAGTAAGTACAGTTGGGTAATGCAGCAAGACATTGATCCAAAAAGGAGAAAAATGTTCCGTGCTGAACGCTGTCTCAAACTGAAAACCAAAATTAGGATTTTTGATTGGCCAAGACAAAGTCTGCGTCCTCCGGTCAGAAAGGCTGGACGCAGACTTTCTGTCCAGCAGACAGAAAGTCTGCTTAAAAAGGATTTCAAACCATCCTTCTCACTGCAAGGTGAGCATGCCAACTAGAACTAAAACATTCTAGTTTTGCATCCAACTAAAACATTGGATGCAAAAAGAGCTGCCTGGTTTTATTTATAAATGTGAGGTACATTTACTTGAGCTTTTTGTTCTGATCACGATGATCATGTCTTCATTGTTCTCTATATCTTTGCTGTCTTAACCAAATGCCTTATTTCATTTAATGACATGCTGCAGATGGAGTCATGAGTCATCTTAAAATCTAACAGATCTAAACAGGTCTGACAGTTGAGCTAATCTGAACCATAGTGGGCTTGGGAAGACAATAACAACAGATGAGCAGCAGGAAGCGGAGCGGCTGGACACCTGTGCTTTAGACGGCCCTGTCTTTGGTTCCTTTACTCAAACATCATGTAGGCCCATTTGGAACGACTTTCTTAACTACCAGCACTTCCTCACTCAGACTGGATTCTTTGGATTGGGAATGTATACAACTTTTGTTTTTCCAGCCGGGCTGTACACAACATATCTAAAACACAAAGTCAAGCAAACCAAGTTTGGAAACTCTCAAGGTTTTTTTTTTTTTTTTTTTTTCTGCTGACACGATAAATTGGTTCCATGTTGTAAAAACCACAGGAGAATTGTTGCTGCCTGTCTATACTGGCGTTTATGGGAAAATGCCTAGTAAGGCATGAGGTGCAACTACTTTCCATAAAACTTTTCTGTTTTTACGTTTACTTCACACATATGCACTGGACCCCGTAATGCAAAGCCTCAGACCTTTTTAACTCATGTTAAAGTGAAAATAAGACAATAAAGCATGTAGTCTTATTTTTCCTTAACTTCTGACAATCAAAATCATGTGATCCTAATTGCTCAACTGTCTAAGAGGACTTACAAGACTGTGCATGTAGTTCACATGTGAAGCATTTCCAAAAAGAAATTAAATTAAAATTACCTGTGAATTAGGTTATTAATGTGATAAATCATTAAACAACAAAGCAGAGACTTGTGTAAACAGTTACATGAGATTTATTCACAATTCAGTCAGCACTCATTAGCCTATCAGAGGAGACGTCGGCGTCGGCCTGAATAAGAATTCAGGCATTGGAGCAACAAGCCTACTTGGGAGCAACTACGTTTTTGGGAAACTGTAGTTGGTGATATTACAGAAAAGCTATGGATTCAACACATTAATATGACACACAGCTTTTTATGAACTGTGGAGTTGTGAGAGCTCTAGTGGAACCAACTGAACATTTCCATTTCAATTTTTTGAAATACACCTATTTTGAAATGGCCAAAAAAACAAAAAAACAAAAAAAAATCTATTAACAAAAAAAACCAAAAACATCTCATCCTGGCACAAAAACTTGACAAAAATTTATACAAATAAATGAGCTTTCAACATTGCTGTGTTTCCATTAAGCAAATTTATTTTTGAATTTTGAATTTGTCCAATTATATATTTAATGGAAACACGGGTAATGTCGAAATGGTAATGACAAAGATGACACAAGGAAAGCAGCAACAGCCAAATAGCCTCAAAGAACAAGGCAAGTTCTGAGAAGTCAACTCAGTGGCAAAGACCAGATCTTGGTCATCAACAGCTCTGCCTCAGCAGGAATCAGAAACCTTGTTGAGGTAATAACTTGAAGAAGGGAAAAAATTCAGACCACAGATATTAAAACATGAAAGCTTTAACCTCTTACACCCTAAGCGAGCTGAGGTCACATGGCAGCTGGACCCACCGGTGGGTCCGTCGGGTTCTAGAGGTTAATATGCCAAATCCATATTGAGGTGGAAGTGGGATTACAGATAACTTGTTCACAGGTTATCTCCAATCAGTCCTCAAGGACCAGCATCCTGCCTCTTTCACTTCTCTCCCTGGTTCAGCACACCTGAATTAAGAGATGCTTCATTAGCAGACGTTTGACTTGCTGAGGAGGAGGTAGCTGTACCATCTGAATTAGCTGTGTTGGAACAGAGATGCTTCTAAAACTGGCAGGACACTGACGCTAGAGGCCTGGAGCCACTCAGTCCTTGTTGGCCATGGTTCCAATGACTGAGCAATGAACGGCAGAGTAAGGGGAACATATAAAACAATTTATTGCTGGCAAACATATCTTAGCCTGTCTCCCTGTTTGGTTGTCTGCAGCTCACAGAACTTTCAGTAAGCTTTCTTGGATCTGATGCGTTATGTACATCACAGCAAAATGATAGTGATTGGATAAAATGAGTTCAAATTGTTTAAATCTTCAATAGTCTGCAGCAAGTCCTCTAAAACAACATCCTCCTCTCTAGTTCAGAAGAAAATTAAGGTTAGCTTAGTTTGTTAGTTCCATTTCAAGCAAATGTGAAAGTTTTTCTAACCTTGTCAAAAATCTTAACCTCATGTCACTCACTTTAAAGTGAAAAAGCTGCATTGTTAAAGAGAACTTCTCCTAAAGATCACCAACAGTAAAAACAATCACGCAAAGAAACAAACAAAACCTTTACTTCAGCTTCCTCCCAGCATCTGTCACCCCCCACACCTCCCTCCATCCTCCTTAGCACGGTAAGCTGGGAGATGTAAGTAGCCCGCTTGATTGCCAGAGCCCTCAAATCTCGCCTGAGAGATGATAACGAGACGTCACAGCTTCACGCTACGGTTTTAGAAGACGATGGAACATTTGTCATTTAAGAGTCTCGCGGCCTGAGCGTCTGTCAGCCAAGGCTCCACTCTAACGGCAAGACAGATCCAATTACCAGCCGTGGACATCTCTAACAAGGTGCCAGGAAAAGGCTGCCTGGACAAACAACACCAGCACCCAATAATGAGAGACCCCTCATTTGAGTGATTTGAATCCTTCTCTCGTTTTCCTGCGGTTTCTTCCTCGTCTTTCCTGCATTGAAATGTGCTTCAAAATATGCAGTGTTGTTTTTGTTTTATTTTAAAAGTTTTGCTCCTATTTTTAAATGATAGTGAAAATGACAGATGTTGGAAATGAAAAGAGGGAAACATTCACCTTTTCATAAAACCTTGCTGTCGGTGACACACGTACACACACGCGCTCTAAACTTTGGAGCTGCTGATTATTAATCATTCCAGAGCTGGGCTTGTCAATGCCGGTGATCCAAAAAGCAGCGCCGCGTCCAGAACCCGCGGCAAACACAGAGTAACACTTTTCACAAGCAGCTCATTTTACCTCGTTCTCCCGCATAACTAACCAGGCCACGGATTGTCAATGCCGGGGCTGGGATCAATGCGCCGGGGCTCTGTGCACCCCATTGATTTCCCAACTCCCAGATATCACAACGACTCTTCATCAACAAAAGCACTTTGTCCTTCCCAAATAATCAGATCGAAGGAGCCCCTCTCCTGAGACAAAGTGGCCTCAGCAGCTCACAGCAGCTCACAGCAGCGCCGCCTCCTGCCTCCCCTTCCCGTCGTTTCCTCTGGGGAAGCCGCCGCGTTGTGCTGTCCTCGCAGCTTCCTGCGGGTCGGACGCGTGCTCCACAAATTATGGCACGCTAAGAACCTGTGTTTGAATGTGTATGAATGCATAATCCAGCAAGCAACAGTCACAAATCAATATGACTCAACTAGATATTCAGGTTGTGTTGCTTTTAATAAAAAAAATAAAAAATAAAAAAAATAGATAATTTCCATGTGAAATATTTTTTTATCTATACATACATATTTTTTTGACAATGGATCTTCCTTGTGTTTGGAATAAAAACGGGCTCATTGATTATATGTGGTATAATTTTGCATGCAGCAAGTATTTCTTTAAGTGTCGTGAAATATAATAAATAAAAATGAATAATTAGTATAATTTCAGTGCACAGAGGTAATCAGTGTGTTCACAATGTGCATTTTGCAGGTTTGTGACACTTGGTCAGGTTTAGTTATGGAAGCATTCAGAAGCTACTGCAAAGAGAAACACTGAGCATAATATTTGAATGTACATTCAAACTAGTGTCTCAGTCATTTTACTCACTTCTGATTGTTAAAGTGAAGTTATACTGTAATCTGTGAAGAACATTGTCAGACTCGACTAGCAGAAGGAACCTGAAACAGTGTGTGTCAGAGAAAGGAGCGACTAAAAACTTTCCATATTGTATAATATGATGGATTATATATTATCCTCTTATGAATGAATGTATAGTGCCACTAAAAATCACCATGTATTGTTTTTACAAATCATGTCATCATCAACAAATATTGGCATTTTTGACAAAAGAAAATTACACAAAACACATTAATGTCAAAATGAAAACTGATTTCTACAAAATAATGACAAATAAAAGTATTTAACCTGAATATAGCCTGACATTTTGTTGTTCCAGACGGCCACAGACTCGTTGAAGCAAAACATCAGCATTGCTGTCCGAGTGCATCCCTACATGACGGACACCTACAAACTTCTAGCCAGTCACACATCACACTGATCGGAGCCGTGTGTGAAAAAGTTTGACAAAGATTGGTGTTTTTGACAAAAGAAAATTACACAAAATGTATTTTTGTTGTCACCAGATCTCAACACTTTACACAAAGTATGAGAAAGTGCTAAATTCTAACTTTCAACCAGAACGATTATAAAATATTAATTATAGTTTACAATACAAATTATTTAGACTTATTTGTCTAAATGATTTCCATTTATTTAAAACGTGTTAAATAACTAAGAATTCTTCTCTAACATTTTCACTGTGAACCCTACATGGCACATGGCAAACTTGAAAGGGACGTTTTCTATTATTTTCATTCAAAAATGGCCTCCTTCCACCTGAAGTGTAAATCTCTGCAACTCCTCCAAAGTATCCAGGCTCCTCTTGGAGTTTAATTGCAGTTTTGCCAAAGTCAGTCCATTGTAGGACAGTAAACAGCAGTAGACAAAGGTGTTGTATTCGTTTTGAGATTATAATCTATATAAATAATAACGGACAGAAAAAAACAACAAAAAAAAACAACATTTTGACAGATGCAGCAAGCCAAAAAGCTACGGTCCAAATATAAGTTTCCTTCTCTTTGCAATTTGATAAAATTGCAAAGAGATTTGCAATTGTAAAAAAAAATCTTCAATTCTGCTTAGAAAGCAACGATTCTGTCCTGAAGACGTCCATCCAGCTGCACCAGATGACCGCTAGCTGCACAAGCATGACCCTTTTATATGTGAATAGACAATGTGTAGATATTGAAGTCATTAAATGATCAACATTGCAGCTGTTGTAGTTGTTCTGCAATGTCCTTCACATAAACCATTAAGATCATTTGAAAAAGTTGCGTTGCATTAAATTCTGTATTATCCAGGCCAGAAGTAAATGTCATGTTGCCTGAGAGAAGAATTTTATAAATGTCAGAAGTTAATATTGTTCACAAAGCCAAAAGGTGTGAAAATAGTTTTCTTTTCACAGACTCTGTACTTAAAGGCATAAAATATGAGTGTGAGTTCATACACTTTATAGATAAATCAGTGTCAAAGGAATGAAGACACACAGGAGAAGGCATTGACTGGCCTCCATCAAACCTCATTGGAAAATGTTTAATTCTCTTCTGCGCTGATACAAATGCATAATTTTCTGCCAATTTGGGGGTATTAATAGAGAAGGTTATAGTGACCGTTCATAAATCTAAATTAATATTTTAACAAGATCCTTTGGCTGAAAGAAAGAGAGCAAAAAGAGGTAGTAGAGCACAGACAGAGGGGTTGGGTGGAGGATGGGGGCAGATGGTGGGGGCTGAGCGAAACTCGCTGCCCCGTTTGATCAATCGCCGCGGCTCTGCCTCTACACTTGGAAAATTAGAAATGGGAATCTTAAAATCTAGAGCCGTTTATCATCACAGGTAGCGCGGGAAGCAGGGCGAGTCTGGCCTGGGAGTGCTCTCTGAGAAATTTCAGTTTCACGGCATAATCTGAGTTTGTACCACTGCCAGGACTTATGAAGAACCTCTAATAACACCAGCACCGCTTCATGTGTTCGCTACGCGATCACAAGCTTTGGCAAACAATCCGCTTCACCTGAAAGTTTCCCAACTGTCCCAATGTGCCAGATATTGTAGAAGCCCAGCTGATGTACGACTCTGAAATATGGATGGGCATTTATCACATCGTTTATCATTTATCATGATACATTTGTTATGTATCATCATACATTAGCATTGCTGCTTCAAAACCCCCAACTATTGGTGTTTTTATTTTTCTTTGCTATTTTTCTTCAATAAATTTTAAAATATAAAACAGTTACTGTCTGTGTTTTAGTTTTGCAATACACACTTTTATTTTTTTTTCTACAGTTTTTTCTATAAGAGGATTAATAAATCAGTAAATTGGAAAATTAATACAGTTACTGTGTTCATTTTAGGTTTACAAATCACACTTCTTCATGAGACTTGTGTCCCAAGGAAGCAGACATCAAATGGGTATGTTTTGTAAAAGCATTACCGGTATTTGTTTTTGCGGGGCTATGATGCCGTGCCATGCTGCCATGACCACAGTTTTCTAAAAAAGAAAAGGTCATAAATAATTCTTGTCATCTCTTTTATCATGACCACAATAGTACCACAAAATATTGTGGTAAAACTTTAAGTTCATAAAGTTCATAAGCTTCTCTGAAACCCAATCAGATTGGAAATCGTTTTGATCAGCCCGTCTGATTTGGACCTAACTGTGCTGCCGTAGAGATGCTGCATGAAGTCGACAAATTACACATACGGAGGGGAGGGCCAACGTGAACCAAAGAAGATGTGAGACACAGAAACAGCTCTGAACCAAAGAAGATGTGAGACACAGAAACAGCTCTTTCATAATGAGATGAAGATACTTCATGGCATGGCTTGAGCTGTTATTTGGAGTCTCTGGTGGTTCTAACTAAGGCCAGAGTCAAACCTTTCTAATTAGGAGACATGAGAATTTATTGCGGCGTAGCCGTGGCACTCTTCTAATGGAGGTGTCACATGTGGACTGCTAAACAAGTAGCCTGAAGCTTGCTGCCCATTTGTTCAAAAATAGAGTCCTAACTACTTGATGTTAGACGCCCCCAAATTTCATGATATGTTACAAAATAATGACCTGAAGCTTGCAGAGTGTTAGGCTCATATGCTTTGTCAAATGAGCTCAGTGTGCTATGATAAAGTTTTCTTCATAGTGTAACTCATTTGTTGAGGAAAATGGGAGCCTTCTGTAATGTATTATTTCCTCCCTGTGCAGAAGAGAGGGAATGTGGAAGAAGAAAAATGGCGCAGGCTGCATGTTGATTGAATTGTGTTAAATACCAATCAGTGTCATAACTCTGAAATCAGTCTGAAGGAAAGACGCCTTTCTTTTCTTATACCTCATTTAAAGCAGGATTGGGATATTACAGAATGTTTCTCTAGACTAACTCCTTTTAAAATCAACCCAAGATAAATACATAATCAATGGAAGATGGCAACATATTCAAAATTTAATATACTGTTAATCAAGCCAATGTCTACTATTATCATCTGGAACAAACAAACAAATGTATAAACCGGCAGCAAATGTGCAAAAGTCACTTTACAACTACCAGCAATTTACTAATCAAAAACTGGAGTGTTATGGTGTCAGGGGAGGAGTGTTGAAATGGATGAGAAGTTATTTAAGTAACAGGCAACAATAAGAGAAAATATGTGATTTTAATTCAGTGAGTTTGGACATTGTGTTTGTGTCCCTCTGGGGTCAATATAAATGACATAAGTAATGTCTCAAAAGTTCTATGTTTTGTTTTGTTGGTGAATGATGCACATATTTTCTGTGGTGAACTTGCAGCACCTTATGGAGGAGAAGTCTTCATACTGGGAATATATTTATTTTATGTTTATTTTATATTCATTAAAGTAAATGTATTGATTGGTATAAATTTATTTAAAAGTCTATTTTCATATATGATCAATTGTGTGTGTGTGTGCATGTGTATGTATGTTTACATATATGAATACATAGATTCATCCTAATGTTAATGTTCACAGTACTTGCTCGACACTGTGAGCGGGACATGTCTGGAATGAATTAGTCAAATCAAATCAAATAATCTAAAGTTTATCAAGTGTTTATCTGTCTCTTAGAAGATTAAGGAAAGCAATGCTTCATGCCAATTTTGACCTATCTTATTCCGAAAGGGAAAGAGGAAAATAAGGAGGGAGGGATGTGAACCAGCACAGATTAAATGGGAAAGAGATCCTCATAGTGAGAATGGTTGTTTATTCTTACAGGATCCTCCATCTTCTTCTCTCTTGACTCCAGGTGTGGTTGTCCTTCCTGTTCCTACTGCAGTTTTATCTCCTTAGTGCTCACTCTAGATCTGGTGCTCAGTTCTCTGTATGTCCTGTTGGTTCCTCAAAGAGCCGGACGAAATGGCAGAACAACATTTCACATTATAAGCATTTCATATCAGTCAATATTGATAATAATTGATTAGACTGTTGTTTAAAATATCCAAAATGCTGTCAAAATGGTTATGTGTCATTTCCTCTTTTATGCACAATTTCTCATCAACTCCTTTCACTCCACCCCAATCTTTTTAAATATTTTTAGGCAGTTATGTACCATGGTGGTAAAACATGAAGCTCCTCCCACATACTCAGGCGTGCACTACCTCTGAGAGTTTATAGCCAAGTGAACCAATTGCCTTCATTTCCCACAATCAGTTTGGACACAAGCAGGTTTGATGAGTTAGTTGGACGCCTCGCCCCGTTTCTTCTCCACAGGTAGCCACTGCACACCTGTCAGAGCTGCAGTCAGACACGCTATGCAGTCTTCTGACAGGCTGCACTGACTCTCAACATTACCAGCTCAGTGTTGCATCCAAACGATTTGATGTGAACATGATTTCCTGTGGCAGTCAGTGCATCACCAACCACACATCTGCATTCATAAAGGCATACCTTTGTTAAGATGAGTCCACATCAGAGTACCTGCAACCAGTGAATGTTTGGGGGGACAGGTGTCACTTCACATGACACTGCTACACAACAAGTTGTTGCTAAGTAACCAAAGTGTGAGTGAGTTCGTTGATCCTCAACCTTTCTTATCTAGCCATTACAGGTTAAGCAACTAAATCATTTTTCTCTGCCTCCATCCCCCAGAATGCTTCCATCACCCAAACACTTTTGCCACATTCACATTTATAAGCCAGTTAAACAGCAAAATGACAAACCAAACTTCACTACACAGTTGTATAACTGGGTTAAACCTGAATTTGACATCACTGTGTGATGTGACTGAATCGACTACATTTATACATATGAGTTTGTTTTGAATCAGAACAACATAAATAAAGTGAATTAAAATGAAAAAAATAAATCCTAGGGCATTTGAATTACAACGTTACAAAATTACAACAATTTTGGTCGTCGATCTGCTTCAAATGTTTTAGTACATCTATTGCCATAAATATAATATAACACATCGTAATATTAAAAATAGTTGTCAAAGATTTTGTTGCTGCCATTTTGTTGAGTCTGTGCTATTCTAATGTAGGTTTTTGTTAAATTTTCTTGCATCTCATTCAAGCATAATATGAAGTTTAGCTGCAATAGGAAGAGAATCCTGCAGAAGATAGCGAGGGGATCTAAAGGTCATCAGAAAATCTGATTTCCAATAGTGTAACTGTAGAAAAGTGAGATTTCATGTTGGATTTTAGAGCTCAAACTGTGAAAATTCGGGTTCATTTTGACCAAAAAGGAATTAAAGGATGTCCAGAATTAATGACACAAATATATACATGTCCAAATGTCTAAAATAAAAAGAGTTGTCCAGTGAGACCAAAGACTTCTTGCCTTTCCACTCCACTCGTCGCTCCACTCTAAGGGCATTCAACGAATCAAAATTTGCAACCAGCAGATTACATGGAGTAAAACATGGATTAGTTTTCTCCAAAACCCCACAAGCCTATTTCTTTCAAACCACTTTGGATGACAAAAAAGGACGGACTGAGATGGAAAATAAGACGAGTGTTGGAAGAGATAGTACAGATTTGAATCTTTGGATCAATGTACTATCAGGAGCAGCAAGTGTTTAAGTAACAGCTGGTGCACACATGCTTAACACCATTTCAAAAATCCATTTCAATTTTGCTATTTTCACTTCTGGCCGTGTCATTTTGCATGACTTTGTCCACATATCTGTAAATAAAAGCATTTAGCTAGTTCAATTTTCTTCTATATTTTCCTTTCTCATTCTGATTTTCTTAATTCCACCTCTGTCTTTTTTCCCCCTCTCTCTCTCTCTTCTCCAGTCGATGTTTTTCTAATTTCCTCCTCTTCTTCCTCTCCTCCCCCAGCTGACAGGCTCTGGGTTTTTCAAGTGAAGAAAGCCGGCATTAATTAAGACAGTGCCAGCTGTAATTTTCTGGGGAAGTAAATTTCTGCACAACTAAAGGTTACGGGGACCTTTTCACTGTCAGAATTTACTACAGCCTGTGAATGTTAATGCAGCTAATGAAGACATGCTCTCAGAGTCTGAACTTAAAAAACTTCCAACAGGAGGAGAGGGTGAGAGGAGGCGAGAGAGGAATGGAGGACGGAGGGAGATGGACAGAAATTGGGGCATGTAAATAAAAGACTGCAGTGTGACAAATTCCTGACATTTATTTTATATTTAAATAAGCAGCTTGAAAAACATTTTTTCTGCTCAACAAAATGCTTTGACTTCTTTGTTTTGGTCTTTCTTTCTTCCTTTGTGCAAATATTCCTCAGTAGTGGAGACAATGATAAATCCAAGACCTTGACCTAGAACTGTAGGTGTGAGTGTACAGGGTTACATTTGCCTCTGCTTGCCTTGCTTCAAATCTGCTGTACATGATGAATGATGGGCTTTGAACGTGATCCAGATAACGGATCCAGTAGCCAGAAGGAGCGACTTTCATTTGGTTTGTCTTTGTCGCTTTTCTTTTTCTTGTTGGTATTAAATGTGTGAATCTTTATTTTGTACAATTACAAGTCAAACATTAAAGCGGCTGTACCTAACTTTTATAAAAAAAATAAAATGTTTTTTTTTTTTTACATACTAGTTAAAAAAAATCATCATGGTGTGACAGTATGAGGCAGATAATCTATGAAAAAAATGTATTTCCTCCACCATCTTCTCCCAGTGCTCCCAGTACTAACTGCAGCACCACACAACACTCAGTCAGAAACAACCAATCAGCATCAGGAGGAGGGATTTAGTACTGTCAATCACTCTCGTGTTCACCCCTCCTCTCTGCAATACTTCAGCTGGTTTACCACAACATTGTCTTCCACAAATGATAATGCTAGTTAGCATGGCCAGCAAAAAAAGACAGAAAAAAATAAAAAAATTAATAAAATGTAACAGTAAGTTGTTTTTCTGCCAGCTTTTTAACTTACCCAATATGTAAATATTGGCAATTCAGTTTTTGTGAAATCTGGGTTCCTTTTAAACCACAAACTTTTTCTCAACTTGTGTTCACAGTTTTATGCTTCATAATTACAATACATTTTTATAATACATTTCAACCAGCAGCTGATGACCTAAATCAAATATTCCTCATTTATTCTTTTTATTTTTCCTACACTCGCTTTCTCTTTCTCTCCCCAGTTCCTCTGGCGTTAGAGCCTCTAAAAAAAATTACAAAACAAAATTTAATCTTTAAACCAGGTTATTTCATCACATATTACCCCTTAAAAGTTTAAATGCTATCCTTGTTCACATGTTCCTCTCTTAGAAAACACATTGCAGACATACGACCTCTGTGTCGAGCAGTGCACCAGCACTCTGAGCCGGTCCGGTTCAGTCATGGCAGAAAAAACAAATATTAATGCAGACAGAGCTATTTCAGAAGGCCTTGAGGCAACTCAAACAAAAACAACCTTCTCCTATAACAAAAGTAATGAACAAAAAAATAATGCAAACAGATAACGCAGTCAGAGATAAGGAGATAGTAAAAAAAAAAAAACAAGGAAGTACTAAGATCAGTGACAAGGTCAGAAATGAGCAGAGAGCCAGCAGACCAGAGAAGATCCTGGAGAAAAGTTCAATTTTACCCGAGGCTAGAGAATAATTTCACCTTCCCTCAAATCAGTTTAAAAAATCTCGTGCTGTCAGGGACCGACAGATTTATACAAATTAATGGCCTTTAGTTGAAGATCTCCCAGTGCTTGGTTTATTAATTGTTAAATTGCATACATTAAACAAAATGAGCAAAAAGTCATTTTCATAAATTATCTTGTACTAAAAAAAACCTGGTAGGTAAAAGGGATTGTTGGTCGGCTTTTATGTGAGCTTATTATGACCACAGGAACATGATGTACACATGGCAACAGGAAGGAGAACATCTAAAACCAGACAGATGTAAATAGAAAAAGACTGTAGTTTATTCTCCTGGTGCAGAAGCTGCACTTATTATATTATGTATAAACTCAGTAAATAATCATGCCTGATCAGTTTCTTGACAATTTGGTAATCTTAACAACAACTGTGTTTCCATTATAAACGTAATTATCTAATATTGCAAAAAATAAAACACAATTTCACAATTGCTGTGATCCTATTAAATACACTATTAAAATAACATCTAGGTTTGTTCATATCATTAGAAAAATGACATTGTCACAAAAATATGAATGTGCAAGATCCAAATAAACCCAAGAATCCAAAGTTTTACAGCACGTTGTTTAGATGTGTTCACAGCAGCGTATGGAAAGTCGTTTTATATAAAATGTTATTGACTGGTTGATAAGAACGATGCCAATTTATGACAAAAAAATGTGTTTCTGTGTTACTTTGAAGGTGTTCCAAGCTGAACATCTTCACTGGTTACAGTTTGACCATATATAGGCTTTTTTATTGGACTTTCTGTTTCCTCATACATAAGACCATTCTGGAAACTGCTGTGTGTCTTTTTTGCATTTTAAGTCTAACTGAAACAGCCTAAACATTTTAAAGTTTAAAAGAACCAGACTGTTTCTATCATTTCCTGATTCTCAAAACCCCAGACCTGAAGGAAGGTGAGCTTTCTGTTTAGCGTCAGTGTAAGCAGGAGGGAAACCTAAGGACTACGTCTCTGTCACAACTTACTGCCTTTATAATAGTTCCACTTTTCTCTTCTGAAAACAATAATTTTGTTATGCAATACACACCATGTACAACACACACTAAGGAATATGCACTTGAGGTGTCACTGGTCTTGTAGAGGCTGGGTGGGGGGAGAGGAGGTGAAGGAAGGACAGAGAATAGGACGACATGTTATTTCCTAAATTTGGCCCCTAGGAAAAAGAAAAGGCCTGTTTGATATTCATCTATCCGCCGGTGGCAGACCGGCGAGGGAACCTGTGAAAATCTATTCACTATGATAATGAACAAATTGTCATACATTGGGCTCTGTCTCCCCTTGACAGTGATAGTTATCAAAGAGAGAGATCCAGGCAAAGGCTGAATGGGTGTGTGTGTGGGTGTGTGTGTGTGTGTGCGCCGGTCAGATTGTCACCGTTCCTGAGCGGTGGCCATCATTAGAAAGACAAGCCTCCTGGCGGGAGGCGACTGTCATGTTACAGCCTCACACTTAAACGCTGTCATACCTGATTGATACATGCAGCGCTGCCGTCTTTAAGCATGTGTGTGTGTGCGTGTGTGTGTGGGCGTGCGTGCGCGTGTGTGTGTTCATGACACACTTTTGTAAGTTTTGACAAGATATATCAAGCACATGTGCATTTCTGTCTGGTGTTGCATTTAATTGTTGAATGCCTTCCTGGGGGCCGACTGTCAGAGCCTCCAAACACACTCATCAGTTCCAGAATCAATTCATAGAAGGTCACAGCAATGGACGGAAACCTGAAACACTTCCTGGGAATTTACAGACATAACCTGCAGTTGGAGGGAAAATATAACATATCATTTTGAATATTTTATACGTTCTTAATGTTGGACTTTAAAGCTGCTCTGATTGCAACTCAGGAGGTTCTTTCCTGCTGATATTCTGCTGTATTGTCACTCACTGACTGCTCCCTTCAGAAGTGTGTCAGCTATTATGTAATTTGCATGGAATTAGCTTGGTGATGCCCTCGAGGCCTGAGGTCAGCCGGCATGAAAAAAGCCACTGAGCGGATCACAGCGCTCATTCAGCATTCAGAACAATCTATTCACTGGAGAGATTCTTTAATTGGACAGGACACTTTGTACCTGGGGAAGTTAGATTTCATTTCCATATACTCTCATCTGTTCTTTACCTGGATTTCCTGAGTAAAAACATAGAAGGACAGAAGGCAGTTAGATATAAAAGTGACTCTCCTACATTTGAATGTGTTTTTTTTTTTGCATTTGGCAGGATAAACTCTTAAGCCTTCATCTTTTGGTGAAAATATGAAGATATTAATATCACAGTTAACTGTAACTTCCTGTTAAAGTATACATTTGTAAAGTAACCTGAATGTTCCAGTGCTGAAACGCCTTGAACTCTTTCATATTTTGGCACCTTACAGCCACAGACATACTTATGATATTGTGTGATATAAACACAAAGCACCATATTGTTTTGATTTTGCTGGAAAATGAAATTTGATTTTCAACTTTTTGAAATCACAGTGTGAAAAGCTGGATTCTTTTAGACTATCATCTCAAAATAAAAACAGTTCAAGCAGTTGACTTCAGGAAGTACCTAAATAAACTGGACTTTCTGTTTAGTTTTTATTTTCCACCATTGGCTCTTTTTATTTAGAAATGAATCAATTATACCAACCAGAAACACTGGAACCATATTGGTGTTTGAAATATTGAGTGGATAGCTGTCTACATGTACCAGGGAAGATTTATTCTGCTAAAACGATATCTTGAAATGGGATTCTTATTAATTCAGACAGCATCCAGCATCATAATAGGCTTTTTCTCCCTATTCAAATATTCTCAAGATCTAAATAATGGGACAAAGTTTCTATTTATGTTGTTTTAAATGTTGTTTAGTTGGACCATCTCCCTCTTTGTCGTGTTGTTTGCATGTTGCACAGCATGTAGTTCTACTCTTTGCTCTGTTCTGAGTCTAATCTCCTGAACAATGAATCTGATTTGATTGAATTTATAATTTCCAAAGACAACTGGCATTTAGTATGGATTTCACAGAAGAACATGTCTATATTGAAAAGGTTTGTGGCAAACCGTATAAACAGCATGCTATTCAGCAATGCTGACCATTAGTACCCTTGTGAGTGAGAACAATGGAAACATCAGTGTGCACAAAGCAATATTCCTAAAAGTCATGGATGAACAAGTTTGGTGTGAAAGAACTTAATGGAAAAAACTTCTGTCATGAACTTGATAGAGGACCTTTACTTTGAATTAATGAAGAAATTACAAGCCAGGCCTTTTCTCCCAACATCAGTGTCAGACCTCAGAAATGTAAAAGTGGTAAAAAAACAACAACAACAACAACAAACAAAAAAGCACACATACCATAAATAATTGAGAGGATGTAAGATTATTCAATCATGACTGCTGAACATATAACCTTACAAGTTGTATTACCTAACCTTACCTAGAACAATTAAAAACTACACACATGCAATTAGTCCATTAAATTAAAACAGTGCATTTAGGACACTGTGTATGTTATGATAAAAATCCACCATTATGTCCTTGAAAACATCCATCCTAGGTAGGTCAGCTCCAGAGAGCACTCAGTAATTTATCCAAAGAAAATGCAAAAAAAACCCAAAAAAAACAACAACAGTGTTCTAGGTGGGCTTGTGAGCAGCTCTCTGAACGCTTTATTTGATTTTCTACATAAATCATCCTAATGCCTGACTTTAAATCTCTGCATATTATTAAAGAGGGAGCAGTGTAATGCACATGGAGAAGCAAATAATGGGTGAAACATAAATGGTGGCCCTTGAGAGATTCAGATTCATGAGGATCGGTACTTTGGGAGCGGCTCACTTTGATATATTCAGATCAGTCAAAACACTTCTGCTGGCGTCAGAACGAGCAGCTTCACACCTCCTCTGTTTGTTTGTACTGGTAATAAGCTTCACTGGCATTTCGACAGAGCTTATCTTTCATAACGAAGTTTCCTTTTTATCTCAATGTGACCTACTGGAAGCTTTGTTTATGTCGTAATTTATATGTTGTTCAGATGAGAGGCGGCTGCCAAAGTTACTCACAAAGCTTTCTGTAACCAATTTATATCAAGAGTCTTTTTTATTCGAAAACCAAGTTCTTACACAAAAGTAGCTTTAGAAAAGCTTGTTAATAATATTGTGGGAGGAATCACAATAATTTATCTATCAAGAAGACACTCAGCATAGAGAATGTTTGCACAGAATCGTAGGCGTTTCAGTCTCTTCACCGTTCAGCGAGTGATACAGCGCCATTAAAGGCTTTGCTTCGCAGAGATTTCTTCTCTTTTTTCTGTTTTTGGATAGTTTCTGATTAACAAGATCATTTTAATATCATTGATGACTTTGCTGAGTACAGAAAGTAGCTTTCAAATAGTTATTTATTCATTAAGGGTGGTTAGGTGTCAGATTCAACCTGGTTCAGAGTAAAAAAAAAAAATAATACCACTCTCCTTGTTAAATCAGAAAATAACTGTTTCACTGTCCACCACCAGGCCTGAATACAGGGTGACCTTCATGTTTTCAAACTGCCTGTTTGAACACATGAATAAGACTAAAAGATCTCAAAATGCTGCTTGTTAGAATCAATCAAAAGAAAATAAACGGCAGATAACAACGCAAAGATGATAATATCAGTCAATCAGCAACAGAGAACAGAAATTTTTCAGTTACCTCTGTTATCAGAAATACGGAAAAAAATTCAATTCTTTGAAATTTTATGTAATTAGTTACGTAGATTTTACCATGTAAAACATTTAACACAACAAATTGCTTTTTTGTTACATCCAACAGTCCCAAGCCGGAACCTTTGCATTCACGTTTCTGGTACGCCTGTAAATCTGACGCATCAGAGACTTTGCAAACAAAAGCGATGGACGACAAAACCGCCTCTCACTGCTACCGGAGGATTACCTTTAACTTCAAATAATGACCTGATAGGTTGATGATATTTACATGAAAAAAGAGCCGCAATCATGTTTGACATCCACCAGATACCAAATGAAGTCCTCTCAGTGTATAATACCTACCAACTGCAGGTGAGATTTTGATCGTTGGAGATTCCTAAAACTCCATTTAAACATTTCTAAAAACCGTCCCTTTAAGGAAAGGATTGGAATGCAGATAAAACAATAAGTCTACATAATGGAAAGCTTTACCTCTGTTCCTCTCCAAGCTAGATAACAAAGAAACATTTGCTTTACACAGTGTCTCATCCACCTGCCTAGCCAGCAGCGTTGATAGAAAGGAGCAGCGGGGAGGTGGGGGAGCGTGGAGCAGCCGCTGATATACACGCCGTGCCCTTAAAGAGATGACGGCCCCTGTCACAAGGCAGAGGGCCCTGCGACACGGCAGGATATAAATCTACACTGGAGATAAAGAAAGTACATGATGAATTAAGCTGGTGCATATAAATTCTTAAGAGCCTCCATTTTAATGCTGGTCATTATTCAACAAATTTTTCTAAGAAATGCCACATGGGCAGGGACAAGTAATTAGGTGGAGAAAAGTGAAACTGTCACCCGTAATGGTTTACTCCTCCACCTTACCTTAGCAGGAGAAGGCGAGAGAAAGAAGGACCTCCATGGGGCCGTTCTGTAGCCTTTGGGCCGGTTCGGAAAACGGAGCGCTAAGGAGTTGGCAAATATGAACCGCAGCATCACTCCTGCTCTGAAAAACACTGTCAGAGGCGACGCCGTTTCCTTATTTTCCTCCAATCCTCTCTCACCTTCTCCTTTTTTTTGCCCCTCTCTCAATTCAGCCCAGACCTCAATAAATCTGTGGTCACCAGGGATATTGTTAGTGTTGGCCAAAGTACTATTAAAATGAAGGAAAATTTATGGATGACACTTTGGAACAATTAATCAGGAAATGTTGATTAATAAAGTTAGTCGGATATTCTCCTGAAACCAAAGGAGGCTTCACCGTGTTGTCAGGCTGATCATTTTATTCATTATTTTTGATTAATGTACCCAGATACCCTGACTCGAAGAAAAGAGGAAAAGCAGGAAAAAAAAAAAAAAGAGTGTGTGAGAGTGCATGAGTGTTTGGTGGGGCAGTGTGGGTGAGGAGGGGGTGTGTAGTTATCATCTATGCAAAATCATAAATAGTGAATGAGCGTGTGGATGGGTATAACCTTGGCCGTGGCAGCAAGATTTGAGGGGAAGGTGGGTGGGATGTAGGAGGGAAGGTGGGGAGGGAATGTGCACAATCAGCAACTACACTAAGTGAGGATTAAGGATACAAAATAGGCTGAGTGCATTTGGGGGTGGAGAGTGGTGAACATCACCTCTCTGGACCTGTCCGTCTTTGCTGGACGCTCATGATTAATTAGTTTGTTTAGTTACTCAATTAGCCCAGCCATGCAAAAAAAGGCAAGGGAAAGCATCTGTGTGTGAGTTGAGAGGACGAATGGATGAAGGGTCAGCGGGAGCTGCTTAATGAAAGTGAATAAAAACACCAAAAGAAAAGCAAAATGTTTGGGAAAATTAAAGCAACTTTTTCTGTGGGCATTAATCAACTTTGAATCGGACCGTTTTGTTTATTGGTGACGGTGTCAAAACCTCGCAGGACAGTTTTACAAACTTTGAGGGTGCGCCACCTGGTTCTGTGTCTTGGCACCAATATAAAAAAATAGGTCACCATTGTTGGGAAATCCAGGAGCAAGTAAAGTTATTAGGAAATATTAAAAGGGCAGTTTTGTGTATCTTCCACACGGTGTCATTTTATGCTTACTTGATTACAGCATAATCAAGTAACTATGTTACCTTAAATTGTTATAAAAATGTTTCATATATCAAATATGACTAAAATATTCCAGTCAGAATCAAACTTCCTGTTTGAATGAAAATGTCATTTATTTTTTCTTCCATTTTTAGTCCTGTTTGCTTCTTGAGTTGTGTTACACCAGCAGCAATGTTGTATTTGTCTTCAAACTTTGGAGATTAATTTTTTTATGGCCTCCTGGAATTCTTACACTTAGGAATATGTGCACAAGCATAACTCCACATATGACAAAAAAATGATGATAGCGTTTAGATTGACAGCAATGCAAACAAAGTCATCAATTCAACCCGCAAAAGATTCAACTTGAAAAAAAAAATAATAATATTACACATCATAAATTGCAGATTATAATTTGGAATGCTACTTGGTGATTAATTAAGGCTTGTCCCAAACAGGAACTGAACTGAAACAAACTGAAATGAATGGTAGAGGCAAATACAGTTTACATTCTTACAATCCAAGCATCTATGAACATCACTCTGACAATACATTTACATAAAAGCCTGAAACTGATTAGTTTTTTATTAAGCAGTCTATGTGCACATACCCAAGTCCAAGGATGATGTCAATTATGTTCATTCAGCTACAGTATGGTGCCAAGAAGCCTTTATTTCACTTTGTCACATTAGATCTGCTAAAACAACTGTGAAAACACACCAGTTCTCCCTATCTGTGTCTTTCCTTTTGTTCCCTCTTTGGCTTCCCTCTCATCCACTCTAAGCAAGCAGGTACAAATGGCTGCTTTGGGACAGTGTGTGTGCATGTGTGTGTGTGTTTTGTTCAAATGATGTCTCATTGTGTTATGTGTGATAAGGTGCTGTGACAGCAGAAATGTTTGTGTGACAAGCACTCTGCACTTGGAGTCCATTAGCTGCCTCTTTTCACTCTCCTTGGCATGCTATCACTTTAATACAAACATGCTTACATATTCACAAATCCATGCATTTACTTAAACATTCCTGCAGACGTGCAGAGCGCTAACAAGACAGCTTGGACTTCTCATGTTCTAACGGAATGCGTCTCAGGCTGGTTTGTGTTTGTGCCTTTGCAGATATGTGTAATAATGTGTGATCGCAAACACAGACGCAGACACCAACAGCTGTGATATCTGGGAAATAATTAGTAAAACAACTGCACTGCTTATTTCAGTAAAGAAATAAAAAATAAAAAGGCAATTGTGCTTGATATAATTAAGTTTCAAACAAAGAAAGAAAGGGATGCTTACAGTTCTCAGTAAGACTTCAGAACCCCATTTCAACAGTGAAGTTGCACAAAAAGAGACAACTGTCAATAACAGGAGCAAATATGGGTCAACCGTGTTGTTTACACTCAAGGTTTCTCTATAAGTGATTTTTTTTTTTAAAAAGAGAAGCTAAAAGCTGGTCAGGGAGGCTCAGGAGAACATGACAACAATCTCCTTTATTCCTTTTTCTCCATTTTGACTATTCTTTAATGGAATAAAATTCTTTATTAAGTGGAATGACATTCAGAAGTACCAGTGGTTAACACTGCTACTTAAAAAGTAAAAGTGCACTATCCTTAAAGTATTAGTCATAGACATTAGCTCCAATAGCACCAATATGGTATTTAGAAAAAGTTAATGCTAAAGTGCTTCTTTAACCACCACATTGTTAACCACCATGTGATACAACATGGTACATCACCCTCCACAGGGTGAATTTTTTCATTGTACTCCTACCTGTATGGTTAGTGCTTTAGAAAGTGATTATTTGAACAGAGCTTCTCTCATAGTTTCAATTTCATGGCTGCTGATTTTGCCAAACAGACTACAGTAGGGTCAGAAAGCACTTGTGACATAGATTTTAAACTGTTTACTGGTGTATTTTGTGTACAGAATAAACTTCATTTGCTGCGTTATTGGTGGAGAACTTGAGGAGAGGAAATGTAAACAGCCTTCTCCCACTTCAAAATAAGAGCATGAATATAAACATCCAACTACTTGAGGAATTCTTAACAGTCGATAACCAAAGCAGATGTTGAACTTTATTTAACATGAAAGTTTACAAAACAGCAGAGTTAATTAGCACTCTGGAATTTATCCGGTATAAAAACTTAAGGGAAGCTGAAAGCCTTCAAAGTTAGCAATAACAATAAATCACAAAATGACAAAATTAGCTCTGCTATTAGTGGAAGTGTCAGTATCAGTTAGTATTGACTAAAATCAGCTGCCTGACAGAAATGTGAAGAGGAGAGGAATTTAATTTTCACCAACATTGTCCAAACACACTTCAACTCAACAAAAAAAAGTGACTTAACCAGAGAAAAATTTGTTTTGTAATGTATGAGACAGAGTCCAGAATAAATTTGATGGAAAAATCTATGGAGTTACCTGAAGAGGCCTGTGGACATGAGAGAGTTTCACAATCTGATAGATTTGCACAACTTTTGCAGAGTGGGAAAACATTGCTAAATCACCGTCATTCCACTGCAAAATCTATCGTGTTCCTGGCGCTGCTGGTGATTAAACTCATAATTGCTCCTCTGTACTGAGCAGCTCTGATAGCAGATAGCATGTCCATGGTCCACAGCTAAGCTATAATGTTGTTTTGGTAATTTTAAGCTAGTCAACATACGTGGTCAGCTGTCAATCAAATCGCTTTGATACCATACCTGACATGATCCGGCTACTAGGTATAAAAAATTGAAAACAGCTAGCCAGCTGGATCTCCTGACATTACCGTACCGGTTATTGGCATCTAGTGGACAAGTGCCTTAAAATACTCTTGATTCATAACTAAGAGTTTTTCTGTCATAAGGGTAGTGACAAATCCTAGACAGACAGACAGACAGACAGACCAAAATGTTTCCTGTTTGGCTTAATTCTCTGAGCTGAAACTCCCATCGGACCAGTTATAAGCTGGTTCTGCTGCTGACTGGTGTTTAACCAAGTCTCACTTTTCCAAAACGGCCTAACCTATTGGGACCTCACCCCACACCCTCACCAGTCCCACCCTCCAAACACCAACCACTCCCAATGTTTGCCACTGTGCACAAACACACACAGATACAGACGTTTCCAACGCAAGGAGGTTAAATTATTGATGCTCAGCCTTTTGATGCATTTGTTAAACTTCACAAGTCAGACAAGGACTGACAGGATTGTGTGGCCCGACCGGTCTGAGCGCGTGTATGTGTCATTCTGAGTATGTCTTCCAAAATCCTGCCCCCAACCCCTTCTCTTCTATCATCCCCGAAAACATGGACTGTCTCTGACATCCATCACGAATGCCACATGTTGTCCTTCGCCCTTTTCTCCCTCGCTCTTACCGTCTCTCTGTTCACTCTCTCTGAGACACAAAACTGACAAACACACAAACTGCTTCTGATGTGAAACTGTGGACCAGAGAAGCTTTTAGACCTCTTGCACTGACAGTTAAGGGAATAAGGCTGTAGATGTATGTGGTTGTAGTTAGTGGGGGATGAGGTAGTGGGATGCATGCAAGTTTAAACATACAATAAGGAGAGAAGGGTTTTTTGAAAGAGAGGGAGAGATGTGTTGACAGATGAAGTGGGGAGAATAAAGGCAGACGGGTGCTGAAGAAGCGTGGAGTTCACTTTGAGTATTTCCAAGTCAAATGTCTTGACTGTTTGCCTCTGTGGTGGTAAAACTGTGTTTGTAGCATGGCGCCATGTCTTCTGTTTCTTATTTTATAGAAAGTGCTGTCACAGCTCACAGATGTGTATCAGGACTTTTTTTTTCTACAAAAGAGCAAAACTAAGACATGCCAGCAGAAAAAAACAACAACTTTTCATTCAAACTAGTGTGTCTCAGTAGTCTGCATTGTGTATGAGATTATGTGATATTAATTGTGATCTCAGTGCCTTGCTGCGTCCCCTCCAAGAAGCTGGGGGAAAATGACAACAACAAGAGGAGGCAATAACAAACATTCATCAAAACTACAGATAGGATGAGGCTATTCATTCTAGTGGCAGGAAAGAGAAATATCATCAATATTTGACATTGTTTTATGGAGAAGCCACTTGATTTCGTCCCAGGTCCTCTGCCAGTGACCAACAGCAATCAATTACCCCTGACAAGATTTGTGTACATGGAAGGCTTTTGCACTTTGTTTCTCTCTGGCCTGGCTCTGTAAAGTTGCCTCCTCACAGAGATCACAAACCAAGTCCTTAGTGAGTACTCCATCTTTCTGTGACTGCCTGGCATTGTTAGTCTCAGCCTGCAAGAATAAAGAGAACATAGAACCAGCTGCGCTCGGTTGATGGGATGCAAAATACAACATTTTTGGGCCCCAAGAAGCATGATCAAGTTGAGGAAAAGAAATGAAATTATTTTGACAAATTTTAAAGAGTACATATGTCATATTTTAGATACTATCTAAATCTAAAATCTGGAAAGACAGGAACAGAAATAGACCACAGTCAGAATTTACATTTTTAAAACAGAGTAATTTGACAACAGAGCCACCACAGCGACTGGCTGATTGGTTGATGGACTACAAACATGGCCCACATGTACTTCTAAGCACCATTAATACAAACATTACTTTTTACCAGTGGTCTGCTACAGCTGATCATGGCAAGAAATGAATGGCTTGTGTTATAAGCACAGCAGCATCCAGACTGGTTACCTTTAGGATTAGCAGAGCCTTTTGTTTCACAGTTAAGTAGCAGAGATGATGGACAGTCAGCTTGTTTTTAAGGTTATTTTATTCAGGCTAGTGAGAGGAGATAGAAGTAAACACTGAGGAAACAGAGTAAGCTCACTTTACAGGAGTAAAGAGACTCTTTACTCTTATTAACCTTACAAAACAATGTTTTTACCTCAGGCTCAGCAGCATGTTTGCACTAAACGTAATTTAGCAGCACAAACAAAATACACAATTTAAATTGTTTTACCCTTACTCTGGGTGGATCGTTTACTCCACCCAGAGTAAACGATCTGGGTGGAGTATCGCCCCCAGATCGTTTACTCTGGCAGTATCGCTCACTCCTACTCTAAACATAAACTGGACCAAATTGTAATTTTCCTTAACATTTGGTGTGTACCTTCCATAACCTGCACCTACTCTTTGTTTTTCCTTTCTGCTTCAGATCATGTGCATTAAAACTCTCATATCTGACAATTTGTACATTTTGTATAGTGTGCTATCTGCTTTTAGCATCTTTATCATTACTAAATAAATCATTGTAGAATATGAGTGTCATTACATTGATATTAGCCACTTACACACACAAAAATCTTCTTAGCAGCCACAGAAACTTAACCTGGAAAACAACAGTAGCCGTTCATGTCGTCTTCTATATGATATTGCACTTACAGCTCATGGAAGACTGTTGGCTCGTACTAACAGTAATATTGGATGTATAGCGAGCACTTTTGCATCGCTATATAACTCACTCATAATGGCTGCATGAATGGATGGTCACTTTAGTGTGGTAATATAGCGGCGGGTAACACCGACCCCTCTGAGTGCTGCAGTGGTAGCAGCTGATTTGTAGCACTGGGAGACTAATGAAGTGGTCGCTCTGCCACCCTGCTTCTTTTGCAAAATCAATTCAGCGTCAGGGCGCGTACGGCGGCTGTGCTTTATGAATGATGGAAACCTCCTTAGGCCATCCATATACCTGAATTCTCAGCATCACTATGCACCACCCCTACACTACCCCTCTGCCCCCCGGGCTGCCGTACCCACAGAGGCAGGGATTCAGCAATCCTTCTTGTTGGAGAAAAATACATTACCAGTGGCCTCGGCAGTTTGCCGGCCTTTGCTGGCAAACAGACACACACATCAACAACTTACACGCTGCAAAGCTTGACTTATTGGCTGTGAAAATAAGATTAAAAACAATAGTTAACGACAGTTTAGGGTGCAACTCTCTGGAAAAGTATGTGCCTGCTCAAATGTTTTCTTCATTTTGGCTTTGTTGTCAAGGTTAAATGTTTCAGATAGTCTAACAAATTTAAACAGAAAATGTACTTTACAAAGAGTGACTTCAGTTCTTAAACAGGTAATATTATGTGTTTTACAGGTACATAGTGTAATTTTATAGCACAATCAATCAACTCAGGAAGTCATCCTAACAAGGCCCCTCTTTCAACCCTTTGAGTTTTGACCACTGAGAAGTAGCTCCTATAACGAGCTCAGCAGATGCACAGTTCTACCAGGTGTTTGCTAATTTATGCTGGCTAGTCTGAAGGAACCCATTGGAGGAGTTGCGGGGGAGAGCTGTTCTGTGAGGCGGAAGCTTGGAAACTGCAATACTGAAGTGTTCGGTCCGCCCAGGAATTTTGCACAGCTGAATTGGTGCCATGGAGATTAAAGTATTTCTCAAACATGCATGAAAGAGTTATGAAAGTCCAGATTTTGAGCAACTTCAAACCTTCCATTCAGTGTTTGTCCTGCTGTAGCTCTCTGTGCCTGAGCTTAGAGTGAAGAACCGATGGCAGACACTGACCTCCAGGATTTACTGTCTCTGTTTTATGATAAAACGACATGCTGTGTCCATAAGTGTATGTTTATGTCCACTTTCAAACAGGCTTCCTCTGTACTTGGAGTGACTCACCTTCTTTTGCCACCAGGTGCACTGCCACAGCAGCCATCAGAGTAAATAATTTGACTGAATTGATTTTAGGCTGCAGCCTCTTAAAAAAAATAAAAAAATAAAAAAAATAAAATAAAATGATGAGGGGAAAAAAAGGAGCTTTTAAACTGTTAATGTGTGACATGATGGTGGATGATAATGAAAAGGAGCTGAAGCTGTGAGGAGGAGAGCCAGTCGCTCTCTCTCCTCTGCTGACCTTTGATCCCATCCAGCCTGGCTTTTAAAACGTCTGTTTCCATAATGAGGGAGAGTTTAGCACAGCCGACGTAGATTTGGGAAACATATTCAAGCGTTAATGGTATATTTGTCCCAGCGCTGATGACAATGTAAAGCTACACCATAAAACTAGTTGTGTAAAAGAAAGAAAGAAAAAGCTTTTATCCTGAAAATCCTGTAGTATCCTGAAATAATTATAATTTTATTTTATTTTTTTTAAACTGTGTATACTCAACATCAGTATTGTGCAAAATGTTCTAATTTTACAGTAAATGAACTGTTCCTCTTGGAAGGTTGTAGTGTAGGTCGTCTAAGGAGGCACTTCGAGAGGAGTTTATTTGCTGAGGACCCCTGAGGAGAGGTTGATAGGAAAAAGCAAAGTGACAGTGAAGATGTCCCGGAGAGAAAGCTATACAACATCACACCTTCTTTTCTTCTCACTTAGAACAGAAAGAAACAGGAGGAAAAGTAAAATAGAAGCTATGAAGTAAGATTGACTCAAAAGATCAAATCCAGGTGCTGAGGTTTGTTAATGTGGTGTCATGTGAGGTCATCAAATATGATGAACATTATGGTCCTTTAGACTACAGATCATTCCAAAATTCCTCATACCCCATGGAAGATTCCGATTTAAGATTATTTTCAGTTAAATGAGGTTTTTTTTTTTTTTTTTTTTTATTTTTTTTTTTTAGAGAATTGGTATAAAAGATACAACAATTTTATGGTGGGTTCAGCATTTTTAAGGGGTGGACATACCCCATGAAGATTTGGGGGTGAAACTAAATCAAACCTTCTTGTCCTCGCTGATCAGCGTTTTACAAGTTTCTGGTTGGTTTATTGATGTTTTATCTTTGGTGATGAGCCTCATGTTTTTGAGGTCAGAAGTCCTCCTAGACATAACCCTGATCTTGGACTCACTCTCTGTCAAATATGAGTCAGAACTCTGGCTGTGTTACTCCAAAGCCTTAATATTAGTCAGGATATATATGCTGGTAAAGTCAAAAGATTATATTGAACCTAAATCTGCCACTGTTTGGAATAATTTGAGGCAAATGTGTGTTCATTCTCTGTAGGAATGCAAACACCTGAGAGGTTTATTAAAGAACATTTAGGAACAAACAGAAAACCGAGGAACACCGTCACAAAATGGTGGTGGCAGTTTCATGCTGTGGGGATGCTGCTGATCAGAGCAGACAGGAACCTGGACTTAGATACAAGGAAATCCTGGGAGAAAACCTGTTAGAGACCATAAAAGACTCAAGACGTTGACATCCAGCACTGACCCTAAACATCCAACCAGAAGCGCAGAGACGACACATAGAACCTCAGAACCGATCTCAAATCAGAATCATTTTTCAGAATATCCAGATCTAATCTCTCCTGATGGCCTGCAGAGCCGCGCTTCTGACATCTTTTAACTTCAATCATCCTTTTTGTCCTGAGTAAGATGAGAGGATGAGATGAGAGAATGTCTGTAAAATGGTTTACAGAGAACTTTACATTTAAAGTCTGACAGGAAATGGCCTTTCAAGAAGAGTTATAGCTCACAAATGTTTAATTTATCAGCTGTTTGACCATTTTGAACATGACTGGAAATTTATTTCATCCACCAAATCATCTCCTCGAGCCAGTCTCCAAACTCTCAGACACGGACATGTTTTCTCTTCATAGATGTTTTTAATATGTTGACCAGAAACTGGAGAATTGCAATTATTTTTAATCTGAGAACTTTCAGTTTCAGTAGGATTCTCCAAAACCTCTGAGGCACAAAAAATCATCAACTAAAGTTTGATTTTATTCTCATTTGGAGTTTAGGGAGTTTAGGGGCCTTCTGTTGATCAAATGTCGATCAGCAGTACTTATGTTACACATATTCTTCAATCTCTCTCAAAACCTTTTCTCTTTTTAGGGATTTCATCTCTGAGGAACATTTGTTTATAGAATCGCCTTTTAGTGTGATTATGTCAGGGTTTTTTGTTTCCTTTTTAGATTTTTAAGGTATATCTCCACCAGGTTACCTCCTTCAGATAGAGAATATTTTTGAAAAATTGTTTTCAAGCCTTGCAAATAAAATCGCATTTCAACGTAGTTTTAAACTTTATTATGACATTTTAGAACATCAGCATGCTTTGATTTAATGCTTGGTTCAAGTGGCGACTTTTTAAAAAGGAGACCACACACAACAATAAAATGAAATCTGATGTATAACCGGTTTGGTCAGAGAGTTTGTGGTATACCTGGCATCCTCTAGATGCCAGGTGGAAAATCTCACAAAATCTTTTTGAGAGCCAACATGAGTTCAGAGTAAACGACCATGGTCCACTGGGAAGAAGCAAATGCTACAGATTGTGGACTATGTTGAACAAGAAAAATATGTATGAAGACATCTCCAATGTCCACTGGACATTCAAAGGTTGCAGGTCAATTACTTCTGGTAATTTTAGTGTCATTATTTTGCGTAAATTTAATATAACTGTTCCTTGAACAACTGCTAAAACAGCATGGTATATTTATATTTCAAAATATGAGTTGGTTTTTTTATCATCTTTTGCCAAAGTTAATAAGAATAAAAGTGTGTCATATTTTTTGTGCATATTTTGGTATTGATCTAAAACCAAATAAAAATGGGGGTATTGCCAATACTGATACTGATACTTTTTATTACTTAAGTTTAATATATCAAACTTCCTTCATCTAGGTGTCTTTGTGTTTTTTTTTTTTTTTCATTTCAATTACGTTCTTTAAACTTTTGAAAGAATTTGAACAAAGTGTGCAGGAGTCTACAAAATACTTTAATAACATATTAACAAGATGAACAGAAACAACAGAACAAATGTATGCAATCAAATGATCATCTGAGACGAAATGAAAGCAAAATATTTTTTTAAGTAACTGAGAAACTGCAACACAAACATAAAAAAAATAACATTTCATAAGAAAATCTGAAACTACAGAAACTATCTTACTACCTAAGTATCGATTAGATACCAATACTTGCTTTGTAATATTTACTTTGGCTTGATTTGCCCCCTCTACTAACAGACATTGTGAAAGAATTACAGAGCCACTTGTGGCCCCGGAACCACTGGTTGTTGACCCCTGGTTCAGATGGTTAGCCTACAGTCAGCAGTTAGTTTTCTCAAAGCAGTGAATTTTGACATTTGAAGGAAATTAGTTCCATTGTATTTAGGAGAATTAGAATGAATGGAGTTGAATGCATCCCAGTTTTTTCAGATTTTCATTTTGAAAATCCTCTGAGCCCCACGTCTCCTGTTTCTCCTACTTCACCACTACACACCGCTTTGTGTTGGTCTTCTGCATGACACAGCGAAAAACAAGCCACAGTGAAATCTGTGCTGTGGCAAAATGTGTAAAAGGTAAAGAGGGATAAATACTTTTTTAGGTTCTGTACTTTTACCGTCTTCCATTATCGCATAAAAACCTCCATCTGCCATGACTCCTCACGAGGTTTCCTCCGTTGGAGATAAACTCCATAGTATTCCAGGGAAAGATTGACAAGCAGATACAGAACCAGTGTATCAAACGCAGCTGCGCCAACAGCACTGAAGTGCTCCACTTATTTCCCCTGAGTGTTTTACATTTATTTTTCCCTTTATATATTATTCAAGTTCAAATAATTAATTCAGGATATCAAATCAAGATGTAGGAAATCAATCAAAGAGGCTTTTTCAGTCTGCCTTTCATTAGAGAGAACCCCCGGTTCTGGCCGAGCCTGCAGCGGAGCTGGCCGGGACTTCTATGGAGACAGCCTGAAACACTTACGTGGCATCCCGTCCGCCGGAGAAGATGACTGCTCCGCTTCTCACGGCCATGTTGAACTACTTAGGCTGCATCCGATTGGGTGGTTGGAATTATTTTGTTTAGTGCTGATATAAAAATGAACCACATGGCAGGATGGGCTCTAATGGTTCAGTCTGATAATGACATTACTCTTTTTATTTTTTTTATTTTTTCTGTTCCATCCTTTAGTTTCTTTTTCCACTTCTGTTTTTTTAAAAGAGATAATCAGATGTAATTTGCTACAGAAGATGCTAAAGGATACTCTAAACCAGGGGCTTTCAAAGGCCATTTGTGGCCCTTAGACGGATTTTTTGTGGCCCCCAACTGCAGGTGAAGAAAGCTACAGATTTGACTCGTCCACCTGGGTGGTTAATGCACTTAGAGTCTTTATTTTTTTTAATCAGGGTAAAAGTTTTATTGATGTAAATTTGTTAAATGTAAAGTATGTAAAGCACAACACAAAGTAAACATCTTTTTACAACTGAATCTTTATAACAAGTAGAACCACGACTATCCAAAGAATTTTACTGGAAAGCCAACTATTAATTAAACTCGGCTAAATATAGCAAACATTTTCAAAGGAAGTGTCTCAAATCCTGTTTTTAAAAATTCTTCAAATGGAGCCCAAAAGAATTTGAAAACAAGTTGCCTCTCTTTTAATAAAACATATTGAATAATATCAGTTTCCTACAAATAAACCAAAAAAAAAAAAAAATAAAAAAATCTAACTACTTTATTTACTTGATTTTATTTTTCTTGTCATTTTCTCAGCCCACCAACACTTTTGACTCGACAATTTTGGCCCCACATGACAAAAAGCCTGGACACCCATTGAGTAAAAGATCCTTCAAAAACACTTTCTACATTTCATTTCAAGTGATTAAAAAAGAAATAAACAAACAAAAAAAAAATAAAAAAAACTTACAGTCAATAAAAACTGAATTCAGCAAATTAAACAGTGTTTGTCTGTCTGTCTGTGTCTAGACTCCCCGGCCCCTCCCTGTTCGGTTCCAGCTCACATCTTTAAGAATCAAACACCCTGGTCAAAGTGACACAAAGGGTTAGCTTCATCTCATTCCCTTTTAGGCAGATCCTGAGGCACACACAATAATGTTGTGGTAAAAACGTCAGTCAGAGACCGGCAAGTGTGAGAGAGGACAGCAGCAGACAGGTAATGAGTCGACTGTGTGAGATTATAGGTGTGTGTGTGGAGTGTCGGTGGTTGGTGGGAAGTAATTTATTGAAGGAAATGTATCTATATTCTCATAGAGGCGCAGTGAAGCCGAGATCTCCATCGCGGTGATAATTTGCGGTTGTTAAAGTGACACACTGTTGGTCGGCTGTTGGAGGCGAGGAATGTGGGGGCCAGACCTGACAATTAGAGCTCCGTATATCACACTGGCTCTCACAGGAGGGATGGTAGGGAGACGGGCAGTGGAGGTCAAAAACACACTCACGCACACACACGCCCTCAGGAACACACACATCGTAGGACAGGCATGCAACATGGCGAACGTAGCTCAAATACGACATTTAAGGGACATACGGTGGTGCACATGCACTCAGATGACCACACAGGTGAGTGGAGGAGATGGAACAGGTTTATTTGATTTCCATCACATGTCTATATATATATATATATATATGTGCGTGTGTGTGTGTGTGTGTGTGTATCACACCCATCCGGGTCATAAAACATAATTCTGTCTGACACAACTTCAACATAATATGATGTAATTGGACAACAGAGGGACAAAAAGGCATTGTGCGCCCCATAATAAACAGTGCAGGTGAAAATCTATTTCCATTTCCCCTACAATCACACGCACACACACACACACACACACACACACACACACACTTAAAACACTCACTTTATTCTTTAATTGAGCCTTTTGGGGTGCGTCACCAGACAACCCAAGTAGAGACCAAAAAGAAGGAAAAAACAGTCAATATGTGTCTGTGATATGGGCTTGAATAATTGTTATAATTAACGACCTTTGGGTATTAAACCGGCGCCTTCAGAGGCTCATTTTGCGACCGCATCTATCTGCTTTTGAGACCATCCTTCATATTCTCAGATCAGCATATTAAAAGATCCCGAATCGTCAGTTAGAAGACGTTTTCTCTGTGTGTTTGTGTGTGTGTTTGCTTGCCCCAGTGGATTTTGTCCAAGCGCCGCTCCTCTCTGGAAAACACACTGCAGAGAAACCCAGCTCAGCCTCTGGAAGCCAGCGGTGACCTTTCCCGCTCTTCTTCTGCAGCCGTAGTCATATTCCATGTGTATTGTGTGTAAAAGTGGGTGTGAAAGTGTGTGTTTTTACCAGAAAGATGTAGGGGAGAAAAAAAAAAAGAGCACAAACCAACACAACCATAGCAAACGCAGGCAGCCGTGCATATTCCGTGGTTCTTCTTTGTCTTTTATTTTCTGTAATTGAAAAATAATTCAGGCAACGTCAGGAGGAATCGATAAAGAATTAATGAAAAGGGAGAAGGAGTCATTAAAAGCAATAAAATGGGAGAGGTTATGATGAAGATGGCATCATGGAGAGACACAGAGGAGACGGGCGCTGCTAATGCTTTGCGGCTGAGTGTGGGGCAGGAATAAGAAGCGGAGGAGCAGATCAGTGTTTTTATGTTGTGATAATTTGCAGTGTGTTTTTTTGCTGGGGAAGGAGATATGAGCTAAGTCGGACCTAAACACATTTATTGATTTGCCTTCTCTAAAATGCTTCAGAACATGGAAAGCCTTTCGTTGACATTCTAGACCTTTGAAAACATTTTTTTTGTTATGAAACAAAACTAAATTCAACATTTTCCAATTAAACAAATTGTTAAGGCCTTTGTTTTCACTTAAGTGCACATAAACATTTTTAATATTCTGTCCTGGAGCTAAATGATCATCCCCACTCTCCCGTTGTACAGTTTTACCAGCATGCCGAACATTACCGTCAATCATTTAAAAGTGTAATTATGTGACACTTCTCCAGTAAAATACCTGCAGTCTCTTAATAGGATCCGAGCCATCAAGATCCAACCTTAAGCTTCCTCCCGGCCCTACCACTCATCGGAGTGCCATAAAGCTGCCAGAGGAAACAATACTGCCTCTCGCCTCGCTGCTGAGGTTAATGGCAAATGGGGCTGTGGCTGCCGGTGATATTGTTGGATAAATGATTATTGATTAGGCAAAGGTTGAGCTAATCATTAGGCTTCATCCATTTTACAGACTCTCTCTGTGACCTTTCTGCTCAGAGCCTCTTGGATCGCCACAATTTCTCTGCACAGTGTTTTGATCGTAGCTGGGCCGAAGGGGAAAGAGAAAAGTCTGGTAATGTGGCAGACAATGGAGGGAAATCATCTGATAACCTTGGATTAAAAAAAGAAGAGAGAAAATAGTTATGGATTTATTATGCGATCAGTGTTTGTAAAGCAAATACCTGTGCAAATCTAATTTTGGGAAAGGTTCTGTAGTTTACAGAGAGTGTGTTTGCAGGCCTCTTAGAGAGGTTTTTCTTTTCTTTTTTTCAGGTGGCTGGGAACTCCAAACTGCCAGTTGTAAATTTACATTTTAGTTCCAAGTTGAGTCTGTAAGATAATCTCTTGAGGGGGGTAAAGATTAGGGTGATGGCCAGGAGGCCCTTCAGTTTTATAGACTTGGAGTTCATCATCAAAGAAATCCCACCAGTGGAAAGACGGCGGAAGATGGTCAGCAACTTTCAGAGAGGCTTGGTTGTTTTTGTTGTTGCAAATAAAGAATTTGTCCACTGATTATAGAAGAGGGTATAAAAAATGTTTGATAACATGTATAAATTTTATAGAATTGACCCTCATGTAATGTTATCTGTTATCTTTGTAGGGACCCCTACCCCGTTTCCTTTCAAAAATAAATTTCTTTGTTGCATAGAAATTATTTTTAATGTAAATCTGCCAATAGTATGAATAATTTAATGGTTTAAGTGTACATGCACAAGTATGTGTGTGTGTGTGTGTTTATATTTGTATATGCTACATATAGAGGACACCTTTCCTTTCATTTTTCTGGTCCTCACTTTTTTGCCAGTTCTGCCAGTGAGAGTTAGAGGTATGTTGTGAATTAAGTTTTAGCTATGGTTAGGGATAGACTAGTGCTGGTTAAAGTTAGGAAAAAATGTCTGGATTAGGCAAAAATCTAGTTAATAAAATGAACAATAGCAAATCCTGACATGGGTAGAAATACAAACTGGTGTGTATGTGGGGGAGAGGGCGAGGGGTTTTGTGCAGAGAAAAGATAAATAGATGCATTTCAGCTCATTCAAACACTTGATGCGTGAGATACTGCATATTTTGGTATTAATCCAATACTTAATAAATACAGGGCCAGTATTATTGATAATTGTACTGATCATATTTATTATTTAATTTTGGTATATCAAACCTCTGACATTTTGGTTTTTTGGTTGTTTTTTTCTCTGAATTATTTTATTAGAATCTTAGATTGAAAATATTGTGCAGGTGTCCATAAATTACTTTAAGATTTGACAAGATAAACAGAAACAATAGAAGTCCTAAACAAATTTCATAAAGGAATCTGAAGCCTCCATCAGCTTTAGTATCGATACTGACAGTGATTTGGTATCCATTCACCAATCTTCAGCAGACATATAAATAATTACATTTCTGGCCTAAAATTCTATTTAAAAATCACAATTGAAAAGTATGTAGAAAATCAAAGCATATATTTTTAACAGTGAAATACAGTAGAAAAAAAGTGTTTAGTTTTCATTTGCTGGCTTTGAAGTGAACGTTGTGCAAGTGAAGCTTCCGCTCGGAAACCTTGACATGGTGACGAGGAAATACCTCACTCCTAACAGCTCTATTTATTGAAGTGGAGCAAATATTCCTGGCAGCGGGACTTTAACCAAACCCAGACCTGGAGCTCACATCTGCTCCCAATCACAGCAGAGCCTCTCTCTGTTCCTCCTCTGCTTCATGTATTCACAAAGCTGCGACTGGGAAACTGGTTGTTTATTTGAAGTGATACCTCTCTCCCCACTACTAGATGGCAGGATTAGTGCTTTCAGGCCTTCGGTGTAGAAATGCATTGTTTCTAGTTTTGCGGATTCAGTTCTGTGCAAAAGTTTTAGGCAAGCCCCAGTTTCCTACATTCCTTTCCCGTCTTAGAGAAAATTTTTTTATAATTCTCCACACTGAATCTGACCGTGATGTATGTAAAAATAAGGGAACTGGGCAAGAAAATAGTTTCAAAACAGATTTATCAAGAGTTACCAGCAACCTCTGGTGGATTAAAAGCTTTTGAAATAAATGAAATGATCCAGAAAGTAGAGAAATGACAACACAAAAATAAAATAAAATTTCATAAAGGAACCTGAAGCTTGCATCAATTTTAGTACCGATATTGGTACTGACTCGGTATCAATCCGTCTACCTTAAGCAAACATGTAAAAAATCAGATTTCTGACCTACGGTTCTATTTATATGATACAGCATCGTTTTTTGCTATATCATCTACTGCATCACCATAATCGTTCACTTTTTGGCTTGCCTTGTTGGGGCTACAATCCTGTTTCTTGTGTTGTCATTCAAATTTTGCTGAGATTCTGTTAAAGATTCAGTAATTCTTTAACTTAGTCATTGCTACTTGTAGTTAGAATTCAACTTGACATGGAAAACTTTGATAATGTGAGATTTTTTAAAATACAGAATCCTGACAGTAGAAGCATTTATTTGACAGTATCTTGTGTATTGTGCATTTTTAGAAGTCACATTGTGCTTAAAATGTTATCTCACTGACATTAATTAAACCAATTTAATTTATGTAAAAATTATACACTTCTAAATTGAATGTCTCAGATCTTTTTATTTCATTTTATTTATAAATGTGAATGAAACCGTTGTTGCCTCTCTGTTAATGACGGATAAACCCACAATAATCACTGAAATACTATGAAACTGACAAAAGTAATAACAAATAAAAATGTACTGAAAATTAACCAATAAAAATCAGACAGTGCTTTTGAATTGTGGTTCAATATAATCACTGACGTAATCAATGACTTGGAAGAAATTTTCATTTCTGATGTAACCTCTTGAATTTGGGCCTCTGTCTCTTTAAAAACTCATCCTCTTTCTGAAACTCTACCTTCGAGAAATTATCACAACACGGCTCCTCTTTTAACCCTTTAACATTTTTACCAGTGTTGCACTGAGGAGCAGCTCCTATAACGAGCTCAGCAGATGTGCAGTTCCACCAGGTGTTTGCTAATTACTGCTGACTAGTCTGAAGGAGCAGAGTGGGGGAGTCGTAGGAAAGGGCTGCTCTGTGAGGTGGAAAATCTGAAAGTTAGAAACTGCAGCCCAGAAGAAGAGCTGTGTCTCCAAGGTGGGGGAAGGTCCACTAAGGCATTTTGGAAAGCTGGATGGTTGCCATGGAAATTAAGGAATTTCTCAAACATGCATAAAAGAATCAAGGCAACATTCCAGGTATGATGAGGGAATAACATTATAATATGATGGCTCAAACAAGTTGATGTTCTGTGGTGTTTCCCTTTTTTATAAGCAAATTGACTGATTAGAAACTTGAAAACACCTGTAGTGCCAATTAGAGGACACACTTTACTTTAACTTGTCCGTCCAGCCAAATTAACTTGCATTTTTTCTAAAGGTATGGTCCTTTGGGTTCAGGCCTGTTTCCTTAGTTTGTTTTTTTTTAAATGGTTCTGTTGAACCACAATTCAAAAGCAACGTCTGATATTCACTGAATGTTTTTCACTGTTGGTCTTTCTCAAGAAAGTGTTGTCCATTTAAAAGAGTTTCTATGTTAAAATAGAATTTTGGTTGTTATTGGTCTTATGTAATAATTTTCTGTGAAAATGAAGTTGTGTTCCTCATTTCGAATAAACCAAATGAGGATTTAAAAATCTTAAAAAAAAAAAAAAAAATAAAAAAAAACGAAACAAAAAATCTTGTGTAACAATTAGTATTTCAGTTTCCCATTTTAAAAAAGCTTGAATCTTGTTCAGTAACATTCTAATCTACTGCAATTTCAACTGAATATTTTCCATGTATTTATTCTCTTTCCACTTCCCCTCTGTTTTACCTCACAATGTTTCATTTAAATATTTCATCCGACTGTCTTGCAGTTCCCGCAGCTTGCTTCGTGTCACCTACATTTCAAGGCCCGACATTTAAATGGAGCACGGCAGTCACTTTTAAAGGCATGTGTGTGAGAAAGCGGCACACGGAGAGAGAAAAGGACGGGGTCGGGAAGTCTGAGACGACAGGTGGTGATGAGAACTGAAAAGGTGGAGAAGACAATGGAGTGATAACTAATGTACTTCCTGTGTACTTCCTCTCTGCCCCTGTCAAGCCCTCCCGCTCCCAACAGCAGCTTCTCTCCCATCGCCTAAAAGATAAAGCCGATGTTTTCAATGTGTGTGAATCTGAGGTAATCTGATGTGAGATGCATGAAAGTTGGCCTCCGCATGAATGTGAAGACAAAGTGATGGCTGACATAGACAGTGAGAGAGAGACAGACCAGAGTGTTCTGTGGAAGCGGAGGAGTAAAGCTTTCACTTAACATGCAGATGTGTCGTGTCTGATCTGCCGAAAAGGTGAGCTGTACCCGTGTGTGTCTCAAACCCCGTCAGCGTGTTGATTTCATCTCGTGTCCGATGAACAGCTTCAACAGCTCTATGAGGCTGAAAAACACAAGACAGGGAAGGAATAAGGCAGGAGACCACGTTGGGCGCACACTCAGTCACTCAGTTCCATGAAAAACATGGCATCTTGTTGTAGTTTGGACTGTGGCTCGAAAAACATGGTGACAAACAGCATTTGGCTTTTAACACATTTCATCCTGAGTTGTCATGTAGCTCCAACCCCAAAACGTACACTGCCTCATGTCACAACACCGCAAACTACAGTATAATATTTCTAGAGCTGTAAAATCACATCAAGCCTGCATCTGTATGTTCCTGCACAGAGAATCGCCTCATTCCAGGTTTCTGTTGCTACTACATGTTGATTGGGTGAACTTTGCACAATTTATGAATCAGTAAAATAATTTTAAATTTAGTCTGCCATACAAAAGCCCATCATTGAAATCTAAAAATTGTGGATTTGGTTATGGCTTTGGCTTTTCCACATTTTGTCATGTTAATTTATTGTCCTAATTAATGTTAATTAATTGTCTATGAGTTTTATGTGGCAGACTGATAGAAATTGGCATGCCACTTTCTCCTAAATAAACTCCAAATGCATCCAATTACCTTCCATCCCTCGGCTGTGGTCAGCAGATATGGGAAGCAACAAGGTACAAGTAGCTGAAATTAGCTTCTTCTGTGGGCCATCTCAAGTCCCCCTTATTCCTGTTCACAGACTTTTACAAGTTTTTGTCCTGATTTCCCCCTTCTGATTATCTAAGTATCATAATGACTTTAAAATTATTTTTAAGAGATGTTCCTGCTGTGTGTTAAGAGCGATCAGGTCTACTCAGACTGACGTCAGGACCGCAACAATCTAAAAATTGAGGGGGGAGGGGTGTTCAACATGTTGGATTGTTTTGGCCCGATATAACAGTGTTTGTGGTGTTGCCCGAGAGCAAACGAGACCGCAGCCCGTTGAATGTGACGTGCAGCCAATCAGAAAGAGAGGTGACAGAGACAAAGGGGGAAATTCAAAATACACAGAAGACAAGAAAACTGTCATGGTGGAACAGGAAGTCTGGTGGATGTTGTCTGTTATAACATCTGATATATAGAGCCCCCCAGCTATCACCATGGCTTCTTCCATGTCAGTCACGTTTGTTCACTCTGAACTCATGTTTGGCCTCAATAAGTTTGGCAGTATTTTCCATCTGACATCTGAATGTTGGTGAGTGAATTCGGTTTGTGTATGGTATACACCTCACAAAGTACAACTGTTCCACCCACATTTTTTTACTGTCATCTATGAGGGTCTCTCAAGTTTCAAAAATTAGCCATCAATATTAAAATCTTGTTGCGTGTAGCTGGCATGAGTTTAATCTAACTGATTCACCTGTGTAATTAAATCTCAGTATTAGTGTAGCTCCTCTGTGAACATTAGTGAAGAAAGCATCATGAAAAACTCATTGAATGCTGCACCGCTCCCTAAGTGTCCAAAACCGACGATCTGGTTAGGGTTAGTGTAAATAGTGTAAAGGTGTTAGGGGGGTACCCGATGCGTCAACATGTGATGCTGAGGGAACTTGCAAAAGTGTCAAAATATTATGAGTAGGGAGTGAGAATGGGTTGGCAGGTTGGGTAGTTTAGAGAAAGGTGTTGTTATAAAGCAACATCCCACTGTTTAAATGTCTAACAGAAAGAGATGAACACAGACTTTTTGGCCAACATAGGAATCACACCAAATTATGTTGACCTTTTACCTTTCGATTGTAAAACAAGATAGTGGCAGTATGATAGTTCAGTGGATGGAATTGAATACAGGAGAATGTTCAGAAAACTTGCTGCTGTTGATGTGATGTTCGGTGGCTCACATGTCAAACTTTTCAATGGCTTTGACCAAAATGCTCTTTAGCCAGGCAGACACCTCATTCTGTACTTGTGGCTTTATCAAGTCCAGACGACATTAAAGAACTTCACACCACATTCACTCATTAACACTCCACTGGTGACAAGCCACCGTCTGACAGAGGTGAGGCTGCCATGCACCGGCGCCACCTGCAGGTGAGGCAGGTGAAGCTACAGCAACAGACATGTACTGAATGGAGATCGAACTGGCAACCCTCTCACTGCAGGACCTACTCTACAAACTACTACCACCATTGCTGCCATCATAGAAGAATTGACCATAACAGATGACTGAATTGTTTTCCTGTCTCTGTTTATCCACTCTTTAAGAATACAAAGAGACCTGACTGCATATTGTTCTCTTTGCTGTTATTCTGTACAGAACAATGATGCTACAACCACTGGGCTATGATTTATGTGTAATGCTACACCCCTAATTATAGCTACTGCAGTCTTTCAGGTTTTAGTACGGATGACTCTTGGCAAGTAGGTCAAGTCAGAACAACCATAGTAAACTATAACAAAATAAAACAAGAGTTATTAGACCCATAAAAATGTAATAGTAACACAGAAGGAGGGGCTCCTCTGTGAAATGACCTCATACAGCTGGTCTGCACAAATACTACTGTAATGTGCCCCTATGTCTGTCTTCCTCTCATGCATGCTAATATTTGGAGAAAGCGTGTAGGACATCATGGGTTCCAGTTGCCCGGCTGCTCACTGACCCTCTGCATGTGTGTTTGACATTTAAACTTTGAGCTTCGCCCCGCAGGGGAAAAGGTCCAGCTCCTCTGATGTAGCTCACACACAGATGTACACAATACGCTAACCTTTGAGTGTGTGGATTTAGCTTTGCGGGTAGTCTTTGGTCCAGCTTGTGGTCAGGCTCAGTAAGAGATAGAGAGGATATATCACTGCCTTAGTCCCTAAAACCACAAGGATGGGTTACACACACACACACACACACACACACGCAAGCCTGCACACACACTGAGACACTGAGCTCCTGATTCCTGAGCTTAGCACTTGATCCTCACTCTGGGAGGTTGACACTTCAGAGAGAAAGCCTTTCCAAAGGGTTTTGGACTGCAAACACACACACACACACACACACACCCACGCACGCACACACGCCCTATAAACCTCTGATGAAACACACAGCATCCCTGCGAGAGCCCCAAACGCTTGGAGGCCTGATGATGGTGATCTGCTGGTTAGCATCTGTTTACTGTCAGGCAAAGCACTTTGCATTTCTTTGACCATCCGTCACCTACAGCTCAGATGAAACCTCACATCTCTGTGTTTGAGAAGCAGCAGACTTATTGAAAAAATCATCTGTGTCGCCAAATGTCCTTAAGCCACGACTACTCACTTTTTGGAGAAGTGGAAAATCATTTGAGCGTATTGACCTCCTCTTCCTGCCTCCCTGGAGGAAGGGCGCCGCGCTGGCCACTTTAGCCCCTGCAGCGCAGCACTAATTCAGACAGGCGTGAAGCAGACATGATTCTAACGTGGATGTCAACTCACTGGACGTCTTTGCGAGGCTCAAGGGCAGGGAGCTGCCAGTGAGTAGGGGAGTCTGGGGGAACTGTAGCTTCTGCATTTGCGTTTAACACACTATCCTATCTATTGTGTGGGCAGAGGTCTGGACAAGCCCACGGACCTCAGTGTGGTGTCGACATGAGATCCTGCTAGGGTGTGTTGGTACAAGAGCAGACATACACACACACTGCTCTGCTCATGAAACCATTCTGTTTTCTCTATGGGTTTTTAAACTTGCTTTATTGTATCATTGTACATTTGTCTGCATGGGAACTGCTAATTTGTTATATTTTCTAGTAATTATACAAAATGAAAATACATTTTTTGAAAATTAGCAATATTTTGGCAAATTGTCACTGGTCAAATTGATCTACTGAGCTCCTCATTCAAGCATTTGTAATGTCTGAAGTATTAAAAAATATTCTTATTAGAATATTTACTCTAAAATACAATGGAGTATTAGGACTAAGATTTATTATTTTAAACTAAGACAATAAAGTTATAATATTCTGACAATGAAATCATAATATTATGAAGCTTTTTCTTAGCCTGGTATTATTACTCTGTCAGAAATAGTAAAGTTAAGTCGGAATGTTCAAATTTACTGATTCATGTTCAGTGATATGTGTACATATGATGGATCGGTGCATTCAGGGAGCAGCTGTGATACAATAAGATGCTGTTTTCAGATAAAATCATAACTGTTTTTAACTGTTTACATCACTTAAATATGATCTTCTGTGATAAAATATCAAAATAAAGAAACATCCTGAAAGACTCTTCTTCAAGACCCTTTTTTGTTAGTGACAACACCTAGTGTTCAGGAGGAGAACTGCAGCAATTTAACCAAAGAAAAAACAAGAAAAAAATAATAATAATATTGGAGAGGAGAATCCATTATTATGGTTTGGTTAATTCTAACAAAAATAAAGATTTTTGTGTGATTTTGAAATTCAGACAATAACACACAGTTACGTAATGACCTCAATATGCAACTATATATGTCTCACGCTACAAATAAATAAAGTTTGCTCATTAATTATAACAAGAGCCTCTCAAAAGCCAGGTGTGGACATCATCTCACATGTCAAATATGACATTTTCTCACTCCACTTTCTTTCTTACTATCAGGCCTCTCTTTCAGTTCCTCATATATCAACCTTATAGAGGAAGGTCTATAAGGAAGAAACAAAGAGGTTTGATAGTAAAAGCATAAGGGAAACATCAGGTGCAGCTGAAGTGTCTTGGAGCAGATGTGACAAAGAATGCAGTGTGTGTGTGTGGTTCCAATGCAGCCCTCGGAGAGGACTGTTGGCCCAATATTCAAAGTTTATCCTAATAAAGCAAATAAATGTATAATCTGTTACTGGGAAAGCTTTTGATGGTGAGCAAAAGGGATAAGCCTGAAGACAACATTTTATCAGACTTGAAGCAGGGATAGAGTCAGTACCAGACCTTTGGAGACCAAGAACCAAGACCAAGGTTGAGGCTTAATGTTCAAGACTTCTATCAATATTTTGTGGTGCTCTTTGTACACCACAAAATAAACTAATACTTATTTCATTAAATATGTTGATACACATTCTCTAAACAGAATTAATTAGCTTACATTGCACAATAATTGTAAGAGAAGCAAAACAAATAGTGACAGATTAGGCTAATGTTTAAAAAAATATGTATTTTATATGATCTGAATAAAAACAGTTCATCAGAGTATCAGATATTACATCTCTGCTTATTTTTTCTTGTGTTGCTGTGGATGTCTCGTAAAACTGGATGTGCCTTGCTCACTTTACATATCGTTAACCCCAGTGTTGAATTCACAGGTTTTTTTGCATTTTTTCTTTCCCCTTTTCTTTCTTCAGTTCTTTTTGTGATTTTGTAAAGCAAATTTAACAATTTTCTGTGGTTAGACTGCAGGTGTTAGCTCAGCAGAAGCTAGGTCACATTGCATGTGAACACACAGACACGCTGTTTTAAAAGGACCAAATGGTGTTGGTCCTTTATGTTTTCATAATTTGGACAAAAATTATAGAGCCTGGAGCCCTCCATCCCTGGCTTGAAGTGTGTGTAGTATTATTTTAAATGTTCGCTCCATTATGTCTGCATCAACCCATACCCATGTATGTACACGCGTCAAAAAGCTGAATAATGAGACATTTCAAAATGAGGCTTATGAGTAACATTGCTACACATGAAGCTTGTGGAGCTGAGTACTGAAGAACTAGTACCATGTTTTAGCTAATTCCAGTTGAAGAAGGCTCTTTTTCTGGTGATAGATTATTTTCTTAACACTTGGGCACCTACAGGCGCACTTCGCTAATCTGCAGGTGACAACCCCCATGAGACCAGCCTGACCTTGGCACCATGCCACAACCATAGCTTACATTCAACACGGATGAGTATATCCATCCATCCGGATTGCTGCTCAGATACTGCTTAACAGCTGTATCTGAGTGTTAAAAAATAAGCGAAGGAAGTGGTAGAATATCCATCCATCCATCCATTTTCTGTTCAGCCTTGTTTCTAATGGTGTCAGGAGGGTTGCTGGTGCTTATCTCCAGCTATGTAGAGGTATAATATCTATGATAGATATGCAGGATTTGGGTTGGTGGTATGCTTTTCTTTGATGGGTTCTCAAACCGAATCTGAGCTCAGCTATAAAGAAACCATATCCACTACTTATTACAGCGCCACCCAGTGTTCATGTTGCCTCAGCCTAACTCATTTGATCTAAAGCACTGACAGAAACAACTGAATGAATTCATTCATTTTTGCCATCCATAGACTTGTGTGCTGTTAGGTGGTTGATCTCTCACCTTCATCCTCTTCAGGATGCAATAGGTGTTCACCAGCCCTCGTTAAGGAGCAGTAGTTATATGAGTGGGTTTTCTGAGACAGACGCCAGATGGTAAACTTACTACTCATGGTAACTGCCGAGTTTTTCAGCAGTTGTTTGAAGAGAAATTTTTGCCACACTCACCCCTTGGTTCTGTTCTTTCCTTGTAGACCAGACCGTTCTCCATAGGATTCTCTTCGAGTTTGGGGCCATGCTGACTCTCCCTTTTAGCGGTGGTACAGAAATGTCTCCTTGTTGCTCCGTTAGAAAGAGGAGCAACAGGTGGGTAAGTGCACCCTGGACGAGCGCTCGCCCACCTGTCCGCCCCCCAAAGTTCAACCTCTGTCAGTGAAGAAACAGCAGAGCAAATCCAATCAGCAGCAAACCACAATTAGCCAACCTCAACATCTGTGGATGCACTTACTGCCCTCCTGGATCATCTTCATCTTCTTTAAATGAAAGAACATCCTAGACTCCTTCTTCTGCCAAGAACTGGTTCAGTGTGCACTTGGAGCCATTAACAACCTACAGCGCGGATCCAGACCACAATCTGTAGAAAATCATCTCGAGAATCACCTTCTCTGTTCAATTAACTTCTTCTACCTGCATCAGTAACTGTTGTCTGCAATAAAGTCAATCCATTCAAACATGACACAATTGACTTGTAGATACGTCATGTTTAAATCACACTAAATATTATGAAGGTAAAGTTAAAATAATATTCTCAGATTTAGCACATTCATTATCAAAGATTGGACAGATAGTGCCATATTTAAAGCACAATCTAGAAAACATTCAGTTTTTAAAAAATGTTATATGTCTCGAATTTGACTTAAAAAATGTGAATTCATAATTTAATGTTTTAAAGCTGCAGCTCTGAGGAGCCACATCAGAAAGGCGCCCCTCTGTCTGTTATTCTTAGAATATAGTTCTGAATGAGTACATTATGGAATCAAATACAACAGGTATTTTTGGTTGGAACCTAAAGCATAATTCCATCAATAACTAAGAATAATACATACCAAGCATAACTTCTTTATTTGGGATATTATTTCAACACATCTGACACTTGTAACAAATTTTATATACCTCAGATTGGTTATAAGTAATAGTTATGCCAATGTGTTGGCATAAATGGTTAAAGCCTTCAAAAGCAATCATGGCTCAGGAAGCCTTTAGGGTTTAATTAGCTGGTTAGGGTGTGACACCATGAGTTTTTCAATATTTTATTTTCTCACGGTATTTGAATTTCTTGTGATGAACCTTTTTCTCACTGTTTTATTTCTGATGAGAAATCCACATGTTACCTGTGAGGTCTATATATTTACAGGTTGTGATGTAGTTGGTGATAATTGTCAACAGTTTGTTGGATATGTTTTATTGTTGCTGCTGTTTGTTTCCATCGGGTTTTCTCTAGTCCAAAATAATCATTGAATTTCTCTCATAAATCTAGGAATATATATATATATATATGGATATATATAGTTTATTGTTTCCAGAGACAAGATCATGTTTTTTTCTCACTACATATAAAGATGTGTGTGGGCGTGTGCGTGTGTGTGTGTCAGTAGCTCTGGTGGTCTCTAAACTTGACTTTACCACTGTTTTCCGATAGTGTAACCAATGAAGTGCAGTAATGGAGTGTAGTGGCCTGAAGTGTAGCTATGAAGTCTTCACTAATGACTCTAGCACATGTGCGTCTGGCTTTAAGCCCTCTCCTTAACGTCACTGGACACTGTATACTTTGTGCCTGAATGCGTGTGTGTGTGGGAGTGGGTGTGCGTGTGTGTGTGTGTGTATGTGCCAGGACGGCAAAGCTTAGGGCACTCCAGTGATCTCATCTGCCCTTAAAAGTGCTCCCCCGGGCATGCTGTGGTGGCATAGGGGATAGTGTGACCCATGTTTGGAGGCCTTGAGTCCTCGAAAAGGGCTGTCGCAGGTTCGACTCCCGGACCCGGCAATGTTTGCCGCATGTCTTCTTCCCCCCTTCTTTCATAATATACTAGAGCCCACAAAAGAGCCCCTGGAGGGGTACAAAAAAAAAGCGCTCCCCTTCTGGTTGTGAAACGGTCTGTATTTTACACACACGTCTCTTTCTATCTTCACGAGGACTTTGTACTGATTTCCATTCATTTTTCATTCATTTCTAGAGCCCAACCCAGACCCTAACCTTAAACCTAACTATTATCAGTATATGGCTAACCCTAAGCCTAATCTAAGCTTCATTCATACTTTAGTTCTAAATCTAACCCCAAACCCAAAAACAGTTTTTCTTCTTCTGGTGCTTCAGGCCACAGAAGAAGCAGTCAGTCCCCTCAAAATGGTATTTGTTGAAAATATTGGGCTCAGGATGTATCAAATACAAGACCACACACACACATACACGCACATACACACACACGCACACACCCCCACACACACACACCTCTAGGATGTATGTCTTCTGGATGTTGAATCTAAAGGAAGTCACAGGGCGACTGTACAGACGTAATGCGTTTCCCCTCCTCATTACAGAAGCTTCCGTTTTCCCTAATTTTTTTCAATCTTTTTTTTTAACTGAATCATTTTAGTTTCAGGTACAGATGTTGCAGCTCCACGTTGGGTCTGCGTGTTTGCCTGTGTGGGTGTGCATGCGTGGGCATGGGTGTGTGTGCGTGTGTGTGTGTGTGGTAAACAGGCTGCTTTGCTCCGTGGAAGAAGGAATTTCCCCCAGCAGTCCCCATCAGTAATAGTGCCTGTAATGAGCTGCAGCTGTCAGCTTGGCTTCCTCACACACACATTCACATAAAAAAGCACATGCACACGCGCTCGCACGCATACACACTTGCTGCAAGGAGGAAGCAGTGAGTCACCCAGCAGTGTGCCGTCATACTGTACGCCGGTAAACAGGGCAGCTCATCAGACTGCTCATCAGACATGAGATCTAAAAAAGTCTCCACTGCTTAAAAGATCTGTCTGCAAATTTACTTTGTAGTTTGTGGTTTTATGTTGTTTTACAGCTTGGAAGCTTGCAGAGCAACGTTTGCAATACCGTCGGTGTTTGCTTATTTCATTGTTGCCCTCAGAAATCCCTTTTTCTTTCTTTCCTTTTTTTCAGTCAAAAGAAGCCCAGTTTGTATTTTACTGAATCCTAATTCTCTGTTCTTGGTAGTGCAGATACTCTGGGGGCAGAGAACAGGCTTGAACTGATTATGTGCTGCAGGATGTCTGAAACACGCATCTCTTTTGTTTGGATCTGGAGCATCCGACTGTAAAATCAGGTTAAATATGAGACACTTTCACATGCTCCGTGTCTGGTATTGGTGTTGGTGTGTCACGGCTTCATGGAATAACGTCATAAGTTATAAACCACTATGTCTGAGTGCATGTGATCCTACTCGAGGCCGCTAAGAAAGGATATGGAAAAAATATAGCTCTGAAAACTTCTCTTTTCCTTACTTTCCTTTATCTAGAATGTGTCCAATTTTTAACATGTTTTGTCAATGTGCATATTCACAGATATAAAATTATTTCTAATTTCAAATTTAGTTTACATGTGTGAACAAAGGCAGCATTGTGTAAAAAACACAAAGGACAATTTTAATGGCTTTATGGGAAACAGCAGTTTGGTGGTTCCTGCACAAATCACATCCGGGCTGAGCCCTCAACTTCGGCCGTCCACCCACCCAATCAAAATGCAGGAACTCATCTGAGACTGCGGTCTTAGATCAAATGCAGTGCAGTACTAGACAAAGCAAAGAACCTGGTCTCCATTTTCTCCTCCCTGTTGACCGAACATGCATTAAAGCAATAGGAAACTTGTTAGATAAGCTATATGTTCTTACTTTTCATCTATTACTTGCACTTGCCTCTCTAATGCTGCCCGGGGCACAAAAAAATGAAGAGCCCACTGCACTGGACCCCACTGAAAACCTGAAGGTTATTCCACTAAACATTGATTACTGAACTTTTCCTGAGTGAAAACATTAGTATTGTTGTTTCTAAATGAATATGAACTTGCTTTCTTTGCATTATTTGAAGTCTGAAAGCACTGCACGTTTTTTTGATATTGTGGCCATCTCTCATTTTCTGCAAATAAATACTAAATCTTTGCTTGGAATTTTGGAGACATCTTGTCAGTAGTACATAAAAATAACAATGTTCATCTTACTCAAACATATAAAAAGTAAAATCAGAAAAACTCTCTCTATATATATATATATATATATATATATATATATATATATATATATATATATATATAGGTTCAGTGCCCTCTCTGGCCCACCTTGGGGGGCGCCACTGTTGTGTGGTTCATTAGGGAGTGGGCTCCTCAGTGCTTTGCACTCTGGAAGAAAATATTGCTGCACACTCTGGCAGCTACTGATGCTGAAGCTAATGCCTGATACTGATACCTAGCGAATGTTTTGCTCCTAAAATAAAAACCTATCTCTGTGTTTTAACAAGCCTTGTCTGGTAATACCCATCGGGATGTAATTTGTGCTTTGCAAATATTCTTAAAACATAAATTAATGCTTAGCAGCTAAAAATAAATTGTGCACCACCTTTCTACTGTGATTGAAAAAGGCTTTAAAAAACAACATTTGTTATGAGCTTAACTGACAGTCAGTTTGCGCTTCAGGCCCCTTTCAACCTTGGGCCAACTCGGCTCAGTTTTAGCAATCACACATATCTATAAATCAAATTCAGAATAGAATAGCTAAGCAGCATTTTCAGGTTACAGTTTGCTCAACTAATTCAACTTTCTTTCTTCTGAAATCAAACATGATCCCCAATAATGTGCAAAACAAAGAAAACGGAGCATTTACATAAACTTCCTTCTGTTCTCCCTGGTGGCTGCTGTTTTGCCTCGGTGACCTCTGCCAATTTTTATCTCATTTCAGTCCAACTTTGTAGATCAGACCTTAATTTTGAAGGCCAGATCACAGGACAGTGATGAATAGGCTGCATCAAGGAGGGCTTAAATTACCCCTCTCCCTGGTGGCAACACTGACCACAAGGAAAGGTGGTGTGTGTGTGAGTGTGTGTGTCATGACCTAGTAAGAGCAGACAGAGGGAGAAAGAGGGCTGGTCAGCACTTGCCCTCTCAACCCTGCTTGCTCCGCTGCAGAGGGAGGAAGGAGAGCGAGAGAGAGAAAGGGAGGCGCACTGGATCTCTTCTCCCTCACATCGTCTGCTTTTTGCTGCAAATCTGTAACTTTTGAGGTTATTTGAGGAGAGTCAGACCCCAAAACGGCAGCATATTTTTTCCTCCACCCTTCTTTCAATGTTTTAATGCAAATAGTTGCACTGGAAGGTACCAAGGTTTCAAGTGTTTCTACAGAGTAGAACTTCTAAAGGCCAAACCGGCAACTGAAGGCTTTTAAGCTCTCTCACACGTTTCAGTCTTCTCTCATTTGACATGATTGAATGGCAGAGAAACAGCTTTTAACTGTTCCAATGTCATACTTTTAGTCAAGTACTGAAAAATATTTCTCAGTTGAAGTGGTTTATCAAAACAGCCACTGGAATACAAAGTTTGATTCCAAATTTATTCCCTTTTGTTTGATATTTTTTTCAGTTCTTCTTAACAAGCAAAACAAGACGAGTAATTATTTAAAATGTCACAAGAATAATGCATTATTCTATTTAAAAACTCTATTCACATAATATATAAAACTCTTTCATGTAAATAAATATTTAATTTTACTGTAAATACGTGAAAATTAAAGTTTCTGATAAAATAAAAACATAAACACTGCTGAAATAAAAAAAGTTTAAAAATGCAAAGTCGATTCCAAACCACTCCTCTCCTGTTCTGTTTCCTGAACAGATTTTTGAGTTCCCATTTCTGTCACCTCTCCGCGTCTCGGAGATTGTTTTGTTGCGATATGATGTGGAGAAAACGATGAAAATAAAAGAAAAAAAAAGTTTTGGAAAATTCAAGTATTTGGTTTTATAAAATAAAACTGCGGCGACATTGACACATACACACCTTAGAACCACATCTGCGCGCATCGGACATTTTTCGTGCTCTGTCTCGACGTGCGTCCGTGGAGAGCCATTTGGGGCACCAACTGCGCGTGAGACAGGAACCCGTGGGCTTCCGATTCTTTCCCTGCAGCCTCCTCTTAACACACACGCACACACACCAAGGCAAGTGAGTGCAAACACCGCTGAGGATTCGGTGTGTGTGTGTGTGTGTGTGTGTTGGGGGGGACTAAAAGTTTGCGCGCTCTAAGCTCCGCTTTGTTCTTTAGTTGCGGATGGAATCAGTGATCAAATGAATTACATGCGCGCTCATTCCGTGGCTCAAACAGGCGCTCGCGCGCACACACATGTCTATTTCTGTCTTGATCTTTTTGCAGACTTGTTTTGCAGCACGTGCAGTGAGAAAAATCTGCTCACTTAGCGACGTTCAGAGAATATTAGATTAAAAATGTAAAAATAATAATAATAATAAAACAAACTAATCAGAGTTTCTTGGAGGATATTGGAGATTCACAGCGACACTTTACGCACAGGCCTCCTGGAATCATTGCTCGCTCTGAGGCGCAGGAGTTTCCTCAGAGCGCATAACAAGCAGACACCCGTTAAATGGTTACAGTTTGTGCTGCTCGCATTTATTACAAATAACCATAATATAAACGAGAGAGGGAGAGAGAGAGAAAGCGGCACCAAATTCTGCAGTGAAACTCCTAGGGCTGGGCTTCTTTGAAATAGTTTCACCTCTCGAATAGGAGGAACGGGAGGGGAGGAATAGAACAATTCAACTTATTTGGCAGCAATAAAAGTAATCCCGGTCAGGTCGGTGATACTGAGGATGAATGATGGAGGAAAAGTTGCAATAAGGGCTGGAATCACAGCTGAAGAGTTCACGTTGGATCCGAGTGCGCGCAAGACATCAGAGTCTCTTCAGGAAGTTTTTATGAGGCGGTCCAGTTGCCTTTCCTCTGTGGAATACATCCTAACGGCGTTTGTTGGGCTTCACAGGTCGACTGTGTGGTTTAAGGCCCATTTCCATGTAACGTCCCAATGACACACACAAACACACACATTGAAACTGCTGCCTTAATAGCTTAAGTTTAAATCTATATTTTTAGATCATTATTTCTAATATAATCAAAATAACTGAAGCGAGAACGAACAGACAGTTAAGGAGAACTTCTCCAAATACCTCAACTACCAAAACGCCTTTTATAACTATTTGACTTTTCTTCAATTTCCCCCACAAAGATATGTTGAAAACATGACTTCTAAGCTGATTTTTTCCTGTCCAAAATTGACCAACAGAACATTTCAGACACAATTTAACGTTATTTTCGACGAAAGACGGATTTAGACGCATTTTCTACCGCTGTTCAACAAAAAAATGTGACTTGAGCATCTTTACATTTCCTCTACACCACTGTGGCTTCAGGAGTTCCAGCATATAGGTTTTGGCAATAAGTTTTTATTTTTCTTTTTTAATTTTATTTACTTTTTTTTTGGCGTCCTGTGGAGAGAAACCCCAACATGGAGCCGATTCTAATAATTCCACTGTCAAGAAATGCGAGGTGATTATTTGGTGACAGTTTACTGGGATATTCCTGCACCCCCAACCCCCCACAACCCTCTCCTCCTCTGGGGTCAGGTCAGCTCTTTATGTTCCCAAAGAAGAAAACACGCTCAGGCAATTAAAATAAATCTCTCCAAACTTAAATGTTGTTCATATTTATTCATCATTTTTGAATCATTTTAATTCTTTTAAAGCGCAGCAAGACGATTTTGGGAGGATAGTCGGTGATAAAATAGCGCCTGAAAACCTTTTTCTTTTTCTTTCTTTTTTTTTTTTTTTGGTCTTTCCTTGCTCTTATTTTGACATTATTGAAATAACTTTAAAAAGTTATTAATGATGCTTCGTCGTTTGTTGTTTTCATCCTGTTTTTAGTTGTGCAAAATGATTCAAACGATCATCTAACATCATAAACAAATAGCGGACTCGGGCTGAAGGAGCGGATGAGAGCGCGTGCGAGGTGTTCATGAATGGCACGTTATCCTCTGGGAGGGGTGCTGTAGTATCGTGTGTGTGTGCGTGTGTGTGTGCGTTTCCCTCTCTCTCTGTGTGTGTGACACTGATGGATGCACCAATGGAAAGACGGACAGATGCTTGGGCGGATCTAACGGCAGGCGGCGGCGGAGCGGCGCGCACAGTCGCGGAGAGATCGCGAGCGGAAACAACGTCGTTCTGCGGACGAAGGTTGATGATCGCAGCGGAGGGACTGCTTCGGTTTGATGAGCGCAAACTGGAGGATTTTACGAAAAGCGCTTTTTTTTTCTTTCTTTCTATTGACCAAAAAGTGAGAAGGTGCAGCAGAATATCTGACTCAGAGGAAGCCGGGAAGAGAAGAGGGTGAGGGCGAAAAAAGAGTGAAGGAGTGAGGAGGGGGGGAGACAGCCTCTGGCAACTCACCCTTACCTTCTATGATCTTCTGTTTTCTCCACAAAAACCTTACATCCACTGATCCGGAGACCGTCGCCTAAAAACACAGGAGAAGAATTCTGCCTCACTCCCCCAAAAAAAAGAAAAAAAAAAAAAAAAGAAAAAAAATCCTCAATAAGAAAAAAAGCACTCAACTGTATAAAACTGAACTGACAAAAGTTGTGAACTTTCTTGTAAATATCTATAATGACGAATAAAAAAAGGAAGTAAGTTTACTAAGTTCCACTTAAGTCGGAAAAGGTTTTGCGCCTTTTGAGAGCTCAGCGCGCCGCTGAAGGAGACGCGTCTGATTCTGATCTAAACAGCTCATCTCTACGTAGAGGAAGAAGAAGGGGGAAAAAAGCAGAGACGGAGAGAAAATTAAAGAAAAGAAAGAGAAGGGAAGGAAATCATCACCAGCAGCCAGGGAAGTGCCTGACAGCGCGGCGCCGACGCTCGGCTGATCCGTGCGCTGCCTGGAAGCAGCCTGGTCCTCCTCCGCCTCCTCCTCCTCCTCATGTACATTATTACAAACAAGGGAGACCCAATCAAGCGCGTATCTCATCGATTCGCGCACTCACGCACGCACGCGCGCGCGCACAGACACACGTTGTTGTGAAGGGCGCGCGCGCCCATGCTGACTGAATGACTTGCCCCTCAGCAGACGTTTCAAAGCGCTTTCGGACAAAATCGCGGAGCAGCCTCCACCGCCACCTCCTCTGTCCTCTGAAACAGGGGAAAAAAAAGCTTCACGTGGCTCCTTTTATTATTCTTTTTTCTGAATGAATGGATGTGTACGAGCAGCTCTCAGGCATGTTTCAGCTGTTGACTCTGACTCTACCTGAGAAAACCTATGGACGGTGATTCAGAGGATCAACCTGTGAAGTAAGTGTGGATCTCCGTTATCTTTTCTTAAAAAAAGGGGGATTTATTTATTTAATGAGATTAAAAATGTCTTCTTCAACAGAATCCCGGCTCATGCTGGTCAGCCATCGGTGTGTTTTTGGTGAATAAAACTGTATTCTTGTGTCCGGTGTGAATGTCCGAGGAAGGGAGGGGGCCGGGGGGCTTCAGGGATAAATCGGAGGCTAGAATAAGACAGGAGATGTCAGAAAGAGAGTGAGAGGGGTAGAGCCTACTAGGTGGAGGCAGAGGGGAGTGAGAGACGGAGAACTGCCTATCAGCGGCGGAGAGGCGCAGGGTTTCAGTTGTGTCAGCGCTTGATGTGTGGAGCTTCTCTTGTTTGCGGACTCTTGACTGACGCAATCATCTGTTGTTTTTTTTATCCCCTCCAGCTCGCCTGTTGCCGCCTCCGACACAGAGTAAACCCGGAGGATCGCAGGGAGGCACAAAGCGCCGTTTTTCCCTCTTCCTACCGCCAGAGGATCCGCCGCTCCGTCAGGTCCATCGGAGCCGGAGCCGGAGCAGAGCGAGGCGCCGGCGGGGGGGAGGCAGCGCGACCGAGCGACCGCCACGCGGAGCTCCTGCTGCCGCTGCTGGGGCGCTCTTTCCTCATCCTGTTTTTTTTTTCTTTTCTTCTTCTTCTTCTTTATTTCTCGAAAACTGCGCCTGTTCCTCTACCTTCAAACACACTCCCACCTCGATCTATGTGGGAGCCGTGAGAGCGCAGCCAAGCGGGGGGAGAAACTGGATCAAAGCTCCTTCGGATAACCCCCCCGACCCCCACCCCCCAACACACACACACACACACACGCACACACACACACACATACACGCACGCACGCACTCCACCACCTCCCCGCAGCCTCGTTTCATCGTGGCCAGAGACGACTTCCCTGCCGGGCCCCCGAAGCCGACATGCCGCGGAGGAAGCAGCAGGCGCCCCGGCGCGCCGCAGGTACGTGCTGGCTTTTGTTTCGCATGTTTTAAAACTATTACCCCCCACGCCCCCCCCCCCCCCCCAACTCACCTCTTCTACCCCCCACCTCCGCAGCTCTGGGGTTCACCCTCCTTCATGTTTTTATTATTTTGTTGATATTTAAACAACTGTGAGTAGTTTAGCAAGACTCTATAACAGCCAAAAAAGAAAAAAAAAAGAAAAAGAAAAACAAAACAAAGAAAAAGCAATTTTGTGAAAACACTGGTCAGACTAAAACTACGCCGAAATGCAAAAGTATGAAACAACACGCATTTCCGCTCTTTTTGGTGAGAATCTGTTAATTGGACGAGGTGAGGCTCCGGATGTTACCTGGTGCTGCATGGGGACGTTTTTTTTTTTTCTACATCCTTTTATTTATTTATTTATTTAATTTTTTTTATTGTTCACTTTGTTTTAAGGAAACAGCTTGAACAAACAGATGCTTGCTCTTTTTTCCATTTTCACATTCAGAAATCATGGCTTGTTTATATTTGAGAGAACTGTTAATTATAGAGCTCCTGCCCCGCTGCTTTTCCTAAAAGGTCACAGGTCACCTGGGAGCATCTGTCCTTTCCAAAGTCCCAGTGTGATGGAAGTTTTTTGTCTTGTTTTTCCTCCACCTCTCTCTCTTTTCCCACAGAAAGTTGGAATCATTTACAGTTTTGGGTTTTTCTGCTTATACATATTGACTTAGTGATGAAGGATCTACAGTAGAGGTTCGCTCGATCCCTCGGCTCAACGTAAACACACTTCTTTGATGCTTGGATTTCTTTTAAGATGCTAGTTATTGTTCCAAATTGTATCTATTTTTTTTTCTTTGAATGAAAATGCACTTTTTTTATTCGTTCTTTTAAGCAGAAATCTTTTACTTTATTTTAAGGTCATAAAATCCTTTAGAAGTATTTTACCATATTTTATTTTCTTTATTGATAATTTAATCTAAAATCACACTGATATTTCAGCATCTTCGTGTTTCTGTCTTTTGCTTCGGAGAAAGTACTTTTTTTTTTTTTTTTTGATCCAGTAAAGATTATTTCCTGCCCCGAGGGGCAGGAGAGTAAACAGGGTGGAGATTGGGGGAGGTGGAGGCCTTTAATGGACCAATTGCCACCTTTGCCTTGATGTCTGATTGATCACCTGTCATCTGTCTGTGCCTTTGATCTGCTCCTGCCCAATAAGTGTTAATAAATCAGCCTTCGCTCCTCCCTGTCCCTTGGTGAACTCCCCTGGCAGGACAAACGGGCCTTCTCAGGTCCAGTCAGTCACTTCCAACTGAGCATATCTTTTTTTTTATTATTATTATTTTGTTTTATTTCCCTCTACTTTATGTGTGTCCCACAGTCCTGTGCTATGTAGGCCGCTACATGCTGATGAGCACTCAGACTTCTACTAAAACCCAACTATTAGCGTCAGTGGAAAGAGCAGGGCTGCTTTTGCTCCATCAGAGGAGCCGTCACAGAGACTTTGTTTCATATTTGATTTAATTGTCTGCCCTCTGACAGCCACATTCATCAACGGCCCTAATGGTCAATCAGACGTTGGCACGGAGACACACACTCATGTGTGGACACACACACACACACACCCACACTGAGGGAGTCTTATGCATTGTCAGTCTGGAGACTTGCTTGATCAAAATGTTTTAGTCCTAATGGACACAGTGGGTGGGGGTGAAGAAATGACTGAAAGGATGGATGGATGGATGTGCAGAAAGAGGACTGCTGCAGTGAGAGGAAAATGAGAGGATTTCTTTAAGGGAAATAAGGAAGACATGAGGCAAAAGGAGGAGTTTCAAACCAAGCCTTCCTTTCTTCTCTACTCCTCATCTCTCTCTCTCTCTTTCTTTTTCTCTCTCTCCTCTCTCTCACCCCAGCTGCAAGCTGTAAGCTTGTGCCGCACAAAGAACTGATGACAAACTGATTGCGCTTCGGTAATGGCAACAGTTAGAAAAGGAATGCAAATGATAGGTCTTGATTAGGACTTTCTTTCTTGTTTGTTTAGATTTTTCACGGTCCTTCTCGTTCATGTGAGAGCTGTTCGGATTTTTAGATTTGACCACATGTGGTGTGCTGGACCTCCTCACCACCACAAACACCCCCCCGCCCCCCACACACACACACTTCCTGCCCAGGTGTTGCAGCGCGTCCAGCCAGCTAAACAGAGAAGTTGTTTTGCCAGCTTTATTAGCGTTCTCCTAATTAGCCAAGTGTCTGATGGTTCTCCGACAGGCCTAATGATTGGAGATGACAGGCTCAGCACACTTGTCACGCTCACCAATTAAGTGTACTCCATGCCTCCGTGAAATCAACTGCATCTTTCTGTCGCCCTCATCTGGGCCCTTACACTGCCCCCTCTGACAAAGGTGAACGTTGTGGCTTGAGAAGTCTGAAAAAGAATTGAATTTGAATGAGGTAAAAATAATAATGGATCACGCATTTATAAATTCTATACTTTTTCACTTGTTACATTTTTTTAAACAAGAAATCTGGATTTGTAGACAAATATCATTGTTTAGCTTTGATTTGGCACTGTGCAACTTCATTTATTTTGGTTGTTAAAATTTTAAGTTAGTATGTTTTATCTGTGGGTTATTCAAGAGAAATCACAAATTTCACAATTTTTGACCTTTAGTTCACTCATGATCTTAAGGTAATTGTGATTTAAGACGCCAGAAAAGAGCCAGAGTATTTAAAATTCATCTTGTTGCTTTTAACCGGCTGAACAGAATTCACGAGAAACGATCAGAAACGGTGCTGTAATGCAGGAGTTGCGCCAAATTCAGAGCCATCAAAGCCAACAATCATTTGAACATTTTCAAGCCAAATGTTTTGTATTCAAATCTACAAAAGCAAATAGAAATAATAGTAATAAAAAAAGACAAAAATCTAGAATTTTGAGTTGGAAAGGTTTTGGAATCTTGAATGGAAAAATGTGTGGAAACTGGTTCTGTACAATCTCTGGAAAATGATAAAGTCTTTAAACAGCTTTCCATGAGCTCCAGGAACCACTAAGTTAAATTTGGTCTTTAAGGTAAGTTAGAATCCACCCAGCTGTTATCAACACTGACACAGTACAGCTCTGCTCAGAACACCTTAAGCTGTACAATATATCCTCACTGCACATGTCCTGTTTGATACTTTTTAGGCTGTTGTAATTCAAGCAGAACTCACTGACTTTCTGCACATAGCTGCTCCATCGAGCCAGTTTGGTAGCCTTTGCTTGGCCTTGACGTCCTCGTCTGTTGTAGAGTTTAGTCACCTAGAAGCTTAAGTGTGGATGCCTGGAAGATTTGAATTTTAGGCGTCATTCTTATTCCAAGATGTAGACCATAGAAATTTTAATTTCTGTGAAATAATATCTTTATGTTGATTAATTTTAAATAATGCTTTGACTTACATCAAATAACCAAGTAATAGTTTTTTTTTTAGAGTTACTGAGACATTTTCATCTCTATGTAGATTAACAGAGTTTTAATACAGTGATAAATGTCAGATATTTTAATACAACTGATTTAATTATTCCAGATAAAAACAAGTAAAATGGAGCTTTACCACACTGATGAGTTTGGCAGCATTGTGTTGTGTCATGATCCGAGGAACACATCTATAGTAGTACTGCGGTCAGTTCTTGATGATAAAAAAACCCAAAACAACCCAAAAAAAACAACAAAGAACATAAATATTGAAAAAATCTTTATTTTGGAGCAGTATTCAACTTTTGACATAGATGTTCTAAATATACAGTTTCTATAAAGTGTACAACCCTATTTAACACCAGTCCCAGGAAGAGTGGTGCTAGTTGCGTGGAGCCGGTACAGTTCTGTTCAGACCGTGTTCTGGTTTTGAACTGGCCTGTGTTCTGTCACGGTGATTCTTACAGAAACGCATTATGTGTTCCCACACACGCCGTTTTATGAAGAGGGGTATTTATTGTTTCAGTGCTCCTGACAGAACAGGAGAAAAAAAAAAAAAAAAAAAGCTCAGGCACCCATGGACTTTTGTCCTTGGGCTTCAAAGCCAAGCGAGACCAAACAGATCATTGTTACTGTGGAGGAAGTTCCAACATCAAATATCTAGAGCAGTCTGTTTCAGGAATCCTGCTCCGCTTTCATCTGTCCACGTGAGGCCGTGGCTTCACGGGTCTTTCAAATGAAGAATGTTTTAGCAATAGATTGTCTCCGCACGTCGCCATCGCCTTCCGTCGTCGCACAGACCCACCATAGATTGATGACGTTGACATGGGTCATTATTAGCTGCTCAATGACACTTCCCCCTATGTAGAAGATTTTTCACCCAGGTTGATTTCCCAGAAACACCTATCATCAGCATGGTGTCCAGAAGGGCTAAGCATGATTTATGTAAATATTAACACCAAGACAGATTTGCTTCTGTCCAACAGGAGATAGATGGCAGCTAAGGGGGGAAAGCAGCTGATTTCTGTGATTTCTCTGCCTCTGAGTGCGTGCGCAGGCGTGTGCGTGTGTGTGTGTACATTTACAAGTGTGTTTGATTGATTGTAGATGAGAGCGGGAGATTAATCATGCTTGATGTGTTAACGTTGCACTCGCGGTGGATCTAAGTCGAGACGCAGTGGCCCATTTAAATACACTCCCTCACGCAGATTCACCAGAGGGAGAGCGGGAACGCTGGCGCACATGGAGGCCGGCGGATCTTCTCCCGGTTCAGCAGGAACCGGAACACATTCCCAGCAGGGAGACAGGACAGGGAACCCTTTTGGTTCGCCGGAAAAATGCTGAATAACACGACTCTCATTGGATGCTGGCGGCACTTTGCTTCAGAGTTGAACATGAATCCAAATGAGGCTTTCTATAACACATCAGAATTTGAAATCTTCTGTTATTTGAAGCACTTTTATTGAGCAAAAATGCATTTCTGGCACCGTATTCTGCTTCCTGTAAAATAGATGCAGCCCACATGTTTACCTCAAAAACTTACCTTTCTAGTTTAGCCTTTCATATCTCCCTTTCCGGCTGGAAAAAAAAATAAAAATAAAATAAAAAAAGAATTCTAAATATAAATGACTCAGTCTCTGGAACTGGAACACAAGTTAGCCTTTTCAGGATACAGTTTTCAATCAGGCAAAAAATGTTGCAAGCTATGATTTGTTTCTTTCATGGTTTCCCTAACGCTCCTCTACATTTCAAAGAAATGACCTTTAAAGCACAGCAGTAGAAGTCTGTCGTTGGAGTAATGAAATTCAGAGGTTACTCATCCCTGAAAAGAAAGTCGTGTGCTGCAGTATCTAACGAAGTGGACGTGTTCCAGGAGCCTGAAAAAAGCAAAGCTGCTCCAAAATGTAAAAAAAAAAAAAAAAGTTAAAAGTCCATCTCCATTGTTATATTTTTGACGGTAACTGTGGGATGATTCTGAGATGTAAATTTAGAGACAGTGTTTGTTATCTTTTATGTCTGGGTTCAAATAAAAAATTCTTCAAAATTTGATTTAAAATCCTCAAAGCCAAGCTGTTAGTGGAAAATGGACTGAAAAATAGATATTATTTTTGTGTGCGCACATTTATAAAACACTTTTTACACACCATTATATAATTTGGATTTTTTTTTTACTTAATAATGTAATTGAATTCTGAAGAGAAAACTTTGAGAGATATCAAGTGATGACGAGATTTTATGTTACAATATTAAACTAACAGTTGTATTTTTAAATGTTTACATTTGTGTTCATTTATTTAAAATAACTTGAGATCAAATCCTTCCAATATTTGTTCTTTTCAGTATTTAAATATGTAGAAAAGAACATTATAAAGAATAATGAGTCTAAAGTAGACAGGATCTTCCTTAGGACTAAAATGTTATGATAACCATAAAGAAAAATACTATTTTATAGCCTGCAAAAATGAAAATCAAAATGTAAATCATGACCTAATTGGTAACTAAATATCAGAAAGAACAACTGCTAAAATAATACCAATTTCTTTATCATTTATTATTAACACTACAATCACTTTATCCTTAGTAACTGAGCTTTTACTTTTTAATTAAATGGAAGAGAAATATACTACATACAGGCTCACTATGATACTACTCATAATATCTATATTTTCTTTTACAAAATTCTAAGTTTAAATCAATTAGATTCAATCTAAAGACAATGTTCAGCTGGAACAACAGAGCCAAAGAAAGATTAAAAAACCTGACCAATTTAGTAATTATTTTACTAAATGTGCTTAATGTTTATTAAAATGCTTTCAGCAGACTTTCTTTTAAACTTTCTTCATCCTGTTGACAGACGGCGCCCAACAACAAGTGGGGGAAGGGGAAGGGCTACACATGGCTGGAGAAAACTCTGGGCAGTCCTGCACATTATCTGCTGTATTATTAGAATTATTTTAAACCATACAGACAGAGATAATAAGCTTACAGTATGAAGGTCGACATTCACTTTTAAATGAATGCCCAACTTGTGTCCAACTTCTCAAAAAAAGTTATTTTTATATCATTTTCAGCTCTAGATAATTGGAATATGAAGGTTAAAAATCTCATGGAGCCAAAAATAGAGAATGCCACAGTTCCAGATCTACCCTAGACCAAAATAGTGAAATGAATTGAAAGTTGATTAGTTTAGTAATAACATGCTTATTGCTCAGAGTATAATGTCTTTTCTGACCTATGAATTGGAAGTTTATGTGTAGTAAACACTGAGTTCAACAAGTTAGCATTAGCTAGGCTAGGTGATTGTTCATCTCTGGCCAGGAGTGTGCTGAGCATTCCCCCCCCCCACGATAACTGGAAACAGTGTTGCCTTCATAAGAGGGCTGAGATGTGTGTCTCTAGTATCAAAGAAATCTCTTTTTTGTGTCATTACACATATTTCCAGTGAAACTTTTGCTTCATTTAAACCAGCAGGAAATGTAGCAGCCTTTTCTTCAGTTAGCTAAAAGGAATCAACAAGTGGAGTTAGCGGCAGTGCAACGTAGAGCTCGCAGACAACTTTTGACAAAATGAAATTGTAACAGCAACAACAAAATGACAGAAATTTTTAGCAGCTTAGTAACAGTAACTTTTAAACCCCCGAGGTTTAACCTAATACTAACAGCTGTACTTGTTCTAGTGGCACACTTAAAATAAACATTGTTAGAGATAGATCGTAAAAATTAAACAACTCCATCTCTGGTTTTCATCATACGCTTACTGAAACTTATTGTATTTAACGAACGCTTTACATAGAGATCTTTAGCTAAAAACATGCTCTGTTCATTCCACCTCGATGTGCCAGAATCCTTCTCTCAGCCTTACTTTGTGCAGAGTGAGTTTTTTCCCAGGCAGCAAACTGACATGGTGATTTGTTATGCCCCTCTTCTGCTTTTTTCAGCGCTCCTGCCCCACTCTGCCACTCTGAACCAAAAGACAGAGAGAGGAGATATGAAGTGGGGGAACTCTAGCATGGTTGAATATTCTATCATCGCAAAAGACAGAATGGGAATGAGATTGTAAAAAAGATTATGGGCATGGGCAAGTGAAGGTAGAAGTGAATGAAAAAGCAGACAAACGACAATCATTGAGAGAGAGAGAGAAGAGGGAGAGGCTGTGGAGCTTCCTCATATCTCCCCCCTTCCCCTCCATTTCTTGAGGATAAGTGGCTGATGGTTTATAAACAGTGTTTCTTTTCCTCCCTCTCCCAGAATCTTCCGTCATGGCTCCCATTAGGTTGACAGCTGTCAATTAGAGCTCCCTTGGTCTGGCGCACTGCACTTTATTGCAGGCAGTTGATGCTGTCATTTCGCTCCCAGTTTCGCCTTGAGCGTTATCACGAGTGCTCAAACAGTCAATAGCTGATGCATCAGCAGTTATTTCTTAAATTGGCTCACAAGGCTGCATCCTTTTCTCAAACCCCCACCCCCTCTGCCTCTCTACCCCTTCACCCCCAATTCTTTTCCCTCTCTGCTCTGTCTGCCTCCTCCCTGTTCTCTTCTTCCCCAAACATTATTTTTGAGGAGAGCTATGGATTGTGGCTGCATCTGGGTAAGAGCAAATAATTCTGTTTTTGTCATCACAAAGAGACGGCTAACCTCCAATTAAACATTTTAAACATTTTTTTTTTTCAGTGATTTATGAATTTCTGTTTAAATTGATGGAATTAAGTTTGATGAAAGGTGGCATAACTCCATATGCTTTTGAAAACAAACAAACAAAGAAAAAAATCAGTAGAAATAAACCTGTGTTAGCTTTCACTGTGGTCCAACGATACTTAAAGTCTGTGGTAAATCTCTAGGGTTTAAAAGCAGGAAAGAAACAAACATCAACTTCCTGTCTATGCATTTTCAACTTACCGACATCAAAAGTCTGAAAAGTTATGCTGTGAAAGCTAAGTTTCTCTGTCATATTGTTCCTAATCTCTATAGTCCTCTGAATGAGATACCGGAAAAAATACCAGTGTTTTTTTTATTTTTTTTATTTACGAAGAGACCTTTGACCTTTCACCTTTGGTTGCAGTGCACTGCAGGTCAGCTGGTAGAAACTACTACACTTTCTCACTAGGATGACTAAAAGCTCTCCTATACTTCATCTGAAGCAGTCAACTTGCGGTCACATGCTTGCAGACCATTTGTCTTCACACACACCTTTCATACAATGACCCAGACCCTCCGGATAATGGAAGTGGACTAGTTAAAGGAAATTATCGGCTTCAACTATGTTTCCGCAACATAACTACATGCATGAGGGATGATTTCGACAGTTTGGATGAAGTGTGGGAGAGCTGTAAATTGAGTTGAAGTGGGACTGTTTATGTTTTTTTTGTGAGTGTTTAAGACCGATTAGGTAATAATTAATATATATTAATTAATATATATCCATCAATATATATTACTGACACTATATTTTTCTTATTCAGTTGTCAGTTGTCAAGATCTCACATCATCTCATGCCTTTTATGGTCTAATGTCGAGTGAAATGCCTGCACAGAACGAGACAATAAATAGGACACACTAAACTCGGCTTTTCTCTTTCTCCTCAGCCTCATTATCAGCCTCACCTACTGTAGATTCATCAGTCAGTCATGTTTATTTGTATAGCACATTTCGGCAGCAAGGCAAGGTGCTTTACATCATAAAACACAAACGCTCCACGTCTTTGAGTTTGGAAGTCCTCCTAGCCATAACCCTAAACTTTAGCTCCCTCCACAGATTCTTTATCATTTTTAGTTCTGGAATTCAACAAGGTCACACCAAAGCAGTTATGCTATTTCCAGTCAGAAGAAGAATATTAGCAAAAATAAATAAATAAATAAAACCTTAATCTCCCATGGATATGAATAATTTAAGGGTTAACTGTGTTTATAAAACTTTCATAAAACTTACCCCTGCCAAATGCTTTTACAGCAGTTGGCTATTACAGCATTTGGCAGAGAGAAAACTGGTATTCTTCAGAGTCGCATAAAACAGTAGGCAAACTTACAACGGTTATTGTGAAGAATATAATTTCTAATTTGATAATATTAGCAGGCTACATGCTAGCCTACACTCTACTGTGTAATGCATGGTGACTGCCAGTACAGTCCCTCTGGAGCCGGGGTCTGCTACTGCTCCGGCTCTTTGGCTCTTACAAACCTTGACTAAAAACAATGAAGACACAATAAAAGTTTTGAAAATAGACATAATCTGTGTTTTTCAGGGAACAATTGCATTTAATTTCTACATCATATTGACACTATTTATATCTCTTTTTCTTGTTATTGAGCTGGAATCTATGTACACATATCAACATCCCATATTAGAAAGTGTAGCCATCATCTTTTTGGAAAAGGTGTTATGGTTTTCACCCTAAAAAACAACGAAAGTTAAGAATAAAATGGTTGCTCTTTAGATAATTACAACAGATTTAATGCAGTAGATATATACCACAAATTATAAGATGTCTTTTTGAATTGGCTTGATAATATTTGTTGCTCTTGACCCGTTTTGTTTAGCAGGACTGAGGAGACAAATGGCTCTTTGCTGCAGAGCCCTTCCCTAAAACTTTCTCTTTTTCTTTACTAAAGGAACTTTAATGTATGAGAACAGTATGCTGAACATATCTGTGGTTTTAAAAACAGATGTTTTTAAAATTGTGACATGGGACCTGGAGCTCTAGTGCAATGCGGAGGACAGAGGAGAATTGTAAGTGTGGAACCATGTAAAGGCAGAAATGACATTCCGTTGTGTAAATAAGATATATTACATAAGGCTAAAAGGTCATCTTTAATAATGCCCATTATGATCTGCTGCCATAAAGAAAATAAAATAATTTTGACCTTTAAAATGAAGGTAAGAGATGGTGTTAGGATTCACACATCTTAAGATGGACATCATCGCCTGTTATCTCTTGGAGATCTACTGAGAAGTCGCCTCTCTAGTCCTCCTGAAGTCTCAGTAGGTCATTATCTCCCATAATCATCAATGCTAAAATAACAGCAAACCCACAACATTTCTCATGCTACGGAGAAATAAATGTGTCAAAATGTGTGAAGCCTGTATGGTAGAACACTGTTGTATTTAATCAGTAACACTGCATTAAAGCTGACATTTATAGCTGCAGAAAAATGTAAAGTAAGACTTTTAAAAAAAGTTACAAGGAGTCTTTTCATGTCTGTGATTTTTTTATGCCATCGAGACACATTTCATTTTTAGATGTAATAACTAGAGTACTGAAAATGAAAGAATGCATGTGGAAGTATCATTTCCAATATTAGTACCTTATTTTTTGAAGCTGTGAAATTAAAAGTTATATCAATTGTATATTTATGAATAAAGCTTTTTCTTTTTTTTTTTTAAAAAAAGGAGAATGAAATTAAAAAGACAGAGATGTAGATGTTAAATAAAAACAATATAACAATTTGTAAGCGGAGCATTACTGTACGAAGTTTAGGAAGTTTTTAACAGATTGATAATATTTTTTTACTTTTAGATTATTCAATGTTAAATCTATAAGATATAGCACACAACTAAAGCCATCATGTTCTCTCCAGAGATAGTTTGCTTTCTATTTTTAGTTTTCTGAATTCTGTTTTAAATCGTCACCATGTTTCTTTTCACCTAAAGAAATATGGTGATTCTAGACATGGCAAGAATGACTATGTCTAGTCAGTATTTCTATATTTGAAATAGAAATGAAACTAGAGAATGCACTGTGTTTGCATCCAATTGTCAGGTGATTTTTGAGCAAAAGTTTGAAATGTCACATAAAGTAATAACAAATAGTGAATTAGGTATATGTCCATCTATTTTTGACTGTAATAAACAATATGTAGAGCGTGCAAATTAGCACGGACCAAACATCTCAGGAAAATGGAGAGAGCCCTCCTCTCTTATGTTTGGACTTTGAAATCTCTCATGCATCTGTTAAGGCTCAAACCCACGAGTGGATGGGACAGTTTGCTGCATCAGAACTTATTTGGCAAATGAGTTTCCTTCTCTCCTTTTGTGCATTAAATATTTCAGAAAATCCAAAAACCACCTCAAGTGAGCTAAAAAAAAAACTTTTTTTGTAAAATTGAGGAAGTTGTTTTGAATTTTGTCATTTCCATCAAGCTTTTCTAATGTGATACTGAAAAATGTGCACATATATATATATATATATATATATATAAACATTGATGGAAACACGGCTAATGTCCTCCAGGTATTCCAATCACCGGCCAGTTGGACTGTGAATCTCTGATGACGGGCGCACGGCAGAATCAGACGTACCAGATATTTCTGCGCTCTTACTGGATAAAATACTGGGAACATTTTGGCTTTAATCACTTCTAAAAGCAGAAGCATCGTTTTGGTGGTCCATCAAGTAGCAGCTCTTAACTCTTAAGAAGACAAACGGCCTCTGCTTGTGGTTAACTCGGGTCTGTTCCATGTACTTCCTGTCATGTTCAGCCGAGAGGGAGTTACACACAGAGGGACTCATGAACTCTTAAGAAACAGCAGTGCTGCTTGGAGGATGAGCTTTCCTAAAGTGTGTGTGTGTGTGTGTGTGCGCCTGTGTGTGTGTGTGTGCATCTTTTGAGTGTCATCTGGGCCTGACTCCAGGTCTGGGTTTTTCTTCTTCTTCCCCTCGGTGGGGGTTGCCTTTATGTCTGCAGAGCGTGCATGTGTATCAGTGCACGCACTGCAGACAATCAGAAGGCTTTACCTCGCTTTCCCACGGAGGATTTGGTGGAACCTAGAAAAGACTGGCAGCCATCAGTCTTGTTTATGTGTGTGCGTGTGGGCGTGTGTGTTTGTGTGTGTGTAACAGTGCTCGTGATGAAAGGCAGGGGAGCCAACAAGAACCCATATGAGGCTCTGGTAATCAGGGCCAGCCGGAGTTGACATCCTTCTCAGACTGACAGCTCCTTCCTCCTCTCTCTGCATCCACACCCCCCGGCCCCACACGCACGCACACACGCCCACACACACACACGGCTCTGTATGTACTTTATATAAATGCCACCGTTAGTCTCTGGCCACAGATCCTTTTCTTCTTTCTTGTTTCAATTGTTGGGAATCCTCTCACACTGTGTGTCAGCATGGCCGGGTGTGTGCGTGTGTGTGTGTGTGTGTTTCAGACCTGGTTGTGTTGGAAATCTTTTGGCCCCACAAGGCTGTGCTAAGAAATGTGTGCGTAAGGAAAGTGGCTTGCTTACTTCTGCAGGTGGATTTCTGCGTTCTTTGGGAGGCAGATGATAGAGAGAGGAAGAGAGTCAACCGGCTGAAAAAAATAAAAAATAAAGTGTGAGAGATGAGAGAAGAGGGGAAGAAGGCTGTTTTATTTTATACTGTGAGGGCCTGTTGCTAATTAATGTTTCTTGGTCGGTTTCTGTCGGAGCTGAGTAATGTTTTTGATCTTTATGCCTGATAACTGCATACCTAATGAGATTTCAAAGCTGGTGGAGATGGGAGTTGCTGCTCCCTGCAATTATTGACAGATGCCTTTTCTCCGCCACTGGCTGCCGCGCCATAAATCCTTCCTCAGTAATGAGCTTGAGAAGTGCCACCCTGCCAGTGAGCTAATGAAACCGAGCGGGAGGGGGTGTAGGGGGTTGTATGCGTGTGTGCGTGCGTGTCCTTGTGTGTGTGTATGGGTGTGTGCATGCCTGAAAAAGAGTGCATCACACTCCTCTGACACATTTTTTTCTCTGTAAATGCACTCTGCAGATGTCAGCCACCTCGCCTGGTAGCGACAAAGAGAGAAAAAGAGTCAGGAGAGAGATAGTCAGTGAGTAAATGTGTGTGTTGGGTGGAGGGGGCGCCCTGTTTCTCCACTTTATGAGAAGTTTGAGGTTGCAGTGGGCTGGTGTTTGGGGGTGGGGGGGTTCAGGTTACAGCCTTTAACTGAGGCTATTTGTCTGTTTTATTTGAAATACTAGTAACCTTGTTTCCAAATGGGCCTGTGAGCTGTGCTTTTCACATCCCCTCCTTTTCTATTTTTCTTTTTTTTTCCCTCCCATCACCAACTCCTGTCCAGCGAGTGCAAAGGTTACCACATAAAGAGAGAGCAGAGGCGTGTGGCATTGGAGAGAGAATCCATGTTGAGAGACTAAAACTTGCCGCGGTAGAAAAAAAAAAAAGAAAAGAAAAAAAAAAGATCCCCCTCGGTGTGTGTCTGGTGTGGACTGGAGCGCAGCTTTAGACTCCTCTCTGGTGCGGCGTGCATTCCTGGATGCGTGTGTTCGGAGTTTTCCAGAAAACCAGAAGAGGAGGGCAGGCCGCGGACAAGCAGTGACTCTGCCAAACAGTTGATTTCCCCCTCTCATCGTCGGCACCATACATCACAGACCCACCCTTCTCTTCTGACACGCTGACGTGTGTCATTTATCAAACAGGGCCTTGCCAGGGCCTCACATGTGTGGTTGTGTGGGTGTGTGTGTGGGTAAGGTGGGAGGGGTGTGTTTTTGTGTGTGCACATTAGCACATATGTGTGCCTTAGTGGTCTTCCCTTCTTGCCTCTGAGGTCTTCCAGGGGAGGAGTGAGGAATGAAAAGTGAGGAGGAGCAAGAGAAACGGAGAGGAAGAGGGTGATTATTGGTTGAATGCATGAGTAACAGAATGAGAAGGGATGGAGGAGAAGAAAGAATCAGTCACATGTTCACAGAAATGATTTTCTTTATCGCCTGTGCGAGATCTGGGAGGAGATTGAAAAAAAAGTATTTAAATGTTTAAGTATTGCTATCAAGGAGGAACAGCTTGACAATAAATCAATAACAATATATATTGTGATTGACTTGATCAGTTTTCATAAATAATATGTTTGGTAAAACTTTTATTGTTCAGTATATAGAATATTCACTGAACTCTGATCCAGAACACATTCCCACATCCCCACAGCATTCTGGGGGATGTAGGCAGAGGAAAAGGCTTTGGCCAGTCAACCTCTCACAGTCAGCTAAGCTGCCTGGGTGGTATCAACTAACTCACTCACTGTTTGGTTATCTAGCAACAACCCCTTGTGTAATTTACGCAGCAGCAGTTTGAGGTTTCACCAGCCTGACTTAAAAAAAAACAAAAAACAAAAAAAAACAACAAAAGTGTGGAGTGAAAACTGTGGATAAAACAGGACAGGTTGCACCAGCAGTTTGGCTGTGTGTCAAATACTTTGAACTAATTATGAATTATTGAGATCGACTGATATGAAATGCTTGTATTGTGATATGCTGTTTAGCCATATCATCCAGTATTAGAAAGATACAGTTTGCTGTTCCAACAATTGAAAGTTCTTTTAAAGAAATACTCAAAAAACATCTATCTATCTGTCTGTCTATCTATAAGTATATGTTCAGTAAGTTTAAGTATTTGATCAATATCTTTGCGTTATACTGTAAGAAATACATGCTCAAGATACATTTTACAGTTATAATGCTTATTTGTGTTGTAACATTTTTAACAATATAAATATTTCCTTTTCTTGCTTCCTTTTATAAATTTTTAAAACTAAAATGAATACCATTACATTGTGGCATTTTTATTCAACGTGAACATACAGTGGGAATCTCATACTGGCCCGTGTTTACACAGTACTGTACGTGTGTGAGTGACTGCAGTACAGCAACTTTAAATTTTCACACTCATATTTCAGAGGACAAATGAATATAGATTCCTGACTGTGGCTCCGATAATCTCTTTGATTCGAATTCATACACATTCATGTTTTTGTGACCTAATGGGTGTTTGCAGGCATGCGTCCGTCATGTCTTATGTAACATACGCACACACACTTCCAACTGCTTGTACAAGTCTCCCCTATGGGTTCAGCTCCTGTGGTCAGTCGGTTTCTCGTTCTCTTCACTTCTCCATGATTCAAAGGGAACCTTTACAGAAGATGGATGCTCCTTAAAAAAGAGCCTGTTGATGGATATAAGTCTGGCCCACCATTCATCACAGCTGTGTTATTTAGACCGGGTAGCGCCACAACTGTAACCTGAGCCACCGCAATGAACGTGTGTGTAGTACGTGTGTTTCGTGTGTGGAAGAGGCAGGAGATGTGAGAGGGAGATGGTTGGGGTCTGAACTAACAGAGAGAGATCAAAGGACGTGCAGGAAAAAAAATAAAACATGCTTAACCATATTCTGGTTTAGAAGACTGGAAGAATCGGTCCGATTTGTAGAAAAATCGGTTCACATCTGTGCCAGTGAGGGTTATGTAAAGGTTTGTAGTTCGACAACATGCACCAGACGTCACGGCATCAGGAGTGGAGCAGTGTGAGTCCGAGTGTCCAGCAGCAAGTCAACAGAGTCAGCGGATAGATTCACCTTGTAGGTTCACTGGACAGAACAACCATGGAGTTAGAGAGTCCCATGAGCCTGGATTGATCCCAGTCGGACAGCATTGAGGGGCGTGCAGGTCACAGCAGGCCAGAGGTGGATCTGAAGACGTAAGAATAAATCAAGTTCATCACTGCATAATAATAGGGTCTTACTGGGAAGATAAGCTTTCAATAGCAATCATTCTGATCCAGTCATACAGAGCAAATCCACGTCAAGTGTAATCTCACCCACCTAGTATTCACTGATTCACCTATTCTTGGATTTTTTTGTGGAACTTTCTTCATCTTAATCTTTAAACCATAGTCAGCGATTACAATAGATTTACACATTTATTTCCACTCCAGTTTTCTGTCTGTAGAATTTGTTAATGTAAATCATGTGTCTAAAATCTTCAGTTTGTCTGTTTATTTGCTTTAGCAATGCAACTTTCAGACTCTTTTCATACTCATCTTCTGATCTTACACCTAAATGTGTCTAAAGAACTTTGTACCAGAAATCAGTATTAATTGGTGATGTGACTATGAATTTTTTTTCATGGAGTTACAGGTTTGTAATCAATCCATTAATACCAGTTCTTCACATTTCAATTGATAACTATGTATGAACAACATAAGCACCATTTTCAATAATAATAATAAAAAAATATTTACATATGATGCAGCTAAATTGCTGAATAGACAGACTTTATGAGCTCAAATTTTATTTTCAATTATTTATGTTATTCAACCATCAGATTGGTGCAAACTGTTATTCTACTCATTCAGCTTCCAATCATTTCAGGAAGGCCTGATCATTCATTCTTTAGAAATGTGAACACTGACGTTAGCGTTGGAGACGCCTGTGCTGCTGCTACATGTTTTGCATTGAGATGCTACTTTAGGCTTGAATAACTGCGCTGACAGGCTAACTCCTTTTAGCACAACTTGAACACAACAGTAGTCTTTTACAGCATCCCAGATTGGTTTATTAAGTGGAAATTAAACACCAGTGGACCAAGAGAAGCAGCTTTGTTGTCCATCTCTGTAGTTTGTGTTTTTGCATCAGATTTACAGAAACACGTGAATACAAATGTTCTGTCTGGAACAATAATGGAAAATTTTAGTGCTTTAGAATAAAAGTAATTAACTCATCAAAATGATTGTGTTATTATTATTTTTAAATTATAATAATTGTACTTTGGTACGCATTCACAGTAAGTTTGTAATGCTAAGTTGACATTGAACGTATTTGAAAGACCAAGAGAAGATTTTACTACTTTGTTTTGATTTATTATTGAGATATATATTGAACAGAAAAATATATGTTTTATATTTGAAACAAGCCATTTTCTGGTTAATTTAATTATTCACTTATTGTTTTCTCCATTTTGGGTATTTTATATAATAATATATTTTGTTGATTATCAAGTGCCGTTGGTGTTTGATAATGCCACTTAATTATTGCCTTCATAAAGCCTTTACAATTCTGATTCATGCTTTCACCTAAACCCTAATAAATTCCTGAATAAAGACGGTGTATGATCATGTCAAACGGAAGGAACAAAGAGCTTTTGTCACCAACAGAAACAGCATCAAGCTGTTTTGAATTCAAACATTTTGGATTCCCAGATATTCTCCCTCTTTCCTGTCCACAGCTCCGTCCCTCCATCCTCTTCCCGCTTCCCAGATTTCTATAGCGCCCAGGCAGACGTGGTGATTTATTGTGGCCATCCATCTCTACCACTCATCCATCACCGGCCGGTTGCTAGGCAATCATGGCAGCAGCTGTTTGCTTTTGAGTTCGACGGAGGGGCCGTCAGTCAGAGGCGGCAGGTGAAAAGCATTACCAACACGACGTTGTCACGCCGAATAATTAATCAAGGGCGGGAAAGATAATTAAAAAGATATGACCCACGCTGACTTGGTCGTTGGTTTGCCCAGGAGAAGAGGGGAAGTTTGGGGCAGAGGGTGGTGAGGGGTGGAGAACTTCAACATTGTCACTGCTTTGCAATATTATGTTCAAATTTGTTCTAGTTTCTTTAAGAGCTATCCCAAACTCCCCTCCTTCACACAATCTTGTATTTGACCTCTTCTTTCCCTCGTGATGGAGTGGAATAAGTGAATGCTGTTAAAAGTGGCACACATTTAATTAATTAGGAGAAGATGGGAAGGAAGAAATGAGAGGAAGGATTAAAAAGAAGGCCTGGCAGAGGGAATAAAAGAGCTCCTCGAAGTGATGGGAATTCATCTGTCATCCCCGGTTTCACTTGCACAGCAAAATGCAAAAAACTGGACAGAGAAAATCACCTGCCTTGTTTTATTTCTGGGGAGTTAAGTGTTACTTTGTCATTTTACTCCTCTGTAGATGAAATGTGGACACATGACAAAAACTATGTGTGTCTCAGCTAGGGAAAACATTAAAGCATCTGTATCCGTGTATCAGTTCTGATAGACTTCAGTTCTGAATAAGTGGGTGTGTGTGTGTGTGCGTGTGTGGGTGTGTGTGTGTGTGTGTGTGTGTGTGTTCACAGTGTTCAGATGCACCAGAACAGGGTCAGTTACTTTTACTCCCATGTTGTTTTATTTATCTTTCATTCAGAATCCACTGACAATCTGAGAATTAATTGTCAATATTCTAAAAAACCCCAAGTCATCAGATAATTATTAGGTACATTAATCAGAATGTACATGATGTAATCAGTTTCACACATGTTTCACAAAGCATAAAGTGTAGCATTTTGTTAAATAATAGATATTTTTGAGTTGCTAATGCAATATTTAAGTTGCAATAGCTGTTGTACATATGTATGGTACATGTGAAATCTGTATTGGTCATATGGCTGAAATTTCTTGATGGTAATTTTGGAACATAATTTTTATGGAAATATGTCTTTCTATGCTATTTAGAAGGCAGGGAGATATTCACTACTCTCATATAAAAATCTTGTCAAAGTGACTGACAAGATTTGTTTGAAGTGCTAAATGAACTGAGTAATTTGAATTTGCTCAGAAAGACAACACTAACTTTTTTAGCACATATGTCCTGTCCAAATTTTGCCCAAATGTTGGTTCATTTCACAAATCACAAACACATTTCAAACACATTACAGACTATGTCTGAATCTGTAGAGTTTGACTTCTACAGACTCAGACATATTCCATCCTTTCACTTTTTTGTTGTCAATTGATTGCCAAAAAGATTTATTTTCACAAGTGGAGCATTACGACTTTGGCTACAATACTCTGATATATTGTAAAAACGTTGTTAGAAATCCCTCTCACTTTTGAACCAGAATTTTATTTTGTAAAGACAAGAACTGTGGATGATTTTTTAGTGTAATTTGGATAGTTCTGTTCTGACATATTTCTCTTGTGTCAGGGAGTCTGAATGTGGAACAGAGCCCTTTCTATCCTTCTCTATGCCATATTTTAAATCCCATGTCCTTTCACCTCCCTCACGTTCTCACGATTATTTGCAATATTTATAAAGTTGAGGTAATAGCTATATGTTAGGATTTAAATATTTACAGTTTAAAGAAAGATTTAAATTGATATTTAAGTTCATTGCTCATGTATGAGAATCAATTTATGATATCTGAGACAGTGTTGTATTCAGGTTTCTCAATTATTTTCCTATCAGCATCTTAACCTTAGGACCTCACCATAGACTGAAGTCTATGGTGAGGTCATGTGGGTCAGATGTCTTATGAGTCATGCAGGTTTGTGGATGTACTGAATGATAGACTACTTTGGCAAGCCGTTTTAACATATAAAACGGCTTGAATTACTTGAATTACTCAGCTTTTCCATTTAAGATATCTTAAATTAACATTCTAACTAGTCAAAATGACATTATTGATATCTTGAATGTGCATTCTGTTTAGTAAAATCATCCCTGACTTACATGGCAATTTGGAAGTTTAATAAAACAATAAAAGATAGAGAAAATGAAAAGATGCTTGAAAATGTGCCACTTTCATGTTGAAAATGGTTCAACAAAAGTAATTTTAGCTTTTCAAAGCTGTTTTTCAGTGCATTCAGTGTTCTGCAAATCATTTGCAAATTACTGAAGCAGTTTTAAGGTCCACAAAATTTAGCATTCTCCAAACATTGCCAAGCTCTTTCTACATTGTGTTATTTACTGTCAATTTTATGCAGGATATATAAAATTCTGCAGGCAACTGTTTGGACAGCAAAAAGGGGCTTCCACACAATTGTTTATTCAGATATCTAAAAATATAATTTTGACTAGTCATAATTACGTTCAGGATATCTTAAATTGTAATTACGGATGTGTGACCCTTCCAACGTCATTTGACATAACTTGAGAGGAATTTTGACTCATCAAAATGTAATTGAAGATATCTCGAATTATTATTCTTCCTAGTCAGAATGTAAATGCAGATATCTATAAATTACCATTCCAATGCATTTTTAAATATCTAGAATGCAATTACAGATAGTCAGACGTAACCAAATTTATGTTAAAATGGCTTGCTATAAAATTACAACTTTTCCTGTACTTTTCTCAGTTTGAATTTGGCTTGTGCTCCTTGTGCACAAACAACTTAGAAACATAATGTGTAAAAGGGAACAGATGTTCTAGACCTTAGAAGATTTGCTTCACATGTAATTAGACTTTCAGCTTCTGACCGCTGAATAGGACTGCATTAATAAAATGGATGGTTGTATTTTTTGATGGGGAGTTCTTCATTACACCAAGTACAGTGTTAATAGCTAATCAGAGGTTCAGTTTAATGCCAGAAGAACATTTGTTTATTTTTCAGATTGGTAGTGTTGTAAAAGTGTTTGTTTTTTACAGTTTGCCAATAATGAAAAAGTGGTAATATATTCATGGTGTCTGTGCATCCTTAAAAAGTCTTAATTTTATGTATGTAAACGTAAGGCCTTAAAATATCTTAAATGCATTAAAAAAATATATGTTGACTTTAAATACCTTAAACACAGGTTAAGTTATTTAAATGTTATTATTATTTTATTGGATTTTATCATGGCAGGACTATTTATTCTTGTATGCAGTTTCTGTCAGGCATTCTGTAACATCACTTAACGGCACAAAAATCTAGCTATCATAAGTTGGCTAGCTAACTGATGATACATTTTCACTTACCCACAATGAAGACAAAAAGTTAGCTAGCTAACTAGTAAGGGTATATTACCAACTACTATATCCTTGCCAGCTAGCTAGCTAACTTTTTTGTGTACATCTTGTGTAAGAGACAATTTATCACCAGTTGGGTTCTCAAACTGTGTATGCTGAAGAATCAGATGCTGAGGAAGGCAGAGCAGAGATTCCTACCCAAGGCGGTATATCTTCCTACACCACAGAATAGAGAGGCAGATGCTCAGAGGTCTAAGCGTAATATTAGATTTGCAATACATAACTATTAATATCTGGTTTTGATTTTTAGAAGAATAATCTTGCTTTGGGCATAAACAAGGTCTTTGATGAAAATAACATTTCTTAGTTTATTCAAACAGGAACAACAAAAGTGGAACTAATATCTAAGAAGGCTAAATTATTTCATGCAAAGCACCCATCCAAAATCTCACAGCAAAGATAGAGATCGAAAGTTGCAAATAAAGACATAGAGGCAGAAAAGAAAGAGGGCTTCACAGGAACCTGACAGATACCTCCTGAACAAGTATGAACCAGCATAACTGTAGAAACACAGAAAAAAGTGGGGGGAGGTTGGACGAGGGCAGACATGGGAGCCGTGGAAACGGATGCAGCAGACAGAGTATCAGTAAGCATTTAACATTTTGCTTTCTACATTTTCTGTCACTCTTCCAAGAGTGATTCAGCCTCGAGCTTTGCCCCGGGTTATATTCAGTCTCACTGAACGATTCCCAACACCCAACACTCACACGCACAGAGAAGCGCACATGCTTTTTTTTAAAATGTTGTAGCGATTATGCAATGCACAGACACAGAGTGGAGAGATTTTATTATTTTGTAAAAAAAAAAAAAGAAACAGATGTGATTGAAATCACCCTGAAAACCTCTGAACAGACGGATGGAGCCGGTGTGTGTTAGTGTGTATGTGCTGCAGCCTTTCATTATCACTTATAACCCAGTCAATACAAACTTGATTGGTCAACATGTGGCTATCGATTCATTGACCAATATAAGCCAGAATGCTAAGAAGTCCTCCCTGTACACAGCTACAACGATCTCTGTGAAATCTATATCGAATTAGCTTCCACTTACATCTGAATGTCTGAAAACAGAGCAGCTTACGGTAATGTTTCCTTTTCTCTCTTTTCTCTGAAATGTCTGTCACCAGAGGTCAAACCCCAAATGAAATATGATCCTACTCTACAATTTCTGAGCTTTCAGGAACTTTTGTCAATCATTGAAAGAAGAAAAAAGACAAATCAATAGTGTGCTGAGTCTCTATTTTCTTGTCACATGGGCTTCATTTCACTTGGTTTCACTGTCCTCCCATCACAAGGTCTGTGCTTGGCATTACTGTAATGAAGTCGAGTTTTGATATAAGTTACACTTTCAAAACTACTAAATTGTTACTTAGATTTAACGCTAGGGTCCTTTAATAAGATTCTGGAAAAAGTACTGACATGACAAGAGTTTTCTTAAAATTTCTGAAATTTGGGGGGCACTGGGTGGGTCAGTTTGTAGAGTGCACACATTGTGCACAGGCTGTATACTTAGACACAGTTCTCCTGGGTTTGAAACCTGGTCTCAGGATATTTGCTGCATGTCTTTCCCTTCTATCTCCACCCTACGTCCTGGCACCCAAAAAGACTATTGGTGTGTTAAAATTGTGCTAAAAGGAGTTAGCCTGTCATCAAAGCTATTTAAGCCTAGCATCTCAAAGCTAGTGTCAGCATCCACAGTTCTAAAGAAGTATTCTTTTTTTCAAAGAAGTTCCATGAATAATCAGGAAAACGCTTGAATGCTGAATGGGCATTATAGCACTTTTAATCAAAAGTGCTGTGCTTTTGAATAACAAGTTAAAAACAGTAAATGTATTTGTTGTTGAGTTCATATGTCTATTTATTATATAGTTTACCTAGAAAAAGGGTTGTTGAACTAAAAATGTTGCTCATTTTGCCCATATGTAGATTTCAATGAAATATGATTAATTAATTACAAAAGAATTTAATCGAGTTCCGCCACTAATAGGCACATATCCTTACATCAGACAGAGCAGATTACCAAACAACTCGACAATGATTGGTTGTTTAAGCTGATACAAAACGCCACAACGGAAGACATGACCATTACCAACCCAAAACAGCTAATGGTGCAAAAACAGGAAACACAACGAGTTTTAATAATAAATATTAACCCAAATACCGTAAATACCAGCTTGTTATCCTGTCTGTGTATATAAACAGGTTTTTATTTTACTTGTGTATCAAAATAAGCATGATTAAATGCTATTTCTAATAATTTGTAGTGATATTTAATTGTAGTAGTGAGTTTAAGCTAATAGCAGTTACATTATCTTAGACATTATAGTTTTAGGTTTTGTGCTAAATACCATGACTATGTGAAGTTGTTTTATTTCTATTCATACTGTGACAATCTTATCACAATCATGATTTTTTTTGCTGCTAGGGTTGATGGATGGCCAGGCTGCATCATTCTGGAATAGCAAACAAAAATGAAAAATTATGTTCCCATTTCCTGGAAATGTTGGAGCATCTCAAGGCTTTAAGGCCTTCTAACATCATTGTGGATGTAAATATTAGTATATTAAAATTAATGAGCATTTTCCCTGAGATAGCTTTGCTTGGTAGTGCACAAAGCATAAAATTGAAAATACTTCCAGCTGTCGCTCTGTCAAATCTTCACACCTTCAAACTTTTAAGTTGGGTGTAAATATATTTATATAAAACACAATTTCGTCAGTTTAATATGTTTTCCTACTACAAAATAAATGATGTCATAATTTGTTATTTATTTATTCTTGTAAAATTGCTTGGCAGTTGTACTTTGGTGTAGGCGTGTGTGTGTGTGAGAGAGAGGGAGAGAGAGAGAGAGACAGACTTAGCCAGACAGTGAAAGCTCGTGTCTTGCTGTCAGAGGGGAAACAATGTTAGACAAAATCCTGACAAGGCAAAGTGTTTATGGATTCCACAGACATATAAGAAACCAGCACCAACACAATACACACATCCATGCACACGCACAAACACCAGACTTCTGAAAGTAAGTGTGCTCTGTGTATGTTTGCATGCGTGTGTGTGTTTGGGTGTACTGTATGTTGTAAATTGCACTAATCAATTGTGGCCTGTGTCAAGACATGCCAGACCTGTCTGTTTTACATTTGGTCGGGGTTCTGGTGTGTTCGTGCACATGTGTGTATTGCTGTCACGTGACGTCTTTCACACAGCTGCTGTGGCTCCCAGTGGTGTGTCTCCAACAACCAGATACTGTCGGTTTTGATGTTGAATGAAACTTTCGGGTTTTCACATGGAAAATCTTTCCGGGATGAATCAGAGCCTGAATTGCCTGGTTTTATGGGTTAATTTTAGGTTCTGCATGAGTTGGTAGATTTTGAGACATACTGGTGAAGAAACACACCCATTCCCACACTTTACTGATGCGTTTCTGACAATATTTGCTTAACATAAACTAGTTTTTATTTTTAATACTTTAACATGATCTTTTGGCCTAATTAGCTGATTAAAATTGGCACACTCCTTAATGACTAAAGTCATTACTGCTTTTCTATGTTTATCCCGCTGCTAGTCTAAGACGCCAGTAGTCGGCTCTTTGAAACTGAATACCCACCATACTAAAACACACATGGCACCCCGTGGCTAAGATGAAAGGTTCTGGTGCCTCACAAGGACCAGAAATCTATCATGGAGCATGTCTGCTGCCATACTGAACAGTACCTTGACACTAGCCACATGGTAAAAGTACACAGAAACGTTGTTACTCAATAGCTTCAGCTATCAGGCTTCATTTTAATTGCACCTTGTAACATAAACTGCAGTGAGATTCCCTGGAGTTATCCTTACACTGAAAACCAGGTTTACTCCTATTCTTTGTCACATCATTCAAGCTCTTACACAAGGAAATGGGATGTGTCTGTGTATACACCTGAAGCAGCGGAGAGTTACTTTGTACTTTAGCAGTTTTGGTGACTTTGTACACAACTTGTTCAGAAAATTGCTTAAAATACCTTACTACCAAGACAAAAGAAATGTTTGCATTGTTTAAGTACATGGGTACATAGGGATTTGTTTATTGGAAAAAAAAACAAAAAAAAAAAACAGGAGCTGATGACATGGTAACGCGTAGATACAAAGTGGTTTATCAATTGGCGAAGCGTCAATTGAAAACATAGGAATGTCTAGTTTGATGTCTTGTGACGTATTGTGTTTGTTGCATTGTTGATCTTCTTTAAGAAGCATATAAGGATAATATTTTATTCCATCCTCTGCTGGTTGATGAGTGGTAACACTGATCAAGTGGTGTGTCTTGCCACCAGACGCATGAAACTCTTAAAGTCCAAGCCCTTCAAGAGGGGAGAAGCACAGCCAAGAGTGGCTGGCGAGAGACACTTCAGGCTGGGATCCACTGCTGGGTCTGTGCCTTGCCATGGACACAAAACTCTGAGAAAATCCTCCCTTCCTTGCTGGAGGTCCTGACTTAGAATTTTTTCTATTACTCTGAGTAGTGTGGTCCGTGCTAGTAAGCCATCTCTATATCTCGTTTATTAAAGTCATAGCGTCATCATCTGACAAAATCATACTTTTTGTAGCCTGGTTATTTCGCTGCAAACCAGCAGATGGAAATATGCCCTTTTCAGTAATGAAGCAGAAAAACACGGTAAATTCTGCACCATTGATTCAGTTTGTGCTGTCTATTGAGAACAGGACTGCATCGAGGCAGGACAGGAAGCAGTGTGACAGCAGTTCAGCTGTCACAAAATCAGTGTGAAACTTTTAAAGTCTTTGTAACGTTAATCATCTTCAGAAAGTTAAACATGTTTACTGTTACAGGTGTAAGTGTCCAGTCAACTTTACAAAGCTCATAACTGTGTGACAGCTTAAATGATAGCAACACATTTTTTTTTTATTTTTTTTTTACTGAAATCCAACAAAAACAAGTTCTTTAGTGTGTGTGTGTGTGCGTGTGTGTGTGTGTGTGTGTGTTTGCACATCAAAGCCCAAAAGAAAATAAATAAATAAATAAATAAATAAATGTGCACCAGTAACTATAAGCCTTAATAAATGAGGCTCGTACATGGCTTGGTGCTGTAAACATGCTAATAATTCTTAATGACATTCTCCTACATTCATATGCATGTGAACTGTAGACCGTTAACCCCCGAAGTCCCATCCTGCTGCTCATCAACAAATGGTCGCCGCCACTGCAGGGTATCGGCTCTCTGTTTTTCCATTAATACCCCGAGATTGAAAGCAACATTAGCCGATAAAGATGGGACTAAGATGACATATACACCATAGATGGAGGAATTAAAGCCTAATATAGTCATTCGACCTTGCTTAGGGGAAAAAAAAAAAAAAAATCACTCGTCACCGTGCCCGACATTTTGATTTCCGATCTCTGGCACGGCACGCAGGCTGGACGGAGACTGATTTCTCTTTTAAGCTAAGAGATTCTTAAGTGATTTTCTCAAAGGGTTTAAACACATACTTTAACCTTACGCACAAAATGATACACTTCAAAATAAATACACAGCGTATTGATTTCATAGCTCTTAGAAAGGCAGTGTGTAGGTGCGTTCGCGCACGAGTGTGTTTTAAAGCTCTCCATCCGGCTGGTTATTTTCAGAGCAAGTGGAGAGCACATCAGTTTTTATTAGATTAATAAATCACCTTTGTTGTCAATCAAGCAGCAGAGAATAATTGGATATGGTTGAAGCCTTGTGTGATGGATTATAAATCATTCAAGATTAAATTAAAAGATAATGCACAAACTTAATGGTTTGTGTTTTGCAGTCTAAATTGCCTCAGAGCAGCCCTGTTTTCCCGCTTTATTGGGAGCCGTTTTTCTTTCCTCTAAAAGCACTCACATTTTACACCTTTTTATAGCCCGGCCTGTTCTGTTCTGTTTTACAAATTTCTCTTTTGATCTTAAAACAAACAAGCTTTTAGATTGGGTTAATTTTGTTTCCTTTTTTCAGTCGGTGCAGATGGACACTTCACATCAACGTTTGTTATTTGGCTTTCTTTTAGTCAGTGCTGGGACTTTAATGCAATAATTCTGAATAAATAACAACATTGATTTTAATGCGTTAAAAGGCTTAGTGGAATTTTTCATTGTTTTACATACACTGGTTCCGGTCGTTACGCGTTTCTGGTACGCCTGAAAATCGGACACACAGCGACATCTTCAAACAACAGAGATAGATGACGAAGCCACTTCTCTCGGCATACTGGAGGTAAATTTTTTTCTTTAAAAAGAAAAACAATCTAGATTGACAATGACAATAGTCATTTCTCTGGAAATGACTATTGTTGTGTTCAAGTTGTGCTAAAAGGAGTTAGCCTGTCAGCGTAGAGAATAGACGTACTTAAGACATAAAATACTGTTGTCAGCTTAGAAATATCTGAAGAGTTTAGCACCACAAAAGATCTGCTGTTATTGTATCAACCTTCCAGAACTTCTCAGGTCTTCTGGTTCTGTTGATGCAGAGCAGACTCATCAAAATATTGCAGCAGCACAGATGTCACCAATGCTAATATGAATGTCCACATTTCTAAAGGAGAAGTTTTTGAAAGAAGCTTCAGGAATGATCAGGGGTTCCTGAAACATTAGGTGTAATTCAGCACTTTACATTAATCTGATGTGAATAATCTAAATTAACTTTAGTTTGCCACAGCTCTACCTGAAGCCTGTAGTGCTCTGTTAACTCTCAGAACAAAAGAAAAAAAAAAGGTCATGTTGCACAAGGATATGTGGTGTTAAATAAAGCAATGAAAGACGAATCGCAGAGGCAGGCGGCAGGAAAAACATGGGGAAAAAGAGCTATATCATGTATATTATCCTCCGGCCGGTAAATTTAAGGGTGTCCGTTTGCGTTGGAACAGACCGGGCGTTATCATAATCGCCTACTGCCTACTTGACAGGACCTTAAACTGATCCTGTCATTTTATTTACACCCAGACCACTGTGCGATTTACTCCGAGACGCGCACGCATGCTCACACATACACAGACACTCCCACCATTCCTGACTTTCCCAGTGAGCCTGGTCTGCTGGGTTGGATGACATCTTTTGATCAGAGCTGTCCAAAGAGATCAGAGCAGACTGGCAGGCAATAGATACCCAGCAACTAACCAGACTGCTCTGCAAAGAGTGTGTGTGTGTGTGTGTGTGTGCTTTCAAAAAGGTGCACACATGGATATGTGTAGCAGAAAAACAGAAATTTCCTCTCAGTTTTTTTTTTTTTTTTTTTTTTTTTACTTTATAGCATTTTTTTTTTTTTTTTTTTCACATGTGTGAACGCATAAAGTGCAAACTGTTATTTATGTGTTCTTCCTTTCTCTTTTGGCCAATCATGCTTACTGTCAATGAGACTGAGGAGGAACCGTGAGAAAGATCAAGAAATTAATTAATAGAAAGACAGTGAGGTCAAATAAATGCACGTATGTGTATTTGAAGCAGATCTGAGATGATAACGGCAGTGGGAGAATGAATTAAAGAGAACCAGGCAGAAAAGCACCAGAGCAGAGCTTTAAAATAACCAAATGAGAGATGATGGAAATGATAAATGCTCCTCTGCCCTGCTTGGCTAACTCTGCACACCCCTACTGTCTATTCCTTCTTGCCAAAGTACAAACACAGCTACATACTCAAATCCAGCCATCCATCTGTCTGTCTTCAGTGACGAATGCTCGTGACCCCAGGTTGCCCCAAACCCTTTCAGACAGAGATTGCTCTGAGTGCGAGCTATCTGGAAAACAAAGAAGATCCAGAGGGTAATTTACTATCATTCACTCCCTAATAATATTTATGTAGCGTGGGCAACACACCGTCTATGTGCTCACACACTAACAGACTGATTGTCATCTTAAAAGAAGTGAATTAAGTTGTTCCAATCTCAGAAGGTTTGTGAAAAATATTGACCTTGTTTCTAGTTGACCGTTCTCTAGCTGTGCCTGAAGATATGCCTATTTGTGTAACATTCTCTGAACTGCTGGTCCAGTTGTTAGCACTGTTGTCCCACAGCAAGAATGTACTGTGTATGGAGCTATATTGGGGCCGTAAAGTTTGTTCAATAGAAAGTAAAAGATCAAACTGAAAAAGAAAAGATTTGAACCTGAAGAAAAAATGTCTTGAACCAGAAAAAAAATTGAAACTGAAGAAATTTTCAAAAACTACTTTTCAGTTTCAAGTTGTTTTCCCCTCAGTTTAAGGTTTTTTTTTTTTTTTCTTTTCAGTTTCAAACTTTTGATCCTGTTTTGGCAAGGGGGCGGGGGGCACAAAAACATGACTGACTCGCTCAGTACAAAAGCTGGAAACACACTCAGCTGATGCATTCAGGTACCATTGGAACTGGAAATGTCTTCAAACCATCATTGATATTCTGTGTGTACGTGATTGGTTTTGAAAAATAACATGCTTCACTGATATAACCTGCTTATGTCAACGGACCACGTATGATATTGACAAATAGTCAAAATCGTAGTCCGATTTTTTAACATTTCCCACGCTGTCAAAGTAAAGCAGAAGATCCGCTGCTGTGGCTGCGGCTTTCTTAAAGCATTACTTACCTCAGCCTCCTCTTCTGATGCAGCTGCTAGCAGTAACAAAGGCTGGGCGTCATTTTATCTCAGGGGAAACTAAGAAAGAAAACCGAAACATTCACTGTTCCATTGTCTCATATTCTGTCACCTACATTAGCAGATCTAGAAAGCCTGTTTACGGGCGTCTGTGAAAAGTCAACAAAATATGTCAAAAACAGACATTTTTTGAATTGCTATGTTCTGTAGCATATACAGCACTTCATGAATGTGTATTGTCCATTGTCCCTGAAACATTTATGGAACATCTGTAGAGTTTATTAAAAAGAAAAAAAAAAAAAAAAGACTTCCCTTTAACAAGAAGAAACCGCCAGCAGAACCAGAATCAGAGTGAGAGGCGTACAGATAAACATTTAGATCTCCTTTATCAAATGAGCTGTATAATTATTCAAATCTCACTGAAATATTTCACTTTAAGTTTGAACAGTAATAAATCACATTCGTGGTTAAGTAAATAAATATAAGAAATATGGCCGTATTGCTTCAATAAACTTTTTTAATGACCTTTCTGTGTTTGTGTGAGTATAAATTTATATTTATTTTTAATTCCTAAACTATAACTTATATTTTTTTCTTTCTATTTCTCTTAGTTCCAAATAAACTCACACAGGCTCATTGCTACTGGGTGTAAAAGTGACAGAATTAAAAACTACAGATCCAAAAAAAGAGGCAGCATGCCAGTGTTACACTCTAGCATTCTTACATAGAGCAGCATGCTTCTTACTCTGCATGTGGCATTTTTACAAAATAGCAACTGTACTAAAAATAAACGCTGTTCTTATATGAACACACACGCATACACCAACACACACACACACACACGCACACACACGTCAGTATGTCAGGAGCTCTCTAACCCAGACATGCACTCTTGTGTAGGCAATGTAGGGACAGCATGTGAATATGTTGTCAGAAACCCCCAGCTGAGTGGCATGGGGAGATGATTAGCCAGGCTAACATGCCCCCCAAACCCTCTCACATACACATACATTTGTGGGCAACAAGCTACATCTGTGTTTCTGAATAATCAGAACCAGAGACAGACGCGCTTTCTGCTGCCATTCCGCGTCTGAGCTGCTGCACATGCTGCTAGCATGGCTGCTATTTACCACCTTAAAAACAGAACATCCACAATGAACTGCAGAGACAAATCCCCAGCAATGCTACAGGTTTATAGCAACACTTGAACCTGAGAAGGTTGTTTTTTTTATTTCTGTTATGGAAGAAATAAGAGTACTTTTCTTTGTAATATAAAAGTTCAAATGACATTTTACTATTCAGTTTTATTTTTATTTAAAATCCTACAACCAGGCGTTTACATACACTGAAAAGAAACATGCATTTTTTTTCCTTCACTATATGAAATAAAGACCAAATTTAGACCTGACGCTTGACTTAAGTCAAACAATTCAATGCCAACGCTACCAAATACTGAGGGAAAACTAGGACTGTTGTCAACTTATTGTCACTATGTTTGTCGAGTTTTCTGTCTCCTCTTGTTACTTTATTTCAAAACAATAAGAAAAAAATCCCGTGACTCCTTCTTGTAGTGAGTGAGCAGTGAGAGCAGCTATTAGCTTCTCCTGCTTCTTCAGAACTGCATTCAGTCTGACAATCATCAGCTCAACACCAAACCTTCACCAGTGGTCAGAGCACAGCAGGCCCATTCCACTCCATGTTCACACTGCAACAAAATCACACATCTGTAAAGCTGAGTAATGCCATCATCAATGCTCACCAGTCACTATTGCAACGCTCACTACTCCTACTCCTGACTGACTAACTCACCACCGGGCTGGGGTGGAGAGGGAGCGTAAACATAAAGAGTCATTATATGAAAAATCTTTTTTGAGCTTTAAGTTTTGTTGTAATGTTATTCCATAATCAGAAACATACCTGGAGTGTTGCTTAGATTCTTTCGTAAATGCTTGAGAAATCCTTTAATTTCTAAGACTATCCAGCAGCAGTTAGCAAACCTTTGGTGGAACTACAGCTTCTGAGCTTATTATAGGAGTTACTTTTCAGAGTAACACTAGTAAAACGTTATTAAAGAGCTAACAGAGGAGCCATGTTGTGATGGAGTTTCAGAAAGAATTTGAGTTTTCAGAGAGACAGAGGCCCAATTTTAAGTCATTTAAACACAAACTCAAAATTCTTTTAAGTGATGTTTCATATGTACAGCATTTTTTTTTTATAACAACTGAATGCATTGTGTGCCTAGAAAATACATAATACTGCCCCTTTAAAAATTCTTGTTTACCCAACTCTTGGCGTTGTAACAAAATGAATAAAAACTTAACACAACTTACTACTGTGAGTTTATTTTACCAGCTCACACATTTAAATCTAAAGCAGGCAAAATGTATTTGACTTGAAGAAGTAGACACAACCAAATGTGGCTGAGATGTTTGACAGTGTAACCTACTGTTAGCTGGTGCGTTTATGGACCATAAAAGGTGGGAGTTCATGGCCTTGATGAGTTTATTGAACACGTTTCATTCCACATTTTAGTTGTTGTGACCCTCTTATTACTGATGGGAGCTGATTAAAGGGAAACATGACTGACCCTGATCAGCTGACTGATTGGTGCGTCTTTGAAAAATTAACGCAGCAAGTCCTAGAGCTTACAGCAACACGACTCAGCAGTGGACAAGGAATTACTGCGCTCGACTGGAGTGATGCTAAAACTGTGTTGCAAGTTTAGAAAGTCATGTTTAAAGAAGCGATTCAATTCGTCAGCCATCGGGGTCGATGTAACACCTCTCACAACCTGCAGCACCCCTCATCAGTCCTGAGGCTCTCGCTACACCAAGCCTCACACAGACACACACACACGCACACGCATACACACCCATTAAGTCCCCCGACTAATATGTCTGCGCATGTCAAATCACCATAATTAAGCATTATTGATCTCAGATTCAATTAACTTTATTAACGTGGGTTGCACTGGTGATTAGAGAGGGTTGGGGGGGAGTGAGGGTGAAGATTAGAAGATCTCAGTGGGTTGGACAACTTGAAGTGTAGAACACAGAAATTCACTGGGAAAGGTGTGAGAAAATTTTTCTTGGGGTGACTGGAATGTTGTGGGTTTTGTTTCACAAAAAAAAGGGAAAAAGTGATGTTTCTTCACCTCTGGTTTTTCTCCTTCTGTGGAACACACACTCTGAGAGAAACAGCTCGATCTAAGCTGAAGTGTAAACAGGCAGCGCTGACGTGCCTGTGTGTCTGATAGGGCTGTTAAGTGGTTATATAAGCATGATAAACGGTTTTCTAACATCATAACATCTGCAGAATGCTAAAAGATTTCCTCCCTTTATGGGCAGACAGGAACACAAAGATACTCAGCTTCATCATAATTACAAGGGTTTTTGATATCAGTGGAACTCTAAATGGTCCAGGTTGGATTCTGTGAATTAACAGAGATGTTAAATTTGTAGTTTGAGTACAACGGACTAAAGTCCTTGCAGCTTGAAAAGAGTTTGCTTCTTCTTTTTTTACCTTTTCTTTGGCTCTGCTGAGCCTGATTCTCTTGAGTTTGAGCTCCAACCTTCATCCTGTCTCCTGCTGACTGTTCATCAAGAATTCACTCCATCTCTTTTTGCACTAATTAAAACAGCACCTGCATACCTGGTGTGTTTGGCCCGCTCTCCTGCTGCTTGTGTGCAGCGTGCCTCTCCATGTTTAGCTCAGGATTTTGGGTCGTGGTGTTGTGAACTTTTCATTCTGGGCCAAAGCCAGAGGCCTTCAGGGGATCATTTCTGCAAGTCTTTTTTCCTTCTTCAGTGTTCACATGTATCCATATCTGTGATTTCTTCTTCTCTTGGTTTAAATCTCTGTACAAACACTTTCCTACTTTTTGACAAACGAGCAGCTTTATTTGTGTTGCATTTTCTGGTGTGGAGCTTCAGAACTGTTTTGGTCAGGCTCGACATAATATCATATTTTGCTGGATGATGAACTCAGTCATTATTGCATTAAAAGAAAATGTTGTTTTGAGGCCATTTTCAAATAATGTATTGATAATTGCAGAATAGTGCAAGTTTGGCTTCTCATAGACCAATAACTTTACTCAGTTATACAGACAAATGCTTCTCAAGAAATAAAAAAAACATATATATTTAAAACAAAAACAAACGCCCATCTGTTGACAGTGCATGACAGAGTTGACACAGAGCTGAAGGTGGTGACAAACTAGAGAGTAAAAAGAAATACTAGATACATGTGAAATAATGTCATTCATGTAAAATACATTAAAATGAATTAACTGCACATTTAAGTGAGATTTGGCAACACTGAAAGAGTCATAATGTCAGTTAAAAACTGATGGAATTGACAAAATGCCAAACTACCTCAATTTACATGATTTTATTCTGAAGGTGGGCTGCACAATGGCACAGTTGGTAGAGCTGTTTATTTCATTCATTCTTTTTCATTTCATTCTTTTTAAGACTGACGGTGTTGACAGAAACTTGGAACAAATTTCAATGGTGTTGGAAAATATATAAAAATGATTTTTAATTGAGTTTGTTGATACTTTTATAATTATTTATTGAATACTTACTTAATTGTCATATTATGTTATCTTAGTATTCGTTTAGTTGTTTTAAACTATTATAAAGTATTGAGTTCTGCTTCTGGATAAGGGATTTTAAAGACACCAAACACCTACTACAATGTTTAAAATAAAATATATATATATATATATATATATATATATATATATATATATTCAGCAAACAGCAGGAAAACATTGCATCACTGTATTTAAACTAAAGAGCAATTTTAGTTCTAGATTCATCTATAGAACCACATGCAGCTCCTGAGCTCTCGGACACCTGACCTATAAAAAACACTGTAAATACAAAAACGTGAAATTAGTGACAATACTTGCCTACAGATTGTTATTTGCAAAAGGTGCTTTTAGTCGGTCTATGTTATATAATGCTCAGAAATTTGTTATGGATAAGAATCCTTGAAAAACAGTCAGATGAATGAATAGATAGGGAAATCTGGAATAATTGTTATTAATGAATAATTTTTCACACTTTAAAATATTTTAAAATCATTGTTAGGTTTTTCATTTTTGACAAAACTGCATAGGAAGTCGAGTCGGCAACAGAGCATTATTGAAGCATTTGTCTTGGACATAAACACACCGGTCAACAGGCTGCACTCCTGACCATCCTTAGTTAGTGAACAGTTTGTTAAAGTGTGAATGACTGAAAGAGGAACAGAAGAACAAGAGAAAATACATCGATTGTTTTCACAGTTTAATCTGCCAGTATCTGCTGAAGTTGGCTGATACTGATCTATGACTGAGTGATCAGTGCATGCTTAGTTAAATATCCAGGAATAGTTAAAAAAAAGAAGAAAGATTACCTGTTTTGATATAACATTGAATGATTTCAATCATTAAAGCTGCTCAGATTATTTGGTCAGGAACAGCACACAGTTGGGCCTTCACTTCCAGTCACTGGCTGATTTGCAAACCTGGTTCCTGTTTTGGTTTTGAAATTAAAACATTTTATAAACTGCATTTCTAACCAATAATCTAATAATAAAATAATAAAAAGGCTTAACACAAAAAAATCAAGCACAGGTGAAGGAAACAAAATTCCTATCAATTTATTTTCACCTTTTTCAAATTATATAAATCACTAATTGCTGACGCCTCCGTTCATGGCCTTCATCTGTCATTACAGAGATTACTGCAGCAGTTCAGAGATTCAAAATCACATGCCTTGAAAAATTCTGCTGCGGTAAATTCAGCTAGTTATAGTTGACCATCTGATTTATTTTCATACGGGAAAGAAAAATTATTTCAAAAATACAAAGAGTTTTTTTTTTCAATCAAGTTTTTGTAATTACTTTTACAATAAACACTAAAGTTTTTTTTTTTTTCATTTGCACAGAGCTTATCAGATATATGACTTAATTTCAAATTCTCTTAATTAGGGCTGGGACTTTAACACATTAATTTTGATTAATTAAACACATAGATATTAACACATTACAATTGTTAACACTATAATCTCTCCCTCTCTCTCTCTTTTTATATGCAAAAGTCCAGAGAGGAACCTTTGCATTCACATGTTTCTGGTACACTTGTAAATCTGACACACTAGCAACATTTGTAAACAACAATGATTGATGATAAAGTCACTACACTTAGCCCATTGGAGATTAATTATTGCTTCAAAAACTGATCTGATTGGATGCTGGAAAAGACTATTGATGTGTCCTTGAAAGGAATTAGCCTATCAGTGAAGCTATTCAAGGCTAAAGTAGCATTTCAATGATAAATATGTAGCAGCAGCACAGACGTCCCCATTGCTAACGTTAGCATCCATAGTTCAAATATTTGAAGAAGGTCCATGATGGATCAGGAGTTCCTGAAACAGTGGAAAGCTGTATGTCTTGAATAACACTTTACACCAGAATAACAGATTAGGAACAATAAATATATTTTTTAATATGCATATTTATTCTACTTATATTATTGTTTAGCAACAAAAGGGTTTTTGAAATGAAGATGTTCCTTAATTTGTCATTATATCCTTTTCTAAAAACTGTGATTAATTACAGACGGAAGTAAACGCAATGGAACAGTTTAAGTCAGACCTGTCACTATTCCTAATACATTTTACCTGATTTGTATATTTTTTATCTCTCAAAATCAAAACAACAACAAAACTTAAACTTCTACTGTATTTCCATAAATGTGGGTTTATAGGCAAGTCATGTAGTAGTTCGGTTATGTTCTGTTACCCTGCATTATCTCTGTCAGACTAATGAAACTTAATTAACATGTTGCAATGTGGGGCTGAGTTCTTTATATAGAGAGACTCAAAAATGAGGAAAAAAGTGAAAGCTTCATGGTCCTGTTAACACCTGCAACATTTAAACTGAGGACGACTGGGAATGGAACCATCAGTCTTCTAACTGAATCATATTCTACTTTCACAGCTGAGAATGTAGCGGAATAAAATTATATATTTAATAAAATAACAAAGTATGCCAGAGTGTCAAATGCCACCACTGTACTATAAATTTTAATACATAACATGTAACTCGTGCTTAGCTATCTTAACAAACAATTTTTAGTCTAGGCCAAAGTTTATCATACTTTTGACTTCCTCCTTGTTTCTTTCTTTTAAATGTCACACACTTGCAAGAACGCAGATGGCTGCATAAACATAAATAAACTCATACTTTGTTCTCATCACACAAGCGTAGCTCGTTTGAGCGGCGCTGTGAGTGTTGAAGGTGATTCCGCAGTGATGTTTGTCCTCAGCTGGAGCGCCGAGCCACTGCTTTCTACTGTTTCCTCAGTCACAGCGTTATTCTCTTAAACAGCTGTCGTTTTGGCTGATGCAGAACAGATGGCATGTACATGAGGGTCTCCTCCGCTGCACGTATGTGCAGGCGGCGGATGTGTCTCTGAGACAGAAGGAGAAAGAGAGAGAGCGAGCGAAAGAGGGAGAGATGGAGAGAGAAAGAGAGCCCCCGAACAGGGTGAAGCATGAAAACACAGTAATCTGTGTATTGTCTCCACCAGTGTTGAAAATCCAGCAGAAATGGATCATTGCTGTTTTGAGTAAGCTGTATTTCAATGCCATAAAAGAAAATTTACATAAATGCATCCAGCCGATCATGTGTCATGTGACCCAACAATTTTTTAGAGGCTGTTCATAGTGGCATGTTTAACGCCTCTCAGATGGATCCTCATTGTGAGACTGAATGCTGGAACAGATTGCATGTTCAACAGAGAAACCAAATGCTTGCCTGGAGGCAAAAAGTTGCTACAGTACAACACATATTGTACAACTGGTGTGTGCGGGTGTGTGTGTGTGTGCGTGTGTGTGTGTGTGAGAGAGAGACATGTAAGGGACTCTGGGATATCTGTGATGCACTGTGTATGCATCTGTTTATCTCACGGCGCTGTTGTATTATCGCCTATGGCAACGGAGGACCTGGCAATGACAAAGGCACGTCTCTGTTTTGTTGTTCATGCAGCATCAGCTCATGTTCAACCTCACACAACCTGAAGAGTTTCCTGATAGACGCTAGCTGGCAGCCTGCACCACTGCACTGTGTGTTCACACATCTGGAATCATACTGGAACCATTTGAAAATCCTGGAGTGGAAGAACCATAATGTGCAACGTCCATTTAACGTTAGCAGAAGAAAAATCTATATCTGTTGTTCTTAAAAATCATTTTATAGTATTGTATATATCCCACTGTTTTATTTACAGGATGCATTCCCAGCAGAATGATTTAAATGCATGTAAATGCAAAACATGTCCATCAAGTGCAGCATATGGAAGCAATATGCACCTATTCTTCAGTCGGTTCACAGTTGTCCTCTTTTCACCACAGACATGACAGGTGCAAAGAAGTGATTAAAAAATATTCTGAGTGCTGTTTTTATTATTTAATTGCCCACTTGCATCAATACTTTAAGCACATCTAATTGGAGGACTCTCATCAGAGCAGCATTTCAAAGCCAATATGATGCTGCAGATTGTGTACATTTTAAATTTATTAATTTAGAAATGTGAGATGAGATCCATTATATTTTGAAATATATTTTTTTTTGTTTGTTTTTTTTGTTAAGCTAGCAATGGAGATTGGTCTTTTGTCATCATTTTTCTTCTCCTGCTTGAACATTTCTATCTGCTTTCAGCATATGGATTTTTTTGACGCATTCAGTCTGCATAACCTAAACATCTCTGGTCTGCCAGAATGGCATGCAATTGGCTCTAGCTATAATTGACAGTAATATTAATAAAAAATAGGCAGTTTTTTTTCCACTAAGCCCATGCATACAGGTAAATGTGTATAAACTGCATCAACACATAGAGACGCTTGGCGCTCTGAAGTTATCCTCAGAGCTGATCTGGTTTTGCATCTCTGTTCAGAATTAGTAACATGCACAACCTCTGGTTCATACACATTTAACACCCACAAACAGCATTGTGAAAGCACTCCTCCATGTTTACATATATGGTTAAATGAATGTTGACCCGTAACAGAACCCAGTGGTGGTCACAATCCCACTGGGTCCACATGCCCATCTTTTTGGCAAAGAAGAAGAAGAAGAAACACTTCTTCAAAGTGCTAAGACATACAGAGGTTTAGGTATGCATGTTACTATGTTTGTTTGCTTTTTGCTTATTGCATGAGCATAAATCATTTCTCATCTGATGCCGTTTATGACTTTTATAGCCCTAACAACAAAAGTGAACATCCAGAGATTTACCAACATGCAAGACTGTGATTTGTCTTGATACATATTTTTTTTTCCTGTATGATTTCCATTGTAATATTCTTAAACTAGAGGGATTTGAATATAAATTGAAAGCTTCAAGCCCTCTCCCTGAAGCTAAACTGTAAATAATAACCTAAAGTTTCTTTTTTTTCTAATCTTTGGTAATTGAAGCAAATGGGTTTTACAGGGAGAGATTTGTCTTAGGCAAACATACATACATTTTTTTTTAGATATTATTATTTACGAGGAGGCGAAGGCTGAGCGGTGTAATGAGTGAAAATGCATGCTTAATTTAAATGGCGAGTGTGTCTGTTAGGGAATGCATTAGAGTCTGCAGAAGAAGCGTAAGACATATTAATTGACAGACAGGAACCGCTGTCTCCGAGGTTGATACAAGTAATTTATTACTTCAGAAACGAATGCCACCGCCAGAATGTGCTTCATTAATTTCAAATTTAGTTTTAATTTCAAGCTGTTGCCCCTTGAGAAGAATAAGGTGGCAAGTTATGTTTGAGAAGACATTTTTTCCCTCTCCTACATTTCTTCATTCTTTTTCTATCCCTTAGTTTCTCTGTCTTTATTCCTTTCTTACCAGTTTATTTCATGTAATACAGAATTCAAGGGTTGGGAATGGGAGGGCAGGGGAGTGACATTCTAAATCATTGGAAAATAATGTCTGTGTAAAAGTGTAACTTAGAAAATATGTGTTTTCAGGAAGACCCTAACAAAGTTCTGTATTTGTTTTGCTCTCTTTATCTGAACAGCTTATGTCCCAGACGATGAGAAGGAAGTAGCCTTGTTGGACGAGGACCTTGATGGAGAAGACTCTGCTCAAGAAGGGGAAGAGCCTGCAAGCAAGCTCCTATGTCAGGACAAGGATTTCCTTTTCAAGGACAGGCCAGAATCCGCTGGCATTCATGACTCCCCCAATGCAGCGGACTTTTCTGGTCAGGACCTGGACAGCGAGTCTCACCTGAGTGAATCGTCAGACAGAATGTCTGATTTTGAAAGCTCCTCATTGAAAAACGAGGATGACGTCCTTCTTTCTAAAGACCTTTCCAACGAACTGTCTCCCTCCTCCACTTCAGCCGTCATGGCTGCAACCAATGCTGCCGCTTCGATAACCGGAGACGAGGCCATATTGGCTGCAACAAGTTCTGTGGCTGACAGTCTGGAGAAAATGAAGGCGATTTACACTTCCTTCCTGAGCAATTCCTATTGGTCAACACTGAATCTGAACTTGAGTCAGCCACCAGCAGAAAAACCCCCTCGTAGTCACAGCAGCAGCAGTAGTAGCAGCAGCAGCAGCAGTTGTGGTAGTGGAGGCTATGACTGGCACCAGTCTGCTGTGGCTAAAAGTCTCCAGCAGGCTTCCCAGAACCACCACAACAGACTGAGCTTGGTGCAACATCCCACAGTGGCGGTGACAACAGCTTCTACAGAACCTAACCTTTTCAGCACTGTTCAGCTGTACCGGCAGAGCTCCAAGCTCTACGGCTCCATATTCACTGGTGCCAGCAAATTTCGGTGTAAGGACTGCAGTGCTGCATATGACACTCTGGTGGAGCTCACGGTGCACATGAACGAGACAGGCCACTATCGTGATGATAACCATGAGACAGACAGTGAAGGGGCTAAGCGCTGGTCCAAACCCAGGAAACGCTCCCTACTAGAGATGGAAGGGAAGGAAGATGCACAAAAAGTACTTAAGTGTATGTACTGTGGACACTCCTTTGAATCCCTTCAGGATCTCAGCGTCCACATGATCAAGACAAAACACTACCAGAAAGTGCCTCTGAAAGAACCTGTTACACCCGTAGCCGCCAAGATCATCTCCTCTGCTCGAAAAAGGGCCCCAGTTGACCTGGACATCCCTAGTTCACCCGACTCTAACGGAGGCACCACACCGAAGCCAGCCTCATTCAGTGACACTAATGACATTCTGCAGAAGATAAGCAACCCCTATATTACACCTAACAATCGCTATGGACACCAAAATGGTGCCAGCTATGCCTGGCAGTTTGAATCCAGGAAGTCGCAAATCCTCAAATGCATGGAGTGTGGCAGCTCTCATGACTCACTGCAGGAACTAACTGCTCATATGATGGTGACAGGGCACTTTATTAAGGTTACCAATTCTGCCATAAAGAAGGGCAAACCAATTATAGAGTCCCAGGCCCCCACATCCAACTCTTCAGTTGAAGAAAAGGTCCAGTCAGTTCCCCTGGCTGCCACAACATTCTCCTCTCCACCCGCCCCTGTGCCTCCTCCGACTAGCATCTCGCCCATGGCAATGGTTGTGGAAATTAAAAAAGAGGATAAGGAAGAAGAATGTACCCAAGAGTCTAACATTATCAATGCCAATAACCACAACAAAGATAAGAGGACAGAAGTGGAAGACGAATCTGAAGAGAAGTTTGATATTTCGTCAAAGTACACCTATCTGACTGAAGAGGATCTGGATGAAAGTCCAAAGGGGGGGCTTGACATTCTCAAGTCCTTGGAGAACACAGTGACCTCAGCCATCAACAAAGCCCAGAATGGCGCTCCAAGTTGGGGTGGGTACCCCAGCATACATGCAGCCTACCAGCTTCCAAACATAATGAAGCTCTCTCTTGGCAATTCTGGAAAGAGCTCTCCCCTTAAATATATGTTTAGTGGAGGGGAGATTCTCTCCCCTACTGGCAAGAGTCAGCCACTGATTTCCCCTCCCAGCTGCCAAACCTCTCCACTACCTAAAAACAACTTTCAAGCAATGGAAGAGCTAGTTAAAAAGGTGACAGAGAAAGTAGCTAAGGTAGAGGAGAAAATGAGAGACCCCGGTATGATTGTGAGTGATTTACCTCTGAGGCAAACCACGCCCTCACCCTGTGTCAGTGAGGCAGAAGATCTAATCCGAGGAGAGTCGCCCAAAAGAAGCACTGCAGGAGACTGTAAAACCCCAGAAAATACAAGTGTAGGGGAGGTAGTACAAGATGGAAAGGGAACGAATGAAAGAGATCCCAGTAGTAGTGCTGCCACAAAGGAGTCTGGGGAGAATGGAGTGGAGCCCACTGCTGTAACACCCCCACTGCCTGCCTCTCTGTGTGGCAGCACAGCTATTATCACAGACCATCCACCTCCTGAACAGCCGTTTGTCAACCCTCTCAGCGCTCTGCAGTCAGTAATGAACGTCCACCTGGGGAAGGCTGCTAAACCGGCCCTGCCCTCGCTTGACCCCATGAGCATGTTGTTTAAGATGAGCAACAGTCTGGCAGAAAAAGCAGCAGTGGCTTCCTCGACCCCACCAGCACACACCAAAAAGACCAGTAATGGTCATTTAGATCGGTACTTCTACCAGCAACATCTCAACAACGACCAACCAATAGATCTCACCAAAGGAAAAAATCCTGATAAAGGAAGTAATGGTGGCTCTTTGGGTTCAACTACACTTTCTTCTACTAACTCCACCCCATCAATTTCTCCCTCTTCTGCTGTCACTATGACAAAGGCCTCCGCTACGGTAGCTTCGTTCATGTCAACGTCACCTTTGAGAGAAAATGCCCTGTCAGATATCTCCGACATGCTGAGAAACCTCACAGAAAGCCAAGCTCTGTCCAAGTCCTCCACGCCGACCAGTCAGTCTGAGCGCTCTGACATCGAAGGTGCCACACAAGAGGAAATTGAAGATGTTTCACCTGCTCAGAAGCGCAAAGGCCGCCAGTCCAACTGGAACCCTCAACACCTCCTTATATTACAAGCCCAGTTTGCTTCCAGCTTGAGGCAAACAAATGATGGCAAATACATGATGTCTGACTTGAGCCCACAGGACAGAATGCACATCTCCCGTTTCACAGGTCTGTCAATGACTACAATATCCCACTGGCTGGCCAATGTGAAGTATCAGCTAAGAAGAACTGGTGGCACCAAGTTCTTAAAAAACTTGGATTCAGGCCACCCAGTGTTTTTCTGCAGTGACTGCGCATCACAGATTCGCTCACCATCCACCTACGTCAGCCACCTGGAATCCCACTTAGGCTTTCGTCTTCGCGACCTGGCTAAACTTTCCGGGGAGCAGTTGCTCAGTCAATTATCGCAGCAACACCATCACCAACATCAACGCCACACCAAAGGACTTTCTGAAAAACTCTTCTCCAATCTCCACCCATCCAGCCACCCACTGCCATCCTCCCTCCCAACCTCCGTACCAGCATCACTACCGATCTCACTCTCCTCGTCCTTAACAACGTCTATGCCGTCAACTGAATCTCCATCTTCCTCTCCTGATGATGATGAATGCGGCGCGGTCTACCAGTGCAAGCTCTGCAACCGGACATTTGCGAGTAAGCACGCTGTTAAACTTCACTTGAGCAAGACACATGGGAAATCCCCCGAGGACCATCTGATGTATGTGTGTGAGCTGGAAAAACAGTAGCACTGGCTTGGAACGATGCAAGACTTTTACAATGCAGCTCAACCTACTGCTGTGCCACTCTTTTGGGTTAAAACTGATGAAACTGCACAAATATGCCATTAAACTACTGCTAAGAGTGTTGGCACATTGTTTTTTTGTTTAACTTGAGTGTTTTTGTTTCTTTTTGTTTTAGTTACATGTGAGGAAGACCTACTCCAGTCCGAATCTTTTGATTTAACCTCTCTTCTCTGACTAAAGTAGATTCATACTTGAAGCATTTTTAACTAAAAAGATAAAGTTAAATGAAAGTATAAAATAGAATCTAAAATGGCAAGATGAGTTATTCTCTATTTAAAATAAATTAGGTTTATTGATATTTTGGCTAAGCTGCATGCATATCAATAAAACAATTTTGTTAAATATTTTATACCTACATCTGGTGCAATTTCTATGTTTTGTCTTTTTAAACTCCTGTCTGTGTTTCTTTTTTGTTTTTTTTATCCGTGAGTCAACATTTAAAATTAAACCTTGTGGGTATTTCAAAGCATTAAAATATAAGAATTACTGTACACTGTTTTTACATTGCTTGTTTTCTAAACATCCACAGTGATGAGTCTTAAATCCCAAAGTTTATTAAAAAGAAGATTCTTCTTTAAGTGCAAGAATTTCACCCTAAACTTCATTTTTTTGACTGGAAAATACTAACAGGTCTTAATACAAACATTGTATGGAGAAGAAATGAAATGTAATATTTTGCTTTGATTGATCAGGGACCTATATAATTCAGGTCTGTGTACTATATGTAAATAATAATAATAATAAAAAACATTCAGTTAATTCCTGTTTAAATTATGCATCATTTCTATATTTTTTAAGTTAAAAGGATTATGACTATTTGCTGGTGCACACTATATGAAGACAAACTTGTTTTGCACAATAGTTTTATAAATGTGTTATGTATCTGAAAATACAACAAAAAGGGAGGTAAAAGTGCAAATCCTTTTACTCCCAGCTCATGCTACAATGATTAAAATTTTCTTTTTTTTTTGAGAAAAAAACAAAACATCTGAAATTGCTCTACACAAGCCCCCTGTATGAACACTAAAAATATTAAAAGTTGTACAAAAAAAATCTTACTTTATGAATATATTTCCTGTATAAACTGTTATTTAAAAGCACTCTTGGTTGTTTCATATTGTTGAATGCCTATTTGATTGGTCCTACTTTTTTTTTTGTTCTGTCTAATTACTCTGCAGTGATTCCACACTGCAGCTTTATCTTTTTGTGATATGAAAGGTAACCATGGTTACACTAACCTCTTGAGTGACAAGTTCTGCTACATTTTTTGGCAGTTCATTTGCTGAAGTAACTGACATCTGCCAGAGAAATAATAATAATATAAAAAAAGTACTTATGTGTAAAATATCGGCATGTAAACAGCACAGACACTGTTATGCATTCTGTGCCGTTTGTCTCTCTCTCTCTTTTTTTCCCCATTTCATTCTTTCGTTTTCTGTTGTTGTTGTTCTTGACAATGAAACCCCATTATATGACTTCGTATAACCTTGTTTTCTACTGCAGCATTAAAAAAGAAACTGTTTTTTGCAATAATGTGCGTGTGTACATTCTGTGTGTCATGGCTATCAATTAGGTGTATGCTGTGCAGTCCCTAATGAGCACATTAGACTGGGAGTGTGTCAGCGTCTGTCTGTGACGAGCTGCAGACTAGTTTACAGTGAGTGGCAGCAGCAGGGCCGTGTGGGACACAAACATACACACACACACACACACCCCGCCACACACACTTATATTTAAACATGCAAACAGAAACAATAATTTTTGACTTGCCTGTAGCTTCCTCTATTGTGTTAGTGACTTAGTCTGTGAGATGCCAACAGACGCCTTCATAGACACCAAGTCATAGACAGATGGACGGACGGACGGATAGAAAGATAGATTGTATCAAGTTTATAACATGTCATTGTGTCACAATATCTAAAACGCAGAAAAATTAAACTTTTAAAATCATTAATGTGACAAAATTTTTGCGAGAGCTTTAACTTTTACTGGAGTTTGATTTGACAAAAATACGTGTTTGTTTTTTCTTCCCTCCAGGGGGTCTTTTGTGGGCTGTAGTGTCCTTTATTTGAAAGTAGGCTGACAGAAAAGGGGGAAGGACATGCAGTATATGTCGACGGGTCCGGGAATCGAACCCGTGATGGCCGCGTCGAGGACTCAAGGCCTCCAAGCGTGGGTTGTGCTATCCCCTTTCATCACCACAGCACGCCCTGAAATCATATGTTATAATGAGTATAAACCAGGAGTGGGCAAACGTTTTGGCTCAGGGGCCACATTGACTTTTAAAATTTGACTGCTGGGCCGGGCTAGCAGTACATGCATACATATCAAACATAAGCATAAAAAAGCATTACAGTTTTAATATTTACATTAGTTTTGTTGTGGTAATTCTCAGAACAGATCTGAGGTTTTCATCACTTAGCTAATCTCTGTGGGGTGTTTTGTTCATCACACTAAAAGTCTGTTCAAAACATGTAAGTAGAGCCAAACAACAACAGCATCCTCTGTGCCATCTTTTGGATATTTGGAAATTTGGCTGCACTTAATTAAGCATAAAACCCATCCAGTTTAAGAGAGTTGAACTTCTCCTTTAAGACAGAGTCACATTAGAGGTCAATCAGTTCCTGAGGTTCTGTTTCAGGGTCTTCTGTGAAGGGAGATGAAACTAGCTGCTATTCTCAGAGCCATAAACGAACGACCTTGCGTTGACTGGTTGTTAGCATAGTTACCATGTCCAGCCAGGGTAGGGTGACCAGATTTGCGTTTCTGAAAAGGAGGACACTTCTTTTTTTTTTTTTTTTGGAGGGGGGGGGGGGGGGGGTAGAATCGGCGGACAGACATGTGCTACCGATTTCTTTGTCATACAAAGAAACCTGGAATGGAGTAGTGGAACGGAGTGGCAATGTAATCTATGTAATGTGTTTTGAGGCAGTTGACCAAAATCCCGGACGATTTTGAAATTCCCTCCGGACATTTTTTTAGGTCTGAAAAGTAGGACATGTCCGGGAAAAAGAGGACGTCTGGTCACCCTAAGCCAGGGTAAAAGTGGCGGCATACAGGGTAAAGCAGTATGCCTTATCTGTCAAGAAACAGCAACCATTTCTTGACAGATAAGGCATACAACTTTTGACCGGACTTCAGTAAAAAAGTATTTCTTCTCTTTGGCCCACATATTGTTGCAGAGTTCACAACAGAAGTCCGAGCTCCACAAAATCAAGTCATGTATCACAACCCCTGAAGCGCCCCCTGGTGGAGCGCCAGGCATTACAGGACTAGATCAAATGAATTAGTCATGATTATAATATAATTTGATTTGGGCAATTCTGCACCAATCTTCGGCAAGCCAGATTAAAAAGACCAACGGGCCGGATGTGGCCCGGGGGCCATAGTTGCCCACCCCTGGTATAAACAAATATTCAGTTTCATTAAAAAACAAAACAAAACACCATAGTAACGGCAGTGATCCTTCTGCTGGAATCTTCCTGATCTACACACACTAGTTCAGATTTAAAAAGAAGAAAACCCCAGGCCGGGTTTGTAAGTCTGAGAAAGTCAGCAGCTTTATCATACAGTGTAAACTTAGTTTGATTCATGTTGACGTGAACATTCAGAATAAAATATATATTTTTTAATGTAAATAATATCAGTTTTCTCTGGTACTACTGACTATAGCTTGCATTTCATTAAAAATAGTGTGAGCATTATCTCCTCTTTTCCTTTGTGAAATCCACAAGCAGCATTTTCTTCTGCTCATAGAAAAGTAACCTAAACTTTGAGTTGAGGATCTGTTTTACTTTTATTTGAGCAACATTTTACACTGGTAACTTTACTTTTATTTAAGCAAAATATTATCAAAGTGACTGCATTTTCACATGAATGCATTCTTATTTCTTATTTTTTATTTTTTACTCTGTGATTCAAACCCAGGACCCGGCAGCTCCACATGTTCACTATGACGCAATCACACTGCAGTTAGTGACAATGATGACTTAGAGAGTCAGACCACATGACGGGCTGTGCAGACAGACACTAGGTCAGGTATTGTTCATGTATTATATATGTATTATATATAATGATTCACACAGCATTATGAAAATCTATCTGTGTGTGTTTAACCAGCTGGGTTTTTCAGTTAAACACCAAAAAGTATTTTAAAATATGGATTTCTTGCATGAATTTAAGATTAAAATAATTTCAACACTTCATTATTTTTATTTTGAAAAAAATGTATTGCAAGACTTTCAATTTGACTAAAATCAAAACATTTTATTTGACATAGAGAATCCATTCAATAAATTATAATATTACTGAAAAAAAAAAACATTCATTTCAAGAACTTGATCACTAAATGAAATACATTATATGGATTATTGCACAGAGATGGAATTTTGAAAGCCTTTAATTCTGTTAGGGATGACAAATTTCCACTTACAGTTCAGAAAAACACAACATATTTAGTAAAGTACTGTCAAATCAACACCAACTAATAACTTCTCTGGATTACATGAGAAACGAATTTATAAGGACCTGAATGGTTTCCAAAAGATACATTAATACTTTAAAGATGAGAAGTGAATTTTGTAGTCATTTCTTTCTCTCTCTTTTCTGCAGGTAAACACAAAAACATCCTAATGCATGGACAACTACACAAAATACATATGCAAACAGAATCAATAGCACCCAATCTGCAGGTCTGGAAATCTGCACATATACACACTTAAGACACAAAGAAGGCACTCACCCACACGCACGCACACGCACACACATACACACTTTTGTCAACAGCCAGGTACGGGGACGTCATCCACAGTGACAAGGTGCCACAGTGTGTGAAAATGTCAGCCTTCAACAGTGCTGCCTGAAGTCTGGCACCGTATTTAAGGCTCTCATTAGCTTCAAAGAAAATATGCATAAGACTGAAGTGTAAAAAAGCCCTTTTCTCTTTTGCTGTCCTCACACCCATTGAGCAAAAGCAAGGACTTATTAAGGTAAGAAACAAGCAAGCAGGAAGCAGTCGACTCACCACTGGTTCAGATTACAGGTAAGCACTTAAATAAACCGCAAATCATATGTGCATCATATTCATGATGTGGCCTAAAACGTGTTGTCAAGTAAAAAGAAAGAAATGAACCCAAATCATTGATATATCTTTTTTTTTTTTTTAAGACGTATACTAAGGTTACTAATGCTATGTTGTTTTAGCATCAACCCTTTGATTAGCACATGAACAATACTCAGATCACAGCACAGGGCATCTTAAGTTTGCCAAATAAATTTACTTATGTTGGATTTTGAGAAAGTGTTAAATTTATCTTTGACACAAGTGCAACTTCCTTCTTCACAAAATGCAAACTAAAACAGAGCAGTGTCCGATTGTTAGCAGTTGGAGGATTTCTCTTTGTCATTGGTTAAAGACACTGAGATACTTCTCCCTCTAGCGTCACACTCACATGTTTGTTTTGGTTGTATTTACCCATAATGCCCTGCGCTATAGTCTGCTTCGTGCTTTCGGAGTGATATCTGGTCTGCCATATTCATTCAAACCAAACCAGAGTTCACTTTAATTGAACCAAGATCTAGGTTTGTTGACAAAGTAGAGTTTTTTTTTTTTTTTTTTTGGTCCCCATCAGAGTTGGATGGTGCATTCACACCTCCCCAAACGAAAAGGTCTAGTTGGTTCTAGTCAAATAAACTGTAGTCGGATTAATGTGGGCTAAACAGGGCTGGTGTGAATGCAGCCTTTTTCAAACTGATTCATTGGTAGTGAACTGTCACAGGGCACACAAAGGTCATGGTCACTAAATAACCCCATCAACAAAAAGCAAAGATTCTGAGGTTCCCAGAGAAAATCACCCTCCACCCATTCCATGACTGTGGTTTGAGATCTACTCTGTAAACAGAAGAAACCAAATTAATGACAACAGACAACCCTGGCAGAGTTCAACCTGAACTGAAAACAACCTCCAAATATTTATTCAGAAGCACGTTGCAGTATGGAATTTTCAGGTGAAGGAAAAACTGAAACATTCAGGCGCTTTAAAAGATTCAATAACACTTAATTGCTTGAAGCCGGCTCTGCCACTGAACACTGGTGATATAACATGAGTTTGGGAGAAGGTTCGGTCTGCTAATGTAACACATCTTCATTGTGGTTTGCACAATGCAACCGTCAGAATCTCGAAAGGACACGGTGAGAGACTCCGCCACAGTAAGCTGCTTACACACATTTGCAGAAGGTGTGCTACCGATTCAAATGGCTTCATCTAAAACAGGACTGGTGGGAGGGTGGGAATACAAGCTCAGTGGATCCACTCCTCACAATGGAATCACAAAGCATAACACAAATAAAGCCAAGGTACAAGCAAACACACTCCTTCTACAAACACACACAGGAAGAATGCCCTGTCCATCCGAGTTCCTCTTGATTTCTTTTTTTAATCATGTTCCCTTTCCTTCCATTCTGCTCTTTATATGAGAACACAATACCACAGTCACAGACACAGAGTTTCCCTATTGACAGAAGGCTCACAAGGCAATTGCTCATTGATTTACTAAACATTTTAGAGTCTATTACTAATATTAACAGCTGAGATTTTCTTTTTCCATTTAGCATAAGAAAACTTGATATGCTAATATCCCCTTTGAGAATATTTTCCTAGAAAGCGTTTAAGGGCCATTTCCAGTTTTGTCAATAGTAATAAATTAAATTACAGGTTCTTTTATTTATTTGAAGGTGTTATATAATATACACATATATTACATATTTTAAACATTATAGTTTCTCAGTGCAATTCCTACTTGGAACATAAGTTTGTTTGGTTATCTATGTTTCATGGCTTTGTGTTAGTTTCAATGTCACGCACTAAGATTTATCACAATGTATTGTACACCATTGTATTGTATCTGGATTCTGCGTTTTGTCTGTTTTTTTACACATAAGTTTGTTTCTCCTGTATCAAGGGCAGATTGATCTGATTCTCTGTTTTGGGTCTTAAAAACAAATAATTGTCAGAATAGCTGCCAGTTTAACCTACTGTGAGAGCATTCAAGTGTGTTTGGATTATGCTTCAAATTTGTTACAATCCAACATTCTGTATTCATTTATTGTATTCATATTTTACTTCTGCAAACAACTTATTAAAATACAAATAACTATTTTGAGGAAAAATTCTGGACATGTGTGGATAACATAAAAAAGTGGATCTCTGTGTATTTAAATAGAGGAGCAGCAGCCCATTCTACGCTCTTCTATTTTATGCACAGCAAGAAATTTCAGAGTGGCACTAGAATATAAAAGTCAAGCCTTGTGAGACATCTTTTAAATATTTCATTTAAAAAGCAGATAAATGTCATAATTCTACCTTCCAGTTGCTTCTGATGTGAGACTTTGATGTGCAGGTTCCCGGTCCAAGGCACACTTCCAGTCGTCATCAGAAGGAAGCCTGAGAACTCCAACCAAACACAATTTCCATATGTCAGTCCCATGATCAGAGACATGAGTGGTTGTACAAATGAATAACTTTTTCCACATCAAGATATTAACAAATCAAAGGTCTGGTAATCTATCTGGGAGAGTTTCTCAGGGGGATAAACAAGCAAGCAGCTTTCAGAAAGTAATAAAATTTTAGGTTTTAGATCCATTAAAGGTTTCTTTCTTCCTTTCTTTTAAAAATATTCCATTTGATTTCTAATCCATGTGCCATGAAATTCTTTTGTCGCTTTAGAAAATATAATTTTCTTTTTAACATAACAATAGCTGTGACATTAATCTCTTTTCAAATCAACCTCATGCAAACAGAGAACAATTAGCTGCAAATATAATTAAGACTTACACTTTTGGCAAAGACAAACTGCCAGAAGTAGCAGAATGGTGGCACGACAGTACTGCAAACTTCTGTAAGCCACGATGCCAAGTAGGACAAGTAAGTACTTCCATATGCCATGCTAGTAATTATCACCAAGAGGCTGGAATAAACTAATTTTTCCTGTGTGGCAGTTTGTATTTACACATTTTTTATATGAATAAACACAGAATCCTCATTCACTCATGTAATTAGAAAGTAGGTTCCAGTTACTGCACCCAGAGAAGTCGAGATTGTGCAGCCTGGGAATGTGTCTGGTTTTTAGGAGTGTGGTATATCGCAAATCTTAAAAAAGAAAAAAAAAAAAAGTTGGACATTTTTGGGGAACTTCCATCTGTCTAAAAGTTAAGTGGAAGTTTTCTAAGATCATTTCCTGGATCTGATGGCAGTAAAATGAGAAAAAAGAAAACATATGTGAATGTTCCCAAAAAACTAAAATGAAAAAATATTTAAGCAAGCACAACTTTATATACATTACACGTTTTGTGAAGGAAAACATGAAGTCCTGCTTTCAAAATAAAAATGTGTTCTCTTTGATTATGGCAGAAAAACTAAATCAGATACATATCAGGTCTTCAAAGCATCTGCAGTCAGTGTGTCGCCTTTAATGCAACTTTTCTGTCATTGATGTCAGATTTGCACCAGAAGATGCCAAAATGGACATATATAATGGCTGAAACAAAACCAGAATCTTGGAATTATGAATGAAGTCTATTCCACTGAAGTGCATCACATCACAATCCCACTTCTGGTTCAACTCCACATCCAAACAGACTTCTCTAGAGAAGTTGCAGTCAATTCTCCACTAAAAGGCTGTTGTTATTAGTTCTTTCTTTTTATTAACTTTGTTCTTCTTATTATAATTTTGTGACACTTCTATTGGCACCCGTAACTTTAAAATTGATCCATAGATGACAGCATCCATTATTACCGCCATAAACGGAGCTCTGCTGGCGTCTAGGTTCTTCTGCGCATGCGAGTGGTTTTTGGGTCGTAAACTCTCGAATCAGGAGTTTGACTTTGGTCCCATCATTCAGCAGTACGAACTGAAATCAGATTTCAGTAAAAAATTCAACATCAGCTGTGTGAGCGCAGCCTGAGTGTCTCCAACAAACATCTGTTGCCTGCGCAGAACACAATTTACACTAACAAAAGATTAAAGACAAGAGGGCTTTATTAACAATTTAGGTTGTTTCTAAAGGTAAGTTGATTTTATTTAAGGGTGGTAAAGAAACAGGGGTTGGCCACAAAGGCACTACAAACTTAAATACTTTGTCAAAGTGGCAGCATTATGTTACTCCCGCATCAAAAACCTTCCTGGATTTTTGCCTTGAATCTTTCATGCAAATTTGAGAAACCTTTTCAACTCCATGGCAACCATTGAGCTGTGCAAAACACTCGGTTGGATCGAGTGCAGCTCTTTGTAGCTGCAGTTTCCAAGCTTCCGCTTATAAAAGAGCAGCTATTCCAGCTACTCCACTGCTGAGCTCCTACAGACTAGCCAGCAGCTATTAGCAAACGTCCTGTGGAAATGCACATCTGTGGAGCTCATCATAGGAGTTGCTTCTCAGAGCAACGCTGGTAAAAATGTTGTTAAAGGGTTAACAGAGGAGCCATGTTGTCATGACTTGCTGAAGGCGGAGTTTCAGAAAGAGCAGGAGTTTCTTAAAGAGATAGATGCCCAATTTCCAGGCGTTTAATTACAAAGTCAAATTTATTTTTAAGTCAAATCTAATTTACAAATAATTTTTATAAGACTGAAGGTAACATGATACAAAATGTCACTATGTTACTGGAAAATACATAACACTGCCCCTTCAAATATATTGAAACAATCTATCCTTTGTCTTCCCTTCTGATTTGATGATTATCTGACGTCTTTTCAGAAATATTTTTATTATCGTCACACTTATGCTTTTGTTCCACCTTTAGGATCATTTTAAGTCTCCAGCAGGAGGACGAGGATTTTTTTCCCTTTCTGTTTGCAGATATTTCAGAGATCACACCCCTCTAACCGCTTCTCTTCATACTCATTATCACACTTAAATTATTTCCTCCCGCAAGAAAGTTAATTAACACACATGTCCAGACTATGTCTGGCTACACAAATTGATTACAACATCAGAGACATTTTGTGTGTAAGCGTAGACGGGTGCGTGTGCGTGTGTGTGTGTGTAGCCAGCCTCTGCAGCAGCAAGAGGCAATCGGCCCTCAGAGGGGCCTGCGGGGCGCTAATGGCAGCAGAAACATCACATATGCCACACAATCTGAGGTTGTGTTCCCACTGCATGCATCTAAAATCAGGAACACAACTCTTTATTACACGTGTTGATGAGAAGAGAGGGGAAATAAACACATGCAGATAAAAAAAAGGAGTTTTGTGGTAATCAAGCCAAGCAGAGACACTCACAGAGACACACACACAAATAAAAAACAGTTGGTAATTGAGGATAGGAATCTTGTCAATGCACAAGAGCAGGACAGGAAATTTTAGGCTTGGCAGCAATAGCAAGTTTTAAGCATAATTTCAATCCTGAAGGGGTTAATTAAAGGCTGAGAGAAGAGACCGGCATTAATTATCTCACGCCTTAAAATAAAAATAAGTAATTGAAGATGAGAGAACCGTGGTGATGTTTTGTTACATCAACGTCAGCTGTGAGTGTGGAGTAAGTACTGCTTCACCTTTGAAAAAAAGTATTTATTGTTATGTGAAAAGGCTGATAGCAATAATTGTATTTTTTTTTTTTTTTTCGCTGCTGTATCTGCCATGGGTCTATGGGTTTTGCATGGACTCTAATAAAGGAGGATGGTGAAATGAATAAAGGATTCATTTGCCCCAAGCAGAATACAATCAGGGCATCTGGCCAGAGGAGCTGCTGTGAAGAACTGATTCAGGGGAAGAAAAAGGAAACAGGAAGTGTTTTCAGAAATGGTAAAGTGATGTGGGTTTGTCAGATGGGACAGATAATTTGGAGATGTCTCTGGATCAGGGCTAACCTTAGACATGAGTAAAGAAGTTAGTCAGAATACGCTGCGAAAACACAAAATCTACCGCAATTATTGTAGTATACTTAAAATAAGAGAAAACTCACTTGCAAGCATCTTGTCATCAAGATATATAATCTTTGTTTAACTCAATAATTCCTTAACCCTGTAAGTTTCAAATCTCCACCTGGATATTTTTGCTTGTTTTAATTGTACTCAGTTCATTAAATGTCCTGTGAGAAAATACATTTGCCCATTTATCCATAAAAACTGGAACTTTCAATATCTAGCAAGTTATTTTTGCAATTTACCATCTATTAAAACACTGCCCTTCAGATTAAATAAACTCCCTGCTATGCTAATATTGATTTTTTTTTTTTTTTTTTTTTTTTTTAAATAGTACTTGTCCCACTGGCAGATTTTTTCACCTGTAACAAAACATTTTCCATGATGCCTTTTTTTCTCCACTGAAAAGGTGGTTCTTTCCCCTGGACCATATATAAGGAAACTGCACTTCACCAGAGGCACTTCTATGAAAAATAAACAAAACAAACAAACCAAAAAATATATCCGTTTAGAACAAGACCCAGTTTGGTGAAAAACAAAAAAAGACAAGAGGATGGACTAATTCATGAAAGAAACTTGAAACACCAAAAAGATCTGGAAATAAAAGCTGCCATTTTTGGATTTCATCTTGGTTCAAAGAACCCTTAGCGTCAATTTTGTAAGTGAGGTGTTTTTATTATATTAGAAATGAAATTAAAATCATATGTGACTAAGCTTGTTCAAGATACAAGTCATTAAAAACATGACAATAGAGGCAGTTACACGAGATATATTCATAATTCAGCCGTGATGCTAGCTCTCATCATCAGCCAATCAGAGGAGAAGTCAGCTTCTTATTCAAGCGTTGGAGCGACAAGCCCCGCCTTCTTGGCAGGGACTATGCAGTGCTTTGGGGAAATTGTAGTTGGAGATTTTACAGAAGAGTTAGGATTCAACATGTTGGAATGACACACAGCTTTTAGTGAACCGTGATGCTTTGAGAGCTCTGGTGGAACCAGCTGCACAATGTCTGCAAAAAACCCCCCCAAAAAAAACAACCGTGATCCTCCAGCTGCATCCTGCCATTTTCTTCGTTTCCGCTGAAAAACCACCTCATCCTCTTTTAAAAAGTTTCTATTGAAGAATGTGAGTTTTCTTTTTAATTTGGTCTGTTTTCATTAAGAAAATTTATTTTCAGAATTTCAATTTCTGCAATTCCATAGTTAATGGAAACACAGCTAATGGGAACTGATTTCGGCAGTTCAGCTCAACGATGCAGAACCCTTGATATTTTTTTTTATAAGATGTGAAAGAAAGTTGTTTGCATTCCTGTATATTCCAAAGGTTTCTTTTAGGTGTGCTGATGGGCGATTTACCTCTCTGTAAAACAAAGTTGGCATAAGGCTGACGGGGGTGAAGGAGAGTCCTCCATCTCTTCTCTCTGTCTCTCTGTCTCTCTCCTCATGCCTTTCTGTAGTACTGAAAGGCTCATCAGGACTTGTCATCGCTCTAATGAATATCATTTAAATTACTTTGTGTATGGGAGCGAGTTTGGATGTCGATTTAATTTGTGCATGTGTTTGAGCTCTTGTGCTCGGCGGGGCGGACGGACACAGAGCAGCAGCCCTAATGAAACGCCCGCCTCTGTGACAGGCTGACGAGCCTCGACCCGATCAGCCGGGTTTGAGTGGAAATTCTGACGTGGTGGCGGCGAAAGGGAGCGTACCCCACATACACACAACCATATACACAACCACACAGACAGAGCCAAAGATACAAAAAACACACCAGCAATACACTAAAACGCTCGGACACACAATCACACACACAGCATAGGAAACGTGAGGCGTTTTGGAATATTAATATGCGTTTATTTGCATACAGACTCAACCAAACACACCTACAAAGACAAACATCAGCGCACGTCCAATCTGCATTCCAGGACGTAAACTGACTGCTCATGTTATCGCGACCTTCCAGCGTGTTGTGTTAGCAATGCTAGCCGGAGCACCTGTCCTAATTTACAGATCCTATCCACTTTTAGCGCAGCCCTACTAATGATGGCACTTCAGTGTCCCTGGGCTCGGGGAATATGTAAAATAACAGTCGCTCCACTCTGCTCAAGATGAGCCATACCAGCCCATAAGCATAGCCTTATCAAAATGAAATTACAATATATGCTGATACCATATTTCCACTGCCCCCACTCTGAATCCTCCCGTGTGCACTCCCACCGCCGCACACCCAGTGAAATATTACAACCTTTCCCAATGCAAAAGATATAAATCTGCATTGAGGAACTGCAAAAACAGCACAAAGCATTCCCTGGCTGGCCTCTATCTACTGAACCACTTATGATTTAGCATTGCAGGTGTATCAAGAGCCTGCGATTCCTCTCTCCCTCTATTTTTTTCTCTGCCTGTGGCACAGCGAAAGCGCAGTTGCACCTTTACCCACTCAGCTGCAGCGCCCTGTTTCATTACTATCACCCAGAGGTTTTAATTGAGTCAGATCCAATTATGAACCAGCAATTAGTTATTAATGTAATCAATTACTCCTCCACGGTTGTCACATCAGAATGCAACGCCGGATTGGAATTGTGCATATGCTACATGCAGCATATTACAAGGTTTATCACAGTCATGGTAGGTTGGGGAAAAAAAGAGATTTCATTATTGGAAATAATAATGATAGAAAAAAACAGTATTACCAGTGGGGTTGTGCTGTGTTTGTGAAGTGTCTGATGAAGAATCAAGTCTACAATGTGAAATTTGAAATGGTCTTATTTATTTTACCAAATAAAACTTTGTCAGTCTTGAAAAAGTTTCCATTTTCAAAGTACTTTATTTCTTTGTGTTGGCAGTGATACTGAATTTGCCTTACAATACACTTATTTTTTGGTAAATATACATGAGATTACAAAAAATGGTTGAAAACTGAGAATTTTGAGAGGCAGCTCTGTGACTGGAAATATTTGGTGTCATGTTCTGTGTTTTTCTGTGTATTTAGTTCAAGTTTCCTGTGTGTCTGAGTCTGTATTGTCCTGTCTATCCCTGTGATTAGTTCCCAGGTGTGTCTCATTCCCTGATTACCTTCTGTGTATTTAGTGTCACCTGTGTGTCTGTCGGGTCCTACGTCTTTGTCACGTCTCATTCGGCGTCGAGTCGTTGTCGTTCTGTGTGCCCTGTCCGTCTATTCGTCTCTTGTGTATCCGGTTGCTACCGGTGACGAGCCCAGGCTTTCGCTCGGCCGTGCTGCCCGGTGTATTAGGACTTTGTTGGGACTGAGTTGTGTTTTGGCCATTTTGTCATCAAAATATATAATTTTTCATCACATCCTGGGTCTTCCGCCTGCTGCCTCACCACCACCACACCAACTTCCTGACATTTGGTTGTTATAAATGTAGAAACATAGTATGTAGCTGCAAACATGATATGTGGAACTTCATTTGTGAACTCATCAACACATCAAACCTTCACTAAATTACAACAATTAGAGATTGGGAGAACGTTGTCTGGTCCAATAGCTCTAGATTTAAGCTTCATCATTCAGATGGCATGTTTAGGCTTTGGGAGAAACAACTTGAAATAAACTCCATGCTTTGTGCTGTCAGCTGAAAGTGGTCATGGTGTGATAGTGTGGGGAATATCTTTTGACAAACTTTGGGTCTTTGAGGATCTTTTAAACACCAGCCTTCACAAATCCATTCCCAGCTTTTGATACTCAATTCCAGCTGGATAAGCTGACATGACAATGAGTTCTTCGGTCCTCAACGGCCTCCTCTGTCATCCAATCTCAGTCCAGAAGAGCAGAGTTGGGATGTGGTGGAACAGGAGACTAATGTCATGGATGTTCAGCTGACAATTGTGCATAAACTGTGTGATGCAATCAAGGCAAAAATAGACCAAAAAATGGATAAACAAAAACTTTGAGGAATGTTCCAAACACCTAACCAAATCTATGTCAAGAACTAAGGCAAATCTGAAGGCAAAATATGATCCAACTGAGTTCCAAGGTGCTCAAGGTGTACCTAATAAAGTGGCCAAACAACACAAAGGACAAACAACCATGCACAGACACATAGGGGTAATTTAGAGGCTCTAGTTAACCTAACGGTCAAGTTTCTGGACGGTAGGAGGAAGCCGGACTCGGAAAGAACCCAAACATTCACAAAAACATCCTGAAAACTCCATGCAGAAAAATCCCAGGCTGGGATTCAAACCCAAAACCTTCTTGGTGCAAGGCGGTGCTACTGGATAATTGTATAGACGAAAGGGGAAAAAAAAAGGAAGTAAAAAAAGAATATCTAATTATTGACAGACTCCTTTAATACCTCTAGAGAAAACTCAAAATTGAAAGTGAGAAGACGTACGGGGTGGATTGTGCTCTTCAAAACATCATGTCTCCATTTGTGAAGGCTCAGCTCATAGCAGGCTGGACATTGTACTGAAAGAACCTGTTTCTCCAGGAATTGTTGGGTCATGCACAGGAAATGAAAAGGAATCCACATCATGTCCTGATACCAGGATTTTATAATTGTGGAGAAAATTGAGCCAAATAATAAATAGTTTTTTCAGAATGCTGGACAGAACCTTCTACTATGAGTCTACAAACACAGACTAAAACTAAAGAAAACTAAACAAGAATGTTTCTGGAAACATGAAGCTGATGAGAGGAAGATAATTCCAGATGTGGGGTGAAAACTTGTCAGGACGCCGAGGTCGTCGCCAAGATCTCTCTTCTCTTAACCAGCATGCATCTTGACAATGCAATCAGCTCACCCCGTCCCCGCCTGGCCCCTCCCTCAACATGTAATTAAATGATAAGTTCATATTTGTAGGATGGTTGTATGGAACCCAGTCACACCATGCTGTCATGGGGAGATGCTGCGTGACAAATACCCTTATTACCCAGCCACCCTGCACCATGTCAAGAACACGGCAGACCAGCAGCATTGTCATATGTGTGTTTGTGTGTGTAGTTCAGATCTGCTGTGTGTGTTCACGCACAATCTCTACTGCACAAACAGAACATGGCGCCAAATAGGCGCCGTCGTGTCACGCAGTCGTTCAGCTTTCAGCTGATGGTTTAAGATATGCCCACAGAGGGCAGATGGAGGTAAAGGGGACACTCACTGCAACCTGCATCTCCCTGTAAATCAGTGGAAGATGATGTGAGACCTGCATCGCAGCTGTTTGATATGCAAACAGCTCCTCCGTGTAAATTTACCCTGACGCCGTTGGACATGGAACGCTGGGGAAGAGAATCCAGAGAGGGGGCCGAGGATGGAAGCAGAAGTAAATATATATATATAATTCACCTCCTAATGACAAAACTGAGGATTCAGAACAGAAGTTCCTCACTGCCAAACTCACAGTCCATGTGTTGTAACACTGGGATAATCTTTCAGAAATAACAAAGACATTTGGAGGAAGTTGGTCTGAAAGGGAAACGAACACAACGGTTTTCACAAAATATCTTCATCAAAAACAAAAACAGCTGAATTTTGGAACCAAGCAGCATTTGGTGTTTTCTCTGCTGGTGTCTGTGAGTCAGACACATTCCCTCCTGTTCCTTTTATGAGGTGGATCTTTAAGCGTGTGCTTGCTTTAATCCTGTGTGTGAGGCTCGGTGTACCGCAGGCCTGTTCTCAGCATGACTCCTATTGTTGCCTTCACTCTTTGTCTGTGGAATAATGCTGCCTCTGTTGTCTCGCCAGCTTCCTGCTTCAAAGACAGAGCCTGGTTGCTCTCTGAACATCCACCCTCCTCCCTTCTCATCCTGCCTTTTTCCTCCATCTTTGTCTCGCTTGCTCTGTCGTTCGGCCTCTCATCTCAATTGTTTACCTCTTGTCTTTTAGGTCTGACTGGATCCCTCTAACCGGATTCTACATGTGCTCCTCCTATCTCTGCGCTGAAGGAAAATAAACCTCCTCTTTTGAACTCAGGGAGAAGAGTGATGGGCGTTCCTTTCCCTGAGCAAAAGAGCCAGAAAAGCGAGAGAATGAAGCAACGTCAGATACCAATGAAAACAAAAGACCAAAGAGCGGGATATGAACGGAAACGTAAAGTGCCTTTCAAGCATCTAGAGACTCTTGAACTTGAACTCTACAGTTTGTCACGTCAGTCTTTTTTATGAGGATTTTATATGACAAACCAACATACAGCATTTGTGCACATTAAAAAAAAAATCTTCTTCCCATGGCTTTCTTCATGCCTCTCTTCTACAAAGGTCAGATTTGTGAAGCTAATAGAAGGAGTGTTTACAGTTTCTTCAACCTAAGCAGTGGATCTCTGCAGGATCTCCAAACTTGCAGCAGCCCATTTAGCTGCTTGTCTTGTCAAGCCTCTCCATCCCCAGACTGTCAGTTCAGGTGGAAGGTCAAGTTTTAGCAGGTTTTTGGCTCATAAACTATATTTTAAAAGACAAATTATTTCATCTGACACTAACTTGAAAGCTTCATTGCAAACAATTAAGTCTGGGACAGGGGAAAATAACAACAAAACATTCAATAACTATTTACAAAATTCAGTGAAAGGTCTCTGATGATGAAAAAAACATATATTTCATGACTACTTTATTCATTTTGTTACCAGAAAATTCTAAAGTTCAAAGTCACTTAAACACGCTGATACCTCAGAGGAGTTTACTTTTTCTGAATTTACACAGACTGACCTATTGGATCTATTATGGTGTTCTGTATTTTCCAGGCATTTTATAATGCAGTTAAGTAGCTATTTTAAAGAAGTTTGACTTTTCAATTTGATGACTTGAAACTGGCCTCCATTTCCTTATGGAGCTCCTGCTCTTTCTGACACAGCACAGCATCACAGCATCACAACAACCATTATGATGTTCACAACTGATCCTAGGAGTAATTTGTATGATGAACTCAGCAGACCTGCAGTTCCACCAGGTGTCAAATGCTGCTAGTCTGAAGGGGCTGAGAGCTGTAGGAGGAGCTTTGTGGAAACAGGTTGAGCTTTGTGAGAGCTAGACTTTAGGCACACTAGGATGATTGCCATGGGAGACTCAAGAATTTCTCAAAGGTTGATGAGGGAGTAACATTATAGCATCATGGTACCAAGCTCAAAAAAGTTGATTTTACATTATACCGTCTACTTAAAAAAAAAAAAAAAAAAAAAAAAAGACACACAGAAGAAGAAGCTGTGCTTGCATCTGTGCTGAGTGTAAAAAAAACAAACAGTATTGAGTCTATTCTGGGTTTTCTGAATTGATCCATGTCATGTTCTATTAGCAGTCAAATGCATTCCCTAATTAAGCTACAGATTAACAACACATGCAGTAGGTCTCACTGTGCTACTGCATGAGAAAGTGGCAGAAAATAAACCTTCAAAGTTTATTTAAAGACCAGCTTTAGAGCAGTTTTTCTTCCTTGACAGCATCTAGCCACTGAAGGCGCACTGACATCACATTGACATGTTGGTATGACACATGCTCACCATTTGGATTACCAATATGTCTCATTCAGATTTAAATTTATTCTCATTGAACTACAATCCAACCAGAATATTCAAATTTTACCTGGTGCATTTTTTACTTAAATTCTTATTACTTACATCCATGTAAATGCAGAAGTACAGGGGTTATATTTTATTAATGATGTATTAAATAGAACTCTGAGATGGGTAACACTCTGGATTTGGTTTACTAACCTTTTTTGTATTACCTAATCCTGGTTTAAACTAAATCAGATCTCTGTCCCATTCGTCTGCAGCTTTGCTTGATCTTTCATGCAGTTTGTTTAGTATTGTTCTCTGAGGGGCAAACCAGGATCTATTCTGAGACTAAATCAAACCAAAGAAGGCTACACTGGTTTTTATTTAGGTAAATCTGACTAGAGGGGGTGAATATGTTGGTGATACCTCACTAGTTTCCTTTTTTTCAGCACTCCAAGAAGATAAGTAAAGCAATGGGCTCCACTTCACATTTCAGGTTAATAAATCATAGAAGGGAGAAGCTTGTTAAATTGAACTTTATATAACTTCTGTGTAAAGGTCAGCACTCTCTTTTTCAGAGGTAATTTAAAGATTAGAGGAGCCAGTGTTTCCATCACACTAACACACTCACACACACACACACACACATTTGAATGAGCATGGATGCACTTTTTTTTTTTCTTTTTTTTTTTGTATTATCTATTATTTCTATGAATAATAATTAATTGTATGTCATTTTCTTGTATCTATGATCACATTTTTGCAATAGGGCAGGGTCAGTTTGAATTTCCTCAAAGCTTAACTTATCTCCCTGCAACAACACCCAAGGTAAGATCGTTTTAATTATTTCAACTTTGATAACCACAATGCACAATTTGCTCATCGGTGGTCAAGTTCAAATCTAATTCTTAAAGCAAAGTTGATCTGTGAAACAAAAATCTTACAGATTTTAGTGATTATAATTCCTAAAAATAGGTTTGTAACATTTATTTATTACATAAACTCACATTACACACCTTGTTGACTCTATATTTGTAAAATTCTTCATGCCACAGGTTTTACAAGGTGTCAGATCCATTGACCAGAGGTTTGTTTGTATATATTAATATTTAAGGTGGTGCTTCAGATTTTCCCTGCCATCTGCAGGTCATAATGGCATTTCAAGAACTGATGTTAAAGACTCCAAAAAAATGACAGCCCTCTTGCGGAATCCCCTGCAATTTGTTTACCAGGCAAAAAAGTTGGTAGAGAACACAATCAACCTGGGACTACACATGTATTTATATTCCTCAAACACTTCCACTTCTTGACCCATGATGGAAAACAGCTCATTCACTCCTGTTTCCTTTCAAATCTACGTGACTGGTTACATACCATGCCACAAAAGGCATCTGGCTGATCTTTGTCCTCAGCTTCTTATCCATCTCTGATACATCCGACGACTGCAGAGTCATCAGAGTATTTCTGTAAATGACAGGAAGGGCTGGAAGTCTGATGTGTAACAAGTGAAGATACATAGTGAGAGTACAGTCCACTGTGGTGAGAATGGGCTGGTGACCACCTGGTTAGACAGACCGCTGATACCACTGTGCTCAGCGGCAAATTTTGGATTAAAATACACCCTGACTAGAGCAAGCACCCCATAGACAGGACACCACGATGCTACAGTCCCGAGTTCAAATCCCTTCCTCGTGTCTTTTCCCCTTTCCTGTTAAATAAAATCCACTAGTGCCAAAACAATTCTTAACAGAAAAAAAACCCATAACATAGCGATGGAAGTCAAGGTACTATAAAATCTACTTATCATACTTCCATTCAAGCAAAACCATTTTAGAATTAACATTTCTAAACTTCCAGGTTTTCAAATTTCTTGAATTTGAAAACTGAGATGTTTGGTTTGAGACAAGCATTTTTTTGAATGTGAATTTTCAAAAAAATGCTTACTAAGTTAAGCACGATGATTAACTGTGATTAATTACAGGGCTAGATTAATCTGATAAAAAAAAATAAAAATCAATGGGCAGCATTACTTTGAAAATTTAAAATCTATAAACTTTAAAACACTTTGATGTAGAGGAATACCATAAAGATAAAGAATGGGGTACATGGTGGTTCAGTAGATAGAGTGTGTACCATGTGGCTGTGATCCTCAACGCGATTGTTCTGGGTTAGATTCACCATTTGCTGCATGTCTTCCCTTCTCTCTCTTCTTTACTTCCTGACTAACTCCTGATCAATAAAGCTAAAATCCTTAGAAAAAAATGAAAATTGAAAGGAAATAAGTTGGAGGTTTAATTTTGTTCTAGTCTTGAGCTGTTTGATCAATTTAAGACTAATTCTAAAATGTTAACTTGCACATGACTAACTGTAGTACAAATGGGGGGGAGACCTGTAGAAATTGAACTTACTGAAGTTATGGACTCCTCACAGTAACCTGGTATCCATGTTACTGTGTAAATCTGCCCCTGATAGCTGGATGGCTTCATAGAGTGAGAGCAGTGTCCGTCACAGTAATACTTTTTAAAAGTATTTCCCCCCACCTCTCCTGACTGCCCTCTTCCTCCCCCTCAGAGCGGACTGTCACATGCACTTTGCACTGATGGCTGACGGATCCGGCCAAGACATTCGTCTCAGGGCACTACTCTATATATTGTTCATTTAATGCATGATGACGTGGCCAATTACAGCAGGCCTGCACGCTCAAATAGCATGTCAAAACCTGTGTATCAGTCTATTAGGTCCTGTCTCCGTATACATTACAAGGTGCCTTAAAACGCCACTCTGGCAATGCAGGAAAACGCTGACCTCATGGGAAACAGGTCTTTGATCCTCTCTCCAGCCTTTTAAAGTCCATAAAATCACAACGGGGCTCGCACTGGAATCAGGAACAACATATTATGTGATCGTATTTCTGCATGTATATGTGATGTGGCAAGATAGCAATGCAAGATTCATTTTTCTACTTCGTGTTGACAAATTACAAGACGTGATCCATGGTAATGGAACAGCGTTGGCCTGAACTGAGTGGAGTTCTTCCAAACTTCTTTATCTCCATCTTTCCGCTCTCCTTTTCTCCCTCTCCCTTTCTTTGCCTCCCACCCTCCAAGTGGGATTTTCTTTCTGACAGGAGGAGCTGTGAAGTTTGACTGGCTCTGTTCATGGCTTTGATGCTGTCACTTCCCATCCACTCACAGAGATCAAGGCCATCAAGTTCTTTCAAATGAACAGTCATCAGCACAGGGAGATTAACTGAGTGCTTAAAAGTCCACTTAAGCTTTGTTAGACAACAACTTCTGGAGTGAAAGCCGAGTTTTAGAGGCTCGAAACGCAAAAAACTGCACAGTAAAGCAAAGCATTGTTAGACATGATAGCATTAGGTTTACATATAGCATCTCATTAAATAACCAGATTTATTCTGATTGAGTGAAACAGCACAGTCATGAAAAAAACACACCTAGCTGTAAGTCTCTATGCTTTTCTCTCTCTCTCTTTTTTTTTTCTTGGTTTTGTTTCAACCTCTCTTGTAGTTTGACTGCTGTCTGTGGGATCATTGTTCTGACCCAGTTTAGGCCAGTCTTCAGAAGTTGGACAGAAGCTCTTAAATTCAAGTTGGTCATTTCTTTAATTGAAAAGTGACCAGGTCCTTCTGAGTGCAAAACCAAGTTATCACTCTACTACCATCCTGTTTGACAGCTGTTATTAGGTGTTTGTTGATTTGTTTGATGATTATGAAGTTTTGCAAATTGGAAGAAGGACTAAAATGCTGACGAGGGCTTAGCATGGTGGCAGACTTAATAAAAAGATAAATGAAAAACTGCCTGAGAGATAAAATCCAGTACCTGAGACAATTACAATATCACAATTACAAAACGACATTTTAAATAAAAATGTCAGACTCTGAAAAGTATTTTTGTTTCAATGTATTCAATATTTGTTTGGGGTATGATGACTTACTGCATCAATCCAGGCTCATTGACCAGGCAGTTATCACTAACTGCCTGTGGAACCCGCAAAGTCCTGTTGAAAAATCTGATATGTAACTTGAGATATGTCAACCTCAACTGTGCCCATCCTGCAGTGGTCTTGGAATGGTGGGACACCAAACTTAACTGTGTACCAGTTACAAGTTACAGAATCAGATGGATTTTCTGGTTATTATTCTCAGTGACAAAGCTGTTTCTCAGCATTCTGCACTTTCAAACACTGTAGCAACGTGTTCAGTAACAGACGTACAATACAATGTGTGCTTAATGAGATACAAAAGCATAAACAAAGTGTTTCTTATATTGTAAACTGGAAATTGTAAAATCAAGGTCAGGTGAGGAAGTTATTTTTTTTCTGAATTGGGAAATTTCAGATTTTTTGCACAAACCAAAGGGACCCATGAAAGTGTGCATTTTCAGACCACTTTCTCACAACAAAATTAGGGATGTTTCCTTGACATACAATCATACAAAAGATGACTAAATGTCATTGTGTTAACTGGTGCATTACTGCAAGTGTTTGAGAGGAGAGAATATGTGTTATTTTGCCTGATGAAGACTTCATCCCACTCCCAAATCCAAATGATTAAAGCTTAAGTATTCTAAAAATGCTGTTTTTATATATGTATATGTATCACTGATATATATTGCTCACCACATGCCAACATAAAAGTGTGTGGAATGTATCAAAATCAATACCATGTCTATGTTTCAAACTTCAGTAGATCCAGCAAAGGAACTCTCCGTTCATATTGATTTTTAACTTCTTGTTTTGTTTCACATTAAGTACACACATTTTCTAAAAAAAAAAAAAAAAACTTCTATTTTGGGAACATTTTGAATTGTAAATGCTAAATTCAGTTCATTGTATCAAATGTAGCTCTGAATAGAACTATAGTTACTGGAGTAATAAGTGTTGCCAGTTCCTCCTGAGCTGCTCACCTTTTGGTAATATAGAAAAAAGTTGTAGGAGACAGTCTGGTTGGCATGTCACTCTTGTGACCTTGTAGTGTTTTTGTATCACTGATGTAAAACTACTGACAGCATGGCAGCAATCAGGAACAGGAGTGGGAGGTGTTGAAAACAAAATGCCTTGATCATGACCCCAATCAGAAATATGGGCATAGTTGAATCACAAACAGAAACATTTGTACATGAAGAAGATGTTAAAGCAAAACCCTCATAACCCAGCATCTTAGCTTAATAAATTTATACTTTGATTCAGGCAAGCAAACTGTTGCAATGGAATGTATTTTACCACTGGCTTTCTGGGATGGACGATCGTTAACCAACTATTAATGTTCTACGACATGATTTTTCTTGAACAACAACCTAGTATTGTGTATTTTACCGCATTTATACAGTAAAGTTCTGGCAACCACTACTAATGGTATTTTCCCATAAATTAGAGACATATTTTTTTTTACAGTGTAGCAGCAGATTTTGGATTTTCTTTTCAACAATGAATGCATTTCTGAACATAAAAGAAATATAAATATTTCTGCATGTCTGACCACTATTGATTGACAGTGATAGGAGAATGACAGGACTAACAACCCAGTCATGGTCTCTCTCTCCACATTCTGTCGTGCTCCAAGTGGCTTTCTGATCAGCTCACATTAAAGCTAAACACTTTGACTGATTTGGAGTAAAATCACAATCAATTTGCACCAGGACCCTCAATTCAGAGCCCTCTCCCCCAGGCCCTGGAGCTTGTCACATCCCCTTGGTGGTGAATTGACGTTTTGACATGCAAAGTTATATTAAAAATGAGACACTAGGAGAGAGGAAAAGCAAGAGGGAAAAAAATGACGTTGAGTTTTCCTCCTATCCATTTTCATCATTCCATCAATGAGATCAAGGTTTATTGGGACATGTCACAACTGAGCAGTGTCAGTCATGGGATGTAAGCAATCACCGGGATCTACCTGGTAGCAAACCATCAGGTTGCCTCAGTGTTAGCGTGAGGCTGTTTTGGAGAAGGTCCCTTGAGAAGGCTCCGGTAAAAGATGAATCACGGACAAATTAAATTGGTGGTTGATGAACGGGGAAAAAAAACGAAAGACAGCTTGGTGGTGGGCAAACTTTGACTGACGGGCTTGATTGAAAGTGGGCCATGGTGGAGTAACAGGCTGCAGATGGAGTGTGACAAGTCAAAGCTGCTGTGTGACACTTAACACCATCAGACGTCAGGTGACAGCAATGTGACAGTCGTGGCATTTGACAGACACTGGCCTGTCACATTGAGTAAATCGACTGAAGCTTGATTGGCGCATGGAGTCTTATCTAAGAGTTTGTTGTTTTTTTTTTTCTCTCTGTGTGTTAACATTTGCATCTGGAGACAATCTGCTGATCTTTAATATTTTGTAACGGAAGAATAACCTAGAGGAAGTGCATTTCTCATACAACTCTATGTAGTCCAACCTTGTAAGTGTTCATTTCAGGGCCTTTTTGAAGTGACACAGAGAGAACAATATCCCTCTTATTTACCCCACATCTGATGTAAAAATTAACCTGGCTAGCACCACTCACAATTGGATGGAAACATGTAAAATGGTGTTTTTGTTAACCTTGAAGGATTTATGGTGGGTCCAGTTTATTAAATTTGCTTATTTTCTCTTGGAAATTTAAACCGAGGAGAGACAGAAACCCAAGTGATGAAAAAAATATGTCATTAATTCACTACATTTTAAAGTTTGTATCTAACATTATATAGAAAGTCATTGCACCTGAGAATGCATTAAGGTTGCTTCATCTGTTCTGTGTCATTTCATGAACTCAGAATAAAAAGGAAAATTTGCTGCTGTGTGTTTGCTGAGGAAGCTGTTTTACATCATGTTTTTGTGCATAAGTACACAGATCAACCTCGCTTTTCAGGCATCAGCGCTTCGTGATAACGGCAGGGTTCCAGACCACCCCTCTTTAATTAACTTGATTACATTGTTAGTTTTTCCCCTTACATAACCATAGCAACTCCTTTAATTGGAATTAATTACACACTAAGTGGAGGTCTTCCAATGAACATTAATATAAATTGTTCGGTAATTAATCATCCTGCTGCTGACTCTTCCTCTATTTGTTAGAGGTTCTTCTGACCTCAGTGAGCCTCTGCTAAATGCAAGTAATGTGAAAATTTCACGAGAAAATTTCAAACGGCTGCGATTCCATCGACAAAATTCCTTGACCTCTTGATTAATATGATATCATGTCAGTGTGCGAGGGAACGAGTCGGGCATGTCACGGTTGCTGACATCGAAAGCAAACCATGTTCACTAATGGGCGACAGCTCTGACGTCCAGTGTCATGATGTGGTTGAACCCAGCGATGTCACTGAGCTGACAGAGCTATTAACTGAGATGGGGGGTGTTGACACTGATAGCCTCTGACAAGGGGAGATGTAGAGCAACTACTTTCTGTTTATACAGAAAGCTTCTGATAGGAACAGGATGGCAGGGTCAACATGTAAGTAATGTTCTGCTAGTATGTTGGCTTTTGCATGATTCCCATTTCTATCGTCACAGCTGGTTGTAAAAAATGTTATTAATTATTATTTAAAAAAAGTAAACCCATGGTAAAGTGATATAGAAGGACAAATTATGACTAATGTAGAAATAAGGGTAGTAGATTAGATTAAGCAATATTGCATCAATTTAGGTTAGTTTCTTATTTCTTAATGTTCCCACACATAGAGAAGGAGTGAAAACTATCAATGTCATCCATTTATGAGGCTACAATATATTATTGAATACAAAGCTCTGGAGTTTCACCCTAAGGTTCTATCCTCACTTGGCCTGAGATGTTTTTGTGGTAAATGCTACCATTATGGTAACAATACGCAACACAGAATGATTCTGGGTAACATGTACCTAGTTATCTTAGGTATATGTTTTAGTCGAAAATGACTTATGATCATCCCAGATAGCAAGTTGGTTTTTCCCATATAGCAATACGCACAGCTGTACCAAACAACAAAAAGATAATATACAGGTCTTTTCATTAAAAAATAAAATAAAAATAAAAATTCACAGAATTATTTGTTTGTTTTTCAGACTGGGACAATTGTTGGTGATTTGGTAGGAATTTGTTGCATAATTGATGGGTTGCTGGTTTAATTTCTGATCTGTCCACCTGTATTCTTGTGTCCTTGGGCAAAACACTTTACGTGCCTTAACTGCTGGTGACCCCTGTGCATGGAAACCTCGCCTCTGTCAGACTGCCAAGGGCAGCTGTGGCTACTATCCAATAGCTTGCCACCATCAGTGTGTGAATGTGTGTATGAAATGCATTGTAAAGTGCATTGGGACTAACACTATGGACTTGATAACGGATGATAGAAGTACAGGCCAATTACCATATTCTACCTTAACACCCATTTTTTTATATAAGCATTGGATGTACAAAAATACTATTTTCAGGGGGGTCCACCAACGGCCTGCCATGTTTTTGTATTGAAAGATGTTAAATTGACAGAAAATGTAAAACTCTTACTGGATAATTATTTATTACTGGAAGACATTGTTGACAATGTCTTAAAGCGGCAAACAAATACAGAGTTAAAATGAAGATACATTTTTGCACTTTTGTTAGATCCCGATTAAGTCATCAACTAGTGGATCTAAAACGCTACGTCATTCTAGTTACAATTAAAGTCAGCAGAGATTAATTAAATTTGAAGATTTATTCCCAGATTCCACTAAATGTGTATTGAATCATTGTTAATGGTGCTGATCTTCTGAGCAGGAAGAGGGGCCCCAAAATCAAATTGTTCTAAGGCCCCATACAACACTGGACTGGCCCTGCATGATGAGCTAGCACCACAGTACTGAACTTCTCTCCTGAGAAAATGAAATATAATGAATGTGGCACTGGTAGGGACCAAGCTTTTCCATGTTGTGACTGTTGAGTTTTTAATAGACACCTTTTTGTTTTTGCTGCCTGGGCTTCATGGAGCTGACAAAGCGCACTAATTGCTGCTGTCATCCTGGCCCTGTAGGGCTGCTTGGTGTGTTAGAGGCCGGCTCCAAAAGCAACGCTTAGCCTGGCGGGGCAGGAGGGGTGGGCAGGTGAAGTCTGGCAGCCCACCAGGCTAGTGATACACTAGGGAAAACCTTGTCTTTCATTCAATGTATCATTATAATAGCTACAATACCAAACATGACAATATATAAAAATACATTCTATATTTTATACATGAGATATTATATTGTAATAAATCAAGTCACATTCTAAGAATTCTTAACAGGTTATTTATGACACAATCAAATAAATATCCACCATGTTCCTGTAACTTTCAATGTGCAATCCCTGATCATCCCTCAAAACAACTCAATGAGACCCACTGGTGCAGTGTGTACGTCTGAACTATTGTCCTCCTTCTTTGATGCTCAGTCTACCCTCATCACCTCCTTTCTCTCATTTTTTTCCGCTTTATCTCTCTCACTTTCTGCTGCAACCACCCATCGTCAGTTTATCCCCTCAATGGTGGGAGCACATAAGCAGACTCCCTCCACTCACCAGGGTGTAATCTCTCTTTGTTTACACTGCCAAGGGGTTATTTGGCTGTCTGTTAGAGTGTGACACAGACAGCGCTACACTGTCAAAGACAGCCTCAGCGCACTGCAGACAAGCAGATTCCATATTCAGTGTATCTAGCACGTCAGCCCACACTGACAGTAAGGATGGCTCACAAACCCACAACATGCTTTAAAAGACAGGATCTATCCACATGTTGGACAAAAAATAGGCTGTAAAAAAGATTCTGGCTGGAGTTACATATTATCACAGGAACCACATCAGTGGCTAATATTTTTCTATACTTTTTGGGGGCCTCTACATGTTTGCATGTCTGCTTTTGGTAACTGGATGGTAATGAAGATCATGCAGCTTCAATAACCATAAACAATACACAAAAGAGGGTATTTCAAGTAACCTAATAGTTTATTTTGAGGGCTAAATACACAAAAATCCAATAAATAATGAAAATGATTATAGTCTCTAACAATCCACACAGATCAGTGTCGCTCTGGATTGTATCACAACACGTTGGAAACATTTCTCAACATTTCTCAATGTTTCCAACGAGCCTTGCGATCATGTCTGCATGTCGCCACAAAGAGTGAGTTTCGATATTACTTTGAGTCAGAGTAACGTCGTCTCTGGTCAAAGCAGTCCAAGTTTGGTGGAAATTCAACTTTAGGTGCAGCTTCATGAAGGATCATTGAAAACCTTTTTTGTATTTTGAAAATGTCAGTTGGAATGATTTACTATGACAAATGTAAATCATAGTAAATCTGTGACTTTTTTCTCAGTATGTGGGGCTAAAATGACCTCAATTTACTTACCAATATGTTAAACAGTTGTCAACGAGGAAACTCACAATATTTAGTATGGATCTGATAATGAATCAGGGAGATTTTGCTGTTTCCAATACTCTAGGGGGTGCTATTTATTCAATGTACAGCATGATCTTATTGACATCCTAATAAGCTCATTCCCATGCAGCGTAGAGCCAATGGCACCGTGAATGTGCAGTTTAGAGACCAACATATGCACATAGCAAAATATGTCTGCATTCTTTAATGCAGCAAAAAATATTTTGATAACTTTTGATCTTCAATGCTGAAAGACTATGCTGAATAAAATTTAAGCCTCTGATTGGAAAGATTTAGGAGAAGTTTGCTCTGATATTTGTGTAGAAAAGCTGGCTCTATTCCAAAATCACTGAATTCAATTCTGTTCAGTTCTGTTAATTTATAAACCACAATTTCAAAACACATGTCAACTCAAGACACTTTACAAAAACAAATCAGATCAGTTCAGTCACAAATGTATTCCAATTAATCCTAGTTGTCAAACAGTATTTTAAGCTTTGTTAATCCCTGAAATTGGTTTAAAAAGTTTGCTATCCAAGGAAAACCATCAGATTGCATCTAGTCATTGACTTCCAGCATTCACTCAAGTCAGATGTGCAATGGGTACACATAACAATATTTTCTGTTAATTAGTAAAAAAAAAAAAGAAAAAAGAAAAGAAAAGAAAACTACTCCTGAAGTTCAAGTATAAGATGAATCAGAGCATTTAAAAGTTTCAATTACAATACTGTTTTTAAAAATGCTTTCTACTAACAAGGCGTTTATTACAAATAGTAGTGATTGTACACGACAATGTTAAACACACAAAACTATGTGTTTTATGTTCTACTACGAAAAAGAAAAACAGTGTTGAACGTTTGTTTTTGTTCTGCACAACCGAGTGCAGACAGCTTTAAGGATTATGCCGAAAAAGACCTCAATAAGACGGAGCAAGTTGAACAGCATGTGTAAGGCATAGCCGTTGTATTCAGCATGGTGTAGTGCTTGGCAGGTAATCTGACAGACAGTCAAAGTACTGAGCAGTGGTTCCTGCACACTGGACTAAGTGAGTTAACATGAGGCTGCTGGCTCTGTAATAAAGTGTTTAATGGACACACAGCTTCCCTCTGCCTTGGGGGAGAAAACACTAAATCCCTCTTTTACTGTCACAGGCCCAGATGTTACTAAGTTATCCGTCTCTTCAGTCGCCACACTGACTGGTACATGTGTCTTCTGGCTGAAATACACATAAAAAGTTGTTTCAGATCAGATGTGACTTTTTGACCAAACATCATAAGTTATAATCTGAGGATTGTAAATGTGCAACCTGAACGTGTTTCTTGATGTATGAATGACTCATTAAATGATATTCCACTCTTCAGTCCTTTAACTGCAGTAAATACATTTTTAGAGTCAGCGGACCAACACAAAGATGTAAGTCTCTTTACTGTAGTTGTGGCTGATGTAACTTTTGCCAGCATATGCAATATGCCTGGATTTGTTTTTCATGAATTGTAATTTTTCTGGGTTCACTATCAGTTACATTGCCAGTTTTAATTCTTTTGTGTCAAGTATTTCCTTAGTCATCTACCCTTGCTTTAATTACTCACCTCCTGACAAGTTGACCACTTGGTCAGTTTCTTCTAGTTTCCTTAAAACCCAGGATTATCACATGCTTTTACTGTATTCATATTGAACAATTCTAGTGTAATCGAATCTGCAACCTGTGTTTTACATCTCCAAGGTGAGCACAAATTGTCTACTGGTTAACTCATTCAAACCCAATGTATGTTCTGCTTACCATAGCTGGTTTATTGATCACCAACTCAGTGATTGAGTTGTCTTTAATATAGAATCATGTATGTAATCTACTTTCTTAGTGTCCTTTCCCATTCATTCCTGTTTACTATTCTTTCGTAGGAGATCAAAAGAATGGTAGAAAGTGACACTACCTTGTCTTGTAATTAAAACTCACAATTTAATTCACTTTGATTCAAATATAGTATATACATATTAATGACAGAGGGTGATGTAATTTTGTAGACATTTTTGCTCTCAGGGTTTAATAAACCTGGTAAAAACCAGCCCTGCTTCCTGGAGGCGTGGACTTTGTCGAGATTTCAAACTTTGTCCAATCACAAGCACTGTCACGTGTGACAAGATACAATTGTTTAGGAAAATAATTATTTTAAAGATAAGTATAGAATGTTCATGTGTAAATTTCAAATGGTGCAGAATCCTAACCTACTGTCATGGAGAGTTAGAGGTTCACCAGAAAGAAAGTGAAAGAAAGTAGAGCCTTCCTTTCGCTTTTCAAGACATTAGATAAAAACTGTTAATGGAACTCGAAAGTCTCAAGCCAGGAATCCAAGTCAGGATGGAAGATCTCTGATTATGCTAACGTTGTGTTTCTAAACACAGACACTTAGGAAACTACCAACAGAGAGACACAAACACAGGGAGAAAGTAATGTTGCAAAGAGGTGAGAAATCAGCATGGCTTTCAACAAACATTTAAAAAAAAGTTGACAAAAAGTAAAGACATTCAAATTCTTCTTTGACAAAGTTGAGAACCTACAAGACACTTTCTGTTTGCATATTTGCTTCTTTTATTACCACCTACATAACCACAAAGTGTAATCCTGACAACTCCAATAAAATCTGTCTTTGGAATTAAACAACTGAGCAAGAGACAGACTGTGGGAATGCATGAAAAATCCCCCAGGAAGAGTCAGTCAGGTTTTAGCTAAATTCAGACATGTCAAATCTGCGAGAACGACAAAAAATGTGTCTGGCCTGCTGACATAAAGATGTCCTCTAACTGAACCTTTTCACTGCATCTGTGCAGATCCATGTTTGGAGCTCCTCAGACTTGATGCTTCCTTGTGGCTATCTGACAATCTGATGTGTGGGGAGAGGTTGGACTCGTCTGCACATTTAGACGGAGAAGCGCTTACAACAATTCTTCTGCTTCATCCCCATATGTGTTAGTTTTACAACCAAAGCAATCGTGCTCATGCTGCTTTAAGACAAGCTAAGGTGCTGAGGAGTGGAAGTTGGTGAAGAGATTGTGGAAAAGGTCGTTCAGAGTTCAGAGTCTGCAGGGAGATGAGTGATAGCCACAGAAAGGGGGCTCTGTTGCCGGGCCTTGTTCTTTTCTGTGCTGCTTGTCGGACCGCACAGCAGTAGGCTGAGCCTTGATGGATCGGCAGACAGTGAAAGGGAACTTACCCCCCTTCCTCTATCGCCCCCCATCCACAACCTCCTCCACCCCCTCCAAACTTAGTCTTTCAAAACTATGTCCAGACTCCCCACCTTCCATGCACTCCTGTGTACTGCTTCCTTATGGCTCAAATGCAAGGAGAGACACACGTCATATCAACATGAGGCTGCACACGTGAGAGATGAGGCTATGAGATGAAGAGAATCAGGAGAGGAGCATGCCCCTCCAGATGGGAGAAGGTGGGGTTAAGTTATGGAAGGGTTAAGGGTTTAAGTACAGGACATTCCCTGACCTCGGTCAAGCTCAAAGACTCACATCTAACCTCACCCCTACCACCACCACCACCGCCTGTTTTTCAGTAGCAAGGCGGGGGGATTGTGTGTTGCGATGGGAAGCTTGTTTTACCTGGACAGACACAAAAGAGGGGCAAGCAGCAGGAGAGGGGCTTGCTAAAATAAACATCAAAGCCTCCAGGCCATGTCCCGCTTTTGTTGCCTGGAAAGGGCGGGCTCCTGCTCTCCAGGGTGGTCGAGGGGAGAGGGAAAGAGGAGGATGGGAAGGGGCGGGTGTGAGATCACATATGCTCCTTCTCAAGGCTGCCAAACTTCCTCTAGAACACTCTTTTTTTTTTCTTGATAAATAAACCATTAAACAGTTTGTAGCTATTTATTGCCCTTCGATGTTTTTGCTTTCATTTCTGAGGTTATTTTTGTCAGACTTAACGAGTGCAAAGAAAAAAAAAATTACATTTTGCTTTATCTCACATTCATACTAGCCAGTACAGTACATGCCTGATCAGTCTATTCATTGCACCTATGCAAAAAGGATTAACAACCCTCCACTCTGTTTTTCCCTGTTTAAATGTACTTTTGTAGAAAGCTAAATGTTGGCCTTGGCATCCAGGGTAGCTGCATTTAACTCAACTACCTTACAACAATGTTGTTGTTTTTTTCTCTGTGTTCAAAGACTTAGAACAAGTCTCTCTATTGTCTCCTGTTAACTGATTCTGATTACAACCTATTGCCTTAAGGACTATTGCCTAATAACAATACCGTTACCAATCTGACTGGAGGAAGAAGTCAGGAAGCAGTAGGAGGATCTTGGCAGAGCATCATTTTGAATGACTCGTCCAAAGATCAAACTATAAGTACTTTATTAATGGGAACAACATAATTGCAAAATAGTATTTTTTCTGACACTAGCGGAATATTGACAAAGTTTTGCACACATTTGCACATTTGTAATGAACACACAACTTATGGCCAGCCTCCTCAATGAATGGATGAATACATTTCAGTTGGTTTTAAATCGGTGGAGTCAGTCTTTTCAAATGGACAAGAAACAGGGTATTTCTTGATATATAAAAATCACTAATCTGGCTTAAGTTAACAGTACCTATTTCAAATGGGTTTTGTTTTGTTATTTATATAATTTTTGCAAAAAGGTATCTTGCTTAACAAATAGTCAGAGTAAATTTTGAAGATGGCTGCAGCCTCTCCAGTATCTCAAAAGTCTGTCCATCACTGAAAACACAAAACTAGCAAATGCTAATGTTTAAGATCTCTCCAACAAAAGCTAAAAGTTGAAATGTTGTAATATCAGTGTTTGCATCTACACAAAGGGAAGATTGTTACAGAGAGTAACATCAGTCAATCATGTTCATTTGCTTTTGGATTTGTTTTTACTGCTGACAGAAATGTCCGATAATTGATTTGCTGATGTCTCAAATAATTGTATTTTAACTGTGCAAATCTGTCACTGTCTTTTTACACTAATTTATAAGCTTTTCACCAAGTCTCAAAGCCATACTTGCATGACTTGTTAAGATAATTAGCTTAACTTAAGACATACAACTTGTCACACAAAAACAATCTCTTACAATCTATAAAAAAATATCATTTCATTTATATTCCAAACAAACATGACAATTTCTAACTCTACTGGATGGTAATTGGTTTTGTCAGCTGGACCAATTCAGACTTTGGCATGACTGCTGTTCAAATCAGAGTGTATAAGTTGACAGTGGGGATATGTGTGTGTGTGATTATCCCAAACACACAGAAGTGTGTGGGCGTGTGCATGTGTGTGTGTGTTTATTGAGGGGGCTCGTTGGGTGTGGGTAGCAAGGGGGATGATTATGCCCATCTGTGGCAGATGCCAGGTGTGCAACCATCCTCTTCTTCATTCCCTTGTCTACTCCTTTGAAATGACCTCCCCCCATCTCTACTCCCTTAGACTCTCACTCTCTCTCTTTATCGCAGACGCTCTCGCACAAAATGCACACACAATCAAACTCCATCAGCACCCTCCAGCTGGCAGGAAAAGCAACAGCCAACAGTCATTGTCGCTCTAACTGGTATCAGGGGGCAGTGCTCTGTGAATATATGCGCTCATACAAATTTTAATAGGTCTGCCTTCCTGCTAAGGATGTTATCCACTTTGTGTATGTATATAATTGTAGAAGCTCCTCCTACAATAAAAAAATAAAAAAATAAATCTTTTGGAGCCGCAAGCTTGTTCAGGGGAGAACTGACAGTTAAGACATATTTTATTTTGCAGTTTTTGGGTGCCTCATCCCCTTTCTGTTGCCGCCCTGGGCAACTGCTCATACCGAATACTGCCACTGTATGCATTTTTTTTTCTCAAACCTAACATGTCTGAAGATGTTCAGCTTTCCCAGTTTTTATATTCAGGAAGGTTTGAAGGAATTTATTTTGTTTTAACCATTAAATTAGAAATGTCCTTTTCCATTAATTTCTTAGGGAACTTATGAGTTGACCGTCACTTCTCCTCACCCAGCCAAACAACTGGTGTAATTGGTATATGTCAAATTTTGAGCTTGTACACATATATGGGCAAACAAGCAATATTGCCTAAGCAATATGAGAAAGTTGAAAATGTTCAACTTTTATTGTCCACTCACAAAAAAATCACTTCTCTCTATTGTTTGTTGCTCCCTGTTGAATCTTATTGTTGGTGTTCTTGTTGAATTCCTGTTGTTGGTGGAGATTTACACAGGTGGGCACAATTTGCCAATAGACGGCCATGGGTTGTGCTGGTGAACACTGCAGTCAAGCCAAATGTAACTGAAGGCTGTGTTGTTTTTCCTCTGTCATTTATTGGTATTTCCAGCCTTTAAAAGGTGGCATTGTATGTCACTCCCATAATGCTCCGCTGTGAATGAATTAAACCTCTTTGAGAGATAGGCCATATTTTTATTTTGTCACACCTTATTAAAGTGTATCTGGTGGTCTTGCTATTTCACCTCTTAGATCTGTGAAGTTCTCGTCTTCCAGATCAACTTTGATCTGGTTTTTACTTGTCTCCTCGCTTTTCAGAACTTCTTTGAACTCTCTCTTGATCCTTTGGACCGTGATCTTAGCATGTGTCAATACATACTTTAGATGGACTAAATACTGAATGTTTACTTTGAATTGATCTGAAGATAATGTTTTTGCACTGAGGAGTGCATCACTTACAGTTTGAGTCTCATTATGGGGAGATGCACTCTTAAAATTGAAGAAAGTTTTCATCAGCAGTGCCAACTCTGATTACTGAAACTGTGCCCTTCAGCTTCTTTTAGTACAACACCTCCCTAATCTTTGCTCCAATTTCTTCAAATTTGTTGACAATGTAAGACTTTGTGCAGAATAGAACATAGAAAAACATATCTATTTTTATTTTTATTAATATTCAAACTCCTAAATTCATGTAGAAAACTACATCTCCTTCTGTGTCTAACTTATGTACAGATTTGGAAGCACACATAAAAACCAGCAGTCATTCACACAAAGCCACACACACACACACACACACACGCACACCCACGCCCCCCTACCACCACCCACAAGCAGAGAGTCTGCCGATCGTAAAGCAAGTGGTGACGGCCTGATTGATCCCCCAGCGAAAATAGGCGATATTCTCCCAACATCGATATCAATAAACCCTCTTAGGCCTGAGGCTTTTCAGGGTCTGCTTTTGTTTCTCTTCAGAAGAGAGCTAAGAAAAATCTATAGGCAATTGATGGTGTCTGGGAGAAAGGCTCTATTGGAGTATATCAAATCAACATATTGGAGAAGGGAAAGTTTGGCCCTGTGAATTAAACTGCTTTTGCTCCAAGTTCAGAAGTAGAGAGGGAATGTGGTGGCAGTAATTCAAAGCTATGGAATAACTGGAAAACTAATAATAATAGACGTGAGAATTTCTGACCGTCTTTGCCCCACTCTACCTATCCATTCATTATCCATACACAGCTATCCTTGCTGGGTCATGAGGGGCTGGTGTCTCCAGCGGTCATTGGGCGAGAGGCGGGGTCAACCTGGACAGGTCACATATCACTGGCTCACAAACAGTTCATTTTATAGAATGAAACACGTAATGTTACACACATGTAACATTAGAGCAGTGTCGAAGATTGTTAATGAGGAAGCAGTAATTTATAAAATGATCATCTTCATAAAATAATGGCATAAGTCATTTTTTGTTGCCAAAAGATGATTTAGGTAAAAAAATAAATAAAATACTTTTAACAAAAAATGACTTACATCATGACTTTAAGGATGATCTGTGTATAATTAGATTAAACCACATCTCACCGTGAGCATTTGTTATGCAATATTTATGCATATTTACACTTTGGGCATAATAGCAGTGACATAATAGCAAAAAATGCCAGAAGTGAACGTGTGCGTTTGTCTAACCTATGATTCATTTGGGGACAGAGAGGCTACTGAGTGAATCGGTATTTTCTTTATATATAGCCTAGATTGTATAAAGAGTTCTTTATGAACTCTGTTACTGTCAGACAAAAACTCTTCCAATTGATTTATTTTCTGAATCTCTAAACAGCACTGAAGATAACAAAGGTCAAGAAACAACAGTAAAGTGTTGTTTACATACTGCAAAAGTATTTTCTGTAAAGGTTTTACAGAGCAAATGGTCTTTATTCACCACAACCAACATTTTCCTTGTTACAAGTAATATTAATATTTCTGAGTGATACATCCAGAGTTTGTACTTAAATCAATTTGTGGATGGAATTAAAGATTAGGGCAATGGCAAAGATTCCTTCCACCCTCAGACTTGCAGTTAGGCTCAGGGTTGTAAAAAGAGTTCAGTGAAACAAATTCTGACAATTTTAGTTCAGCTTGCAGGGCGTTCCAAGTAGAGGAGGCAGAAAAACTAAAATCTTTCTTTCCCTTTTCTGTTTGTACACATAGAGGTGCAAACAATCCTTAGAGAGTAAGGCATGAGTGCTGTCTGTTCTCAGAATGAAAGTGCATAAATAATTAGGAAGCAGGCCAATAAGAGACTCTTCCACCAGAGTCATCTCCAGTGTGTATATCACCTAATAATGCAGAGAAGACATGCCAGCTGGAGAGTACAGATCACAGTGGTGGGTGAACAACCAGTGATGCATCTCAAAGCACAGTGATACACTGGAGTCAAGAACTGCAGACAGCTGTTTGAAGCATACATATAGACAACACCATAATCAAGTACAGGCAAAAAAAGTAGCTCTGATCAAAAGTTTCTGAGCTCTGGGGGAGAAAGAAGATTTACTTCTGTAGTGAAACCCAAACTTCACGCTTAATTTGGAAAATATATGTTTCACATAAAGTTTAAAAGAACTCTCCTTATGAATAATTAAGCCCAGGTAGTCATAACTGGAGACACTTTTGATAACTTTAGCTTGGGCAGTTCTTGTGAGAGGGATAATCTCCAATAGAATGGATACATTTGATTTATCAGCATTTAAAACCAGTGTTAGTTGCTCAAAACAAACCTACACTTCATCAAAAGCAGCCTGTAGACATCTGGATGCCTGATCAATTGAAGAACAGTTAATTACACAGTCATCTGCATACCAGCATTGGACTTAGAGCAGGTGTTTGCTAATTGCTGCTGGCTAGTCTGGAGGAGCTGAGCACGGGATGGCTGCTGTTTGAGGCCAAAACTCAGAACCTTGGAACCTGCAGCTCTAAGGGAGAACTTCATCCTCAAAGGTGGTGCTAGGTCCAACTAGATGATTTGCACAGATGAATGGTTGCTATGGAGATTAAAGGATTTTTCAAACATACATGAAATAATCAACTCAACACTCCAGGTATGTTTTTGATGAGGGATTGACATTATAACATGTCTCAAAGCTCAAAAAAGACAACTTTGCATAATACTGCCTCTTTAATGTAAAGGATGTTGTGGTGATGAGAAGTATATAAATGCAAGCAGATAAAAATAAATACAGTTATTTGGACACAACTACCCTTCACACACACACACACACGCACACACACCCACGCCCACAAGTTCACACAGGAGCAGCAGTATTTGCTTTATGCATGAGGACAGGTAAAAAACACACAACGTCCACAGAGGACACAGACTGTAATTGAATGTGACTCCCTCTGAATACTCTCCATAGCTTGGGGATCCTGCCAGGTAATTGGAATATACAGCTCCCTAAACCACTGCTGAACTCCACAGGGAGCCCAGGCTGTCAGCCGCTGACGGTCCAACACAAGTTTAGCTGTGTTTGGGTGGCATGAGATTTCATTCTGGGCCTGCCTGGTGGTGTATAGGCTAGCACTTTTTAATTACATTGACGAAGACTTTAGGCCTGAACCCTGCCGGGACCCCCGACTGCGGATCTGCTCTCACTGTGCATGCTTGAGTTTTCTCTGGGTACTCCAGAGTTCACAAACACACTTGTTAATTAATTTGGTGATTATAAATGAACTTTTATGGTGAAACTTTGCCCTGTGATGGACTGGAAACTTGTCTGTCATGTAGTTCTGCTCTCCGTAGATAACACTGTTCAACAGCAACAAAAATGTCTGTTGTTTTTCAACTGTTTTAGAGTAATTTTGAGGAGCTGAATCCTAAAGTCACATTAATCTTGCTCAATCAGGTCAAATTTCTGAACTATTGACGCAGCATGAGCATCAAAATGCATGACTTGTTCTCACATCTGGATTGGTTTCCAGACAATCTGATCAATGAGTGATGAGCAGGAGGAGAGAGTCCATCAGAACAGAAAAGAGACAGAGAATTTTACACATTGAAGACGTCATGTTCAATTTACATGTAGTACTTACCCTTATCAGTGTTTATTGTTGAACTTACAGAAATCCAAGTTTGCAACATTAAATCAATACACTCTGTTAGAAAACAGGTTTTTTTTCTCCTAAACCCTTTTTTGGATGAGTAATATTAACGGGAATGAACTGAAAATGTCACAAAAATGTCATCTGTTTAGTCAGCAGATCAGATTTCTCTAAATCAAATTAGAATTAAAAACCTGACCTGATTGGGAAAAATTGATGTAATTTTTGGATTCAGATGTGCAATGAAGTCCTAATTCAGTTGAAAGAACATAGATAACTTTCCAAAAAAAAAAATTGCAAGCCAGTGGGATTGAAGGGATTAGAGTTAAGTGAAAACATCAAATGATGAACATATAATAGTCTTGTCAAAGTAAGTTCTACTGGAAAAGTGAAGCATGCACGTGGAGGCATGACAAATTGTATAGCTCACATAAGCAGCTGACATGGCGACCAATCCCTCCTAAGCTACTAGGTTCAGGATACACACAGTGAAAATGACAACTGCATGTCACCGTACTTCTAAAGACAATTTCTGCCTTTAAGAATTTTCTTTCATTTGCAATAAAGGTATTTATTACAAAATTACAACATTGTAATTTTTTCTGCTGCCCACCTTCCCTGGACTGTTGCTGTTCTCTTTTCTTCAGTTGTGAGTATTGTTATCTTTCCTGCATCAATAGTGAATCACATAATTATCATATCATAATTGCGATAAAGATGGCTTTGACAGAAATCATTTCCCGTATCTAATGCAGCGCTAATCAAATTTGTTCCCCCACTCATTAATGCAACCTCTGGTGATGGAGTTCTGGACATTTGTTTGTGTGAGCTCATAGGTACAGGACGATGGTGAGTCGCCGGTGGTGGTCATCTACCAGATTGATTACTAGGGCGTCCTCATGGCTAAGAAGTCTTGGACTAACCACACACACACACACACACACACACACACACACACACACCTCCTGCACATTACTATTAAATGATTGCTTTCAATATGTTCTTTTTGACTTTTATTGATTGACATGTGGCCAGCAAAACTTATCTCGTCACATTACCGACATGCCTGGCAGCAGAGATAAGACAGCAGTCAGTACAGACTGTTTGTATGTAAATTACTGAGTCAGTCTAATTTCTAACAAAAGATTTCCCTTTGAATACATGAAAAAAAGAAAAGAACAGAAAATGCCCTGAGCTATTTTAAATTGGCACATTTTTCAGTGGTTTTTCAGAAAATGCGTGCTGTATATGATTTGGTCAGAAGATCACCAGGATGCAAAATCATCACGCTCTTTTCAAACACATCTCTCTACCTCTGCTCACTGCAGCCAAGTTATAGGATGAATGAATCCACTGTTCTTTTTCTTATTTTAGGATAATTTGCAAAGATTTTTCTTTAAATAAAGAAAGGACATGAGCATTATTTTGAAAAACAAACCAAGGTCGTGGTAGCACACAAAGCAAGTAAAGCTTGTGAGTCGATAATCTTCTTCACGGTTTAGTCTTCAGTTTGTCTTTTCTTTTGTCTATATTCAAACATCAAGAACAGCGTTTGGTCTCTTTCTGGGTGAATGATTTATTAATACACAAACTTCCTGAACAGTCAAGAAATATTTAATTTCTAGAGTAATCACATATGGAGGCCAAACTGGATTTTGTGGTTGAGGTTAGTGATTAGTCTCCTTACAAAATGTTTGCAAACCTTTACACATTTAGTGATGCATCATCTAACAGCTTTGATGGAATGACTTTCTCCTCCTGTTACTAGGCAAATTTTCTCAAACTTTTGTTCTTTAATGTGTCGAAGCAATAATATCATTTTTCATAGTTGTTTAATTTTTATGAAAAAACAAAGATTAAAGGGTAAAAGAGTGTGTGCATCTTCTATACTTCAAATTTACCTCAGTAGAGCAAATGGAGATAATCACATAATATCTCTACTATGAGCCATTATTGAGGCTATCAGACTTTTTAAGACAGTCAGCTGAAAAGAACAGTGGATAATCTTCCACAGTTGTACTGTAGATACCAGTGTGGAGGTATCTCTCCTAACTGTGATGATTGGTTTAAAAATATTGGTGAAAGAAGGCAACACATTTGATGTGAAAAATACCAGAGGTCACCAGCACAGGAATCAAATGAACAAAGGAAAGAAAGAAAGAACAGTTCAAATATGGATGAGTTGTTTTCTCTTGCTTAAATATTCTTCTACTTAGATAATTAGGAATGTGCAAGGAATCCATCAATGCACCGGACATTTTCACAAATGTAAATAATTCAATGGTGGATTCCTTTTGCCAGTTCCTTTTGCAGACAGCCTTATCACGTCGACTAAATGCAATTGGAAGTTATAAAAACAGTAAGTAGAGGCACAGAGAGAAGATGTGTGATAGGGACTGGGGGTTGTGAGAGAAGGAGACTTGCATGTACTGAGGAAGCGTGAGGCATGTTGAGTAATGAGCGCTGCTGCTCCCAGAACAATCACGGTCTCCATTTTGCCGTGTGTTTCTACCTGATGTACGGCCTGAGCTGTGGGAACTGCTGTAATAAGACCATTTGGACCTCTCATTGGTGAGCATTAGCAGCAAATATCTCCTATATGTCCAAAGACAGCCTGAAGGGCTGAAGAGAGAGAGCAGCGTTATGTGTGCTCCTCACTGGGTCCAAGGTGATGTAAACTGTTGACTTTGGTGACTAAATGGATTGAGCTACTGTCTTTACGAAACCTTAAAAAAAGCATAAGAAGAAATTATAAGCTTTAATAGTTTATAAATATTAAGATAAAAAGCAAAAGGTGCCTTTAAACATGAACATCTGATCAGATTCTGATAGCAAAAACAAATTAGAAAAAAAATTGACTTGCAGCAGTGAATAAATGATCATGCTATTCAAAGAAGTAACTGTTGGAGATGAACGGATGAGCCACTCTCAGCCATTCCTGACCTCCACTTACCATTTTTTGTATGTACTCATTAACAGATTTTTACTAAGAATGTTTTACATGAGCATATTTACTTTAGTATGTTTCATAAAAAAATAAATAAATAAAAATATGTCATAGAATCTTGATAACAGTCACATGTGAAAGGTTCTGTGAAGGAGCAAACACTATTATCAAAGAAGAGATGTTGAACCATTCTGCTTACAAACCAATGAAACTGAGTTACATTTAATAAGAAAATCATTGCAGCACAAAATGTACAAAGGTACACACTGCATGCTGGCCTGCAAGTTTGTAAAATAGAGATGGTGGGCAAATGGCGATCAAACAGTGTTGCAAGTTTTACATCAAACACAACTGCAAGGACAGATGTTGCCCAAAACTGGAAACAAAAGCAATCAGTCAGAATGTTTAGGGAGTTTGCTGATTGCCAAAAACGGCATCATTACCAGGATCATCAAACATGCAAGTCAGCAACACAGACACACATACACAAAAAACGCTTCCCATCTGAGTGATTCAATTACACTTTTATTGTCTGACCGTTTATTCCAGAAAGCAGAGACTGAATGTGTGTGAGTGAATTTTATGTGTGTCCAAGCGAAGGAGAGTTTTTTTTTGTTTTTTTTTCTTTGCTGCAGAGGGGGGAGTAGCAGGCGATAAAGACTCTGTGAGTGGCAAGTGTACATGGATAGCTTCACATCAACTGCCAATATGTTGTGCAGCGGTGGTAACAGGCGAGGGTCTCGGGGGAGGGCTGCGGCAGAACAGACCAGCAGCAGACGGAGAGGAAAACAATTTCTGGTGCCAATAACCCGAGCGGCACAGATGAAAAATGTTTTAATATTTGCAGCTGCTTTATGGCAGTCAGGTTGACAGTGATGGAGTCAATGTCAGCCTTTTCCTTTTAAATGTCATGCTCTGTCTCAGGCTGTCACAGCAATTGTGTGCATGTGTGTGTGTATGCATGCCTGTGGAATTGATCTTTTCCTCTTGTAAAGTGCTTGAATGTGCGCCCCACCCCGACCCCCCTCCACCATCCTATCCCTAAACCGCCCCTTTGTGCCTGTGTTGCCACCGCCTCTCCTCCCCTCCTCTCCTCCCTGGATCCTCCAGATGTCCATAAAGACGCTGCGCTCAGCTGTCAGATAAAACTCCCCGAGCCCAGCAGCCATCATTTAGATAATCACTTCCTCCTCTTTGCATTTTATTTGGATTTGATTATTTTTCATCTGCAGCAAGATGGAAACCATAAATTATATTGTGTCCCTGATGCCGTTGCTGGAATCAAACATGCAGCCGGAATCACAGAATCAGCAAATGGAAAGAAATGTTCAACATCCCTCAGTTCCAGTTCCACAGCACACTGACGCTCTGCCAGGCATTCCTGTCTCAGCAATGGTTATGATTGGCTTTAAAAAAAAAATAAAAAATTAATAACTTAAATAAATATCTTTAATTGCGAAACCCACCAGCAGTAAGAGTTCAAAACTCTAAATAGCATTTCCATATTGTCGCCTTCCTAGAATAATGGTCACTTTGGTCATCAGTGGGTTTTCTTGTGGAAAGAAAAAGGTGGTGATTTTTGTTGTTGTTGTTGAAATCTTTTGGCAAAAAATGACTTAGGTCATTATTTTAGTCAGGTGACAATATCCATATCCAAAACAAACTGGAAAAACAAAAATATGCCGTTTTAGTATTGTGAATGTTACATTCAGAACTAAAAAAAAAAAAAAAATGATTTGGTCTTCACAAGTTTGAATATGATTCATATCTAAACTCAAGAGCCCCAAATGAAAGAGTCCAAACTCACCCTCTACTTCTATCATACATTAAGCAAACATTAAGTCAAATGGTGAATGTTTGTGTTAAAACTAATTACACTGTTGCTGCTTCCATAAGCTGTAATAAAGGAAATAGCCAGCAGGTGTTTTGAAAGGTTTATCCAGATGCATCTGATTAACTGATCACCTGCAACAGAGACAATAAAGGTGTTTTATTTTTGTTTTGTTTTTTTGATCCTCTGGAACACACAGTTGTGTGAGCAGGAAGGATTTTGTTAAATAAGGAAATGTTGCAGTCAACCCATCAATCAGGGTGGACAAACCTTTAGACAGATCTAATCAATTTAGATCTATGGTTTTTCTGTTAAACCTAATAACATTATTGGTAGTTAAATCAAGAATGTAATCAGTTTCAGACTTTATCAAAGTTTTTGGAACGCTTTAAAATAAATCCAATTTCCAAGTTGTTGATATTTATGCAGTTTTTCTTTAGCATAGAAAGTTTTCCTGGTTCACTGCCTCTGTGTTTTTTTCTTAGCCATCCAGTCGTGTTCTGGTCACCACAGATTGAGGCTCTATTGGACCTGGTTCTGCTGAAGGTTTCTTCATGTTAAAAGAGAACTGTTCCTCTCCACTGTCGCCATGTGTTTGATGGATGGATTCATTGTGATCAGCTGAGAATTCTTGAATCATCTTTGCACCATTTGTATTATGAACTGAATTTATGTTCTATGATTTTAATTATGACTGAGTTGGAGTCTAAATGAATGGATTGTAATCTGACTGTATGGCTGCTTTAATGAACTGGACTGAGTCTAAATGAATTTGAACTCAGAATTTTATTAGACATGTCTTGGTTCTGTTTTTTGTTTCTTTTTTTTGGCAAACTGAATTGAGATCACATTTCCAGTGAATTTTCAACACTGTAAAAGCAAAATGAATTGCATTCATGTCACAAATCGTATCACGAGCTTACACTTGATTAAAGGCCGTGTTTCAATTAAAAGTGTTCCTTAAAGCAGCACAGCAGGACTGGTGTGAGTGAAAGTTGGCTGGAGAGGAGCAGCTTTTCTTCTGTGACCCCCTCCTGGTATGTTGATGGGATTCTGATTGGTGATCTGGCACCAGATCCTGAGCTGACCCAGGATGTTTCACCTCCACCAGCAGCCTGCAGCCTGAGGCTGGAGCCCTGCTGAAGGTGTGATAGGCTGGTGGTGGGAGGGCGTGGTATTTCTGTCTCAACTCTAATTATCTGGAAACATATTTACAGATTTTTAAGCCTTAGATTGAAAAATAAAATTAAATAAAAAAAAAATTCTACAATTCTAAAAATTGCTTTTTGTGTGTGTGTGTTTTTGTTGTTTTACTTTTTTCACTGAATTTGCACCAACATAGCTTGGATAGTTTTCCTTTCCTTTATAAGAAACTTGTATTATTGTTGCCTGATATAGTTAGTTTGATGATCTGGGAGACTTATAAAAACAAAAACAGCCATAAAATGGAGTTACTTGTGATTCTGCAGAGACTTTCACAGCGTTGTAGGTTCTGTTTTCAAGAAACTGTAAGTTGTGGAAAATGATTCAGTTGATATTTTACAAGAATTAGAGTACATTAACATACCATACGACAGGCATGTCAGTAAATTAGAGAACATGTTCTAAAGAGTCTTGTTTGTCAGATTAAGAGCTTTTGAACGTAACAGCCTTTAAGAAAAATATTAAACATACTTTTCAATAAGCCCACATTTCTCTCTTTATTGGTCTGATGTAATATTCTAATCTTACATGTCATGTTTTATTAGTTGTAGGTGAATAATCATCATAATTAATAGAAATACAGATTTGACAACAGTCTGTATGGACATGTAATGGATCTCACTAAGAACCAAGTTCCTGACATAGATAAACTTTTTAATAATATCTTAATTCTGCACTGTGGCACACTTGCTGTACATATATTTACATATACAGATCTGCATTTTTTGAATCTTTGCAAGGACTGCTCTTAAGTTGCTTTTTAATTTTAACAGCATTTTATAATTTTACAATTTATAGCATTTTATATTTTATATGTTATTTTATCTACAACTACTACTCAGTGGTAGTTGTTACTTGTGTCTTGTCTCTATGCTGTAACTGTGAAGTAATTTCCCTGCTGGGATGAATAAAGTATGGTACTTCTATTCTATTCTATTCTATTCTATTCTATTCTATTCTATTCTATTCTATTCTATTTTATTTTATTAATTACTGACATGTACTTGTAGTTGAACTTATAAAACCTTATTGGGTGTATCTGCTGATCCATCCATTCATTTTCTGTACACCTTTGTCCCTAGAGGGGTCAGGAGGGTTGCTGGTGTCTATCTCCAGCTAACATTCTGTGCGAGAGGCGGGGTCACCCTGGACAGGTCACCAGTCTGTCACAGGGCAACACAGAGACAGACAGAACACACAACCAAACACACTCACACCTAGGGAGAATTTAGAAAGACAAAGTTAAAAACAGTCAAGTCAGAGAACCCACCATGCACAGGGAGAGCATGTAAACTCCATGCGGAAAGATCCCAAGTCGGGAATCGAACCCAGGACCTTCTTGCTGCAAGGCAACAGCTCTACCAACTGCGCCCCTGTGCAGCTTGCATCTGTTAATGTTTATTTTAATTCTTCTTAAACTACTAAAACTCCTACACCATTTAAATTTTGAAGCAAAATGGACTGGAGGTCCATTCCAATGTATTCTAGTATTTTATCTGGACAATATCCAGCTGACAGCAGCTGGGTGGACATTTGTGGGAAACAGTTCCTTCTGAACAGACATGATGAGGATTTTATGAATTTTTTTAGACTGACCCAAAGTATTTTATACTTTATGCTAAAATTGCAAAACTCCTACACAGACACAAGGATTAGTTATTAAAAGAAAATCACAATAAATTTAAATATTTTCATTATCCTTTAATAATAAAAACCATCCCCCTCATAATATGTGCTGTTAATATAAAAACACTGTAAAACTTTACCAGCTTAAAAGAATGTTGTATTTTTGTGTTAGAGTTGTGTCGATCCTAATATCCTAAAGTTTTTAGTCCTTTTGTTTCAGTCATGACTGAGTCGTCCGTGTGTCTCCAATGCGTGGCCTAATTAAACTGCTTAATCAGTTAATGACTCCAGTGAACACCGTTAAAAGAGAATTAGGCACAAAGAGATTAAGGGAAGGAGCCGCAAAAATGCTGAGGAGACTCTTCACCTGTCTCCTGTGTGAAATAAAATCCGGCAAGGAACAGAGGATAGAAGGCCATTAAAAAGTGAAGAAAAGAGTGCTGAAGTGTTTGCTGCAAATGTGCTTTGGACGAGGGAGCCAGCCAGTAAGGGTACAGGTTTAAATGCAAAGTGGTACGTCTCATAAAGGCGGGAGCAAACTGTTTGTTTAATTAAGCAGAAGCGAGGCAAGGGGAAACAAAATGGAAAAACAATGAACATGAAAAATCCCGGAAAATAACTGCTTCTCTACAGCTCTCAAGTGGATCCAGATCTATTGTACTCTGAACATCACGAGTGCAGATTTATAAAAAAAAAAATTGGCATAAAGGTACATGCAAAACAGCTGTAATGTTTTATGATGTTTTTCAGTAGCTGCAATTTAAAGTGAAAAATCTGAGTGATTTAAAAAAAAAAGTATTTCTCTTTTGTCTTTACTTACTTCCAGCTCCTTCACATTTTTTTCTCTATTTTTAAAAAAAATATTCTACCATCACTTATGGACAGAAAGGTCTTGTGTTGGTTTTTCTATCAGTCACAGGTCACAGGTCACACAACCATGACATCACTGCTAGCAAACAATCGGATGCTTTCAGTTAGCTAGCTTTATCTACTGTACAACCAGCTGGACAGTTTTGTGTGTACAGTTTCATGCCTGGTGTTTGGGAAAATAATTACATTCTCATATAATTGAAGATATTGTTTTGCACAAGAAGTTCCCTTTTAAATCCTGACCCTGAGCAAGTCATTTCACTCAGGTATGAAAATGTGAATGATTTTTATTTTATAGTGTCATTAAACTTAATTCTGTCTTGTCTGAAGGCAAGTCTTAGACTCTGATGCAAGCAACAGACACGTATGAATAAGAATGGTTTATATGCATAAAGGATTACAATGCGTTGAGGGACACCATCAGGAAGGGTCTGCCTAGGTACACACTGCAAGGTACGGTAAGTGGCTTGAAAAAGAGCAAAAGAATAATTTTTACTCTTCTTGGCAAAAATTTGGACAAGATTTAACTATTTAAAGTCTGCTTACTTATTCATTTTTAGTAACTTCACAGTACAATCACAAAGCTTATGGAGAAAAGCACCAGGTACCAAATAAATAAAAAGTGAACACACCAATTAAATTTTAGTTTAGGACATACCTGACGCCACACCCACAGAAGCACACAGATGTCCATACAAGATATTTTTAAACAAAAAGTTTTTTATTATTATTATTTTAATTTGCCCACAATTTTGGCAAAAATTAAGAAAAATAAATTATAAAAACTTGAAGAAAAATCTAAAGCTACATAAAGAAGTTAAAAATTCACCCAATGAAAATAAAAATGCAAAAATAATTAAGGAAGTCAACGTCCCTGCAAATACAAAGCAAACTGTCTGACCTGACTGGGGCCCAAATGAAACCAGGCAGAACTTTCCTGTGAAAAACAAATAAAAATTTCTGCTGCATATGAGATCTATTGTGTTTTCTGGACATGATCCATATCTCATGGACATAGTTGAGGCATTGCAATGTAGATGGACTGAGAAGTTGAAAGTTTTGCTCTTAGCTCAGCTCTTTCTTCACCATGACAGACAAGAGCAGCAGCTTTACTGCAAATGAAGTCCCAGTCCTTCTCTCCGTCTCCTGCTTCATCCTTCCATCTACTGAAGAGGATTTAAATTAAAATTAGAAAAAAGTTAGAATTCTGACTAATCTCAGATCTGGAGAACCACATTAAATAATACATTATTGTATTATTCAAATAGTTACTGGTATTGAACCACAAAACATTACTATTATAAATCAGGCTGCTACATATTAGCAATAGGTGGTATAGGTGGTAAACTCATTTTATCACAATATTTAGTTATATTGTGACAACAGTAACAGCAATGATATAATTAGAAAATATTTTCTATTGTTTTCAGATAACCACATGTCACTGCAGTCAACAAACTTAAAATATTGTTTCATAAAAACATCTTTATGATACCAACAAAGAGTGATTCCTGTCATCAAGATGCACACAGTTACTGCTTTTAATAATATTTTCAAATTCATTGATATTTGCTGATGCTTTCATGAAACCAACTGTAGGTACAGTAATAGTGAAAAATAACAATTCCAAAAATACTATCAATATTTTGGGGGAACATAAATTGATGTCCACCATCACTACAGATGTTGAACACTTACTGTCTGGTTAATTCTACTGATAAGTCTCAGACCATTTTTGACCAATCAAAAAATGACTGATATTTCCATCCCAGAGGGCAGCAATGTCACAGAAAAATAACATACTGTGTCCTGATGCAGCAGAATACCATGAATTCATTCCTATTGTTTCTAGCATGCCTAAAGTAATCAGTAACACCCGAAAAGCAGCACATATCTCATAGATGTGACAGCATTTGCTGTTTCACCAAATGCCTCTCTATTTCCTCCCATTTTAACCAAAATAACTGGTGTGTTTTTATGCAAGTGTACGTAGGTGACATAGTTTAATGTCCTCACAGAAAAGAGATAAAGAACACTACTGTTTCCTCTGCACCTGCAAACTCTTGATTTCATGATGTTCTCTGCTCAGGGTATTTAAAACGTTCTCTACAGTTACCCAGGATATGTTCAACCTGCGCTGTATGATGACCTCAGAGAATAAAGTCATGACTGAAAGAAAATCGTTCACCATGACAGCTGTAAGCTTTCAGACTAAACTTATAAATTACTGTTACATCATAATGTGCTGGCATCTCTTGATATCTTGGGCACCTGTGAAAAAAGGACTACTTTAACACAATTGACTGGTAAGCGTATTTGGTTCAGTGGAAATACGACCTGATTAATCAGCCATGATTTGCATTTAGCTGGGCCTCACAGGACCTTTTCACTGTGGTAAGTTATTTATTTATATAGTTATAGATTCTCATTTCTCTCCAACACATTAAGCTGCCAGTCTTGTCAGGTTGGCAGGGTCAGTGTCCTCATTCATTAATAAACCTGATGCGGTGACAAGATGGAGCTCTAAGCTCACTAAAATCAAGGTGTTCATCCTGAAACTCTGGGCTGTGTTTTCAGCTCAGTCCTAGCAAACATTTGAGAACTGTCTTTGGTAAAGTGGGTGCTGGGTTCACCTAATGAAGGACCTTGTTCTGTTTTTCTGATTATCAATCAAAAGAAGGGTCTCAGGTTGGAACCCCAAACATGAATGGCTTCTCACAAGTAATTCATCAAAATAGATGGTGTTTCTGTTTTCAATGTCCGTTAGAAATATCACATCAGATTTCCAGATTGAAATAAAATCTTCATTTAGAAATGTTAACCACAAGCTAACGGTTTGAAACGTGTGTGGCAAAGGGGAATTTCGTGGCATTACATATGAATAGAACTACAGCCTGGACCAGAGGCCTCCAGATCCTAGAGGGCCGTTGTCCTGGAGCTTTTATAGGAGTCCCTGGTCTGAATCACCTGCTCAGTATGCAGTCAGGTTCTCTGAAGTCCTACTAATGACCTCATTATTTGGCTCGGATGTGATGCGCCAGACACACATCTAAAGGTTGCAACACTGGCCCTAGAAGATTTAAGAAACCTGGCTTGTAAATGTAAAGCTGTCAATGGCAGAAATTTTATAGACACAAGGATAAAAAAAATCTTATATATATATATATATATATATATATATATATATATATATATATATATATATATATATATATATATATATATATATATATATATATATATATATATATATTTTTTAAAATTCCTTCTCACCCACACCGCTGGTGGTGATTCTTGTATTCTAGTAAGATCTGCAATTCCAAAACTTTATTTGGAAGAAAATAAAGATACAACTGGATATCACCTGCATGGCAATGACAGGAGATATCCTTTAGCAATGACAGTGTAGGACAAATAAGGAGCAGATAAAACAAAAACAACTCATCTACTCATACTACTATCTAATCTACTTTATTTCTCTCTGATCTGTCTGTTACAGAATCCATTGCCTCTCATCTCTTTTCTCTTCATATAACCCATTATTAACTCTAGTACTGACTAAAATATTTTCCATCCCTACAAATGTATCACAGGTTTTGGATTTTTTTGATTTCTTCTTAAATATAAAGAAATATGCCAGCAGATGAAGAGGGAGAAGTTCATGGAGTCACTCTATAAGTTTCTTTATCTCTGTCTGCTGTTCTGCCTTACCCCTGCTGCTCTGTCTAAACAAAACCTTTTATGGGCCCCTTGTACATATTTGCAGGTGTGTTCGGAAATAAAACTACACCGATATAAAAATCCCAACCCCCCGCACTCTCTGAACACTCCATCACAATCTGGTTCTGTACCAGGCTACAGTGTGGTACACACAGTGTCTCATAGGGATCTTGAAGTTCTGATTCACAAAGAAAGAATCTCCCTGCCCTTTGTTTCTGAATGTATCTGGGTGCCATTTCAAAAGATTGAAATTTCCCACATGTAGAATCAGACATATAACCTCCAGTAATGTATATCAGCGAAGTTATCTCCTCCCATCCATTAGCCTTTAGATGGGCTTTTCATGTTTTGCTGCTACTGTAATTTCAGGGAGAGTAGAATACAAATGACTACAAAAAATCACTTTTAGTACATAGGACTTGAGGCATCCTTTAAACACCAGATGTTTTTTTTTTTTTTTTTTTTTTGCAACTCCAGTTTTTATATCAATGGGGGGAAAGTACAAATCTTTCTATGAACTATGAGCATTAGTTCTCTTTTGACATTTATAAAAAGCTGAATTAGATTGAGCTACTGCCTCAGAGATATTCAAAGACTGGACTACGATGAAGCACTCCACGGGTGCAACTGTGAATGAAAGGCTGAGTAGATACCTCTAAATGCCATATTACTGTCTACCATAAACATCAGTCAGTATTATGGTGGATGGAAAATTTTAATCATTATAGTATGTTTTTTTTTTTTCGTTTTTTTTACTTTATGATGCCTCTTAAGGTGTAAAAGCTATTTTTATTTTTACTTGTCTGCCAAAAGATTTTGCATGAAATGATACTGACCCATTGAGTCTTTCACAGAGTAATCCATAAAACATGTTTAAGCACAGCCTGCAAAACTATCAGTATGGAACTTTTGAAAAAAAAAAAAATAAAAAATGGCAGCAGCTGCAGTTTGCTAAGTGCAGCAGGCTAGCACTAAATCTTAGGAGTTAAAGTTTTACTGGTGCGTTATGGGTAAAAATGCCCTGTCAGCCATCTGCCATCTCCTCTCCTGGCTGCCATATTTTCAGGTCAGTTCGGATCCTGAGAGAGAACCACGGGGCTGACCACGTTTATTACAGCCTCCTTAGACTGTGGAGAGGATGGAGAGACGGAATCCGACAGACGGACAGAACAAAACCACAAAGAGCCGATGTGTTTATAACAATATATTTACTAAAGCAGGAAAACAAACTATCTTTTTTGGACCAAAGTCATCTGGTTAAGGTTTCATCAGGTGTGTTAGAAAGAACATGGCAGCAAAATTCCTTTTGCAAAGTAGATTTACGGAACACAGTGGACCTCCACTGATTTAAGGTTCAGTATTCACCTTTTCCTTCATCTTTCTATAATTTACTTCTCCAAATTATTTACACAAACCCTGCCTACTGACAGAGTTGTTTTTAGCACAATTGTAAAACTTTTAAAATAAAATCTGAGATGCTTTAGCACACTGCTGCTCCACACGCTACTGGCTGGATTTTGCAAAGTAGCCAATCCAGGAGCGCCATTTATTTTCCTTGACACTGATTGGCTGTATCCCCAAGAGCGGAAATAAGTAAGACTGCAGATGTTAGCTTCAATAGTAGTGCTGAGACAGTTTCCACTGTGTGCATTTATGCATAATAAGGTATATTTAATGTGTGAAATATTAAAAAAGGGAGTTACAGTTTTTAATTGATATAAATTGCTAGTCCTATATTAGGTGAAACTCAAACCAAGCATATCAGAGGCAACAACGTCTGTCTAAATTTGACTCATGGTGGCTGAAGATTTAGAGTTGATATGGATTCATAAAATCTTGGAACCCCGAAACACTAGAGACACTGAGTCAGCTTTTTGTGTGATGTAACAAAGTAAATTTAATTATTCAGCTGTTTTTGTTTTATTTATTTATTTATTTATTTATTTATTTATTTATTTATTTATTTATTTATTTATTTATTTATTTATTTATTTATTTATTTATTTTCCCAGTCAGACAATCTATAAGAAATTTCCAAAGCAATGACATCATCATCTGAGCTCTTTTTCCCTCATTATTTAAAGAGACAGTGGTCATTCTGTATGTAAACTTCTGATTTTGAAGACATCAATGAATGAATTTTGACATATTCTGTACTAAATCTCATTATTGTGAGATTTAGTAGGTGATGTCTAACTGATGTAAGACAGTACAAGTTTGCTCTGACTTAACATTCAACACTGAGAAAGAAATGGTGAATATCTCCTTTTATTCCTCGTATGAAAACTTCTGGTTTCAGCTGGATCATGAATAATGTGTCACACACTCTTTTTTTAGTTGCAATCCTGGACTTAAAATCCACTCTGCTCTTCAAGCTTATGACTTAATATAAGAATTGCATAAAAGGAGAAGTTGGCGGGATGGGTGTGATTTACAGTATGTATTAACCAAGAGTGAAGCTGTGATGTGCAGACTGATAAATGTGCTGAAATGACTCAATCCTTTCTCTTTTAATAATTCTATCATCCCCACCTACCATTTGACCATTACACTATTGAAGTCGTATTTTTGCCAAAATAGATATTACTATCAATCATTCTAATCATTTAATACATCTCTTTCTACTCTGTTCTCGAGCCTTCTTGTTCCCAGGTTCTTTTTAAATCCTGTATCATGTTGTTTTTACCTGCAGCCGGTGGAATGAAGCCGCCTGCCGTGTACAGGGTTTGACAATGCAGCGGTGCGTTGTTAGCTTGTTTTGTGTGGATGTTCCTACCAGTGATTCATTGGATTGTTCTCTGAAGAGAGATCTGACTGGGCTGCCTCACCACATTTCAGATAAATGTGTAAAGTGTATTCACATCAGGAAAGTCCTCTGGTTGGCTTGTTTGATCTGGCCCAAAAGTAGATTTTATTTTGTTTGCTTTTGTGTATTTTTTGCAAGTGGACTGTAAACAAAGCCACGCCGCTGACGACCATGGCTCCCACTGGACAGAAATGAAAGACGCAGAGAGAAAACACTTGGTTGTCCTGCCTGCTGCATTTCTGTTGTGCACATTTGTGCTGTTGTTATGATTGCAATGTCATTTTGAACGTCAACAGCTGCTCATTGGATCCAGGTTCCATGATGGGATATTTCGGCTGTGGTTGTGGGAGCCATGGAAACAACGTTGCAATTGAACCATTCATTCATTGCAACACCACATTTTTATAGAAAACTAGAACCACTGAAAATAAAAAAAATAAAAATAAAAAGTTTGACTTTTTTTTTTACTTTTTTCTCAGAATTCAGACTTTTTATCTCAGAAAATTGAAGGCAGAATTCTGAATTTAGCCAGAAGCCTTAGTTCTCTTCTTTCTGTTTTCAATGAAAGGTCACTGACAGTCAATAGTTGGTTGCTTAGAAGTCAAACACCCAAAACATCAATTGCCTACTTTGCTCTGGTGGTCGTCTGCAAAACAGTTTCAGACTCAGTAGTTTAAGACATTAGATGATCTTAATTCTTTACCTCTAAACTCCTGTAAGACATACAGTATATATTAAGTGATTGCAGGTGTTTTGTCTTTATCTTCCAGCTTGTCAAAGTAGATCCTACTGAAATTTATGGCAGCAGACAAGGAGGTATTAGTTGCCCCGGTAATGAAGTGTTATAGATTATGGGCCGCACAAACAAAGAAAAAGAAAAAGTCAGTGACTATAATTTCATAAAGATGCTGCAGAAATGCAAACAGTTAATCATGCTCCCCTTTGATTTGATTGTGCTTGCTAAATACAAGGGGACTTAATCAAGCTTCAAAATAACCAGCAAACAAATAAAAGCGAGGTCCTGAGAGAACTCATTAGAAGGCTTGTCAAGCTCCAAGAGACTACATAATTATGATACCAAAAATAAAAAATGCAAAGCTATTTTATTTGTATTTACTTTTCTTTCAGAATTAGTGCTGAACTAAGGTCAATGAAACTTCTATCCCTTTTGAAAAGTTTGATGAAACGGGGGAAGAAAAATGGATTTTGCAGATTACCCCGCCTCACTGCCTTAAAGCCGCACACACGCACACACACACACACACTGCAGCTAATTCTGTCCATGTCTGTCTGTCAGTCAGAGGGAACACAGGATGCAAAGCAAATGTTTCTCCCTTTATTTATTCCCTTTACACATAGAAAACAAGATCTGCCCAAACAAGTTGGGCAGATTTCTATAAATAAGTCCATGGCTCAGATGAACATCCTGGACATCGAACTTTTAATTAATGTCACACTTTGCAGATTGCTGCGATGCTGAGCCTAATTGAAAAATAACTTCAGTGTTATTTCTATTAGTTTGTTTTATTAATAACACATCAGTGCATTAAAAACATGCACTGTAAGATAGCCAATCACTAGAAGATGTCTCTACATCTATTTTTTTTTCTTTTTAATCACGCTCACATGAGTAGGTTTAATTGTTTTTCTTCTATAATTTACTCTATCACACCAGTTTGCTTGCTTTCAAATCCTCAATTCAAACTTTCTACATAAAATATAAACACATAATGAAATTAAATCAAACTCAAGAAATTCAAAGATTATCTCCTGACTGTTAATTATGACACATATTCGGGTCTGCTAAGCCATATAGAAAAGAATGTTGACATGTTAGCCAGTATGAAAGTGCATGAACAAGTTATCTATTATTGGACTGGTCACATTCCTGACACAAGAGAGGCGCCACTCCTACAGTGTAACGACCAGCTGTTTGATAGTTTCTGTTTTACTCTTACTCTGACTCAAGGAGGATGCATCCTATTTGCTAAAGTTTTCCCCTCTGCTACAACTCAATTCTCTTCCTACCCCTTGGCGCTAAATGTAGTTTGGGGTTAAAGTGTTCCACTGAGAATCGGGACACTGCATGTAATGTAACTGACTAACACGTCCCTATGTGTGGAGTAAACCATTTCCTGTCCTGCAGCAGATGTCATCATCATGTTATGCTTGATATGGAAGAATAAAAATGTGCCTAGAAGCAAAAATCTATTACTCTAACATTTGTATTATGCATTGGTAATAAACTTCAAGGTAATTTAGAAATAATTTTAAAATCACATGCTGATTGTTGCAACAAATAAACATTTTCAATAGAGAAATAATATGATTGCAACAATTAACCAAACATACCATATTAGAAATATTTACAGTGGTAATTGTTACACATTGCATGTGGAAGCACACGTCTTGCAGCTGGGTTTCTAAGTGTGCCTGTAAACATTCCACCCTGCCCCTTAGAAACATGGGGTTAAGGGTTAGGAATGTGGGGCAAGGCGTTACCTCCACACTGCAGGTTTACTGCTGGTTCCAAGAATTATTACAAAAAGAATGAGAGGGAGATCCTTTAGTTATCAGGCTCCTCTCCTGTGGAACCAAATCAGGTCCAATTAATGGAATTTACCAGAGGTGGGCTGCAGAGACATCTCAAGGATGAATAGTGGAAACAGCTTCATTTTGGGCTTCATTAGCAAAGGCTGTGAATTCTCACATAAATGTGATTTTTGTCTGGTTTTCTGTTATTAGTAAATCTGCAAAACACTCAAAAAAATCAACATTGTCCTGTTGGAGTATATGTCTTTGAAAGTTTTCACTAAGTGGAAGATTTGCAGACTAATAACACATAGTTGGATAATTGAAAGACTTTGTTTCTGTTAATTCTGATGTTTTTTCTAGTTACAGCTTGTGAAAACAAGACATTTAAAATTAGAATATTATATCTGACCAATAAAAAAAGTAAGTTTTTAATACAGAAATGTAGCCTTAATGGAAAATATTGACAGTCTGCTTAAGGTTGTCAATGGTTCAGTAAGGCTGAGTAAAAATAAATGACTAAATAACAGATTAAAAACAACAAATACATATCTATTTATTCAATAGTTTAGCAGCAAAATTGACTTTTTACCTCATTATATGGCTTCATATTACTTCAACAAAGCTATTGTAGCTTATTTTTTCTCTTCATTCTACACACCTGACTAAACAGTTTTGAGATCTCCTCTGTTGGTGGATTTGATGTGCATTATTAAACGTCAACAATATTAAGAGGAAAAACAACAACAAAAATCAAAAAAGAGTATATGGAAATTCAACAAACGAATCATTACATTATATGTTCTAGTATTCTGTTGAGTCTTCCCATGATCTGACTTCAGGTAGCATATCCACACCCACACAAACCAGTTCTCATATTTCCAGATGATTGCAAATCATGTGTGCAGTGACGGATTGCTTCATGTGCTCTTATGAGGCCGGACCAACTCCAGACAGATTGGGATGATTGTGTGCGATGTTTCGTTTAGCTGTGTGCTACCACTTTGCATACGATGCTCCCGTCTCTACTCTTCATCTGCCTGTTATTTGGGTTCCTAATGAAATCACACACAAAGCGCTCAAAGTGCTGACAACACAAGCTCCAGGGCCAGAAAGTCAAATCTCTCCGGACCCCATTTAGAGACAAGCTGGCTCTGGCTCTCTCTTTCCTCTTTGTTTTTTTTTTTTTTTGTTCACAAGTTTCAGCAATGCTGGTCGTCACTTTTAGTCTGTAAGTATCATCATAATAATAAAAAAAAAATACGAAAACACGAAACACTCCAGTGAGTTAATCTAAATCTAAGCCCAGGACAAAGCAAGTGGCGTAAAGACTGAAAAGCAGTCAGAGTGAAGTAGAGAATAGCTCCACATCTGTGGCACTTGTAAACTCCTTTGCATCTCACACCCGTAGCTGTGGTTATATTTCCTTCCCAAAATGACACTTTAATTAAACAAATTACCGCGCCTCGGGAGAAGGACCTTCAAGAGCGTGATAAGGCCGAGGGGAGATAAAAGCCTTATAGGCAGTGTTTATCAGAGACGCGGGGGTTTAAACCTTTAATAGGTAATGCCCCGATAAGTAAGCCTTTTTGGTGTTACTGGCGCAGAGATATTTTACATAGTGGAGCTTACCAGAGAGGGTGGTGGCAGTGGTGGGTGGAGCTGGATCAAACCAGTGACTTGGAGAGGCTCTGATTAAGAACAGCAGAGAAAAGAGGGACACCAAAAAGTCTCTCTTCACTCTCTCTCCTCTTCCATTTATTATTATTTAATATGAGCTTATACAGCCATGTTTTGACACAGATTTTATTTACTTTTGTATTTATTTATTGTGGGGGTGGACTAGAATTTCTGATAAGAGTCTTTAAAGTTTTAAAGATTAACTGAAGTCCCACAAAACAGCAGATTTGACCTTTCATAAGCACCGACGACTTTGAGCCATTTTTAGACGCTTGAAGAAAGACTTTGTACCATTTATAATGAGCAGAAAACAAATTGTAAAAATGGAAACCAACCACGAATAGGTACCATGAAAGCAGATTTCTTGAAGTCATTGACCTTCAGAGTGAGTGCCGTGCGGTGAGGTTCATGCATGGCCAGGCACAACTTGTCTAGTTTTAGATGTAGGATCCAAAATCCAATATAAAAGCTTATATTGTCATTTTAAATGATTCAAGCTTTTAATTGTGCTTCAATTCAACAATTCAACAATTCAACATGGTGAAAGAAATGTTTGTTTTAAGGCCAGATTTGATTTTCTAAAATTTAAATGTTTACTTTGGTTGACCCATCTCTTATGATTAAAACAGCAAATCATGTAAAACCTTACCTTTAGTTTCATACAGGAAGTCAGATCTAGTCTTCTCTACAAACTGTCAGTTATGGAAGAAAGTCCTGGTTTATTTCTCATTTTGACCAAAAACTGCTGTTATTATTGACAATGCAAATAAAAAAAAAAAAAAAAGTCAAGACAAAATTTATATTAAACAAAGAAAGTTTTTCTCCATGTTCAATGAAAGTATTCCCACAGCATGATGCTCTCACTGTTGTGCTTTACAAAGGCCAACCAGTAATTTTTTCACAAAGCATGTGAAATTCAACCCAATGAGCAGAAAGGCTTTACCCAAATACAACTTTGCTGCTCTGATAATTGAAGAAGGAAAATGTAAATAAGCATTGTTTTACTTTTGTGTAACCAGCTCAGTGCGGTTTTACCTGGTTAAATGAAGGAAAGAAAGAAAGAACAAATGAGAGAAGGAAAATATCTAGCCACCTCAGGTCAGCGTAAATGTGTGAAGGAGAGACCTTCTCTCTATCTTTTCTATCTTTAATGTGACCTCTGACCTGTGTTGCTAGGCATTCTGGTGCCTAAAGCATAAATGATTTCCAAACAGAAATGACTACTAATTCAGTATCTTTCAGTGAATTTCTTCTTATTTCGTGGTGAAAAGTTAGGGCTCATGAACACAACAGACTTCAAGTGGGAATAAAACGAGGAAACAAATAAAGTAGAATCACTAAAATGCAACAGTAGGGAGTGTAAAACAGAACTAAGACTCAACCTGTAAACTGCTTTTGGAATGAGACTTTCTGTTTTCACATGCTGTACTTGCTTGATGCAAAACTACTAAACACATCAGAGGTCTGACTTTACAATAGAAAGTGACCCATATAATCATGACAGGTTTTGTTTTCCTGGGGAAGATAGGTGGAGCTTATTAAAACCAGAAAGTCCTCAATTCTCAAGTGAAATAATTATTTCAAATTGACAGACTGCTGTTCAAAGAAAATCATGTTTAAAGCAGGAAATCTCTAACAGGGTGAACATGGGATTATTGATCACATTTGTGTATTTATCATTCTTCAGTATTTTGCTTTTGGTCAAAGCAGTAAGTTGTTACTTCAGAAGTGAATAACTCCATACAAAAAGATACTTTGCTATGTTCTTTTTTCTGTCTACAACAGTAAAATACTTTTGGTGATTTTTCCCAGTGACTACAGAGCAGCGCTCTGAAAACTGAACATCATCCCACTCTCTTTTTTATTATATTTTCTGCATCCAATCTTGATACCAAACTTGAGACTATAGTGAAACAGAACAGACCGTAGTGGTGGGGGGTGGAAATGAGGCAGACATGTCCCTTTTTGGAACAAATGTCTCACTTTTGTTTTTTTTTATGTCTGTTAACATCCTTCCCATGTTTTTATTTAAATATTACTCATCATATTTTTTTTTTTCACGAGTCTGCACGTTTTGGTGCCCCCCATGATTTGACACGTGTGCAGACTTATAGCACAAGTGCTATAAGTCTGTCTGCCTGTGAGGAGATTTCTTCCGCATGTATGTCTTCTGATCACCGCAAACACTTTCTAAGGATTTCCGTTCTGGGAAATGTGATCTTCTCACCAGGCCATTCTTTAATAGTCTTTATGTTGTGTTTGTTCTCGTGCTGAATAATGAAACTTCTCCTCTTCTGCTTTCAAGCAAAAACAAAGGATTTGTGCCAACACAGACAGATTTTGGAGCTGCTCAAAACTCCCTCCACTTTGACCAAGGACGACTAAGCTTGACTTCGATCCAACTCAGTCAGCCTTGACTCCCAAAACATGATGCTGCCTTCACCATGCTTCAATATATGGTGCTCCTTTGTTTATGTGCTGTGTTGTTCGTGAGTCAAACACACTGGTAATTATACCAGTGTGTTTGACCAAACCTGGTTATACCAGGTTTGGTCAAATTATACCAAATTATACCAGGTTATGACCAAACCTGGTTTCATCTAACCAGCACATTCCCCCACATGTTTTAGGGAGATTTCTGCTAAACTTACTCAGACTTTAATGATGTTGCTTATAAGAAACAACTTCCATCCAGTCAACCTTCCACATATAAAGAGAAAGGGAGATGTGTGTTTCATACAGTGTGTCACATACACAGCTAGTACTTGCCAACATTTCCTGGAGCTTCCCTGATGTTGCTGTTGACCTCTTGGCCGCCTCTCTGACTTGTCTTTGGTTTCAGTTTTGGCAGGACTCTCAGTTTTTTGGAAATTTCACTCAAAGATTCTTAGCAGCGTTCCATCTCGTATCTGCTTGTCTGTACCCTTCCCCTGACTCATGCAGGAGAAATCCCTCCAGTCCTTTGGAAGCTCTCTGCATTCTTTCATCTTTTCCTTTGGTTTCATTTTTAAATTACAATAGCCCAGCATTCTAACAGGGGTATGTAGACTTTTTTTTTTAAATATCCCCTGTGTTGAAAAGTTACAAGATAAAAGCAAAAGAGCAAGAAGAAGACATCGGCAGCTCTGAGAACAGGCAGTTCTCTGCCCGTCACATACCTGCTGCTGCCACTTCCTCTTAGTATTTCAAGCATGAAATGTTTACTTGAGCAGATTTCTGTGAGAGGCCATAAGGCGGGAGCTGGTTTGAGCTTTATAAGTGATACACTGCTGTGTCAATTCAATAATCTGAGGTAAAACAGAGGAAGTCTGTTGAGACCAGAGGGCAGAGACTCACATCTGGGGAGAAGGAAGTCAAAGAGCAAAGTCTTGCGCTGCCGTTGTTCCTCCAACCCAGGTAAGTCTATGTAAGATGAATTAGACGTGATGCATGCTGGTGCCTTTAAAGCATGTATTGCCATGCCGTTCACGGCACAGGACAGGCACACATTCGCTCTCAAACTCTGCTTTCATCTCGCTACTTCAAAGAGGCCCATTGATTACTCTAAGTGGCCATTACCAAACACCCGAGGCTGCTGCCTTGGTCAACGAGAACCAATGAAAAAGAGAGAGAGAAAAAAAAAAACCAGAGTCATCATGAGGCTGAATCCGAAGGAGACACGAAGGACAGGAAACGACAAAGACGAGCTGAAAAGCAGGAGAGTCAGGCAACGTGGAATCAAAAGGAGCGAGAAGCTCAGAAGAAAACATCACTCACAACAGCAAACAATGAAAATGACATCCCCCTTTTATTTGTACACAAAGAAGTTGCTGTTGTTGAACATGTGGTAGGAGAGTGATGTGAACATGGGATCCCCCGAGAATCCCCCCCGTGATATCACAGGCAAACAAAACAGAGCGAAGATAATGTCTGCCAACAGACGAGACGGCATGCCGATCTGAGAGACGGAGCAGGACAGTGAGTCAGAGATCCAAGAAAAGATCAGGAACAAGTACAGTTTAAAAACAGCTAATGGAAACGGCAAGATAGATAGATAGATAGATAGATAGATAGATAGATAGATAGATAGATAGATAGATAGATAGATAGATAGATAGATAGATAGATAGATAGATAGATAGATAGATAGATAGATAGATAGATAGATAGATAGATAGATAGATAGATAGATAGATAGATAGATAGATAGATAGATAGATAGATAGATAGATAGATAGATAGATAGATAGATAGATAGATAGATAGATAGATAGATAGATAGATAGATAGATAGATAGATAGATAGATAGATAGATAGATAGATAGATAGATAGATAGATAGATAGATAGATAGATAGATAGATAGATAGATAGATAGATAGATCCTGCTAAGGACTTGTGCACCAGCAGCATTCATAGTTTTCTAATCAGCAGCCCTTTGGCTTTTCTGATCACTCAGTAAATGATGGAGATGTCAATATTGTCCCGCTCCTGTGACTCTGGAACCCACTCATGCCCCCAAACTCATTGGCTTGTCCGCTCCGCCTGCTCCTGCTGGATGCTCTAAAAGCAGCCTCATTAATCACACATTATGTTCGGAAAGAGCCCTAACTGTCAAGTTCAGCAAATTTGCACACTCATAAACACAGCTGGGCATGTGCACACTTGCTTCTTTCTCTCTCTCTCTCTCTCTCTCTCTGACATACATTAGTGGTCAAGCAGCCAAAATGTCACACTGCCAGTGAGTCAGCTTCATTGACCAGCACTTCCAGCTTTTGTTCTGTCCCAGGAATTACTCCCCTAATCTTGTAGTGAGTTATTTGCTGCAGACCAGTCAGGCCGATCAGACAAATTACCCTATTTGTGACTGCTTGATTGCCCAAAGAACTTCAACAAAGGTACACAGTGAAGAAATGCTCACTTTGTCTCTGTGTCACAAACACACACACACTCACCCGCACACCATGGGTCCACCTTTACACCCTGAAATGTAATGAAATTATAAACAAAACATAGAATGTCTTCTCAACTTGTTTGCGACAGACAAGGTAAACACATCAAACTTTTAAAAATTCAGCATTTGATATGGTGACACATTATTACGTAAAACTGTACATGTATAACGTTCAAGATAGTCTTTTTCTCCTTGATCACTATTACTTTTACAACTTTACTCTAAGAAACACTCTGATTCAAGCTGAAACTCAAATCCTTCAAAAAAATCTGTTGTCTGTAATCTTCTCACAGATCTCATTTTAAGGCACTTTACAAGAAAAATAATCTTCCAATTTGTACACAATCCCATCGCAGAGACAAACTGAAAGTCCATCACATACATTCCAATAGGATCCAGGTAGCAAACAATACATTAAAATTGGTTTAAAAAATGAAAAGATTTTTGATCTGTGGTGACTTTGCAGATTGCATCAAATCACTGACTTTGCAGCATTGACTGGATGAGGATGTAGCAAAAGGGGACAGTCGATTCCAGTGCAGGGTATGCATGTAGCAACAGCAGAAAGGAAAACCTTCCCCAGGCTGTCTCTCTGATGAACACAATGAACAGCTTGCAGCCAGAGGAGTCTGCTACTCTGCTGTGAAAAATAAGCATATTTGCATTATCATAACCTGCCTTACTGGTACTCTGCTAATATACTCTGCGGTACATACGCACATGTACACACTGTTCCTCTGCTTTATATATATATATATATATATATGTATATATATATATATATATATATATATATATATATATATATATATATATATATATATGTATATATATATATATATTTGTATTTCATGTCTGTAATATCTTGAACCCAAAGTAAAATTTCTTGTCTGTATATACAATCTTGACAGATATCCATCAAGTATGTTCTCTGTTAAAGTATAAAAGAAGAGATGCAAAAGTGATCAAATATATAGTTATGGATAAATTAGTTCTAGACAAGATGAGCCACTCATTAAAACTTTTTGGGACTGAAGGAAAGACAATGAGTGATGCTGCAGATTCTAAGATAATGATGCTATGGAACTCTAACTGATTTATTTGGAGGCAGCCATTAGTTGAAGTAAAAATTTGAGTATGTAAAACGTTACATGTTCATACAAAAAATATTTTAAAAAAATGGGATAGTGGTGTCTGAACAACAAAGAATGTCTTGTAAGTGATCACCATTCAATTCAACCCTTAAATATGCTGCCTAAGTGCAACCTTCTTCACCAGATGTAAGTAAAACTAGCATGGCGTCTGATTTTAGCAGTTGTAGGATTTCTCTTTTGTCTTTGGCAAATGTGCAAAACCAATGCACTTCAACAATGAGCCAGACTTTTAGTTGTATTTTTCTAGTCCGCTTCCTACTTTTGGAGCGGTCTACGGTCTGTTTGGCGTTCACTTGAGTTCTAACCGTGGCAGAATTCACTTCAACTGAGCATAGGCCGAGGTTTGTAGACAGACCAGAGAACCTGACTTAACTTTCCTGACTAGGAATTTACTTCAAATAAGAGACTTCAGATATTTTGACCCTTAACTTTTATAATGCTGTTCTAGTAGCACTGAGGTCTCATGGTTGTTAGTTAGGGTCTGGTAAAAACAGGAAAAGAAAGAACTGCAGCCTGTTATTCATTCCATCAGGTTTCTCCATTGTCATTTTTAAGTCAGACTGGTGTAAAAGGGCAGTAAATTGTTCTGACTGCATTCAGATGGATGTTTTGTATAATATGGACTTATTTGTCTGGACTCTCATTTCATTTTTTTTTTTTTCTAAAATAAGAAAAAAATCTGAATAGAACAGAGTTGTAGGATTGCAAACAAACACACAGAATCTAAAACATGTTCTGTTTCTTACCCTAGAGATGTATTAAAGCAATGCTTCCTGGCGTTGCCTTTTCCGTTTCTGCATGTATATGAACCTTTCCCCTCCATATGTTATATCCGTTTTGTATTGCAGCTAATATTGAAGCTGTGCTTCAGTAACCACCCAGTGTTCAGGAATAAACAGCTGCGGGGTGACATAACCTTTCATGTAGTGCCAGTCTGTACATACACAAATAATTGAAGCCCTTGACCCTGTCGAGCAGCACCAGGCTGTAAGTACAAACCTGACATTTTGATACCGCTCCGGGGAACCCTTCTACTACTTATTTTTATATTTCAATAATCCATGTCAGCCTGAAGAGTGAGAGAGAAAAAGGGAGGGAAGCTGGGGGTGTGTGGGAGCTGTGAATGATTAAGACTGGCAAAGCCAAATAATGCACTCACATGACAGACTATAAATCAGGTTTTGTGACATTTTCAAAAAAAAAAAAAGAGGTGTATAAAGAGTAAGCTGGGTTTTATAGCTAAAACCACTCATGCAGTCACAAACACAAAGACGTCCACACACATTGCTCCTTGCCCCAAATGCCATTCATTTATTATTTATATATAGTATATTTATTTATTTCTGCCTTTCTTTCTCCCTTTCTTACTGAATGTTGTAACCTTTTCAGTGCAATATCCACCGGGGTTTTTGAGGTCTTGATAATGATATCTGGTTGTGTGTGTGGACAGGCAACACAGGGAAGGTCAGTGGATGACGGTTGTTGAATTTGCGGCAGTGAAAGTATACTAATGCAGCAGCGGACGAGCGGTTAAGGACTGACAGCTATCAACAGCAGTGAAGGAAAGAAGCCACAGCATGACTGCGAATGCTGGAAGGATGGGGCTCGTTTGCCATTGACTGAGGCCCAGTCACTTCAGTCAATGGTTATCTTCTTCCTCTGCACCACTCATTATTTGCATGACTCTCCTCCCTCCCTCTGTTTTTTTTTTTTTTTTCTTTAGCTTTCACACTTTAATCATGGCTGCTGAGATGTTGTTTGCTGTCACCTCTACCAAATTTACAACACCATCAACCAAATTTGCATATTGCCTAATATGGATATTTCCAATTGAGGCTGTCTCTCAACTGCTAATGGTTTCTGCGTTGTTGTTTCTGGAGCATGGCCATCTCCCACATCACTGCAGCTTTGTCTAGATAAGAGGAATAAAGGTAATTCCTAAGCAACTGATTTTCTCATTTGCTTTTATCGACAGTGGTAACTCTACAATCTGCAAGGTTTGGTATTTTACCATTGCGATGGTCATTAAACATGCTACAGTAGCTAACAGGAAGCATGTAAGTCATGCTCTTTTTCCCTGATAACATTGTATCTCAATAATAATATTGTATGTTACAAACGTAACCCCAAGGGTTTTACAGAGAAGATTTAAACAACATAGACACATAAAAACGTAAGATGAATATATAAAATTATAATAAACAAATGCCCCAGAATATTGGGATTATTTCAGTATTTAATGGTCTTTTAATGCGTTTAAAAATGTGCCACTCTAGTCAGTTGTTAAGTATTATTGTAAATAAATGGAATACAACTTTAATATGAAGTTAAATAAAATTATTTATATAAAATTAATTATATAAAATATATATTTTTTAAAAGCAGTTTTCTGTATTCACCCTCTTTGACTGTTTTACCATTTTTATTGCTTTTGCAAATCAATCATAATCAACAAAATGTGGCTTTTTTGACTGATTCATACAAAAAGGTACCGTAATATTTAAAAATATACTACATCAAATGTAGAATTTCATACATATTCATCCTCTTTAAAGTGGCTGACCTAATTCAAATATATTTGTAGCTCGTTTTGCCGTTTGCTTCCTATTTGCACCTGTTGCAAACTGCACCTTTTTATGCTTTAAATGAAGAAAACATAAAAAGGAACAGTTTCATTAGAAGTCTACATCTGCACTTTACACTGTATGTTAAGTCTAATTAATGAAGCCCAGTCTCTTCCATGGACTTCCTGCCGTTTGCCTTCATTGTTCCAAGTCACATCTAACTTGACAATCTTGTAGGAACGCTTTGTTAACATTTCTGACAGAGGCCTGCGAGCTTTTCTAGCTAATCACAGTATTTTGACAATCTCTTCATTCACAGCAACAACATGAAACTGCTTATTTTCCAAATGCCAAACATGGAATGTTTTGATATCTGTTCACATTATACTCCTCGAAACATTTCAAGTTTCGCTTTCTGCAAATGCAAACAAATTTACTTCATCAAATTATGAAACACACAGCCACAGCAGCAGAGAATCAGCTCCAGCACTCCTTTCCTCCTGTTGTCCTTAGCTGCATGTTGTTTTGATACACAGCTGCCATCTGTGTGAAATATTAATGCAGTGGGCTGATTTGGGGTGTCGAGCAGTGTCACTCATTTGGCTTTTAATCATGCAGCAGCTTGAGAAAAAAGGAGGGAAAATAACTTCCCTTCCTGGGTGGCTGTCAAAGTCTTCCCAAAGTCATCTGGCACGTAGGGCGTCATGCCTGTCACCTGTCTCTTCTATCATTGACAGCTGCATTTTTGGCTCATCTTCAAGCGGCTGAGCACTTTCACGTCTAGCCTCTCTTTCAGCCAAAACAAGGATGCCAAGCATGAAAATTTTAAAACAATCCCATTGCATTGTGAACCCTCTGATAGGTTGTCTTCTTTGAAAAGAATACTTAAGAATATGTATCAAGAGTTAGTTGGACATATTCAAATATATTCTGAATATTGGTATGTTACCTTAACCCTCCTGCAGTTTTAGTGCAACGTTCAAGAGGAATAATGAAATACTCACAGTCGGACAGTAGGGAAGCAGGAGGCTTGTCTCGTCAGACCGTCAGTTCAAGAAACCATACAAAAAAAAATATGTAAAATCACACACAGGGTCAGAGTGACCTCTCCGGACTACACACAGTAAAAGACTTGTTGGGTCTTAATGAGCCCGTCTTTTAAGACTGACTATGAAGACTATAAATAACAACTTTCCACTGTCGAGTATTACATTTCATCCATATAGCCATTTAAACTTGGGCTGGAATCATTGCTATCAATGGGAACAAGAAGTCCTGTAAAACCTGGCCTTTCCACTAGTGCATCACAGTGACCCCACTGACACACACACACACACACGCACGCGCACACACACAATCACCCCCCTCCCCCACACACACACAGGCTAAAGTGGACTTGTGTAAAAAAACAATTATTTTAAAAACTTTTAGACTCTCTTATTATGCTTTTGTGGGCTGAATATTAGCTACAATGAATAAAAATTAAGTACTATGAAATATGTCATTAGTATTATCTTAAAAATGTAAATGACAATAAATATATAACAATAAAAGCATATATATATATATATATATATATATATATATATATATATATATATATATATATATATATATATATATATATATATATATATATATATATATAAGGTTCAGCAATGCTACATTGGCTATGTTTTTTAATCAGGGCATCTAATTAATGTTCATAGTGGATTTGCATTTTTACACTATTTCCTTGAGAAAGACAATTCAAGGCTAAAATAGTGTTGTTAATTACAACAAATTCATTAATTATTAAGGATGCAAACATGTCAGGCAAGCATAACTAATTATTCTGGTGTGTTAACAGTTGTTTAATGTTAGCAGCAGCTGAATTATTTAGAGCTCCACTGCCATATTTGGATTGTTTGTAAACAAGTTGGAGAAAGTTTCAGCTGGGTCTCAGAGAAACCAGAAAACAAAAAGAAACACACATACTGACACTCACAAAGAAAAACCACAGCTGGGGGTTATCTAATTATAGCTGCTCATAAAATGCAACTGTTAAAGGGCTGAGGAGGTGAAAGGAGCCACTGGTGTTAATTTAGTGCACTACAATCAATGTTGTGTTTTAAGTCAAAGTAACATTTGATGTCTGTATGTGTGCTTGGGTTTCTTTCTTTGCATTGACAGTAAATTAGTCAGTGTATGACAGTAACTGGATGTGGCAGCAGACAATTTATGTTGTTATGTTTTAATTGTCACCTGATATGTGTGCAGGCTGAAATCAGAAAAAAAAAAGGACACTCTTCCTTGCGCCAAACTGGGATGAGGTGAAATCTCATGATCCAAACATCTACCAAGTTAGATTTGACTGATTTGTACAAAATAGCCTGATGTTGATTCAGCGGAGAGGCCTTTGGTAAAACCTAGTCATGGAAACTATGTCACCTGTGCACAGCAGAAAGATGCTTAGCGGGACATCGCTCAAATGAGCCTGGATATTTTGCATAATAAAACTAATGCAGTGTTAAATTAGGCTGTTTTGGTGAAAGCAGCTTCTTCTGATGACTTTAGCCCATAAAAACTGTCATACCAAAATTGTCAATTAGTTGTTAGCTAAAACGGCTGTCAGTTTTTATCACCCCATGCCTGTTTCTCTCCTCCCTCTCCAACATTGTGATATCTGTCATGTGAAATGGTCTTTGTTAAAGTAATTGCACAAAACTCAACATAATTTTCATTATATATAATCAGGATATAAACATCCATCTGCCTGGCTTTTCATCAGGTAAATACAACTTTGCATATTAAACGCATCAAAAAAAGACAGCATCTGGAGTATGTCAGAAATGCTTTGGCAGTATTTTCTTTGGTAAGAGCTTCATCAGTGTAAGATTAGCTCAGTCTATCTATTTGTCTGCCTTCCATCCGTCCATCCATCTGTCTGTCTCTCTGCCTCACATAATTCCTGAGCAGCTTGTTGCATGTTTCCAGTGGTATTTTGATGTTTTATCTTGAGCAATGAGCTTCACGTGTGTGAAGTCAAACGATCTTCTGCCCATCACCCTAATCTTTTGAACCAGACCAAGGCACTCTAACTCTGTAGAAACCATCATGTCTCCAACAAAGGAATGTCTAAAAAAGGCTCTATGAAAAGGAGCAACCCTATAGCGTCCCAATGTCACTGGGAATACCTCTTGTTTTGGGATTACAGCGACTGACAACGAGGTGCCACATCCTCACACAACACTCCCATAGAAAACCTTTTGTGAGGCACAGTAAACATCTACTGTTTTGTCAGTTAGCAAAACTTTAGCTGGAATTGAAGTGATTGATGCAAAAACAATTAACATGATGATGAAAAATGTACCTAACATCTTAACTCATCATTGTCGATGTATCTTTGACTGGAGGATCTGGTGTTATTGGCTTTGATTAAAAAAAATAAAATCATTAAGATAATACTCCTGTATACTCCACTAAGACTGTCTTCATTTTTTGTCCTTTCATCTCTGTAGTAATTTATCAGTTCATACTCCCCAGTAGGCATATTTATTTTGTCTTTGTCACCAAGGTCATTAATGAACGAACCCATTTCAAAGCTTTTCCAAAGTTTTCTTTTTTCAGCACTTTCCTCATTCACTCTCTCTTCATCCCTAAGCCCCTCCCCTCCCCCCTCCCCCACCCTCCCCCCTTCCAGGCCTGATGGCCTCATGAATCATCCCGTCTTGCTCGTAGAACTGCCCAACACCTCATTGCAACTACAGCCACCCCAACTTCCCCAATCCTTCTTTATTCCCACTAACAATTTGGTAATGAAATATTGATTTTTAGTTAGATTCAAATAGATGTTATTAACTTTGCATTGATAAATTGTTCTTTCCTCCTCCTCCTTCACTTACCTGTCTGTGTTTTTAGGAGAGTGTGCGGCTAACACCTGATTCACAAAGAAGCCTCGAGGCTCGACTTGCTACATGACCTACATTGCTTCTTTTAGAGGCCACTCATCGCTTACCTTCCATTGACACAAACACACACACAGACACGATTATTGCATTACAAGCGAAGACGTTAATGGTTACTGGTCTTGCCAGTCTTGTGCAATGCCAGGAAATTGAGACCATATTTTACAAAATATTGTAAAATCAGACAAAGTTCAAATCTCAAAGTAAGATGGGCTGGACAATGCATCACCTTCCCATGCTCAAGGCAAACAACATTGCTCCAAAAATGCTAAATAAAACATTACTTTGGATTTCTAAAAATGAATAACTGAAACGCATAACTGAACTCAGGAAACTGAGAAAAAAACAAAAGACCAACACAGTTGAAACAATATAGTGGTGTTCATTGTACACTTACACCCTCTTTCATGTTTGAGCTGACAGAGCAGTTAAATGAACTGTTGGGTTCTTGCAATTGACATGATGCCACCATGACATGAGGAGACGAACCTCCAACAAAGTGTCAGAGTTTAACATTATGTATGTGCTGCGGTCATAGACATTTTATGAGAAGTGAAAGGAAAAAATGGATAAATGTTGACAGTGTCTGCATTTAAAACAAGCTTAAGCTGATAAAGATTTGTCTGTTATTAAAACTGACTGTAAATGATTTAGAGCACTAGTAGGTGAGAGAACATAACAATAAAAAACTGTAACAGAAGCATAATAATGAAAGTTTCCATGAGACACATTTATATTAAGACTGTTACATGGTAAACAAAAGCTCCGATATCTGAAGACCACCACAGTACATGCAGATAAGATGAGACTGAACCCTTTACCTGAACACACTGAGATCTACTGGTCAAATCGCTGTCAAACTAATGAAGAGTTTGTTCTGACAAGCCAATAGTGTAAAGCTTCTGTAATAAAACCTCATAACTGTTACCTATGCTGTGGGGAAAAAGATAAAGAGCGCTGCAAAGTGTTGCTTATTATCCAATAAAATCATTTACCACTTTTAGAGCTGCTGTACTGACACTATGCATTTTCCAGAAACCAGACTGACAATCTGATAGACTATCATTTAATTGTAACCCATATTATTTTCACAGGTAGAAATCATAGCCTGCAATACACCTTGTTGCAACCAACAAAGAAGGAAAATCATTTTGTGGTCAATTTATTGTTAAAACTTTGTTTTTCTTTTCACTACTGTCTTGTTTTAGAAATAGTTTTTGATTTATTCTGTTTTGTGATTCTTTGTTTCTGGATCTGGTAGGAATCTGTTTTTAGGATTTAATTACTTTTTTTGTTTGTTTGTTTTTGCTGTGAATCTCCCATGAGTTTTCTTCTAAAATTAGCTTGGTTAGCTAGAGATTAGCCACAAACTGAAATATAATGTGAATTTCAGGTATTAGTGTTTCTAAAATGAAAAGACAAATATGTCAGATATAAATACATTTTTGCATTGTGAGCTTGTTGAATTTACATTTCCACATAGTTTCTATTTGTCATACACACACCACTGCACATAGATGCCATCCCTGTCCCAATTCCATATTAGGGCCAGCTTCTTGACACAAGATGGACGTGGTGGACAGGCAGAACCCAGGGGACACAACCAGGGTTGTGGCGGCCATTTCAGAGAAGACCATTTACATTTCACTATGTACTCTTTTTCATTTTTTACTGACAGCAACACAATTTCCTGTTCCATCTGGCAGGCTTTAGACTGGAAATCTGAAACTGAAATGTAATCTTTGGGGCTAACACTGTGCTTGGCCTCCCTGGAGAATTGCCACACAAAACCCTGAACTTACTTTTATCCATGGAGGTGATGGTGGTTAGCCTGGAACAGAGGGGTGCTTAAAAACAGACTGAGTAATTCCCCCACCATGAGGTGATTTCGATGCTGCTTGCCTGAATTGTGTTTCTTTTAGATCACACACCAAAACACAGCAGTAATTACAGTGGGGCAGGTATTAAGAGTACAAAGCAATGTTTTTTTCTGTTCTAGCACATGTTGACAATGTTTTTCACCAATAGGTTCATATTTCAATAGGTTTTAATCTAATTCAGTTTATGTAGAAATTAAGTGAATGTAAAATCTTATTTCTGTATGTATTGATGACATTGTGCCAAAGTGTGGACTGGAAGCTGTTGTGTGTGTTTCTCAGTAAAAAAAAGATCCCACCTTAAGTTTTTATCTAAAATATAAATCATGTAAAAATCCTGTGGTAGTAATTCATCTTCTAGTCAAACTAAGTATATAATAAGGTCTGTTATAATAAATCCAATTTCCTGGTGATCATCCAGGGAGTGGACACAGAGGTAGTGGACTCTTTTATCCGGGCATTCATCTGAACAATAAACTGAACTGGATTCACAATGCTGATTGTCTTACAGTAATCATAAGAGCAGACTCTAACTACTGAGGAGGCTGAGGTCTTTTTTGGACTGCAGGGGGCGCTCCTCTGCACCCTGTTTGACTGTGGTAGCATCACTCTGTGGTGTTAGAGCAGCAGTTTATCTACAGCTGAAAGGAAGTGGTTAGAGAAGCGAATCAGGAAGGCCAGCTCTGTGACAGGACACCCCCTCCACCCAGAGCAGGTGGTGAGGGACAGAAGGACACTGGTTAATGGACGTCACTGTTAGACAATGTCCCCCTCCTCAGTGATGGATAATGTCTCTCTCCCCATGTAGGGAGCTGTGGCTGAACAAGAGAGCTCCTTCAGTGACAGATCGCTGCATCCTAAGTGCTCAAAGGAGTTTTATCACAGATCCTTCCTCACAGCAGCTAACACTCTATAACAATCACTGTTCCCTACCACCTCAACATACCCTGCTGGTATTTATTTTAAATATATCGTCATAATAGTCACACTAAAGGTTATTCACATCACATCAGTCTCTAACCAACCACCCATTCTGTCCATCATTTCCAAATGAAGCCAACCTGTCACTTGTTCTGTTTCCATACATAAAGGCTAGAATGGTTGTGAAACAACCCGGGGAGACAGTTCAAGTCATCCTTGTAGACATTTGGATTATAGAAGCTGAGGCTACCTACTATCTGTGCTTAGTGCTGACATTTCATGGTAAATGTAGTGCGCCCCCTGTCCTTGAGGTGGAGAAAAGAGGTTAAGCTGGCTTTTCTCTGTTGGGGTGTCCATTGGTGTAGCTGAGGTTTGGTTCCTCCAACGGATATAAAACATGCACATCCCACATATCTGAGGCTGTAAATGGATTTTTGATCCTTGGAGAGAAAGTGAACATTGGAACTGTTAAAAAGCTCAAGATGTGAGCTTACTGGCTTTTCATAGATGGTTGTGAGACGGTGTGACCTTTGTTCGCCTGTGGAAGATAAACACCTCTTCTCACTACATCACTGCTATAAGGACATATTTAATCTAGATTGGATTGCTCTATTAAGTATGGAGACTGTGTCATGCTACATGCAGATAACCTTGTGTTATTAGCTCCCTGATGGCCAATCAATACTTCACTTCCTTGCTGTGGAGGCTGAACCAAGTCCCTCACCTAGATAATCATCTCTTAATGTTGGATGCTGAATAATTGGTAGCCTCTCAATCCCAGCCTGGTTGACAAGGATAGTTTGCATATTAAAAACATTGCTCTAATGTTCTATCATTCTGAACAGGGAGAATAAACATTCATATACATAATATTTTTGAGATAATTGAGCTGGGATGCATTACGAAACCCCAGGAAGCAAAAATAACCTGATAAAAACAAGGGGCTGGTTCTTGCCTAAAGTCGAGTGTTGATGTTGCTGTAATGATATGCATTGCGGGGAAAAGATAGCTTGTCTAACTGTCTAAAACAGAACGGTGGTAGAGAATTGAGTCTCTGGTGGCCATTTCTCTGTGGAGTGGAGAAATCATCTTCCCACTGAGCAGCTGCTCTCTAGCGGATGGAACTGACATGGATGATGAGGATGGTGATGATGTTTGAATGAAAAACTCCCTGTCCATCTGTTCAGATCCACATTTTTATTGTCATTCTTGTTGCTTCTCTTTCTTCATCTAATTTCTTTTCCTGAAGCATAATTATAGGTAGAGCTTTGTGTTAAGCGAATGCTAAGCATTTCTCACTGGTTGATTATTCCCAGTTTTTTTCATGGTTTATGCACAGTTCAATTGAGACAAACGTTGACATAAATTTTCAGTGAATTAATCACTGAATTAATTAATGGCTACTTTGTGAATTTGGTTATTTTTAGGTAACTTCTGCTCAATGGACTCACATAATTTAATTTCAGTTCATTTAAGTTAGAACATTTAAGTTAATTCAGAACAAAAGTTATTTAAACTATAAAGCAAAGGAAAGGAAAAAGCTTCTGGTGAGATCATGGAACTGTTCTGTCTGTGGTCTTTTAAAGAATTAAAGATAGAAGTGCTGACATTAAGGACATTAAGGCCTCAGAACAGAATTAGCACTTTTTTTTTTTTTTGATTCACCATTTGAGATCATTTTGTGGAAAAAAAAAACAATCAAACTACCTTTAGTTATACCATCCAAAAAGTCTACACCATCATCTTCTCTTTCATACAGAAACACTGTCATACAAGTAATACACTGACTGGCAGAGTACACTTTACATATTTGTCATCTTCCTGTCTCTGTCTCCCATAGTGATACTGAGGGCATGGACACTTGTGCCAGCGCTACAAGGAGAAATATAGTGAGTGTCAAAGTAAAAGAAGAGGCGTTCTTTCATCCAAACAGAAGGAAGTAACTGTCTGTCTAGGTTGCAGGATGGAAGTTGGATGGTGGATATTCTGGAAACTGACAGTCAGCCAACATCCCGCCCTTGGAGACTTCTGTTCCAAGGGCACAGATATGGCCATTCACCTGGGGAGCTTCAGAAAATATCTAGACTTGGAGGGATTTGAGGGTGAATGCTATCATTGCTGGATTACTGGAAGAAGCAGGCACCATTGATCCAGGTCCAGCATATACCACCCAGGGGACGAATCAAATGAAACTCTCAAACTGGAGCAAAGAACCTTTGCAAAATAGCTCAATCGTTGTTGTGGTAGTTGTTATGTTTTTGTGGCACATTAAGTTTTTAAAGGAAACAAGTTTGTTTGATATATATATATGTATATATTAAACATTCAGCAAAAAAGACTAAGCAACATCTCTTCCAGTTAGTGACTGCTTAATATGATCTGAGCTACATCACAATATTGCTGCCACTCTTAAATATAGAAGAAGTGTATTACTGTAAAACTAAAACCAGACAACAACATGTAAAAGAAATATAGAAGAAGTGTATTACTTTTACATGTTGTTGTCTGGTTTTAGTTTTTACATTCAGGAATTCTAGTATTCTGAAGTATTATACATCTAAACAGCATTACACTTTAATTTAAACCACTTTATTAAAGTAAATTTACATTTCAGATGAATTCTTTGCTCTTTAAATTACACTGCATGAACGTCTTTAACGTTATTTACCTTCCTGTACTGCAAATACAATCCTGAAGTGCAAGTGTTTGAACTCTGGTAATTTGTGAAGTTGTAATGAAGGATAGAAACAGATACTTTGAGAATGTAATCAAGGGCACCAAGACAGAGGGTGGGGAAGAGAAGAAAGACAGGATAGTGCAACAGACAGAAAGAGAGATAAAGAGATTGATGGACATGGCTCATCCTCTCTTTGATGGCTTCATCAATAGCCTGAGGAGACATGCACACGTTTGTCTCTCTGCAGTTTGTGATTGACAGCAAGCAGGTGCTGAGTGAATGAAGTTGTCAGGGAGGCTGGTGATCAGCTGTGTGTCACCGTAACACCAACTGAAGGCTCGACTTGACACAATGCAGCGGCAGATTGTCAGCTCTTGTTCTGCTAGAAAAATCACTGTAAAATCATAAGATCAAATCCAATTCCAAACTAATTTTGAATGTTGTTTTTCCATCCTCTGAGAGATTCCTCTAAATGTCAATCTGAACTAAATCAATTTCAGCATTAATGGTAAATGGCTTGTCGGAGGACTCCAAAACATTTTGCACAATACTCATTCACCCTCCTCTATTAACCCTGTCAACAATGCTTTCACCAGCCTTGTACTAAGAAGTAGCTCATATAATGTGCTCAACATATGCACAGTTCCACTAGGTGTTAGCTAATTGCTGCGGGCTAGTCTGAAGGGGCTCATTGCAGGAGTTGTGGGGAGGGATGCTTATTCTTTCATTCAGTGAGAAAAGAAAACAACATTGCATCAAATATTGAGATTTGAAGATTACAAAGTATTAAGTACAAACAGAGAACCTCAGTTGTAAGCTCTGGTGAAGTTCTTCATTTTGAAGTTAATTTTGCCACAGAAGATATTGATTCTGTTGTGTATACAGACTGATTTACTAATGCCATTTTTTTCTTCATTAGAATAAGGAGTGTGCAAGGATTCTCCTGTTTTGTTTCACCTCCAGATTTCTGTTAGAAAAGCAGCAGCAGCAGTCGATCACACCTTTGACAGCAGATGTTGCACACTACTCTTTTCATCTGAGATGAAATGGGGCTTGATGTCGCAGTTCGTAACTGCATCTGCATTTATTCTCACAAACATCGACAATAGAAATCAGAGAGAGGTGTAATTATCATCCATTATAACCATTCTTTTATTTCCTTCAGGAGCAAAAAAGAGGATTTTACAGTAAAATCTTTTTCAGAAGAAGGTCAGTATTTGTTTCAGAGATCGCCTGAAGAGTTGTTGTTTGTCTACATAGGAGACAGAGAAGTGCAAGCCATTAAGTTGGCTTTAGAAGAGTACACACACTGGTTGGAAGGCACAGAACTGTGCCCAACTGTGTTTTCGTTGACCATATAATTGCACAAATTAAAATTACAAAAATAATTTTGCTTGATGGAAACATGCCAATTTTGAAAGACGTCAGGTTTTTTGATTAAAAGGTTTTGACGTTGTTTATCAGGTGCTTTGAAATGAGGGCATTTTGCAAAACTGCATGGAAACATTTTAGTCATCACACAAGTCATGTGAACACCCGCAAGTTTAACATTTTTAACAGTGAATGCATTTTTCCAAATATTGCAAGATGTGTGAATGACCTCTATGCCTTACTTGAGATTATTAAAATAAGACAGGCCTTACAAAGAGTTACATTTCATGAAAGGTTAGAGATGATCGGAGCTGAACAGCAACACTTTCCACTCCATAATCTGGATCTGTTTGTCATGCACAACCTTAGCTGTTCCAGATGACAAATAAATCCTCGCGCCTGCATTGCTGTTATTCCACTTCACTTTTGATCCTGGAGGATGTGGTCACAGACAATCAAAATTATAATTATGGATACAGTACAGCAGTGGGGACATTTAAAAAAATGGTTCTGAGGTGACCAGCGTTCATCTATTTATTTTTATAGGGGTCTAAGCGCGAGCAACAAACGTGATTTATTTCTCTTTGCTTTTAAGGGTGCAAGGCCCAGACATTCCGAAATGAGGTGGAACGCTGCTAAGAATTTCAAATGCACTATTAATACATCCCCCTCATATTGACGTTTAGGTGGGAATCTGTCTTTTTTATTTCTGTCATTTCAAGCGCCAGAGTCGTCCATGTATTTGCGAAGGGGTGTGTGTGTGTGTGTGTGTGAACATTTATTTTCCCTCATCATCTGTTGAGTGTAAGGAGGGGGAGTGTGTAGGAAGGATGGGAGTGTAATGGTAATCATTTTTTTTTTGTGACTGCGTTCAGGCCCTCAAGTGGCTGTTGCAGAGGACTTTTAGATTGAGCGTGCAATATGCACACATTCTCCCTCATCCACACACACACACACACGCATGCAAACGCATACTTAAACCCTGAAGAAGATATGCTATATGGATTGCATCCACCCCCCTCTGGTTACCCTCCCAACATGCCGCCATTTGATTAATGATCCAAATATGTGAATAAAACATCGAAACAACTTGTCAAACCCCAGGGTTCCAAAGACAATACAACTTAGGGGTGAAACTACAGAGGGACGAGGGGAACACCTCTAATGTGTCTATGTTTTATGTATTTATACATGGAGTATTTTTTTCAAACATAATTCTTTTGCTTTATTTAATTTCCTGTTTGTGATAGTTGTTTTATTCCCCCCCTTGTCATACACATGAAAGATACACAAGTCAGCATTTTTCAGAACCATAAAAATGCTGAATTAAAACATAGTTTCATCTATGGGATGTCATGTTTTTCATTTGTTCTCTTGTGGTTTGTGGATGTACGTGTTTATGTGTGCATCATGCATGCTGGTGACTATGAAGATGGTTAATTCGCTATGGCGACACCATCAGCCCCCCTTCTAACACAACACAGCACTAATTGACAGTTTCATTAACCACAAATTTATGGACCTATTTCTGTCTGCTATAATGACCGTTTCTAAGCCAGTGCCATGGGTCTGGATAATGGACATGAAATAAAGGCAGGAACTTATTTAATTATGATGGAAAACGAGGCAACGTTCCTTTCTAGGGTGCATGTTGTCTTTTTTTACCTCATACACCTGGCCCAGTACATCTGTGTTCTGTACGTCTGTGTTCTGTACATCTGTGTTCTGTACATCTGTGTTCTGTACGTCTGTGTTCTGTACATCTGTGTTCTGTACGTCTGTGTTCTGTACGTCTGTGTTCTGTACATCTGTGTTCTGTACGTCTGTGTTCTGTACGTCTGTGTTCTGTACATCTGTGTTCTGTACGTCTGTGTTCTGTACATCTGTGTTCTGTACGTCTGTGTTCTGTACATCTGTGTTCTGTAGGTCTGTGTTCTGTACATCTGTGTTCTGTAGGTCTGTGTTCTGTACGTCTGTGTTCTGTAGGTCTGTGTTCTGTACATCTGTGTTCTGTACGTCTGTGTTCTGTACGTCTGTGTTCTGTACGTCTGTGTTCTGTACGTCTGTGTTCTGTACATCTGTGTTCTGTACGTCTGTGTTCTGTAGGTTTGTGTTCTGTACGTCTGTGTTCTGTAGGTCTGTGTTCTGTACGTCTGTGTTCTGTACGTCTGTGTTCTGTACGTCTGTGTTCTGTAGGTCTGTGTTCTGTACGTCTGTGTTCTGTAGGTCTGTGTTCTGTACGTCTGTGTTCTGTACGTCTGTGTTCTGTACGTCTGTGTTCTGTACATCTGTGTTCTGTACGTCTGTGTTCTGTAGGTCTGTGTTCTGTACGTCTGTGTTCTGTAGGTCTGTGTTCTGTACGTCTGTGTTCTGTAGGTCTGTGTTCTGTACGTCTGTGTTCTGTACGTCTGTGTTCTGTACGTCTGTGTTCTGTACGTCTGTGTTCTGTACGTCTGTGTTCTGTACGTCTGTGTTCTGTACGTCTGTGTTCTGTAGGTCTGTGTTCTGTACATCTGTGTTCTGTACGTCTGTGTTCTGTACGTCTGTGTTCTGTAGATCTGTGTTCTGTACGTCTGTGTTCTGTCCTCTCAGCCTCACACTTTTCTCTGATCCTTACTGTGAGTCGGTTCTGTGTCCTCTCCACTGTCGCCACATGCTTACCCAGAGTAGTAGGATGGCTGTAAAATCTTGCTGTGCTTCTTTGCTTTCTTTAAAAAGACTTTTCATTGGAAAGCATTTGTCAGCTGAGGTTGATGTTATTGTATTTGAACTGGGTTGGATTTTTTTTGGTGCTGTTGCAAATAGACATGAATAACAAATTGTGTCTTGTTTAACACAGGAAAGTCACCTACAAAATGATGATAGTTACAGCTGCAGTATGTAAATTTTACATATAAAAGAAATGTTTTATACATAATTGATGAAATTATCATGTCATGACAAAACAGAAACACACCACTCACTCAGAAACAGCCAATCAGAGCCAGGGAGAGGGTATTAGCGCTGTCAATCACTCTCATGCTCAGCCGCGCTCTCTAGCTCTCTGCTTTTCCACATCTGGTTCACCACAACATATCTTGATACAAATGCTAATGCTAGTTAGCATGGCCACCGATGACGACAGATAAACAGTTTTCCAGGAATGATAAGTTGTTTCTCCTCAATTAGCTCAGTGAGCAGAAACTACTTGACGTTGATTGACAGGGTGAGGCACTCATCCAGTGGCAAAAACTGCATATCAATACTTGTAAAGTACTTAGAGAAAAGTGAAATTAAGTTTTAGAAGTCATTAAACTAGCAAATTCCCATTCTTAGTGTGTGATCAGCGTCGCCCTCTGTTTCAGTTGAGCAAGTTGGGAAGTTCTAGGTTAGGGGTCATCCTCATTCATTCAGTGTCCTCTGTGCTAATATTTTGGGATATTATTTAATTATATGATTGGAAATCAAACAATAATAAGCGATGTAAAAAGAGTATCAAATTATGTTTGTTTATATATAAATATCAGGTTTTAATGGAACTACAGGGATTAAATCCAAGCTCAAATGTTGAGGCTGGAAGGCCTTCTAATCTTAACCTGTACATTTTGCAAAGAAAACGCTTTGTTGTGAATTGGTCTACAGGATCTTTTTAAAATAATTTGAGTAATAGCTGTTCTTGATGTGCAGCTTGGTGGCCAGGATCAACTGGAGTGTGTGTGCGCGTGTGGGTGTGTGTATGATTGAATTGATTGACTGAAAAGTGCATTCAGACGACGCTTTGTTGTGAATTAGTCTGATATAAACACACTGAAATTGATTTTGGAGCACCCAAAAATATCAGCATTACATATATATACATATATATAGGGATCACCGGAAGATATATACGATCACTGGAAGTGATATATATATATATATATATATATATATATATATATATATATATATATATATATATATATATATATATATATATATATATATATATATATATATATATATCAATAAAATTATTAATTTTAAATTATGTCTAATTTAAAATGTGATACTCCATATAAGATTTAGGTGTGTGCGTGTGTGTGTGTGTGTGTGTGTGTGTGTGCGTGTGTTTGTGATACTCCATATAAGATTTGTGTGTGTGTGTGTGTGTGTGTGATGTCTTTGTCTTTGGTTGAACCAGTTTTGACTACAGCCTGCATCTGAGGGTTTCTGGTTGTTTCCACATGTCAGCTGTAATAAGAAAACAGATACTGGAAATTAGTGCAATTGTGGAAATAAGCAAAGGAAAAAAAGTTTTCCTTCACTGTTGTCTTTTAGAGGAATCTGGCTGCCCGACACATTCATCTTACTTTATAAGTACGAGCCGGCCTTGCACCTTATTCATGTAGCCACAATTATCCATAAATTAATAAAACCTGACTAGTTATTACTGGGAGAAGAGGCAGAGAGAAGAGAGGAAACGACAGATCCAGAGAGGGAATATGAAGGGCTGTACAGTGAACAATCTCCTGATAATTAACAGGAAGATAAACAAAACATAAATTTGGATATTGCATTTATTTGGACTACCACTCAAATATGCGTGAACCACGTTATTTTAATTAAAAGATAAATCTATGTGACACGCTGCTTCCCAGTTAATTATTCAGTGCTGTACAATAAAAAAGCAAACCCATTAAATATGCCACGCACTCTATTTCTCCATTAACAATAAAAAGCATTCATCCTGGGGACAACATTTCAAATTCAACTGCTGCTTTGGTTTCCCCCCTCCTCACCCACCACTAATTTTTTTTGTCCTTTATTGCAGATATTTTCTTTTCCTGTTCTATTCACTTTAAACCTACATTTCGCTGCAAACATTACATTGACAAACACCGTTTGATCCGAGCATTATTTACTTTCATTTTTTCCAGTGGGGGTTCCTTTAACAGCAGTTTGGGGGCTACAAATTAGAACTTTTACATTTCTCGCACTTTTTTGTAGAACTGAAGCTGAAAACATTGTCAAATGCTACTTGGAAATATCTTTTGTCATAGCAAGCTATCTTGAACAGAATAATTGAAAATCACCACAGGGAATTTTGAAAGACAATGTGTCCTGGTGTCCTGCCACTAAAGGAACCATAAACGGATAGGAATAATCCTTGCTGTTGTGAGTGAGAGCTCAGATCTGAACAAAGAATTCAGAAGTGATGTTTAGACGTCCAAAGAAAGACAGACGATGTGTCTGATGTCAGTTCATAAGCTTTGGATGCTTCACTGACAGATGAACATTAATCTAAGTGTGTGGCTAACACAGATTTACACTTTATCTTGCCTGCTACAAAATTTACACAGATATCAAACGGTGTGACATTGATTGTTTTTTTTTTTTTTTTTTTTATTCTTTTGAAAATGTTAGACCAAAGATATTAGCTAGAAGCAGCAGTGCTGCAGCAGATGAAGGTGTGCTATAGTCCAGGTGTTCCCAGACTTTTCCAGGTCACCACACCCCCCTTTAAACTTCATTACAAACCTACAGACAATGCTCCAAAATATGTAAAGAAACATCAACTTTTAGAATGCATTTTCTCACTTTTATTCACTGTTCAGTGATTATTACATTGGTTTAGCATAAATGCTGCTTTATTCATTCTGATTCTAGTTGGCCATAAGCACACAAAAATGTACTTAAGAGTTGAAAAAGTGGATATTGTATGACTTGTCCTCTTTATGGAGTTTATATCTGGTTAAGTTTGTTGCTTACATCATTAACTAATCTGATGTATTTTTCAAATCGTTCTACCAGAGGAGCAGAGAAGAAAGGATGCATGAGAGAAATGATTTTGACCTCTACTTCACTACTGACTAACCACTCACCATCCACCCTGCTGCTGGAGTTTCCACACTCGTCATCTTCCCTGGTTTCCTGTGGATGGAGTATTCTCCTCTCTACAGTCCTACAGGTGCACCAATCCCAGACATTTGCCTTTTCTCATCAGCTACATCTTTGAGGATTTAAGTCAGCTAAGGTCAAGTCTCCATGCAACACTTTGAAACATTCCAATTTCAGATGACAAAATACTTCCTGTTTAAACTCCATCACTCATCAACCTGGGTCTCCTCTCACAGTCTGACCAGAAAGCCATTCCAAAGACGCAGCTGTTGACCATCTTGCACATTTTGAATATCGTCAATAATATTAAGCAAGCTTAACCTTTCCTGGGATGTAGCTTATGTTCTGGGTTCAAACCAAATGATATTTGTTAAAAAAAATAATGCATTTTCAGTTGCAGGACTTAATGACAACACAATATCAAACAGAGCTGGACTGTAGTTTTCAGCATAAAATCATAGAATGTAGTCGGTGTCATTAAGACTTGTTGCTGATGTCAGTTACATCGATACTGTTATTTGAGTACCATTTTTTGTCTGACTGTTTGGCTCCATAAAAATAGACCCCTGGGTTTCCACCGAATATTCCACTTCGCCAAAATTATTCATTCACTTACAGCCTGATTTCTAATAGCCTGATCAATGCAGCTATTACAATTAAAACAACCACTAGCCTTGCACATGCACAATGTAACTTAAATTCCATTCATAACTTCTACATCTTTTAGGATTGGATGAACACAAAATATTCGACTGTAGAATTTGAGACTGCATAAGGAAAATAAAACCATTGGACTAACAAATGAGGAAAAGTGACTCTCTCTTTATGTTACCCTGGCAGCACTGGTCTTGTTTCAACCCTTAATGAAACAAACAGATCCTCTGATATTACCAAACACGTAGTTCAGGCCTCCCTTTATGCAAGCAGTGAGTTTTCACAAATTTCTCTGGACTTCTCTTCTGCGTCTCTTCAGAGTCAATGCATGTCTGAAGAGTGACCATACATCTTGGTGTTGGAGCACAACAGCAGTGTGAAACAAGGGAAAGTATTTTTCCTCCTTCTCCCCTCCTCGCACCAGCTCCCGCACAAAATGTTCTCCCTAGATTGAATCTGATCATCACTGCAGCAAACACAATGGCCCTTAATAGTAGCAGCCGTTTGTTTGAGGGATGCCGATTACACCGTCATCATAACCCACTTCACTTAGCTCACTCACTCCCAGACAGACGGAAGGGGCAAAATGGAGGAGGAGGGAGGGGAGCCTAAGAGGCAGAATGGGAGAAAAGAGTTTGTGGCCTCTTTAGTAATTTGGAATATTAATATTGCTGCCTTTTCTGTTGCTCGTTTTCTTCTCTTTTTTTTCTTCATCTATTATTCAATTTAAGATCTGCTAAATCAAATGAACATATGGGGTTGGAAATGTGCTGGGAATACCAATAGGTGAAGGGCTGGAAATTAAAAGGAAACCATTTGAAGCTTAGACATTTGAAATAATGGTAGAGATAGCAGAGCAGTAAGGATAGACACGATCACACTGGAGGGTAAACACACACTTGCAAGGGTATTTTATGAGGATGCAGCTAGGCAAACTGAGGCGGGTGGAAGCAGCTACTTTGTGTTTGGCAATCTGACACAGGCTTTGGAGCCTCACTGGCTTTTTGATATTACATTGTTTGCAGCAAAGCCAGACAAAGGGGATTGCTACAAGTTTGGAGGCTTTGGATGTTCCAGTTGTCTGAATTTCCAGATAAGCTAGTCAGCGGCACACAATGAAGGCCCCTTTTATTCATGTGCAGTTTAATTTCACACTCTCTTACATTACGTTAAGTCGAGAGGCAGAGCATCTCATCCTATTTTATACTTAGGGCGAGTGAAAAATGCCTCCAAACAACTCAACTTGTATTGTTCTTTTTTTTTTTCTGCCAAAGCTCCCAGCTTCTTTACTTTTAGTCTGCATGGATTTAAAATTTAAAAAAAAAGAAAGGAAATACACATCAAGCTGAGTTGTATCTCCCAGGAGATGTTTAGGTGGAAAAACGGGATGTTGCTGCTCTGAATCGCAGTTCTTCAGAGAAAGTCTTATATAGTTGTATAAACTTGAGTTTGAAATTGACCACTGCAGAGCAGCGGCACAAAGTATTTGAGATTAAAACTTAAGACACAATCTCTTCTCTCAGAAGTTCATGAATTCGGACGTTCAGCAGCCTGTGCATGCAGCTTTCCTCCATGACTGCAGGCCGCGTCATTTTTCACTTTGGAACATAAGAATGCAGATGTGCACTTACAGCAAAACCTTACACTGAATTACTGCTGCACTTCATTTTTGGGAGGCTTCAAACCAGGTTCCAACCAGGTTGGACCTCATCATCTTTTTATCTCTAATTTCTAGATAATTTGTTCACATTTACCCCACCAATAGTCATGCTAAAATAACAAACTAGTACCACTAAAGGCAGACAAATCACGACTAGAAAGGCAGCACTCATACACCTTGAACATTTCTATATTTGTCACATTACAACCACAAGCATGAATGTATTTTTTATTTTTTTTTTATTTAATGTGAAAGAGTGGTTTAGAAATGTGATGTAGAACAAAAGGTACACATGATGTAAAACATTTTTGAATCATGTATAATGAAATATGTTTATGTTTGCAGTTGTAATGTGACAAATATGGAAAAGTTCAAGGTGTATGAATATATTTGCAAGCCGCCGACTGTTTCCACAATTTGAGACTGCATGCATTATAATGTACTGGATTGTAAGTGTGACTAAACCTTTACGAGGCTGAATTGTTATTGAGATCACAGTTTTTACTGTTGATACATTTCATGACAAACAATCATAGTTAACTAAAATGAATGAAACAAAAAAACTGAAATTGAGAAAAAGATTTTTATTAACTGATATAAATAAAAACAACGATGTTTGGCGAAAAACTATAACTAACTGGAACTATATTGTGCGCTTATGAAACTAAAACTTACTGGAATTGTAGATATAATATTGTTTCTTTCATGTTTATGAATGTATTTATTACCCTTTTGAACATATTTTTTTGAACACACGCAGTTTACGTCACTCCATGCGCCCCCTGGTGGTACTACGGGAAATGGCGACAGTAAAAGTTAAGAGAAAACTCCAGTTATTGTTCAACAATAATTGATTTATTTTATTTTATTTTATGTTATTTTCTGTTGAGTAATCATTACCAAATCGATGTATACATAATCACAATTCAAGACTTTGACCTTTTTGAATTCTTCACCTAAAAATTAACCAAAATATGAAGACTAAAACTACTGCTACAACTAGTAAAAACTAAAACTAAACATTTAACTAATAACATATAAAAACTAGCAAACACACTCTAAAATCTAATGAAACCTAACTGAATGAGAGAAACAAGAAGTCAAATAAAAGCCCAGAATTATTATAACCCTGGCCACAATCCATCAATCTATAATCCTGTAGCATCACATTACTATGAGTCGCAGCTGCATGTATCTAGTGTAGTAATAGTTACCACTCAGCACATCAGAAAACATTGACAACTGTCTGATTTGCTCTGATCGGGGCTGGGGGGTGTGTGGGACGAAGGGAAGAGGGGAACTGCACTGAGCAGATCAGGTGGGTAGAATGGCTGAAAGCTTCAAACTGGCATAGTCAGATGTCACATAATGCAGGTCTTATTCACGAAGTTCACAAAACCAGTAACAGAATTTGATATAAATGAGAGAATAAAGCAGCTAATAGGGCAAACTAGCGCAAACTAGCGCAAACTTCTGTTACCCAAATTTAGTCAGGGTGAATGACTGTTTACCAAAGCAGTTTTGCAATTCATTTAGGGTGGGAATAATTCTTGATCTCTGAATAAACCATAGTGTGTTCTTATGCATACATTTTGTTTCACTGAGCTGAATGAGTACCAACAAATTTCTCTCTGTCTGGATGAGGACCAGGCAAAATAACCACCAAGTGAAGTTCGTTCATTAACCCCACAGTAACATTATCCCTCAAATGTTACTTTAGCATTTTATCCTCCTTTGTTATTTTGGACTTTTACCAGCAACGGTTTTGCTTCCATGAATTTGTCATTCATGTTGTCAACGCTGCTTCTGGTGCCGATCCAGGAAGCTCTATGCAAAATATTAAAGAGAGAAAACAAGGGGAAGAGAAGAAGAAAGAGGAGAAACAGTGGTAATGTTTTCATTAAGTGTGGAATTATCTGAGTCTGTTAATGAACCCCCTAAGGCCCTCAGTGTGGAGATCAGAGGATGTGGGGATGAGAAGGTGGGAGGAGGGGGCAGAGTGATAAGACCATGTGTGTGTGTGTGTGTGGGTCTATGTGTGTGTGTGTGGGGGAGTGGTTGAAAGGACAAATCACACTGATAGCATAGCATACCTGTATTTAACCTGCAACATATACACGCCCACTTTTCACATCACTTCACTCTTTAATTATATTATTTTATATCTACTTATAAACAAATACTCTGTTTCATGATGGTTACACAGCAGTGCAATAATCCTGGATGTTACTGATTTCATTGGGACTTTTTTCTACATATTCTAATATCCAGAAACTTGTCTTTGCAGCATGTTGGTTTTGAAATAAGGAGACTAGTAACAAAAAGTATCAGAGTACAGAGATTTTGCATTATTATTGTTGCACCAGAGAGGCTTCTGGGAAAGTCTTGTGAGAAAAGTTAGTCTGAAACTGAAACAGATGGCAGAGCTGGCATCACGCTGCATTTAAGGACGGCTGTTGTTGGTTGAATGCCAGGCCATTGTGTTTGCTCTTCATGTGTACCTGCTGTGTGTGTACATTACTTTTGAGTTTTTCTAGAAGCAACTTAGATCTGGGACAGTTTATGTCTGTGGTTCATGAATCAAATCAGTCTGTGAGGATTGATCTCTTACTTTTCTCAACCAAAGGTAAAAGACAAGACAGTTTTGTTTAATTTATCTTCATTAGAAATGCAATATTGCACATGAAGAACCAGTTACTGTGAGACTAAATGTTTCCAGGATACATTTAGTTGTTATAAAAGTTACATCCCCCAACTTTAAGCCACTATGCATGACAGAACATGGCACATGGCTCTTTTTGAGAGCGGATTTAATCTGATCAAATTACCATCTGACAGTTTTACACAGAGCATGAAAGTTCTGTTTTTATTCTTAAATGTAATAACCATTAAAACACTTGTAAACATGTGCAAATCTCCTAGAGTAGACCCTCACCAAAATATTAATAATAAAAAAAAAACATTACTTCAAACCCTCATGTAGCCCGAGGGATGTAATATTTATTTTTCAAGATTTCCTCTGATGAATTGAAGACTTTTCCCCACAGAAAGCTAGGTTGTCGATTGAAAATTGGCTTGAAATTTGGGGAATAGTGATTTGGTCGATTTCCTAGCTTAACTAGAGAAAACCAACACGCAAACAACACCATGGGAGGCACTTAAGAAGAGCAGAGGCACTGTGTGGGGAGGCAGGCGGAGGGAAAGGAGCTCTTTCTGCATCAAAGCCAGCTAAAATGTCTCCACCAGGGACCAGGTCCCAAGTTAAATGCAGAAGTAGATTATTAATTGCTGCACCAGCAGGACCTGTTAATAAGAACCCAAAATAGCAGCCCCCATTCTCTCTGTTCTTCATCTTTATTCTGCCTTTACATTCTGGGCCTTTTTTTCTACTGCTGATCTTTTTTAATCCTTTGCTCAACTTGCCTCCTTTACCTGTTTTCTCCCACTAGCTTACAGTCACTTCATGCTTCTCACCCTATCCCCTCATATTCATTCATAACACCTTCTTTCTCCTACAAACTCACCAACTTGCTAAATGTGTTGCACAATACAACACATCCAAAAAGTATCTTCAAGATGGAATAATTGCTTCTTGCTTGAAACTGACTTGCCTAAAGGTTTCTCACCTTTACGTAGCGGAGGATCCGGTCCAGACGTGCCAGCATGTCGCGTTCAGGCGTAAACACACGTGTGAATGCATTCAGGACAGATCCAGGTCACATTGAGAGGAGCTCTGAGACGCTCCTGTCAACATCCCGATTTAACAAGAGCCCGACATCACTATGCTCAGCTAAAACTAACGAAATAACAAAAAGTGAAATTTGGAAAGCATTTCTGTTAACAGAAGTAAATAAAAGCGATGATTAGTGGGTAAAAAAACATAGCTAGCTAGAACTATGTTGTGCTTTCAAACATACTGAAATAGAGAGTCAATATGCTTCATCTTCAAGTTTATGAATCTATTTATTAGTCTTTAAAACTGATGTTAAGTAGTTTTTTTTTATTTATTTATATATTTTTTATCAGCTGTCAACAAATTATGGCACTCCGTTCTCCTTCTGGCTTCATTCATGCTAGTCCGCAAAATGGCAACAGCAAAAGCAAAAGTCGTCCCTCCAACATCTCCTGGGATTTCCTCTGGATCCCACCTGGCTCCTCTCGCCATGGAGAATCAGTGGCTCTACTGAGTCCCTCCTGGATGACTGAGCTTCTCACTCTGTGTCTAGTGGAGAACCCACATTGGAACCACTTGAACACATCTAAAAATTTAACCAAAGTTTAATTTTTAGATGGCATCTGTTTTATTTAAAAATGTGTGGATGTAATATATAGTAAGCTGCCATAAATAGTGGCTTTTGAAGTGGACGTTTAGGGAACTGGTCATTATTTCTTCTATCTCACTTCTTCAATCTTTCTTGACTCTGACAATGTTTAATAAGTATTATTTTCCATCTTTTGCAAATACTAATTAACACTAAAATGTGTATAAGTTGGGTATGAATCTCTTCCTTCTTACTGCAGATGACAGAAGAAGTTCTCCAGTTCTCTTATCAAACTTTTCTGAACTTAGCTTTATATGTACTGCAACATTGGGCCCAAATACATCTTTTTCATGGTTATCAGCTTGCAAACATGCTTAAAACGTGATCATATTTAGCCTTTTTCCAGCTAAGATCCCGCATACAGTCTTATCTACCACAAGGTTTAAATCCTTTTACAAACAAGCAGCAGCTAAAACGTTTCTGAAAGCTCTCCTGATAGCCTGTGAATGGTCCCATTCTTAATCTCTCCTTTCTTTTTCATCCCTGTCTATCATTTCTTCACCTTTGTCTTCCTTCTCTTCCCTCTTTCCTTACTTTTCTTTTCTTTTCATCTCCACTTTTCTGAGAGACGGAAGTCTGTCTGTCCACTGCCAGTGAAATCACTCAATTCTTTTCGGAAGAGACTTTGGAGATTGCTGCTGATAAACCAGCAGAGAGAGAGAGAAGTATGGGGGTGCAGTGGGGGAGAGGTTGTGAGAGACTCCACCTTCCAAATAAGTTCCATTAATCACAAGCTAGAGTCTAATGTAACTAATATTTTACAATTAGAGGAGACAAGATGGAGCTGGGGGCCATTCATCTCCCTTACACCACATGATCATCGATTCATAAGAGCTGAGGAGGGAGAGGAAGAGGGGAGGTCATAGCACACCAGCCCTGAATATAACACGTACTCAGCATTGTGTGTACACACACACACACACACACACACACACGCAAACTTCTCAGCACATGCTGACCTGCACACAGACACAAACCCTCCCACAAACATAAGCACAAATAATCAGCAGTAAACAGAAGGACACTTGAGAATGAGGGGACAAGCTGCGACATTAGCATTGACTTGTTCTGTACACTAGCCTCTACTTAATATCCACTCACAAACTGCAGTTTGAGTTTGTTACTTAGTTTTATGATATATTTTTCAAGCACAAAATATACAAATTAGACCTTTTCATTATTATTAATATATATATATATATATATATATATATATATATATATATATATATATATATATATATATATATATATATATATATATATATATATATATATATATATATAATAATAATAATAATAATAATAATAATAATAATTGAGAGGTTATAAACTGTATCCAAATATGAATAAGTGGATTTGAATAACAGATATTTGGGTGGAAGCAGCTGATCTAATTATTTCAGATCCAGCTACTGTTCATTCTGCTTCTCATCACAAAGAAACATGCCTTGTGCACTGCATTCAGAAGCTACAGTCGGATTTTAATCATCTTCATTTTGGAGCAAATTATTCTGACTGACATAAATAAAACTAAAGACTGACCAACCATGAACAGTCTGTAAAACAACATCTAAGGAAATCCTTTACTTTGAGAATTAGAAGGGTGAAAAGATTCAATATCTAAAATTCCAGTATGTAAGAAAAAGAAAGAAAAAAGAACTATAAACAAAGAAAGAATGATATTCAGTCTGCACAATGTTTAGGAGAAAGAAAAAAAGAACCTTTTGGAATTCCCTTGTAAGTGGCATTCTTCAATTATGTACCCAACTACTACACAGCATCGCCCACAGATGAAACATGATGGTGTCATCTTATCATGGTGGTAGTTAAGCAATGTTTGAAGCCATCAGGTTCAGCTGTTAAGTTAAACAGACCAGTGTAATTTCCGTGTTTTTTTTTTTTGTTTTTTTGTTTTTTTTTCTGTGCCCAGTTCGAGTGTGTGATTCTGCAGTGCGACAAGCTTGTGCTGAAAATTACTACAGCTGCCTGGGCCCAAACAGCTGGTCTACTGTGCCCTCTGGTGGCCACAAAGCAAAGGCTGCACTCAAGGTTTCCCGATGCAAAACAAGGCTGAGGAAATTAGAGCTAGAAAGCTGGAAGACGGGTTCATCTGCAGGTCACCATCTGCCCAGTGACCAACCCAACGCCAGCAGACAATGGTGAAACATGCACCATGCATGCACAATTATGTCTGGGGAGAAGAAGAAAAAGAAGGAGAAGAAGAAGGAGAAGGAGAGGTAGAAATAAACTAATAGAAGAGATATTAGACAAGTGAGGAATCTAATGAAGGGCAGTTCAGCTCTTCTTGCTGAAAGTGACTGCTTCAAAATTTACGACTTAACAAAAGTGGATTAAGACAATCATCCAAAACACACACGCACACACACACATTCACACACCCACGCACACGTGTGTGTATCTTGAATCTATTTATTTCTTTTTCAGCCCCATGGGTTAGCATGTATGTGTATGTAAACTGGTCACGGAGTTACTTTCTCCAGATGTGAGTGTTACTGGAAACAATCCCACATGCTCACTTACAAACATCTGGCGCCTTGCAGGTGATCTGTTTTATAATTAGTTAGGCTTCGACCTGCAGACCTTCACGGGAGTCCAGCAGTGTTTGGGGTCAGGAGGTCACAGAAACATGAGAACAGATTACATTTAGACGCTGCAGTTCAGGTTACAGAGAACACAGGTGGATTCGGACACGATCCCTTTGCTCTGTCCTGTTGAATGATATGCACACCTGGTTAAACAGCATGGCCATGATTATTATTATTATTATTATTATTATTATTATTATTATTATTATTATTATTATTATTATTATTATTATTATTATTATTATTATTATTATTATTATTATTACTATTATTATTATTATTATTATTATTATTATTATTATTATTATTATTATTGTTGTTGTATGATATAGCTCCTATCAATTGTACAGATGTTATTTTACCAGCCATCTCATTTCTTCTCAAAAACAGAAACAAATCTATGAGCATCTAACCACTGCAACTTACTTTTTTTTTCTTAATTCCCTTTTTATGTAAAAGTTTACTTCTAGGGAAACAAGAGTAAAACAGAGTAACCTGGTCTCTAAATAGTATAAAATAACTGGAAACTCCCCCACCCCCTCCCAAAAAAAAAAAAAAAAAAAAAAAAAATGTGTATTGACTGATTGGTGCTTTACATACGGAGAGAAAACCAGCCTGTAAGTTTAATATGTAGGACATACTGACACCTAGCGGAATTCAGTCATACTGCAGTCATCTTGATATCAGTGATGTTTTGAACATTGAAATAAAAGCCAGTGGGGGTGAGAAACAGTAAAATGTCTGCTTTTTAATTAATATCCACTAGGTGTCCTACTCATTACACCTCGGATCTCTGGACAGAAATGACCAGTTGCAGATCTAACACACAGTTTATGAAGTGAAACTGTAGCAGAAGCTTTGATGCAGAATCATAGCAAATTTACTTAACGGGGATACTTGTTGATGGGCTGGACTCACACAGTTTGTGAGACTGAAGGACTGTTTGTCTATCCAGGTGATCAACAACACAGAAGCTCCACAGGATAGAGAACTCTCACCATTCATCTTCACTTCCAGCACAAGTCTGACTTCTGTCAACTACAGAAATACTAGATGACTTGGTAGTTGTTGGGTGTATCAGAAATGGACAAGAGGCTGAAGACAGAGAGCTGGTGGAGTGTTTTTTGTCATGGTGTGGAAACACTCATCTCATCTGGAATGTAAACAAAAGAGATGATTGTAGATTTCAGGAGGAATGTGGTCAGATCAAACCATATTTCCATCATGGGGGAATAAATGAAGGAGGTTGAGGAATATGAATACCTCCGTGTTCATCTGGACAACAGACCAGACTTTAGACCCAACAGGGACAGACCAGACTGGACTTCTAGAGGAAGCTAAGATCCTTCAAGGTTTGCAGCACATCTTCTATAGCAGTGTCATCTCTTCTGCTATCAGCTGTTGAGACAGCAGCATCAGAACCAGGAAACTAAAGACTCAACAGCCTGATAAAGAACACTGGTTCTGGTCTGGTTCTGTTCTGGAGACGACTGTGGAACTTCTAGAGATGCAAAAAAAAGAATGTCCTTGATACAGTATGTATAGGCTAAATCAAAAACACCAGGCAGTCCACCATTCTGACACTTGTTTTTTTTAGTTTGAATACATTTTATTTTTATTATAAGTACAGTTCAGTAGTTACAAAACGAAGCATCTGCCATAAGGATACAGCAAAACATAGAGTGTTCAGCTCACAAGACAGGTTTTGTACATCATATGTGGAATGGAATGATCGTTATAGCTGGTTCAGAGGAGAGAGCCCAAGCTCCACTCTCACTGTGAATCTCTCATCTTTACTCAGAAAACAGAGATAAGGTCAAAAGTCAAAGCTGTTGGTCAGTGATTTCATCATCCAACTGGTTTGCTTTGACCCCACTTCCAAACCCCCCAAAAGGATAGCTTCTCACTTTTCAATGTCTCACCTTTGTTATTATTTAGATTTTGAATATCCTCTTCTATAAAATTGAAAGTATGGTCTATTGTGGTCTGCAGAAATCATTTCAATGTAGCTGCAAAGAAAACATCGGCAGGGCAAAAATCTTCTCAGGCTGGTATCCAAGTTCAGAAAGTCACCCGGCAGAAAGCAGTAACAGGTCTATGCTGTAGGTCAGAAAGGGATTAGCATACAAAAAAAAATAAAAATAAAATAAAATCTGAGGAACCATTTTAAAAGTCACATACAGTATAGATGTTGATCAAACTAAAAAAAAAAAAAAGAAGTATTATATTTGGACTATACATACCGCATTAGACAATTTTTTTCTCTGGGTTTTTTTTTCCTCTGGGTTCACAAAAAATGACAGAAACATTTCACAATGCCAAGGGACACACAAACACACGCTCATTTTAGTTAATTAGCAAGTTTTGTACTGTATAGGTTGGATTTATAATACTATCACAGTGCAAAATACTTTTGAGAATCCAAACAAATGAAAGAAATCAGAAAGGATAAGTCCCTCTATGCATTATGGATCTGTATATATGGGGGCACAGGAGACGATTGTCATCTTTTTCCTCTTTTTTTCTCATTTTTTTCTCTCTTTTTTGATCAGTAAATGGACAAGGCATTAATGTACAGTACATATAAAAGTTCAAATTAAAGTCAACCCTACATCCTACAGTCTAGCACAGTTACATAGCTTTGAAGTAGCAATAACAGATGACTTGTAATCTAAGGCTATACACATTGTCTTTTTCCAGTTTTATGCTATTTTTTTCTCATCTTAAAGTAAATACATCAAACCATTTTCAGTAGTCAGTAACACTGTGCAACAATGATTGGTGGCAGTATTATACAAACATCTGCAACACTACAGTCCTCCAGGTTAGACATGAGAGATGAAGCAAAAGGGATGTAGGGGTTCAAAGAAAGAAAACTGTTCTTGCTCTTTTTGTTTTTTGATTTTTCTTTTTTAATTCTTCCGTTTTGAACTTGAGAAGAACGGCGGCCATTTGATTCTACGGCCAATAAACTATTGTCACTCCTCTACTTTCCCTCCTCGCAAACATTTTAAATGTCGACTTTGTCGCACTGCTGTATATCTTTCTATTTACATCAAGCACCAGAGCTGCGTTGAAAAAAATAAAGAAAACAGTTGAAAAGAACAGGTTCTGTAGTGGGATGAAGGCCTGGTTATGGAGGGTGTTGAATTTATAGCAGTTTGAAAGTTCTGTCTTCGCAATCCTTACTAACACCACCGTCATCAAAAGCCAACCAGTCATACCTCCATTAGTAAATCATTTTTGGGAAGAACCATGCTGCAGGTTGGAAAAAAAGGACCATGTCTGTAGTTAACCATGTTCAGCATGATTGATGTGAGACATAAACAAGGAGTCATGACAGCTGAAAGGTGAGGCGCTAGTTTGACAGGAATGTGCTTGGTCTCAGTCAACAGTCTGCTAAAGTTTAGTTTCTATTCAGCAGTAGAATACATTCTACCAAGTACAACAGGATAATCTCCACTTTACAGGAAAAGGAAACAGATTTCATTTAGTTTTTAATACTTCAGTCCTAGTTACAAAAGAATTTTTCTAGCTCCAGGAATGTGTCGGTAATGTCAGGGCTAGTTTACAGGAAGTCATCTTCAGACAGGTAGTTTCATCCAAAGAACAGAAAGAAGACCTGAAGGAAAAAAAGAAGCAATGCGTATAGGACAACAAAGACAAGATGCATTCAGACCACAGGAAACACAAAGGAAGGTTGCCATCATCTTGATAAGTGTGCGAGGATGCTTGCAAAAGTCATTAGGTCCAACTCGCAAATTCAAACACCGTCTTAGACGTCCCATTTCACAGTTCTCACTTTCCATTCCTTCTGACGGTAGTAGTTTTCTTTTTTTTTAAATCATCTTAAATAAAGTCTCTGTTATAGTGTTTTCCTTCATATAACCTTCATCCTCCTTCACCTCATCGTCACCTTCATTGTCGTCATTGTGGTCGTCACTGAGCCTCGCTCTGGTGGAAGATGTTAGTCTTTGTTTCCAGCATGGGCGTCCAGCCCTTTAGGCTCACCCAGGTTATGGTTGTTAGGGTGGTTAAGATCGTTGTTTAGCTGGTTGGACTCGAGGGTCAAGGCGGGGTCATGGATCATGGGCTGGTCCTCCTCTCCTAGCCACAGATGTGCTGCAGCCAATGAGAGAACAAGAGGCAGATTAGCACTGTGAACATGTGAACACTAACACACTCAAACAAACTCTTTAGCACTGAGGTTACATTTGTGAATGTCAGCTTTCACAGTCAACTTAAACCTTTAAACATGCGTTTTAAATTTCACCTGCTTAAGATTAATCTGTAGACTACTAGTCAACAACAGTTGACACTGGAAATTGAAACTGGACCAAAATTAGTTTTAGACCAAAAAACTGGTCTAAAACTTTTAGACCAATTGTAAGCCCTGGTGAGTGACTTGCCTCTCACAAGGCAATGTGAAAGCAACATGTTGTATGTCCAGGATTACCTCTCTATTTAGTTGTTTTGGAGCCTTTGCTAAATGTTAGAACCTATCAGGTCTGTTGAACAATGTCAATCAGGTTAGATCAGATCAGGTGTCTCTGTTCTCTCTGATCTTGTGGGCTCTGGCTGTGTTGCTATCATTATCATTATCTGCTGTTTTCTCATTTTTCTACCTCACACATGTTCTGACATTCTGTATTGTTCCTTAATTATAACTGGGTGCATAACCCCTTATTCTGGGTCAGGACCTTTCAGTGGATTGAGGCATAAAGAAGATCAAGGAATAAAGAGATGATCTGAAAAAGTGCAAGGAAGGAACAACCAGGACTACTGGAACTCCAACACACTGCATGTTCTGCACTCTGGTATCTGCCTGATGATGAGTAACTCCTGTCCTGAAGGAGCCACTGATTCCCATTGTTCTACATTCTAGACATGCCGGCTCAATGCAAGGAGAATTAGTTTCACGTCTGAAGCTTTTCTACATATGAACTCATTTAAATCCTAAACATTTATTCCAGATGCATCAAATGATTAGTCAGACAGTATATCTAAACTCCCTGTCATTTTATTTGCTTGCGTTAGGATTCTTTCTGCTTCCTGTAACAATCACTACAGTTTATTAAAGCAAAATTACAGCTTCTGATAAACTACAGCGTCTACTGAATAAATCCTCTTCTAATTGCAAACAGTTTTGTTTTTTTTACTGTCTTGTTCATAGTAGTGTACAAAGTGACTTCCTGATTTGGAGATAAATAAAATGTCTTCATTCTGAAAACAGAAGCTGGAAACGCATCATAGTTATGACACCAGGGGTAGTAGTTTCATACGTGTTACAAGCAACTCGCTTGGTTCAATAAGCGTGACAAGCAGCGTGACAGTGTGTGAAAAGTGAGCAGAGTGATTCAATTAAAACAAGAACTAAAAATAAAAATGAAGTATTGTAAAACAGCTGGAAACAGATAACAGTTATTACATCCAGAAGCAATGACCACCTTCCACTCACCCCTCCCATACACACACAGGCAAGCATATGCACGCACACACGTCTGCACTTTCATTCCCTCAGCAACTTATTTGGAAATTATTTTGCAATAAAACACCACCAAGAACATTTGCATGTCACACTCTTTTAAAACTGCCGTTATGAATCTGACAAAATCAAATTAAAATACGAGTTTATTTGAGCCACACTCACTCTCTGTCTCTCTCCTTCTCTCTCTCACCAGTACAGATATGGGTATCAGAATGAACGGAGTTAATAACAAGATAAAACATCTCTGAGACTCAATGCTGAGTAATAACTCTGCGGCCGTCTGTTCACTGAGGAAATGGCTCCAACAAGCACTAACTTCCATCCCCTGCACGACTCTGCTTATGCCCTTAAAACGGTTAATTAAAAAAATAACTTAAAAAGCCTCCTTTTGATGTCATTAATATTTGTAGAATAAGTGCTATATAGCCTATGATTAGAATTTTTTTTTTCCAATTCATGCTGCACACACTATTCATTTCTGGAGTAACATAATGTCATACACAGCTACGGCCACAAGATGGCAAACTAAGACAGTAAATGAGACACTGATGCTTCCCGTAGCTTTCTATGCTCTTAACACACCTGTCTCCTTTAATGGTTGTTTAGTTTCTGCATCTCAAAATTGAAAGTTGTACCTCAATGAGAAGCTAATTTAGCTCTTTTAAAAGCCTTTCGTTTACAATGCCAAAATTTGCCATGAGATTGTTCTTTTTTTTATTTTTATTTTTATTTGATGTGCAAAATCTGTCAAAGCTTTAGCAAAAGCAAAGTTTCCTTTTTTTCCCCCTGAATCTTCAAAAAGTATTTTGCTTCTCCCCAAGGGCACTTCCTGCCTGTGACTTCCCTGTAAAGAAACTTCCTGTAACGAGCTCCAGATTAGGGCCCCATATTTGATTTTCACTGTTCATTAACTAAGCCACCTGGAATGTTATTATTTAAGCATGGTGCTCCTTCTCCCCAAACAACTGCCGCTGCGAAGGAGGGGTAAGAGATTTCCTGGCCAACTTTATAGGTTTAGCATAACTTCCCCCCCACCATCACAGTTTTTAATTTCCCATTCGGGCAGACGGCAGATGCACCTAACAGACACAGAAAACCTGCCTGGCATTCATTTATCACATGAATGCAAGGCTTATCTCTTTGTTTTCATCAAAGCGCCCCGGGAGGGGGGAGGTGATGCAGCGCGCATACATGATGGTTATAAGATGGCAGCGTGATTCAGATAAACATACTTGTCACTGGAAATAATTTACAGCACATGCCACATTCCTATGTAATGACATAAAGGAGCAGGGCGCCCTCATGTGGCATTGTGTGAGATGGCAGATGGCAGGAGAGAGGTGTGGGGATTTTGTGGGAGAGGACCTGGGAAAGCAAAACATATGGTGTGAGGACATCCAGCTCCAGGATCCATCCACTGTTAATACATGTGTCATGCTCAACAGAATGGATAAATGGGATGGAGGAAGGAACAATGGCGTAGCACTTCACTCTGAGCCTGTGTGGGAGACCGCACGGGAATAAGGTGGTGGAGATATGTGCGGAAGTGTGAGCGGAAGAAACATAGTCTCAGTAGGATAATGTGGCATCAACTGCAGCTATGTGCATGAAAAAAAAAAAAAAACAAAACAAGACAAAAAAAAAACATTCAGTGTTTGATGATATTGAAGCCATGGTTAGAACACGGGACATTTGTCTGATTCATGTTCAGGTTCCAACAGTAGATGTTATATTTTTATTTAACCTGAGTATCTAAAACTGACGTTGTATTAGATTGAATAAAATTGTGTTTCCACATCAACAAACTGCTGTTTGCTGATGTGGTGTAGAGACGGATAGATTAAACTCAGTTTGTTGATTTAATTGGTTTTCAGTGGATGAATAAAAAAAAAACTCCAAGTTTAAACACAACTCCAAAATAAATAAGTAAAGGCAGCTACACTAGGACTACAACTATATTTTCCCCAAAGAAATTTGGACGATTAATTGATTAATGTAATAATAACAGAAAAAAAATGGCACATTCAGCAGATTTTTCACTTAACAACTTTATCATTTCATTCAATATTAATAATACATGAAAATATGCAAATAAACAAGTAATTCATTTTTAAATAAGAAGTTGAACATTTTATTGCCTAAAGGCACAACCAGAGCCTTCCTCTAGCATTCGTTTTTTATATGTACTACATGTATGTTAAATGCAAAAGTACATAGTTTTGCTGAGAGAACAGCAAAAGGTGATTTACTATCATTTCAGAAAATGTTCCTTTTTTGAGTCTCTATAACGATTAATCAATTATTAAATTAGTTGGTAATTATTTCTATAATTAATCACAATTAATCTGACTTACCATTTCAGCCTTAGTCTGACACCTGAATATTATAAACTCTGACATACACAAACACTGCAAATATGAGGACAATAAATGAATGCTAACATTAGCAGCATTCAGCACTTCACTCAGTGTTTCAATGGAAACACAGAATGAAGTGCGGTTGAGGAGTCGGGGCGGTTGGGTTTGCTGTGATCCCTACATGGTTGGTGACAAACTGTTTTTAACATCTCTCCAACTTCCTGCTGGCTTCCTCGGTTTCCACCTTTTCCAATGATCTAAAATAAATCTCTGAACATCTGTAGCTACACATCAAACTCTAATCACTCTGCAATACAACAAAATCATACCAGGTATTTTTGTCCTTTTTCTAGTTCAAATATTTGAGTATACTTAAAAAAAGGAAAGCTAACATAGAAGTATCTTTTTTTAGCAAGATAAATATGACTTTTTTAAGTCATTGATTCTTGACTATAGATAAAAATGTAATAGGTCAACTGACAGATTTTTTTTTTTTTTTTTTACTTATACCAAGACAATTTTTTTCATTTTTTAAGCGAAAATTTGCCAGTGGATCTATTTATTTATTTCGTTTTAATTTTTATTTTATTTTTTTTAAACCTTTTTCAAGAATTCTTGACTTAAAGAATTCTTTAAAGAATAATCCATTTCTCAGTGTATTTATCTTGCTGAGACTTTCTTTTTAAGTTGGTTTAGTTTTATTTCAAGCATACAAAAATATTTGAGCTACAAACTAGACCAAACACTCAGGTAAGATTTTGTCTTAGTAGTGCAGCGTCCCATGTATGGACTTAAAAAGCTCCATTTTGGCCTTATGTGAAAATAAAATGCTTAAATTCACACAAAGGTGTCAGTCGAAATATCAGACTGAACAGAAAAATGACAGAACATATCAAGTGTTGCCTCATCTGGACTTGAGGTGTCAGAAAGCCATGAAAGACCTGTGTGAACTCTGTCCATGCCGCTGGTGTTGCTCATGGCTGCTTTGTTCCTTCTCACAGGCATCTGGGCTCGACACTCGCAAAAAACTGTTGTTCTTGGCAAAGCCCCGGCTCATTGTACAGCCCAGCATTTATAAATATGTAAATATGAGCAGCACTAGGCATAACACAGGGTGCTTGTATACACTGAGGAGGAGCGGCGAGGAAGTGAGCGCACCCCTCGCTCCCCCCTTCCCAAAATTGTATTTTTAGATGGTTTTAATGAATACAGGATGTTTATAGTTACCATTCCCTGTGATTCGCACAAAAGACTAGAAAAATCCACATCCATACCGCCAGCCCACCCCTCCTCTTTCACCCATCCCACCACCCCCAATCCCTTAAAGCATTACTAAAGAAGGAGAAGAGGTGAGGAAGAAAAAAAAAAAAAGAAAATTTGTGGTAAAACGCAGCAGGATTATTGTGCTCTCAGTCTGCTTTCAGCTCAGATCCTTATTAGACAAACACAGCGCGGTTAAGGTGCAAAAAAGAGTGAGGAAAACTCCCGCGCGCCGGTGAGGAGTGTGTGCGGCGCGAGGAGCCACGTGCAGAAAGAGAGACGACGAGATCTGCAAAGAGAAGGTTCCTCAAGAAGCCGCTTCAAGGCACGCCGCAATTTGTGTGTTATGCCTGCTCTTTAAAGTTGCCAAAATAATACAAAAGCCGAATCAATACGCACGAGAAGTGAGCAGAGAAGGTTAGCTGTTTTCTGCTGCCTGTGATAATTTGCTTTTTTTGTTTTTTTTTCCTTGTTTTTTTTTTTTTTTTCTTGTCTGTGATGACTCTGTGTCAACTTGTTTTCTTTTTATAAACTCGGTTTTTGTTGTGCTGCAAACTCTCGGGGACTAGTGTGAGGTGATACCTTTGACAGGATGATTTGATTCAGAACGAAAGAGAGAGAGAGACAGAGTAAGAGAGAGAGAGACAGAGAGAGAGAGGGAGAGAGCGAGAGAGAGACAAACTGGAAAAGAAGGCAAAATAGATATAAAAAAAGAATGATTGCAGTTGGGGGAAAATACAATGGAGTCAATGTTAGTGGCCTCTTTCTATCTTTCGCTGTCTGTCTCCAAAACTATTTCTGAGGCTAAAAGATTGCCGGCTTGATAATACCTCCGCTGAGCAATTTAAGCCCAAACACTCTGATGCTACAATCTGTCTTCTCTGCCTGATAGCGCTTTTCTCTGCTCTTCTCTCCAAATTACTTTCTTTCATATCTAATTATATTTGCTAATGATCTTATAAGAGAATAATGGAATGTGCTTGATCTATTACCTTTTTTTTTCAATACATAAATACAATGCGGGGGGAAATGACTATTGGAGACAGGAGGAAATGTTTTTTTTATGTTTTGCATGAGAGGGAAAATGAAGCTGAGAGCTGCAGGGTCATTAATGGGTGATGAACGCAGAGGTCATCTCTCACATTCTCTTTGACATTTTTCTCATCTGACGTGCAGAGACAATCACAAGCTCATCCTCGCTCTCACTTCTTCTGCCGTGCTTCACTTTCTCTGCCCTGATCTTTCAGATATTTACCTCAAATCTCCTTGATCCTGTGATTGAGACACAGCCTTGTGACGTACCAGTTTGTTTATTCTCTTGGTGGGGTTTTTTGTCAAAAATGTGGATAATATAGTAAAAGATGACAATTTTTTGAATTAAATCTACAATCACTGACCAAGGCATCCATCTCTTACAACTGCCTAATAATCCATGCAGGATTGCTGGGGAGGCAGGGTACGCCCTGGACAGAGCACTCGTCCATCACAGAGCAACAGAGAACTATAACCACGCACGCACACACACACAACTGAGGGCAATTTAGAGTGGTAAATTAACCTTAACATGCCTGTTTCTGAGCTGTGGGAGTAATCCACACATGGAGGATTCAAACTCAGTACCTCCTTGCTGCAAGGCACCAGCCAGCGACTAACAGCTACGCCACTCTGGCTAAGACAGCAAAGAACAAAATTCAATATCCAGAAGCTAAATATGGATGGGATTTGGTACGCAAGCAAATCAGAGACAATGATGAGGGGGAAAGCTGGTCAAGGATCTAACTTAGTGCTGGAGCCTCTCAGCTGCACTCTGACTCTCAGAAGTCCGAGCCCCCTTGTGGTCAATGCATCACACTGCTTCCAGTCGGCAATAGAACCCATTCAAAGGTCAGAGGTGATAAAATAATGCTGGATTCAGACCTTAAATGCTTAAGGAATTTTAACCGTGAGCTTATTTTTTTTATTTTTTTCTCTTTCTGCAGAAAGGTAGACTTCTAGGCTGTCGGCTAATTTTATCTTAAGAGTCTTTCTCTCCTCTTTGCCTTCTTCCCCTTTAAAACTTTTCCGAACCAATCTCCTATCTGGGAATATATATATATATATATATATATATATATATATATATATATATATATATATATATATATATATATATATATATATATCTTGACACTCAGACAATAATTTTACACTAATGGACAAAACACACATAAAAAAAAAAAAAAAAAACAAAAAAAAAAAAAAAAAAAAACTATTGGAGTGGCTGTTGTAATAATTGATCAAAGTCCTTCTTGCCACTGGGCCAGGTCAAAGCAGGTACTTTGAGAGAACACATGTACTGGTGCCATAGTCACTACTAATGGTGCTGGATAAGAGAGCTCTGGTTCTCAGTAAGCTCTAGAAAGATTTAAGCCCTGGTGAAAATCATCTGTATTCCCATATTCTGGGGAATTTGACCATGTGCCCACCCACCCTCATGCAAACCCACAGTGTGACCATCAAAGTGCTGTCAATGCTGCCTAATGCATCCTTGAGGCGACCTGAAGTTTCTCCTGTCTGTCGGGTTCAGCCTGTATCTCTATTGCAAAATTTATAATGACAGATCCATGGCAACTTAATTGTTTCCTTATTAATACCTAGTCCATGTTAGGTCTGTTAACAGTTTTTGTCTAAGTGCTCTTAGTTGGGCTAGCCCAGGAAACCTGTTTACCAAAGAAAAAATATTATTGTAAAATCACACCAGAAAGAATATTTTATTACTTTTTCCCCTTTGACCCTTTCTTTCTTTCATTCGTTCTTTTTGTTGTCAAACTTTGTCCCATTCTCCATTTTCCTTGAATCCTTGTCCCTCTCTCCATCCCCCTCCTCTCTTCTCTTGCTCTCCACAGGCCGTAGGACAAGCCAGGCTGTGACAGGCACTCTAAACCCCCTGCATTAATGGAAGGAAATGGCATTCGATCCCTGTTTGATCTCCTAATCATTTCTGCTGAAATGATAATTAGTGCTTTTCCAATCCTCCCACAGAGGACGGAGAAATGGGAGGAGGGGGTGATCTGGGAGGGAGTAAATGTATAAACATTTAAAGGAAAATCCTTCGGCTTTTCAGAGTCTCTATCGACGCCTCTGTTACTGAGTCGGGCATCTTCTGAGCCAACAAGTGCCGGCCTGTGATGTGGACATCTCGTCTTTTCACACGCAGAGAGGGGATATACTGTACACAGCGACAGACGCTCAGATACAGAGAGAGACATGGGGCCTGGCGACTGCTGTCTGTGATTCTTTTCAGCTGACATAATCCTGATTGATTCGTTCAGCAGATAAAAACTGGGTCCACTTCTGGCCTTTTACTGGGGGACGGGGGAGTGGGGGCAGAACATAATACAGCCTTTTATTCAGCAACAATGTAGCATAATGGCAATGGAATGTGCAGGGGAAGAAAGGTCACATCTTAAATGCTTCTGACACTTTGTCCTTAGAAACACCCTGTAGTCAAGTTTAAAAAGCTCCAGAAAAATAAATACATTTTTACTGTTAAGTTTCTGCAGTTCCACAGATAGTTTCTTATCTTACTTCATTTTATCTTATTTTTGTTGATTTTTTTTAGCCTGTATGTATACTGGCAACCTCTTCAGCTCTGTAATAAACTATCATTCCCGCTCATTCTTTCCCTGTAAAGGAAGCTTTTGTTTGACGGGCATGAATAGGTGAGGTCATCTCCACTCGGTTTTTGTCCTTTTCTGTTGCTGTTTGGGAAGCTTTGTGTTTACATACACTGACATCCTTCCCACGTTTTTCTGCGATACACACAAGGCCGTCGGGGACAGCGGTGGAGCTCTGCATCGTGTCCTTGGCTCTAATGGAACAATTTTCGTCTTCCACGTGAAGAAACAAAAAAAAGGGCCTAACAGCACACCTGCTGTGTGATATTTGACTTTCACTCAATTCCTTTGCCAGTCCAGTTCTATAAACAAGCCAACAAAGGCATAAGGAAGATACAGGAAGCCTGATAATGTAATATTTTACTTGGCCAAGACCAGGATGAGGTGGGTGTGGAGGTATAAGCTCACAACAGTACACTGGTGTGTATGTGTGTATACACATCATTGTTCATGAATTGTTGAGAATTTACCAGCTTTGGCTTTCATTTGCTTAACAGAAACTGGGTGCATATTTACTGCGTTGTCAGTAGCTGGATGTCAGTGGAGGTTCTGTTGCCCTGAGTGACACTGTCTTCTCACATAACCAAAATAAAATCCTGCAAAAACTGTTTTTTTTTATTTCATTTATCAGGATTATTATAATTTTAATAAATATATCTATGAAAAGGAGGTACAGGTTATTTTCAATTCTAACCTTGAGAAAACTAAGAATTGCCTTTCTTTGAGATAAAGTTTTATAAAGTATGTGAACTTTTGTTTTCAACTATATTTATTGATATGTAAGGCAAGCCATTCAGGTTTTTATTGCTACAGGAAAAAAAAAAAAATGATGGAAAGGCCTCAAACATCATCCGTAATATATTTACTATTAACACTACTTCTTTTCTTGTTTCTTACAAGTGGTGGAACCAGTAGATTCTAGTAGTTTTGCAAAGTGTGAATCAATGAGCATACCAAGTTCTGGCTTTGGTAAAGATGAACATCTTGCTGCTACTGACGGTTTTCATAAGACAAAAGAAAAGAGAAAGGAGGCAACGACATCGATAATAAACTGTTCAATTACGTGACACCCTGTCATGGCACAAGCGCTCAAATTCAATTTCAGTCATTGATAAGCTGGCCAATTTTGCCACATGATGCAAATGTCCTTTCCACCATCTCTTGCCGTTGCTTGCCTGTGATGGCGGTGATAATGGAAGCCCGAACATCAAAACGGAGATGGTCTCTGCGCATCAACGGGGGTAAAATTGGAGGCCCTAATCAGCCAGCCGCGGCCATCGCGCCACAAGCGGACAACGTTCTCTGCATCGGTGTGGTGGCTCCCTGTGACATATCTGGTTACTAATACAATGTGGCACGGAGCCAGATGGGAGATGGAGAGGAAGAACCAGTCTGTGGATCTTCCAGTAAATGTGTCCCCCGAACCCTTCATTTGACTGCTGGAGAGGAGGAGGGGAGACAAAGGGAATATGATGACACATTATGGAGGAACTATGTAGATCACAAAGGGAGGAGAGAAGGAACTAGAGAAAGAGTACCAAATAGGACGATATTATATAGGGCAAAATGCATATATAGGGCAACAGTAAGTGTGCCTCTTTGTTAAACTCTAATATTTCTATTTAAAGACAGGCATAGACAGGAGAATAAAGAATGAGTGGAATAATAATGCTTAACCTCAAATAAAAAGAAGTATTTTCATAAATATAGGTTGTGTGGGCTGAATTCCCTTCATATTGCCTTTAGTTCTTAACTATCATTGGTTATGGTAGGAGAGGAATCATTTTAAATGTAACGATAAACTAAAACCCAGTGAAACAACCAGAGGAATGCCAAGCTGGCCTGAAACACACACAGAGATAAAAAGATGCTGATAGTGAGACGTAAAGAAGTCAAATCTCTGCAGAGGGGGATTAATATGACACTCAGGAAGACAGACAGGAAAATAATCGCAACTCAGCAACACAGCTATCAGAGTTATTTATGATCCCAGAGAACCTGTCACGGGTTCCCAGAGTTTTTTTTTTTTTTTTTTTTTTTGTAGCATGGAGGGAATTGTCCCAAATGTCCCAAATAAATAAATGACAGCAGTTTAGAATGTGACGATAGAGACGGCTGTGAGGGCCGGGTGGCTTCCTTGAGTCGGCACTAAGGAGGAGGAGATAGGATCCGTGTGAACAAGTGCAACATATGCATCAATTTGGCACACCAAGCTGCAGGCACTTGCCATATGTTAAAGCTCTTGTAGACATGACTGTCATGGAAGCTGAAAGAGTTCCCAGCTACCTCTCACTCCCAGTGTTACCTGGAGCAGGCTACGTCTGGTTTGTGCTGCATGACTGATAAGTATTTAAATGGTTTCTGTGGGTTGGTTTGTGTAAAACACAATTAGTAGGAAGACAATAATACATAGCATTCATGGCTTCACTCTTTGGCTTTGTGACACAGTGTCCTTCTAGAAGTAGCTAAATGAAGGTGGCATTAGCGTCTGTGCTGCTGTTACGTTTAGCACTGCGATAGCAATTTAGGCTACAAAAGCTTTGCTGACAGGTTAAATCCTTGTAGCATAAATCGACAAATATCTTTTCCAGCATCAAATCAGATTATTTTTTGAAGAAAAGGTGAAACTCCACCATTGAGGTGGCTGTGTCAGATTTATGGACGTACTGGAAACATGTGAATACAAAGGTTCCAGACGGACCAAATTTTATTAGCATTTTTTTTTCCTGTTTTTTTTTTTTTTTTTTTTTTTTTTTTTTTTAATAGTTGGAACATTCATGTATAAAAAAAACATGCATTTAATGGTGTTACAATTTTTAATGCTTTAATGTGGCAATAAAATTAAATAATCAAATTTATTATGCTAAAGTTTGGGCCCTGCCAAGTAGGTTTACGTGCAAATTCTAATTTGTAGTTTGTGTTAACAAGCTATTACAGAGGTGCACATAATAAAGTGAATCTGGGCATTATTTAATATTTAACATTATTTTCAACATGACCAACAGATAACAGTAACCCTAGAAAACTATTTGTTTCTGTCTCTCTGACGGTAATGATGGTAGGTACATTAAACTGTTTCCCGATTTATCATCTGAAAATGACTACTATATCTTGAAATTTATCTAGGTTTTCATATTTCATCTATTTTGTTACTTATCAGGTTAGTGATAAGTGTGCAATTTACACTGCAATGATGAGTTAGTAGTTAAACACATTTGAAGGCATTAGGACTGTGAAAAAAGAACAAAAAAAACCATAACATTTTCTTATTGTTTCAGGTGCTTCTGTTTTTTTCAGCCACAGATATACTTTAGATGAAGATGGAGACACTTTACAGCAGTTTAGCATTGCTAATAAACCTTGTGTTTCATTTATCCGTCTCTCTTCCTAGAAACTCTCTAAACAAATGCATTCACATCAGCACTTCAGCGCTCCTTGATGTAAAGAGGGGGAAAAAAAGACAGACTAAAAAATCCAGAACACCTGGCTTCTCTTTAACATGGTTTCGTAGGCTTTCAGCAGTCTCTGATGATTCAACAGTTGCTGCTACAAACATCTGCTCGGTGCTCTTTGCAGATCTCAATTAAGCCTCTCGTCGGCAGCCACGCAGTGCCTTATTTATGATTTTTTTTTTTTACATGCCAAACAAGGATAAAGGCCAAAAGGTCTGAGAAATCCCACTTAAAGAGGACATAATGAGGCAGAGAGACAGACATGAGAGGAGGTTGGAGGTGCTGGCATGAGATTTAAAATAACAGGCATTCTTGCCAACACTGGCAGCACTTTTAAGAAAATGAGGGGGGGTTCAGGGGGGAGGAGGCTGGAGGGGGAAGAGCATCAACAACAAACACCGACAATGAGAAGCCCGAAGCCCTCCCTCATCTGTTTCTTACCCCCCCGTCTTCTGTTTTTGAAAAGGCATAAGAAAGAGACGATGAAGAAGGACTGAGTGTTGATATGATTATGTAAATGTAAACAAGATTTCCTGCCGACTGGAAGCCGTTCCTCTTTTTCCCTCTTTCTGACCCGTTCTCCTTGCAAATCTTCCATTTAAGACAAATTCCCCTGGGGAGGCCGCTCTGCCGTTACTTAACGGGATAATTATGATATACGAAACCTTTCCAAGATCGCCCCTCATAGCCCCACCTCCCCATCCCCACATCTTCCTCCAACTCAACACACACACACACACACACACACCCCTCTTCTTTTCCCCAAGTCTTAGCTTTCTTTCCGAATCACACTCTCCATTTCTCTCTTTCTGTTTTCACCCTGTCTTTTATCCAATGTCCTCTGTCTCTCCTGGACAGCAGTGCCGATCTGTCTCTGAGTGACCTGATGACCTGAAGCATCTGTTAAACCCATGGCTGCTGCTGATACCCCTTTTGTTTAATTCTGAACTAAAAAATGTGACATTTTCACAAAGCTATAATTCATATAAACCTAGGAATCACAAAACTCACAGACTTTGCAAATTTAAATCTTATCTAAACTATAGTCAAGACTTATTCTAACTGTAAATTTGCCCATGAATATTGCCTTTGATTTTGCTTTTTAGATGACAGAAAAAAACAAAACAAAACATATATTTAGCAGTTTTTTAAACCCTCGTTTTTCGTGGGGGCTGCATTCCTAAAAGAACCCGTGATGGGCGACATCTGTGAAGCAGTTACCTTTATTTTTTACAATTATTAAACAGCATAATTAAATACTCTACATTGAAACCAAAGAACAAAACCAGTTTCAGGACCAAGACTTTTTTTTAACAAAGGGAACGATTTCTTACAAATAACTACTATAAAATAATTATTTTAATCATCAGTGCAAAGTACACCAGGATAAACTGTGACTGTTCCTCTGAGTGACGCTGCGGCCTCACTACGCTCTCCAGTGTCTTTTTCTTCTGAAGTCAGAGGAACGTAACATTTACTTATTGTTTCAGGTGCTTCTGAAACAGGAGTGTTTTTTTTGAGAAATGAACACAGTTATCAGTAGTTGCTGTTGCTTTTTTTCTTCTGGGCAAGAATATTTGCCAAAACTTGCTAAGCTGCATATTTACAGACCGTAACGTTATTGGCACGTTATGGTATATAACTTCACTTCCTGATTCACAACATCTCTTGAAAGCCAAACTTGTGAGATGAAAGCATATGTGACATGAAACGGAAATATTCTTTTTTATTTTTTATATTTTGAGATGTCCTGCAGGATCTGTTTCTACTTGTCATTCAAGTTCATGTGAACTTGAATGACTAATGTGGAATTCTTGTTTTTCACTTTGTCAAGGCCTCAAAATAGTATTGGATTTTATCTGTATCAAAGGTGCTATTGCAAGAATGTGTTATATTAAAATCCTATCTTTTTCAGGAAGGTGCCGCAATCTCAACTTTTTTTGCAAAGCTTACAAAAATTGCAAATTTAACCACAATTTTTTGAAAAAGGTGCCACAAAATCATTCATTTTAGGGCGAAAAAAAGGAAAAAAAAAACCACTGAAACATCTTGAAGAGACACACCGAGCCTGTGACCAGCTCTCACTACAGCTGAATTTTTATTTCTTTTATGAATCTCAAAGAGAAACTAAGTCAAAAGGCAGGCGGAGAAACAGAACCCACCAAACAGTGATTAACTCCAGGCACTGAAAAAAAACCAAGAATACCTCACGTTCAGGTAGGAAGGAATCTTCACTCATAATAATACGTAATAAATTTGATGTGCCTTATGTTCTAATAAATTTTTTTTTTACTGAATGAAGGAAGCCACTTGTGCCTCTATGTACGAATGTTAATGCTTGACGTCTGTTCCATTCAGCTGTGAAAGCCTTCCTTCCAGCACAGTTCCATCTGACTTGGCCCTTCACACCATGACCTCACAGTGGAAGAATTGAGCAGCGATCACAGTATCCTCGGCATATTTCTCCACCATCCCACTGTACAGCGCGTCCGCATGTGTGTAGTTAAGTGCTAACCATAACACACTCTATTTACCCTTTGATCCCCCACAGCCAAGAAGTCTCCCTGGAACAAAGAAACACACTTTCGGTATCAAGACTCATAAATGCAAAAAGAGTGGACAGAAATCACGCTGGTCCAAACATTTCATAATGCAGACGTACAACTTAATTGCAATTCTGCTTGGTTGTTTGGCTCCTTATTTACCCCTGCAACTTTGTTACGGAGCCACACGTCAAACTATTTACACGCTGGTGTAAGCACTTACGGCTACGACTCCTTCCTGCTTGACAACGGCCATAAACAGCCGAGTGAGAGATCAAAACTGTTCATCACAGAGCGTGACAGATGACAGATATGGCAAGAGATTTTCCATGATCTTCAGCACACATGAAGGGGGAAGATGATGGGGTTCGGGGTGGGAGCTTCAGGGGGAAGGCAAGAAAGAAAAAAAGGCGCTTGAAGACCAATGCGAAAAAGAAAAATGAACTCAAGGAAAAGTTTCTTTCCACGTGAGGCAGTGCTGCACAGTAAATATCAGTGCAAGTAGGTCCCTCCAACGTTCCCCGATCAATTATTTATTCCCAAAAAGTGTGTGTAAAGGGACAAACGTGTGTGTGTGATAGGCAAAAGTAAAATGTTATTTGTCATATTGTCCAAACACTTGTTTCAAAGCCTGGATAATTGGCTCCACAGATGAATAGAAAGCCTGGCTTCCTGGCTGAACAGACATGACAGATGACAACATAACTTTGTGAAAACACAGTACCTAAAAAGAAACTGAATCATCTCATGGCTTTGCATGTTAGAACACACTGATGGTTGGAAATAGAAAGCAAATCCAAAGATTTTTCTGTTGCTTTTTGAGCTCAAAAGCACTTAATTAAAAATATGACAGTTGATATATCATCAGTCAATTTGTAGAGGGTTCAAAAGAGCTTAAAGAAAGCAACGATTCTCAGCTGAAAACACATTTAATGAACAGAGAAACAAGATGAGTCAAGTTGCGTTAAAACTGAAGAACATAAAATGGTATCCAGAAGGAAAAAAGACGTTTTGTTGAAAGATATGATTAATCAGTAAACAGTATTCTAATGATCTTTAAAATGATGACGTGAATTAAAAGGACAATTTAGATTTTTCTCATGTGGGATTTAGTTGAGAGGCTATGAAACTTCATTTCCCAAAGACTGAAGCGAGTCTGAGCAGCAACTCAGGTGATATTTAAACCCTAAATTTAAAACTTTGAATCATTTAAACAGTTTCCTTTGAAGTTGGGATGAATTTAAAGGAAAATGTTGAGAAATGAATTGTTAGAAGCTTGTATTGCTAATTGTAATTAGCATCCTTCTCAATCAGGCAAAACCCACCACACATTTGGGACTTGACAAAATTGACATATCCTGCCGTATCCTGGTTCTTTCCCATGTTGCTAAGACGATAATAGATCTCATTCTCACGCAGGTAAGAACAACACATTCAAACGCTTAGTGAACGTTCACTGTCTATCTCACCTACTTCAGACCCAACTGCATTCCTAATGCCAAGACCTGACATTAGCCTCTCAACATCACCTGATTAACAAAAAGTACTTCAACTATTCCTTCAATGTGTGCAGAAATAATTTGGATAGAAGTCAAAGTGGAAAACAATCACACATTGTAAACAAAAATAGAAAAAGTTGAGATTCCTGTTTTATCCGGCTGTTTTACAGAGGAAGTGTCTCATTTACAGCATGTGGTGTCAGAGTAATGTTACCGCACAGGGACTGTTTCATACAAAATAAAAATAAGTCAGGTGAAAACAGAAGGTTGATCTTTGATGGGCCTCACATAAACAAACTATTTGACAAGAATGAATGCATTGCAACCCAGTTCTGACTGCAGTGTGTGAGGAATAATTAATCTGCCCTCTCTCCGTGTGCCTCCATGCCTCTCTCCTTCCTTCTCCCGAACAAATTGTTTTGCTGTTGAAATCCATAACATTTCTTTTGTTCCCCTTCTTTCTGTAAGCCTACGCTCTTATTTTCCCAAGGCCAAGAAACTTCAGACATGAGAACCCTGATATAAAACCAGGGAAATTTACCTGGGATTAGCAGCCATTGACAAATAACCTTGGTGATAGATGCACAGTAGATTTGGTTCAAAGCTCTCCCGGCAGCCTCAAAAGAGATTAGTTCACTTCTTATCAGGTCAGCCGTGTCGCCTGGGAAATGTGTTTAAAGTCACATTGATTTATTGAAAGATTCCCCAATAAGAAGATATCTCTAGACTTAAGGAGTGCATGTGCGTGTGTGTGATGTGAACGAGTGCCTCAAATAAATTACACCGCTTGTTGAGGCTTCAAGAGAGAAAAAGAAAGAAGGAAAAAAAAACCTTGCTTCAGACAAATACACTTTAAAAAAAACACCAGAGACATTCCAGTTCTCTCTGTACTTGCACCTCTCACTCTTTCTATCCCATTTACCCCATGCTGGTAGAGCTGCAGAAAACAGTGATTGTACAGTGGTGAGACACAGAGTGACGCTGACAGGGAGGTATAATAAGGCCTCTTTTGTTCCCCAGAGGGAGCGAGATAGAGAGACGTATAGAACGAAGGGGGATAAAGAGGGGTACGGGAAGTGGAGAGAGGTGGGGAGCTTTCATTTACACCATTACCTTCTTAAGCGTCATTTCAGGCCAAGGAGTGGAGGTCTGTGGGAAAGCGGGCAGGGAAGCCAAGGAGGGAAACGAAACACCTCACGTGTCACTCAACGGGTTCACCAGAGATTATTCATGAGCTGACAGACGCTGTCTTTTAGGTCTGCCTTGTAAACCTCTGACCCATTTCTTTTCCCCAAAACACTTCCCATCATGTCTGTGACTCTTCTACTTTGGTCATTTTAACAGAGATAAATGGTTCACATGAATTACAATACTGTAATGTTATATCTCGACTCCTGTGCACACATCAGTTTACTCTTCCTGCTAAGTCCTGGCAGGATGGCGGGGGATTGAGGAAGATAGGTGTGTGTGTGTGTCCACTGCTGGGAGGTGAGAGGAAGAGCACACTCTGGACCAGACCTGGGCATTTTAAGGCCCGCGGGCCAGATATGGCCCGTTGGGCATCCCTGTCCGGCCCGCGTCCCCCCCAGTCAAAACAAAACACCGTATTTTCGAGTGCATGCGACACAGCTGTCTTTTATTTTGAAAGGGCTTGACGCACGGTTTATGAATGCACGTACGTAAATGCTAACGCACAGCAACAACAAGCGATGCTAGCAGCCGAATACACGATCCCCACAAAATGTCATCTCACGGTAAAAAAAGAAAAGTTGATTCCGAATTCTGCATTTTTAACAAGGCATGGACAGCGAAATATTTCTTTATTGAAGTCAAAGGCAAGGCCGTGTGTTTAGTTTGTGGTGCGCAGGTGGCTGTGTTAAAGGAATATAATATTCACGTCACTACGTGACCAAACACAAGAAGAGATACAAGAACTTTTCAGAGAAAGAGCGCTTCACTGAGTCGTCTGTACTCGTAGCCAAGTTGCAAGCTCAACAAACACTTTTTACAAAACGCCTGGCATTTAGAGGAGCTGCAGTCAAGGCAAGTTTTGTCATATCCCACAAGATTGCTAGGAAGAGCAAACCTTTCTCTGACGGAGAGTATATTAAGCAGTGCTAATATGTCCTGAGAAAAAAGACGCTTTTGAGAACATCTCCCTCTCCCGCCGCAAACGTAACGAGAAGGATTGAGGACATCGCGACGAAGCTGGTGCTGCAACTGAAAGACAGCGTGAATGATTTTGAGTACCGGTATTTTTCCCTGGCTTTGGATGAGAGCTGTGACATACGGGACACTGCCCAGCTGCTCATCTGTTCGTCAGGCTTTTTCCAACACTTAAAACCATTTATTGCTCATATATGCAGTTGATCAGTTGATTAATATAACACACACCATTTCAATTGTGGAGAGATTAAAAAGTTAAAAATAAATTCAGATGTGATGACGATATTTTTTTTAACTATTAATTTGTTAATTCTCACTTCAGCCAAACCACAAATTGTTAATTTTTATTAATATTTACTGAATATTCTTCTTAACAAAAGAATATGATTTAAATATTTTATTACAACAAGAGGTATGAGAAAATGAATAATGAGTCAAGATTAAATTTGAGTCATTACTGGATTGGCCCTCCAACATATTTCAGATTTTTCATGCGGCCCCCTGAAGAAATTAATTGCCCACCCCTGCTCTGGACAGTCCGACACAAGGTCTATACTCTCACTGTGTTTCTGTTACAAATGTCTTCTAATCCTTGTTGACGTTCTGTTAATGCTGAAAAAACACAATATCTCCATTGCAGTGTTTTCGTTAAATGAGAAATGAAATTAAAGTCACACGTGAATAAGCAGTCATTAAAAATCATGGCGGCAACAGATGTAAATAGTTACATTACTACTTCCTGTCGTCTTCTTTGTTGTTTTCAGTAGCAGTAACAGCAGTTGATCAAGTAACTTGCGCATTGTGAAAAAAAAAAAAGGGTTTCTATTGCAGTTTTGTGAAATACAGCTAATCTGATACAGCCAAAAAAACTAACTCGTCCTAGTGCAAAAACTGCCGTGTTTCCATTAAGCACACTTAATTATTTATTTATTTATTTTTGTAATTTCAATTTGTGCAATTAATGGAAAAGCAGGTGAAGCCTCTCACTCTCTTACCAAATGATAATCAGTCCAGCTACCGTTTGGTTACCTGACTGACTTTATGTAGCACTTTTCTGGGCATGTAGTTCATACATCAGTACTGGTAGACAAGTGTGGACACTTCAACATATAGTATGGAGAAGCTGGAATCAGCCCGGCAACCCTTCATCATGTCTGATGAAGACTCTTCAGCTGATCCTCAGCTTCCCCAAAAAAATCTACTTCCATGATGTATCCTGGACACACATGGTAAAGACACTATGGCCAGTGACTCACAACCTAGGTTTGAACCCCCTCTGACTGTCTCTGTCATTGTGTCCTTGGATAAGGACTTCACCTGGTCTTCCTAGTAGTGGAGCCGGTGCATGGCAGCCTCGTCTCTGTCTGACTCCAGGGCAGCTGAAGCTACAATATGTAGCTTGACACCATCAATGACACTGACCCATTTCAGTGTCAGTTCAGTGTTTATAATACGCTTTATGTTTTATAAAGCGTTTTGGGGACCTCTGGATTTGATAAAGCTCTACACAAGTACAGAGCATTTTCTGAAGAAAGCATTCTGATTTCTTGTGTAACATAAAAACATAGAAAATAAAACATTATAAATGCGAAATGGAAAAAATGTCTAGTTTCTAACCCAGCCAGCGACTTGCTGATCACAGCGTTATGACATTAAAATAAATGTATCTACAAAGCACTCTGAGGCTTGTGTTGGGAGTGGCCTAAATACAGCTTAAATACCCAACAGCCAAACTCTAGAGGATTTCGCACTGAGAGTTTATTTCCACCCCAGAGACACCCTCAGGTTGAAAACACCTGCGTGCTCTTGCGGCATAGTTTCTGCTTTTTACTGCCGTTCTCTATAACCCTTATCCATAACCAACTATTAGTTTGGGTGACAGACACTTTCCGAGCCATTACCTGACCTAATTCCCAAGTATTTTCAGTCACAGAAGCTCTTTTTACAGATCGCAGGTGCCTCTTGATGCTATCTGTCTCTAGAAAAATCTGTCCTCCTCCCATTATAGTGAGAAAACCGTTGCAAACTTAATAATGCGGAACAACCTCTTAAATAGGTTTCCTCTGCTTAAGATCATCTGCCAAACTACCAACCGTAGTGGAGATCTAAATCATATGTGTGAAAAGATTCCTATGGAAATGTGACATACAGGTTTGATGTTGGAATTCTGTACCCTTAACCTAATGTTAAACCCTGGATATGCTCCTTAACATGCTTCAGTAGAGTGCGGTAGAAAAGGTTCCTGTCTTTAAGAAAGAGAAAAACTCAAAGTGACCCATCAGAGTTAGGCCCACTGAGCTGCTGCTCCTGGAGCAAAGGAGTGAAACCAGAAAAGACAGAGGAGAATTACTCTTGGCACTATAGTGTAATAGTTGTCTTTAACTTGCTTATGTCCACTAGCTGCTCATAAATCTTTTCATACTGTTGCTGTACGTCATCTAAGATTGTATTATCAATGTTTGACTTTCCCCTTTTCCCCCAGTCTCTCTGTCTTCCTAATTCCCTCAAGAAGCAGCCCTCCACCCCTACCCTGCCTCCAGTTACATACCTCTGTCCCCTCCTTCTTCTGTCTCTGTCAGCTTCCATGCTTCCTCCATGCCTTCGTCTATCTCTCCCGCTGCTTGCTTTTAACTCTTGAGGTCATCCGGGACCCCTGGGCAGCCATCCCAGAATGCTGAGCCGGCTAACGTCCTGCAGAGCTGCCTTCTGGACAGAGCAGGCAGCCGAGCCAGGACTCGATCCACGCTCTGAGTCAACTTCGCACTCAGACACTGCCACGGCGTAAAAATAAAGATCTACAAAAGTTTCTCAATTAAGGGGGTAGTTCTAAATCGATCCATAGCGATTATAGTGAACCAAATAAATCCTCAATAATGCAGTCTGAATGCTTTAGTGAAGATGGAACCAGCTAAGAATGAACCAGACTGCCAGCTTTACTGGCACCTATAAGTGGTTTCCCATCATGTGCCAACATTTCTGTAGAACAGACCATATGAATAAAGACGTCCCATTAAAGCACAAAGTCCAACAGAGCCAGCAGAGTTTGTGATGAGCAAATATGGAAACAAACTGAAATCTAAAATGTGCAGAAGCAACAGGAGACATGGCAATGCAACACTGTTGGATGGTACATTAATACCCTGCTGTGCACTTAAACAAGGTTACTGTACTCTGCTACAGTCGTGAAAACTGTAGTTGGTGGTTAAATATTATTTTACAACTAAGCAGCCTCACATGGTTTTAATAATGACAATAATAATTCAAATCAATTAATACAGCCTTAAAGGGATGTGTTTATATTCATAGAAACTACAGGACACTTTTTTCTTCTTCTTTTTCATATTTTTTTATAGTGTATTCACAAATCTATTGGATAGAAATACTCTTTACTGTAGGGACATACGTGTGTAACAGCAGCAAAGTGAGAAGACATGGAGGCATGTTGGGTCATACACAGATTAAAAGAATCAAAATCTGAAAAAAAAAAAAAAAAAAGCCAAGAATAATATACTGAATCAGTAAGAACAAGATTACAAGATTCTAATTCTATGCAGTTATCAAAAATAGCAAACTCCGATCCAAAGGTACAGACCAACTAATTAGGATTCTTTTTAAGTACAGAGTGTTCACATGTATGAAAATAAAAAATGGTGCAAACAATAAATTCTGTTAACTTTTTCTTGAGATTCTTAATCCTAACAAAGACTACTTCTTAGCACAGAGATGTTATCGTTTCGTTAACAGGTAAAACTTCAAACAAGGCAATGTGTCTCCTCTGTATTGACTTCATTGACTTGTTATCCTCACTTAGGCCTCACTATAGCACTACATTCCAACAGTCTTTCACTGAGCAGAAGAAAGGCTTCTGAAAATTCTTGTAGACTAAATGACTGCCCTAATAAGTTACCAGCTGAAAATGATCATTTCATTATTTTTTAAGGAATGTTGGAGAATCATCTATACCTTTAAAAGAACAAAGTAAATCCAGGGTGTGAAATGTGAACTTAAGAGAAAATCTGCTAACTTTTCTGATGGACCTTTGGGCTAAAATGGACATTTTAAAAACAAAGTTTAGCAAGCTACATGTGGAATCAGCAGACTAGTACTGATTTATAACTCGCACGTAAAGTCGGGCTAAATGCAATATTTTCCTTACCATACTTTGTCTTGGACTATGGTTTCTCCCAGCTAAACTAAGTAATTCTTTTCAATTGTCACCACATCCTTGGGTGGGAGGGACGAGGTGGGCCTGGGTGCGGCAAGAGGGCACTTGCCAGGATGGGATTGGAACCTGTCCAAGTTAAATCTGAATGTGCATATAAGATTGATCTGACTGTCTGTTTCCGGATTCTGAACTGCACTTGTTCTCCTAGTAAAGGCTGTTGTGATGAAACTGAACTGAATTGGACTGAACTGGAGTTAGGGATGGCGCGAAAGACATTCTAACCAATGCCATGAATTCTGCATGAATGGAAACTCTAAACTCTGCATGTTATCAATACACCAACCCCCCGATGCATTTCTGCACTGGTCTGATGATTGTTTGCTGTCAGGCAGACAAGTGGCACGGTGCATCCAGACTCCACTTCCTACTTAGAGAGGCAATAAATTTCAAGGTTGAAAACAAAGCAGAAATGTGCATGAAACCACAGCAGTGTTGAGTTTCTCAGAAGTTAACACAAGGGCTTGTGTCTCTGTGTCACTGCTCAAGTGGAAAGCTATAATTAGTGATGGAGTTGTTGCCTGAGTAGTTTAACTACGCACTAAACACATACAGCGGCAGCGGAAAACAACATGGCGCGCCTGTGTAGTCGACATGTAATAATAAAATGAGAAGAAATCAAAAGTCTGACATCGGGGTTGGAATGCTCCAACCACATAAACACAAAGTCACATTAACAGCCAACACAGCAGAAACAGCAACGTCTTACCTACACCTTCACACACAAGAAGGTTTTTTTTTTTTATCACTTTCTATATTCTACAGTATTTGAGATCACAAGTGCAAATACATGCACATTTTTTTGTTTTCTACCAAACACTCCTCCCCCCGTTCCCTCCCAATGCAGACAAATGGGCGAGTCAGTGATCAATACATAACAGAGAGGAAGTCAAAAACAATATTGCGACATCAGGGCCAATGTCTATAAAATGCCTGTGTTTATTCAATAAAGAGGGGAAAGACAGACTGGGCTTGCTTGACCAGAGACGGATGAAGAAATCAATTTGTGTGCCTCTTACTTCCAACAAATGAGAAATATAAAGAGACAGAGAGGCTTTCGTTAATCTGCAGACATGCACAAAGGCACGGCATGCGTACATCTTTAAGCAGAACGTATCATTTCATCAAGATCATAGAGCTGTTTATCACAGTTTAAATGTTATCAAGGTGTGTCTGCTGAACAGATGACAGGGATATCACTGATAGGTTAAGGTTACATGGAGACAAAATGCATCATTTTTTTCTGCTTCCAGTGTGAAGAGAAATTCCAAGATGAGACAAAGACATCAAGAAGCATCAACTTCCCTTTCAAATGTACTGCAGTATAACAGGCTTCAGTTCTTTCATCGACCCCTCGCCCTCTGATAAATGTTTGTATTTTGGGCTAACAGGGCCTTGTTGGCATGTTTCTCATTCTGCATGAAATCCATCAGACTGGATCTCTGTCTGAATGAGTGTGGCAAGTCAGGGAGGGCAGAAAAAACGGCGAAAAAACAATTCAGTGATAGAGAGATGGCTGCACTGTTGTTGGAACAAAGTGTCGGTGTGTGTGTGCGTGTGTGTGTGTGTGTATCAAAGAGTAGCATCCAGTGTCAGTCAAGAGCCCCATCAAACACACCGGTGCTTTTCCACACAATGGTATCGACAGAATGTCAAGAACAACAGCAACCGGCGTAGCTCTGCACACGCGCGGCGCGATTGCACCGGAGCATTTTGGTGTGTGTTCCAGCGCATGTGTTTGCTTCATCAAAAACAAAGGGATCAGAACACACACACACCCACACGCCGACACACACAAACACTCATGCATGAACAAAAATATCACTGGCTGTCAGTCAACTTCAAACAATACGGCTGTAATCTATGATAACACAAACGCGGGCGTGAGGGGAGCCTGAAACAGCAGAACTGGCTCTGACCAGTGAAGGCAGTGCTCCCTGCCGAGCTAAAAAATCCAACCGAGTCAAAAAGGTTGCCGGTTGAATTCCAGCTCGGCCTGTTCCTTGTTTGCTTTGCTTCGAGCTGTAGTGAGTCTGCGGCCTGAGAGGCTGTTAGGATGTGTAAACACAGCGAGACTCCAAATCCCAGAGGTCCGCGCTCTGCTCCGAGTCTAACAGGGTTCTGCTTCTTATCAATTATCCCAGTTGTCAGACCTCCCTGTCGACAAGGAGCAGAGCAACATGCAAACCCCCCTCCTTTTCTTTGCCACCCTCCTGCTCCCACACGTGCTCTCACACACACATTTGGCCTCTGATCTCTCCCCAGTGGATATATTCTATTTCCTATTTCCGTCATCACCTGGTTCTAATATACAGGTCCAGAGAGGGAGTGCTGGATCAAGCCAGGCTAAAGAGCTGTCAGTCACATCATGTGTGGAGCTGCTTCTGCGGCCTCTGCTGCACCATTCTCCCTTAGCCCCCCTTTTACTTTCAGGATTTTTTTTTTTTTGTTGCTGCACATGTTGAGCTTTCCTCAGCATCCGGCGGGACACGCTCTCTTAGCATTAAACAAAGGCATCAAATGGCCTCCCCTTTCACGATAAATGGAAACAATCATTTTCTGTGCAGCAAATCAAGTTGTGGGAGACTTTTCTCACAGCCTCGCCTCAGAAGGGGTTGAGCGCGGGGGACAGTAGCTGCCTTTGACCTCTAGATGGTGCTGATCTTTTAGCAGTGGGAATCTCAGATGCGTGTGGATATGTTTTTTTTTTTTTTTTTTTTTTTTTTTTTTTTCCCTGCGGGGATTATTAAAGTTCTCCTGATTCCTGATAGAAGCACTTGTGTGACAGATAGGATGGTGTGTGCAAACAACCCGCATGTGTTGCTGTATTGTGTTTAGAGCTTAGGGCGCTGTGTGCACAAAGATGTCAACATTAGAGTCATGATGCGTTGTTTGTGTGTGTGTGTGTGTGTGTGTGTGGTGGGGGGTTCATACATTTATTTATTTATTTATTTATTTCCCCCCCTACAGGACAATAAAAACATTAATTTGCCTTGAAGTCATTTCTGATGTAAATGTATAGCGGGGCCCATTGGAACCCAGTAATGAAGCATGCGGCATCTCGCCGACTCCTAATTTGACTAGTTAAATGACTCCATTACGTGTCTAACAGACAGAGGCAAATCATTTCTGGTCAGTTGAGGCTCACTTAGCCGCATCCTGGTGTTGGGGAAATGTCTCTGTCTCTGGCTGGCTGACTGAGTGGCTGGCTCGATCTGGCTCATTGTCCCCGCCGCTGCGATCTTAACTGTTTCCATTGGTCTTTGCTAAAACAGAGCGATGCTTGAAATACACGTGAGGAGGTGGCACGGAGAGCTGTAAAGCTGTTTCCGTTTCCCCCTGTGGTTCCACTTTAAGATCAAACATAACCAAGATTAAAATGTAATACAGTGAATTACACGATGTGAAAGCAGAAGGGGAAATAAAAGTTTTTCACATTACTTTGCATTCAGCTTTTGTGTGTGATCGCATCTCATCGACAATGTTTGGCTTCTGACTGAGGGACGGCTCCGCTGAGCGGAGATTCAGATATATTGAATTATTAAAAAGGACTACCTGCTGTCCATCACTGTCACTTAACACATGTAGAATGTGAAGTGCCTTCCCAGCAGCCACAGGGTGGACATCTGTTATCATACACACACACACGCACGCATACACACCACAATCATGCACAGAGTGGCATCTTGAACATCTCTGATCAGAGAAGAAAATAATGAATTTGTTTTATTGCTGTGAAAAGCTCTGACAGTGGCACACACGTCTCTGTATTTACACAGTGCAGATCACCTGCCATCTTTACCCAATTCCCTCAGGACCGCAACTCCACGAGTTGGATCAAAATGAACATTGGTGTGTGGGTGTGTGTGTGTGTCTGTGTGCGTGGCCTTGGATTTGGTACTTTGTGAGGACCATTTACCTAACACATACCAATGGGGCCCAAATCTCAGGCCCATAACTAGAAGTGCTTCTTTTGGGTCCTGGGCTAGGCTTAGGACTGAACTGAGTTTAGTTTAGGAGTAAAGTTTAAAGCTACGTCTAGGGTTAGTAGTTAGGGTTAGAGAAAATATCAGCATTAGACATAAACACAGTCACTAAAATAAATGGTAGACAATAAAAAAGGTCTTAATACGGGTAGAGTATGCGTGTGCGTGTGTATTTTTATATTCCTGCACCTCAGCAGGGCTAACAGAAATTCCACTGCAACATCTGCACTTCCAGCTCTGATTCGAAACTCAACAGGACAACCAATAAATTATCAAAGAGTTCACCTTAAATTCTCAGCCTTCAGACTGATTCAACTACACTAAACAATGAATATTTACTTTAAAACTGACTAAAATCACTCAGAACTAAAGTACACAGTGAACACAGAGGATGGAAATCAGCTTATGTTCGTTCCAGTCGCTCATCAGTGTCCCGTCCACCCTGGCCTCCAGTAAGGCTGTGTTTCATACTAAAGCATAAGACACACACTGATTAGCTTTGCCTTTCAACCTCATGAACCCCAGGACTTGCAGCCTGGCACATGCACGCTAGTCCATTGAGCTCGACATGAGATCCTGCTGATTATTCAGTTGGATGTGATGGGGTGATGAGTGACACGCCTGCATCGCTGATGGCAGTCTGTCTGAACAGACCCGAGCCAACGGCGCTGGTGTGAGTTTGCGTGTTGTTCAGAGAGCTGTGGCACGCAGAGTGTGTTTGTGTGTATGAATGGGGAGATGTGGGGATGGGGGGGGTCAATGAGACAAAACTGCTTTGAAGTTAGTCATCTTACACACTAACATAGACTCTCCATCAAATCATATTCATCTTCCCCCGATTCAATACCCCCCACCACCACCACCTCCTGCATGTCTCCCTGTCTCCTCCGCGCCCCCGCTGCCTCGGAACACTGTGTGTCAATAATGCTACCAGCTGCTCCACTGCTGCTGCTTCGATGAGTGTGTAAGACACACAGAGACAGGTAGACACACACCCGATGTGTGGGTGTGTGTGTGCGTGTGTGTGTGTGTGTGTGGGTGTATAGGGAGGGGGGGGACAGACAGAGGCCTTAGTCTGTTGGACATAAAGGGCTTAATGTGAAAGGTAATTATGCAGTCTGATCTCACATCCAGGATTTAAGAGCTAACTATACCAGCCGTCTGTCAGAGGCAACACACAGTGATGTCAATAAATAAGTGCCATGTGAGAGGAAGACAGACAGATGGATGGCTAAATAGATTTATAGATAGATGCACAGAGACAGCCCACGTCCTCAGCACCAATATTTGCTGTTGGAGCGACAAATAAAAACGCTGAGTAAAACTAGAATGCGGCGCGCAAACATTCACAGCACTCAGGTGGGGCTTTTCTCCCTGACATGTATACAAGATACCTGCTATAAGGCAATGTTTTAAATATTCCATTTAGGGGATAAAACAACTGAAGTGCTCCTGCTGAAACTCTCAAAAGCAAATGCAATGGATTTGATCAAGTGTTTATTGTTTATTTATTATAAAGCCTGCAAGAATATTTTGTTTCAGAGAAGAAATTAAAAAAAAATAATATTCTCTGAAAATCCTCTGTCTTACTCTGACAGATGATTTTTGCTCAAGAGATTCTTCATTTTAAACCCAGAAAATATTACCTAATCTGAATGAATATTAATTAACCATGTCTAAAAGCTTTCATCTCTTGTCCATATAAACTGTTCAGGTTTTAATTTTTCATTTTTTAGTTTGTTTTCTGCAAACCTGTAGATATTTGGTCTGAGTGCATTAAGCACCTGATTCCTGTTTAAATGTTTGAACAATGTTTCTGTTCATGTCTGCTGTGGAGGTGGGCAGATGTACCCAAAACAGAGATAATACTGATAACAAGTCAATATCAGTATCGGATCGAGATCAGTGTGATAGGATTGATATCTTAGTTTTAGATTCCCTCTTTACATTTTTATTTATTTTTTTTTTTTGTATTACAGTTTCTCAACTCTACCTTAAAAAATTTTGCTTTGATTTACTCTCTAATTATGATCTATATTTTAGATTTTCTTTAAGAAAAATGCACACAACACAGATTATGTTAATATATTATTGAAGTATTTCTAGACATTTACAAACTTTGGAATTCCGAATGATTAAATTTAAAAGAGAAATTTATGATTTAAGAGAAAAAGAAAATTTGGTTGTTATTCATTCATTCCATATGAGAGCAGGCCTCAGTGATACTGACAGGGTGAGGATTCAGTTGCTGTGAACTCATACATGATAAAGAAACAACAATTAAAAATGACTTCATATTATAAAGCTTATAGTTCATTAAAAAAAAGTTAATTGCAGCTGAGTAGAATGTTAGGCAAAAAGGGAAGAATTTTAAACAATAAAACAAGTAAAAAAAAATAATACGAACGAAGAGGGAAGGTCAGTTATTTTACAGTATTTTAATTTGATCTCTTTGCTTTCATTAAATCAGTCATCATTCTTCTCTCCCAGCAGCCCCCCAACCCCATCCCCCTTCCTTTATGCCGTGCCGGGGCACCCCTGTCGTTTGTGTGACTGTTGATCCTTGCAAAGAGGACAGATCAAATATTTCTCCTCCAGTGTATGAGGCTTTCCGCTGGGGCCGGGCAGATATGATGATTGGGGCTGACGGACGGACGGGCGCCCTGGGTTTTGAAGTCTGAAACAGACAGCGGTGGCTTTGATAGCCCCCCACTCCTCTCGCGCACGATCACCAAGGAGCCTGGGTGAACGCAGAGGCAGAGGAGAGAGGACAGGAAGGGAGGGAGGGACGGAGGGAAGGGTGAGGCTAAGGAAGAGGAGGGGTGCAAGTGAGCGTGAGCGGGGGGAACAAAAGCATCTGTGGAGTCGACAGGCCTGGCGGCGGCAGCAGCGAGAGCCACTGTCAGAGGCTTTTTGAAGTTTACACACTGCTCTAACCTCCACTCCTGTTCGCCTGTCTCCCCCCTTCCTTCCTCAAAATCCGCCAGCCTCTCGTGTCCGTGAACTCCTCGCTCTCACGTTTTTTCGGTTCTCTTTACTTAAACATTTCGGTGGTATCTCTCGTCTGTCTGCTAACATACATTCACCTCTTTAGGTCGTCTGTTGGACTTTGAGAATTTCAAGCTGCTGTGGAGCTAAGTAATGTGGTAACATCAATTTAGTTTAAAGTGATGCTAGAAAGAGGCAATAAAAAAAGAATAAATAAATGTAACTAAGTGAACATCTATAAAAAAGTTAGAATATGTTAAATCCCATCAACAACCAAGCCATTCTGACATATGTCTTTTTTTTTTCTTTCTTTAAATAAAAAACTAAGGCCTTCTCTTCACATACTGGATTATTTTTGAAGTTTTTTGTTCTCATTGGAGACAGTATAATTCTTCCACAAATTTAAATCAATTCAGTTTATTAACATCATGCAGATTCACAGCAGCTAAAAAAAAATTCTGTTTAATTACACATATATTCCACTTAATCATAGTTCTCAAAGTGTACAGTATGCTCAATTTATTATTCAAAGTAGATAAAAAAAGTTTCTGTCTAAAGAAACGTACAAACAGGAAGTGCATATTCAAAAAAACACAATCAGCTTTCACAAGAACATCGCTCTCATTGTTGCCTCTTTAAACTTGGTTCTGACTGTATCCTGGTAACTTTTATCAATTTCTATTGAAAAGTATCTTGAAAAAATGTTTAAATCCATGTTTGTTATTTTAAACAACCAACTGGACAAGGGTATTTTTAAAGTTATAATAATCTATTTAAACATGTATTTTTCATGTGTTCTAACTTGGCAGCTGATGAAAACAATACTGAGGCTGGTTACAGAGCAGATTCACTGTTGAGGTAAGTTGATTCAAAAAGCACCAGAGTGCAAGTATTAAATTGGGAATGTTTAACACATGCATCAATATCAATATTATTTGAATACCAACTACATAACTAAATGTTAAAAAATATGATTAAGTTTTGTAACTTTCTTTGTGGCTTTGTGGGGTTTTTCATCAGGTGAGCATTGGGATCATATTTATTTAGATTGGCTCTCACAATGTTTTTTTTAAGTTTTACATATTAAGCACTTTGACAAATCCATGATGTTTTGATGATTTTTTTTACTTTTTGTTAATAAACCAACCTTGCCAAGTATTTTTGTTTGTTTACGATTTAAAATTTTAATTTACTATTTTTCTTAATATTACTCTTTTTTTTTTTCCTAGAAATATATAAACATACTTATATCCAGCATTTCCTGGCTAATCTATTTGCTAATAGCTATTAGTTATCTGTTCCCTAAAATTGATTTATGTATCTCTTTATTTTAATTCTTCATTACAGACCTTTGTGATGCAGAACAGAAACAAAAAAGAAAGGATGGAAACTAAGCTAATATAGAAATACATCGTGAACAAGGCCTTAATATTCACAGTCATGTGTGTGACATCTGCTTTTATGAAACTTAGGGAGATAAAAAAGAAAAGAAAACCCAGCAGGTTTAAACCTGAGTCACCTGTGACTCGCTTTATGCTTTGTTATTAGCCAAAAAGTAAGGAAATCCATTTGTACTCGGCTCCCCAAGCCTTGCAGTGTGAATAGGCAGTGACACCCGACAGATGGCTTTTGTCAGGCCCGGAGAGCAGAGAGTTAACCCAATCCTCCTCTCGCTCTCCCCTACCCTCACTCTTCCCTTCTTTTTTAAATGTCTCCCATATAAACAGATTTTGTTGCTGCTTAAAGTGGGCTCAAAATTAAAGCGTATCGTTTTACACACATATTGCATGCATATTACGGAGCCCCAGCTGGTGGCAGGCTGCTCTTAAGAGCCATATGATTAAGTTAGAGGTTGGGGTATCCGATAAGACTCAGGCTCTCTGCCTCGCTCTCTCTCCCTCTATCTCACCGCCTATTTTACTGCAAACTTATTAAATGGAGGAAGCGACATTATTTTTTTTTCTTCCAAGTGTATGTGTAATTATTGTCACACACCTGTGACTCCCTGCCATCCACGACAGGGAGGAAGAGGAGGGAAGGTGGGGATGATGAGGAGGGGAGGGGAGTTGGAATGAGGAGAAATGTCGTTGGGAGCAGCGGGAGGCCTCGTTTCAGGAAAAAGGGAGGAGGATAAAGAGGAGAGGGGAAAAAAAAAACAAGAGAGCTTGTTAATCAGGCACTTTCTGTCACTGGCTGTACACTGATATCCTAATGATTCACGCCGAGATAGTGACATCACAGGGGAGAGTGACGGAGAAACAAAACAAGGAGGAGGTTGCAAACGAAGGGAAAAAGGGGGAGATGACAGGCCCCAAAAAGGACAAGTAGTTTTGCACAGACAAGATGACAGAAAGCAAGAAGAAACACGGGGAGGAGGGAGGGAGGGGGTAAAAAATGGGAGAAAAGAGACATAAACGTCCCGCCAAGTGTGCCGCCGCATTCCTTACAAACAAGTGCTTGTTTAATCTAAACAGAATGTTTTCTGTAGGAGAAACATTGTGAAAGTTTTTCCAGCCAAGTTCCAAGCTGTTCCGTTTCTTCCCTCTCTTTCCCCCGTTCCGCCGTCCCCTCGGCGGACCAACCGCGTCGGAGGCAACGACATGTGATACGAGCCTCTGAAGACAAAGGAAATTACCTATTAGGAGGGAGAGATGATCTGCCTTTAGCTGCGCTCCAAGAAAGTGACTCACGATGTTGTAATTGTTTACCTTTGACTCAGCCCATAAGTCTCTGCTCCCATCTCTCTGTTCACTTGTAATATAATATTTTGCTCCAGTGCTTTCAGAAGCTCTCGCTCTCCTTTTTTTTTTTTCCTCTCTTGCTTTCTCTCGATCTATTCTAACAGGACAGATGTCATCGCCCCAAACAGTCTGAGTCACCGCACGCCTCCGTACCCCTGAGTAACCCAAGGACAGGAGGGAAGACGGAGCTGTAATTTTTACATTTTAGACATTTAACTGATGCTGTTAATCATCACAACTTGAGGGTTCAGCGTCTCGCCCCAAGGACATGAGGACGGAACCAGTAATGTACAGAAATAAATTTAAAGACAGGAGGCGTGAGATATCATTATGATAATAATAATTATTATTGTAATTAAGAGAGTTATAAAAAAAAATGTAATAAAAATACACACAAAAGAAGAAGTCAGATTTTCACATTTAAAAAGCATGTGTTGAGCCATGCAAACAGACTGCTCTATCATGTGCTCTTGATCTTTGGAAGAGAGATTCATCTCAGTGTAAACAGGCCCTGATTTCACTCAGGTCAGGATCAACCTGTGACTCTGTGTGTTTCTGATGCTCTGAATCTGATTTCAGGCAAATCTTCAACATGTACAGGTTTTTACTTCGGTTTTCATGCAACTAAAGACGGCAACTGCACTCCGCCTGAACTCCAGGCAGCCGTCTGCCGGACACAACCGCATGAAGATGCGTTTTTATGGCTGCGTGTGGCGAGATCAAAATATTTTTATGTGACAGCGAGCTGATAAGGTTGAGTGAGGGAAAAACATCAAAACATGACCTAAAGCTCCAAAACGTGTATTTTACATAATACTGCCCCTTTTCCTTGTCTAATGTCTGTTGGTGTTACAGGGTGTGGGGGGGCTCTGCAACTGATGGGTTGCTGGTTCAAGCCCCCTCAGCTCCCCCTCTGTTATAGTGTCCTTCAGTAAAACACACCACCTGCTTGCCAGCTGGTGGTCAGTCAGCTGTATGGCAGCCTGATCCAAGGCAGCCGTGGCTACAATGTAGCTTAGTAGCCTGAGTGTGTGAATAACTGAATGTGGTGTAAAGTCATCTGAACACCATAAATAATTTTTCATTTGAACTTCTCCAAACTTTGAACTTCTTTATTTATTGGAGTTGGAGGTGACAGACCAAAACAAAGTAGTACCAAACTGTGATGTGGAAACAATACTTCTATTCACCCCCTTTAACTCTGATACTACTAAATAAATACAGTTGAAGATGTCAAGGATTACAGCAGAACCAAGAAGCTCTGCAGAGGAGTGGAAGTTTACAGCTCCACCGGACACTCCTGGTCCTCGGTCCTCTGGGGCCGCTGTCCTGCAACTCTTAGATGTCTCCCTGGTCCAACACACCTGAATCCAACAGCTGAATCACCTCCCAGGTGCAGTCAGGATCTCCAGAGTCCTGCTAATCACCCCATTATATGACTCAGATGTGTTGAAGTAGAGATACATCTAAAAGTTGCAGGACACCGGCCCTGGAGGACCAGGAGTGCCCACCCCTGGTCTAAGCTGTCAATAGTTTTAAAAGCTTAAACTATTTTGCGACAAAAAACAAAAGGTTTGTTTCTAGAATTGTTAAGTTGGCAGACATACCTCTCAGCGTGCTTCTGCTCTAATTTCTGCTAAAAGTTCTTCTAAAAAGTATTGATCGAAAGGCTGAACAGGTACACAAACTGCACATTTTTGAAATTTTTAATCACACGGCATTTTAAAAACAACAAATAAAATGCATTTTACTTCACAATTCTGTGCTTTTTGGTGTTGAGCTGTCATAAATTCCCAATAAAATACATTGAAGGTCTGTAATTTCAGAGTTCAAAGGGTGCAATTAGTTTTGCCGAATGTTGGTTGTGCGTTTGTATCGATGCAGTTTTATCTCCTAAATAAAAAGATCTAGGGGAAAAAGGGAGAGAGAAAAAAAAGACACGGCTGGAAATAGCATCGGCAAGCGAGCAGGCTGCATGTGCTTCTTTTTTTGTTGGGCGTAATGATTTAATAGAAAGCAGATGGTTACAGATGCAGGGGCCGAGAGCCTGTGATGACATATCTTTAATATTTTAGAGTGGTTTTTGCTGTAAATGTTGCAGCAGCTGTTTCCCAACATAGTAAATTTAAAGCAGTTTTTTTTTTAATCCTTTTTTTTCTTTTCCTGTGTTTGCGAGCTCGTGTGACTGACAGCTATTGGATTTACTGTAAATTACAGAAATGAATATGCAGAAGTGATGAAAAGGCAAGGAGAAAGGAGTGGAGGGGGCGGCGTGTGCACCCCAACTGTTTGTCACCGAATCAATTCGAGCTCAGTCTGAACCCCGCTGATTATTCCTGTATTTTAGTTTGCTGGAGCCGGCTCACGTACGATTGCTGATATCCAAAACGTAAAGAGATTCAGAAATAATGAAGCGCAGGGAGAAAGAGCGGGAGGAAGAGGTCGATGCGGGAAGACGAGGCGGCAGCGATACATATATATTTGTTTTGTGTTTTGTTGTGGCTGACGGGTTTAGCTTTAATGTCAGCTGCGAGGAGAGCGCAGGATGGAGGACTTTTTTTTTTTTTCTTGCTTTCGACTCACGGTGATTGTCATCAATTCACATCTTGGCATTTAAACCAGGCTTTTCAAACGGGAGTTTTTGAAATGCAAATGTGGTGACACCCGACCTGCAAAATTAAAAGACAAGCAAGTGAAAGGGACACTTTTAAGGACATGACAGTTTACGGCACACATTTATTGTCCGTGAAACAACTTGGTGTGTTTTTATCTGTTTTATGCAGAAAGAAGGTAAAAAGTGAAAGAAGCCGTGTTTTTTCTTCTTTTTTTTTTTTTTTTTTGCTTATCTCGCCCTTGACTCCCCTGTTTGCGCCTCGAGGGATGTGTTCGATTAGGGGCCTCCTTTTCCCCGCAGACACACGGAGAAAATATGATTCACATTTTTCCCCCCTCTCTCCATCTCTCTGACGCTACAGTTATTTAAACATCAATAGCCATGTGTCTTCTTTAGCACACACTCTTTCACATATTGATATTTGTATATGATCATTACTTTTTGGCCCCGCACGCTTTGTTATACCGTGTCAGCTTCAATAGGTGCGAGATCCAATACTGCAACCTCTGCATTCCCCCCAAAAAGCCGATAAAGCAGCCTCCATTGTGTAAAGGGGAATCTAATGTAAGACGGACTAAATATGAATAACTCAGAAACGCTGAAAACTGGGTGGAAATTTAATGGAATTCAACAAACTTCCTTCATCTTTTATTAATATATATTTTTTTTTACATCCAATACTTCATGGGAATAAAAAAAAAACCCTTCTTCTAAGAGAAGGAAAACAATCTCATTGCATTAAAGTAAATAGAGAAATAACAAAAAAAAACCGTTGGTTAAACTGATGACACTAAGAAGAAGTTGCTGAACTGTTCAGATTAAACAATTTTTGAAACGTTTGAGCAAAAGACGATATTTTGTTTTACATGTAACAAGTCTCAGAAAGAAAATTATTGCTAGAAGAAGAATTCTTTCTTTGTGATGCAGTTTAGAAAGATTAACATATTAGTTTTTCTTCTGGTCTTGCATGACCTCTCAATATCCCAGGGTATCAATAATCTTGTGGGAAATATGGAATTTACTTGCATCCTTTCTAGATTTGGATATAAAAGTAAAACGAAAACTGAAGGTGAAAATCATTTTCTTCCATACTCGCATTTAGATAGAAATCTGAATCTTTTCTAAAAAATTTTACAGTTTTCATATAAGCTTCATTTTAAATAAATATCATTGTTTTTTCCAATCACAGCCTTAAATTGTTAGCCGTCAGTATTTCTGGTTACTAAGGTTACTGGATTTTTGGCCCATTTAAAACTTTATAACTGAAATTCATGACCTTTCTGTTCTGGATCTTAAATTGTGTTTGGGTGTGAAATGTTAAACCTCCTGTTTTTATTTTTTACAAGTAAGTAAAAATATTTATGTAACCCAGGATGAAGCACATGGTTACCAAACTGAATCCTTTCTACCCTCATGAAGGGAACATAAAGAGTGACAGCAAGTTTACTTCCTGTTTCCTCACTTCCTCTGCTTGATAGACTATTCGGACTTTCAAATGACTTTTTTACATTTAATCAGCGATGAGTTTATTGTGTTCAGTAGTATTTAACAAAACATCTCATTGATCTGATCAATTTAGTGAATTTGACAAATTGATTTCCAAACTTTTCTTTTTGCAGCTAGCTGCAAAGCTAAATCACCACCAACCGTACCAGAACGTCCATCATAACACAAGATTTGGACCAACTTATACTTTGAAACCAAGGATTTTACACTTTAATCATTGTGTGCACTTTGTATTGTTAAGATGGAAACAAATCATTACTTCACAAAGCTTAGTGTTGTGGATTTATAGCTTCTATTTTCTCAAAAAAAAAAAAAAAAAAAAAAATCTTTCAAAAAATGAAGCTGTAGAGAAAGATAAACCTTTGTTTTCTTAATGAAAATTTTGAAATATTGAACAAACATATAGAAGTTTAATGTTGTTTTCAACCTCCTTAAAGATCTGATTTTATTTATTCCATATTTCTGTGAAATCTTTAATGGTGAGCTACTTCTGACTCCAGAGCCGTTTGTGAAGAATTCCTCAGGCCTTCTGAGTCGGTAGTACCTGTGGATTGAACTATGAACTTTTAAAAAAAAAAAAATTGTTTTTAACTGAACTGAACTGAAGACAAAACTGTAAAAGAGTGAGTAAAGAAAATGAAGCCTGATATTAACTGTTCCATTAAAGATAATATTCTTGCAATTAAACCCAAAGGCCTGTATTAGGCCCAAATCTCTTACATATGGATATTCAATATTTGTTATTTAACTATTTTACAAATCAGTTGTTTTTGGGGATGTTCAGAAGTTATAATTATTTAAAAGAAGGAAAAACATTACAGCTGTTAAAAATAACGATAACATTACAGTACTTTGTGTTTCTCCGCCCTCCCCGGAAAACTGAAGCGAGTCGTCATTATTTTTATTTCTTTAGGTGACGTGTAGTCGGAGCCCGTTTTCTTTATGTTCTTAAAGCAAGAAGATTGAGGGGCAAGTGTGGCCCTTGGGTTTGTCCAGGTTTTATCGCTATAATTTACAGCTGCTGATGGAGAAATACTAGTTTTAGAAAGCTCTTACCAATAGGACCTCAGAAATCACAACCATTTCTGCTACCGTTAATCGAGGAACAAATCAGACACTAACATTTAACCTGGTGATGACTGGTGAGAGCTGACAGACGGTCAACTGGCTGTTTGAACGACTGGTCCAGATGCTGTTTGTAGGAGAGTCGAAGAATGAAGAACAAACATGATGGAACGTTGAAGACTTCCTGCTGATGGCCAGAAGTCAACAAGGAGGAATGTTGGTGAGAGAGCGTGATTAGAAGAAAGTTTGATAAAAACAAAGCAGGTTCACTGTTCAGCCTCAAGTGGCCACAACAGAAAAACAACTGAAATGAGAAGTTCTGCCCTGCAGGAGAAAGAGAAAGTTCTTTTTGTCCATTCTGGATACATTCATCCGGCTACATAGAACCACAGCTATTTTACATTGGTAGAAAATAAGAGAGGTGGCAAAGGATGGGAGGTATTGATGGATGGGTGGAGGGGATACAGGGGGTGGGCCACAAAAATAAACCCAGCTCCCATCTGATGAGCAGCTTGTCCATAATTCTGAGCCCCTTCATGCCAAACCTGCTTCCTGATACAGAAGCCTAATAAAACCATTCTTTCTGAAAAAAATTCCCCTTTTGTTCATTTGACCCATCAATTGCCACCTCCACACTCCCCCCCAACACACACACACACACTTTAGTCATTTTTTTAATTTTTTTTTTACCTAGAACATTTCTACTCTGTCCCAACGAGAACCAGCTGGTTTTTTCTTTCTGTCTTTTTTTCTCCCCCATGCAACGGTATAAACAAATTCAAATAAAATCGGCAGAAAAAAGATGTGTGTGTTCCTCCCTGCTGCAGCCAACAGCTACAGGACAGATGATGTGGCCATCTTGAGATCGTTTGTCATCTGTCGGGCAGAGTTGACCTTGCAACGCCTGCCGACCGTTACACTGATATCATCTTTTATGGTGTGAAAAAACACACACACACACACACACAAAAAAATAGATACAGAATAATGGAAGAAGCCAGATAGATTGAGAGAGAGAGAGAGAAATAGAGAGCGAGAGAGAGAGAAAGAGAGAGGCGGCTGTTGTTTTCAGTAATAAAGACAGCATTTATGGCTTCCCCTTCGCACTGCCAGTTAAAAGAGAAACAAAAATGGAAATCCATTACGGAACGCTTCTTAAAAGTGTGACCAATCCTTGTTCAGTCAATTAAAGTCTGGAGACGGAGAATATGATGTTTGTCTGTTTAGCCTTCAATGCATACAGATCAGCCTGGATTTGATGATGGAAAGAGACTTTTTTCCCTCAGTCATAGAGACAGCGAAGAGGAGAAAAAAAAGAGGGAGATGGAGGGATGGAGGGGCAGTGCAGCCAAGCTCTGCTTATCTCTTTTCTTCTCTTTTGCTTTCCTGCTTCAGCCCATCTCACCCCCCTCCACCCCCCATCAATATACAAAAGCATTAATGTGCGCAGCTATGTGCTCTGCCATTGTTCTGTGTTTAAATGCTCAGAAAGGGACGTTGTTTGTGTAACTGGCAGAGTTAGCGGTGCACTGCCGCGTCCAAAAGCCTGTGCTTAAAAGTTGCTGAGCAGAAAAAAAAAGAAAAAAAAAGAAAGAAAAAAATATAGGGCGCATTAAAAGGAGCGATAGCGAAGCAGTTAACAAGAGTGGTTACCCCGGAATGAGCGGGGATGAGGTTTCACATTAAAACAGATTTATCTTAAAGTATAGTGCTAATCCCCTTCAGTTTTAATCCCACCCCCCTCCTCCTAGGCCTTCCCCTACTACATCATTTTCATTCCTATCAAGGCATATTAAAAGAAGAAGCTGTTTATGCAAAGCGTCTTGATTTTTTACAAGGATTCCTGGCAAGTGAATCATGGAGCTCGAAGGACTTGTCCTAAATAAAAATAAAGGATTATTAGAAGTAGGGATGGGCAACAACCGTGTGGCTAGTTGTTGTGAAAAAAACAATCGTGATAGCAGTTAGCTGACTAGCATTAGCTCCGGGTCAAATCACCACCTCACCAGTTTGTACACTCATTTCATACTTGAGCGTTCCCATTTCATCATTTTCTACTTTCATTCAAACATCATTTAATTATACCACTATACTATAGCATATGAATCTATAATTTGTTATAGCTAAAAAGTATCTAAAAACTGTATTACTCTTGATCTCATTTTTTAATTATTCCATTCGGTTTAGTTATCTTTCATGAAATAGGACGGTTTCTTCACCGTACAAGGTAGCAAAGTTTCCAACGTTCAGCAGATTTTTCTGCCTAAATGTCACAATTTTGATTTGGTTTTCGGCAATGTCAAAAAAGAGTTCATTAAAATATGGAAATACATTTGCCAAAAAGGTTCTGACGTCGAAAACTGCCCCAGTCCAAATGTTCAGCTCAGAGGAGCTGTCAGCACGGCACGGCCAGCGAGAGACACTCCATGCTGGGATGGGAGCAGTGGAATGCTCCCATCCACTACTGGCTCTGCACTTTGCAAGAGGAACAGAACTGTGAACAATTTCTACGTCTAAACAATCAGCTCGGAGGGGAGGACTTTTTTAGAGAAGTGTGATCTTTGGTAGCTTACAACTTATATGGTGGCAAAAACATCCATCATAAATTCTACTTTACAATTTATGAGGTTTGTTAATATTTGAAGACGCTAAAGTAAAGTAAAACCTAGATGTGTTTCAATTATTTGTGTCAAATTATGGGATTAACTGAATGATGACCTCAAATTATGTGCTTTTATGCTGAGTTTAAAAGAGCCTTAAAATGTAAGCTTGTAAACGGTTATACTATTAGGTAGATGTATGTGTATATTGTGTAACCGACTGCTGGTCGAATGAGTCCATCAATGAATGTTGTGGTTTGTTTCAAAATATAACTGAATGCAATTATGATGAATGGTTCAGCAGCATAACTTGCAACATTCAGTGTGGCTGTTTTAGTAAAAGACAGTTTGATCAGTTTTATTCTATTGTCTCCGTTACACTCATGTATCAGTCTTTCATTTCAATAGTTTCACTGAATAAATGAATCTCTAGCGTAGCCTCACAGTGCTGTCAGTACTGTGGTACACAGTTTGATAACCACATCAACCAGGCTGCCACAGATTCTTTAATGTCAGAACCTTTTACCACATGTGCCATTGCTTTGGTTGTGACTCATATACTGCAGCCATAATCTATTAATACATAATGTATCTCACATTCAGCTGGCATGCTAAATACTTGAAACTGATAGTGAAACTGATGGTAAGTTTCTGTTGAACTTGAATAATACTTATTTGACCACATGGAGGAAATTTAATTTCCAGGCAGACATTTGATCCAAATACATAATTTCAATGGAAGGTGACATACCCAGGTCTGATGCAGCAGTACTCTGAATTCCACACCCCTGATCCCACTATATGTGCACTACTCAGAATGTCTGCAGTTATAGATTGAAATACAGTTTAACTGAAACGTTTTACTTCAATAGATGCCACAAAACATTAGAAGGAAAGTTTACGCCTGTGTTACCCGTCCCAAATTGGAAGAAATAAAAAAAAAAGTTAAAGCATTACAGCCGGAGTCAGAGAAGGGGCAGTGGAGGAGACTGAGGAGCGCGGCGTGTGTCTGATCTGATGCAACCTATTTGACGTTGTAATGCTGAATGGTGACGGCGGTGGGGATAGGTGGCGGAGGGGTGTTGTCATGCTCTCTGTCACACTCGGCTGTGTCACACGAGCTGGATGGATGCCTCTGTCCACTGCAAGCTGCTTGAATGAGGAAACATATGGGTGCACGAGAGCCTCGGCCCACCTCATGAATATTTGATTCATATTTCCTGTGTGTATGGGCAAGAAAAATAGAGAGAGAGAGAGAGAGAGAGAGAGAGAGAGAGAGAGAGAGAACGGAGGAAGAAAGAGGGAAAAATAGAAAGGATATTTCTTTCTATTTCTCACTTGTCATTTCAGAAAAAGCTCACAAGGCTTACTTTGTGGCATTCTAATCATAATTGCCAATCCTGAATACAAATCTCTCAGCGCCAAACATGCCGAGTGAAACTGAAATGACAAAATGAAGCTCATATAACGGTGTAATCAAAGTTACATTCAGGAGAAAAAGGATAAGCAGGGGAGGGAGGGGTTGAGGGAGAAGAGGGAGTTCTTCCCTAACCAGCAGGAGATGAGGATCAGGGGCCAGTTATTAGCTCGGCCAGGAACAAAGGGCCCCAGTGTTGCAAGGTGGCTTATGCCTCAGACAGTTACTGTACCTTTCAAAACTAATATGTAACCATATCTGTTTTAAAAGGATGATTCATATTACTGTGAATTCATGGGAAAACTTGTTCCCATCTCTGTGACCCAGGAAACTCAAATCCCACTTGTTGTAAGCCCCCAACACACACACACACACACATACCCTCAGCACACGGACACATTCACTTCAACTGCATGCCTGGCCTTTAACAAAAAATATCCCATTTAAAATGATAGGCACATTACATTTTTTGTTATGATGTCAAATATCCTCAGCTTTTTTTGGCAGAACAATGGAGCTGATTGTGCTTTAATGCTACTGAGGCGCCTGGAAAAGGTCAGCGCGGGCGTGGCCGGGCGCACAAGGACGGCACTGACTGAAAATTGGGTTATATGTGATCAACTAAGTTATTAATCAGATTAAAATGGATTCCCTCTGACTGCTGTTTAACTAGGCAAGAGGGAGGGAGAGGAGGAAAAAAAAGACAGAAATAAAGACGGCGCAAAGAGGGACAGAGATGCAGAACAAATAGGCCAGTGTTTACACATCCAAGAGCAAAGAAAGCCATTGTGTCGGGAAGCGCTCGCAGATGAGTTCCGATAAGGGCCGGGGCCCTTCGGAACATCCCGGCACATGGAACCCGGCTGTCTAAAAGCATGTGCCCTTGCCACAGATGCCCCCTCGTCTCATCCAGGTAACCTCTCTAATCCTGATTAAATCACTGTAATTAGAATAAGCAGCGTTCCTCCACCCCCATATTTCCCTAATAAAACAATGCAGCCGTTTAAATCCAGTCGGTGGGATTTGCAACGCAACAATGCAGTTTATATCCATCTCTGCTGAGGAATTAAGTGTATTTTCTAACTGCTAATGTTGTAACGTTGTGGGGTGATTTGTTTCAACGCTCGCTATTCTTATTCCCCCTGCGGTTTTGTTTTGCCCCCCCCCCCCCCTCCTTTTTTTTGTTTTCTCTCCCTCACCAACTTTATTTATTTGGCTCTTATTTATTTGCTTGTCTGCGCTTTTTTTTTTTTTTTGATGTTAAATCAAACAAGATTTTTTTTTTAATTCTTTTTAGCTAGTGGTCGGGATCATTCCCTGCGATGGGAAAATAACGCAACTTATTTGTCCTTAATTGCCACAGAGCTTTTCAAACACAGCAACTTGCCGCCTGTGCGTCTCTACCTGTGTATATTTTTTTGTTTTTATTAGTATCACGGCACGGCTCCATTGATGTGGAATCGCAGAGGAAATAAAAGTTGACATAGTTTCTTCGTTTTTTTTATAATTTTTTTTTCCCGTACCCCCACAATCCCTTGTTTTCCTCCCCGCTCTGCCTTGCTCTCTGTTGTTTTTTATATATCTGTATTTTTCCTTGAAGTTGCTGCGGCATTGTCTCATTATGTGTCGACTTGCTTTGTAAGTGTAGTTATTATGCCTGTGTGTCTTTTCCTGGCAGTGCTGTTTTCTTTCAATCTCTCTCTCCTCTCTCTCTCTAACACACACACACACACACACACACAATGTGCTGTCTCTCTCTGTTTCTTCCTCGGAGGATGAGGAGCTTTATGAGTACAACTCCTCTGAGGCATCCTCTTCACATCTCCAGGGCGCCTGGGGAAGGGAACGTTGCATTCTTAAGAGGAGCAACTCAAACTGAACAAAGTCTACAGGAGTCAAGGAAGAAAAGCAACAAACAGCAAACTAACGAGATGGGAAGCAGAGATCATGTCAAATATATCGGGTTAGAAGGCTAATTTATAACCCATTGTTTAATGTTTTCCAATATCAAATACTCTGCAAACTCGCGGTGGGTGCAACAATATATAGACATGAAAGCGCTTTATTTGCACAAATATATAAACTCACATACGTATTCTTTCTGCGACTGTTCTCACGCTGGTTTCTCCCCATCCCGTCTCTGTAACACTGAATGGAATAATTGTCATGCAACTTTGCAATCATCCACCATTCGTCTCCATTTTTTTTATGAAGAGCAACTCGATCTGCCTCTCATTCACTGCGCTGTACTTACAGGAAACACGATGTGACCGATATTATTGGTGGTATTAGTAAGAATGGCTGAGAAAAGCCAAGAAAGGAAGAATACGATGGCGTTTCAGATAGAAGCTTTCAGCAGCCCACTGATATATGGGAATTAGTAAGTGGGGGGGGGGGATATTTTTAGAGAGTGAGAGCAACAGGTTTGCAGCTTGACAGCAGCTATTACATTTGATTGCTCCTTGAAAACTACACTATTTTGCTCTTTTGGGTGACAAGGTGATAATGCACCTCTGCACAAGTTAAACTGGTAATATCACTGCAATAGCACCTTGCCTTCACCAGCCGTCAGAACTGTCACTCCGGCACGGCAGAGGTGCACAATGAGAGCTTGGGGAAGCACATCGCCAACAGTAGTATTCCTCTCGGTAAAACACAGACCCACACACACACCCACACACACACGCAGACAGACAGACAGAGAGACAGACAGACAGGCCTCCAGATGGCTTAATCACTGGAGGAGCCCATGCCCTCAAGCAACAAGCAAAAGAAAGAAAGACTTGAGAGTGAGAAAAACAGAAAAAGGATGGATCCTGGAGTGTGGGAAAGTGAAATGCAGGAATTTAAAGGAGGGGGTAGTGGGGGGGCTCCAGTGAGCTTGTATCGGTCCGAACAGAGAAACATCAGTTATTTCCATCTGGACACTCAGATGTTGGTTCAAGTTTTAATTAAGTTAGTCTGGTTACCAGAAAAAAAACTAAAAATGGCTGAATTAGACATGACTAAACCATTTAATCATTTGATCCGGTGGGGAAAAAAAGAAGGGAAATTGAACAATCAGTTTTTGTTTTCCTTGAAAATTTTAGAAAAATTTTAAATTCTGGAGTTGCTTTCATGTTTAGTATTAGAATGTATCTCATGTTTAAATGGGTAAGGTTCCGTGAAAGAGCACTGATATGGTCAGACAGGTAATATCTGCAATTAGATCGTTTAATAAAAGAAATGAAAAACAAGAGTAACCTGAACATGTTACGATGATTTTAATGATCCTGCTCACAGTCATCGGGTAAACTGGAGGTCTGCAACTAACTGAGCAAATTTCCCCAATGTGGAAGAAAGGAATACATGTAAAAATTGGTTTACTTGCATTTATATGCAAACTTGCATGTGAAAAACTTGTGCTAGGCAGTAAATCATTCAGCTAGGCATGACAAAGAAACCATTTTGTCAAGAAAGATTACAGCAATTCATCTAAAATGGATGCTTTTAGAAGTTTAGTGGAGGAATCCAGACCATGGAAAGATGACACAATCCTGTCAGAAATGTATAAAAATTATGCAAGTCTCATGAATTGTCTCTTGAGGAGAGCTAGGTAAAGGTTTCGTAACATTGATGTAGTTACCTGTCACAAAGATCATGCATTAAAAAAAAGCTTGTAACAGCATATTTGTCATACATTTATAAAGCATAAAATAGCTGAGTGAGAGCCTTTTTTTTCCACTAACACAAACAAAACAGTAATTATTAGGAGAACTATAGAGTATACCATAAGAGTCCTTGATATACTGATGGGTCTAATTGAACACATCCAAGCATTTCCCTGGCTTCTTTCTTTTGCCTACTCCTCTAATTCTAAGAGGTGCTCAGCTATGAGGGCTGCCATTTTCTGCTCTAAAATCCTCCGAGCACGACGCTCTCCAGCTTGTCAGTCTCAACCTTCCAAAGTCCCACACCACATTTAATATATTAAGTGAACAAGGGGGTTGAGGTAACGTGAGTAATACAACGTGAGGAGCAATGTTCGCAAGCAGACCTGGCGTGTACAGCACCGTTTGAATAATGTAATACTTCATGTTTGATAATGCATGGCTATAGATAGGTCCACAGCGCAGCCAAGTATTGATTGTGTTAAGCACACCTAGAGTACAGCAAATGGTGTGAGTATATATCAATCTTTACTATGAACTGTACTTATGTAACCAGATACCTTGTCTGATTACAGAAACCTCGGGGCCACTGATGCTGCTAATGACATTTATTGATAAACCTAATTTCCAGGGCCAGTTTGAGGTGTGCTTTAATATCACAGACAGGTTGAGTGTGAGTTTGTGTAAATTCTCACATCTTCATCTATATCTGTTAAGAGTCAAAGTGCAACTAGACTCATGTATATTGTGGCCCGTTGTGCCTCCTCCGGGCATACTAATGAAGAAGCGGTCAGTCCAGACGTGCAACGCGTGCCCTACGACGCTTCCCGCACATTCAGGGGAGAATTTCGATATTAATGATTTATGCCATATTTGCATACAAACCTAATGCAAACCCACTCAAGATAATCACATTTTGCCAGGTCTGAATTGAGTTTTACAGACGTCTGTGCTACTACCCCCACCTTCTTCTTTTTTTTTTTTCCACCCACCATGTAACAGTGGAATGTGTGTCATTTCTTTTTTCCTTTTTTTGTTCAAGCTGCGGGTGATCCCCCCAACACAAGGGGTTTACAAGTGGATACATAAAGAAGGACTGTAATAGTGCATTTTACTGAGACAAGTGTGCCTATTATTTCCCTTCCAGCCACGCAACAGTAGCGTATGAAACAGGACCGGCAGAAACAGGAAGGATAATAGAAAACACTGACAGCGTTGTCAACGAGGATGGTAAAAATGTTAGTTTGTCCTGAAAACACTGTATCCACATTCTTCCCTTATGTTTCTATGTCAACTCATTTCAACTAGCTGAAATATACAACTCTGATTTTTTTCAGGGAACATTTGATGATGACTGCGACCAAACTGAGCTACTAGTTGGAGTATATTTCAGCCGAATACAAAAACACAATAAGAAAATTTTTGCAGATCTTATTTGCAAAAATTTGCAGATACTTCAGTTAAACATAACCTGAAGTGTTATCAATTAAGAAACTAAGTGGCTACGAAGAGACCAAATGCACTGACAGCTAATAGCTATTATGGGCCAGCAGTTTTAAACAACTTTTCTGCCAAATAAATGAAACATATTTAACAGTTAATGTGAAGTATCTTATACAGAATTACTAAAACACTTATGAACCTAATCACTTATAAGTGATTTTTTCCCACCTTTAGCTAATCAAAATCCTGTTTACATCTGGAAAACAATTTACATCAGACCCAAATTATGGTTTTGCTTTTCAAAGTGATTCCATAGAGCTTCTTAGAGAAGCTAAATAATCACTTTTATCTCATTTAAATCCTAGGACTCCTAAAAAAGGGATTTGATTTTACTCATATCCTCTATAATGCCTAAATGTGATTATTAGTGCAATAAAAAAAGCCTGAAATTCAAAGTTAAATATTTGTAATGGCAAACACAGCTATCCACTTGACATTTCTAGCTTCCAGATTAACGCATGTGGACATTCTGCTACAAAGACTTTCTCTCTTTTTAAGAATACTTCATAGTGACTATTATCTTATTTCCTTGTGCCCATAAATACTGAGTTTGCTGTCTAGTTGCAGCCATTTAGTTTCCTTTTTGCTTTGGACATAACAAAAAATATCAATGATATTATTAAAACTAATGAAACCATTGATTGACATTAACTATGTGTCACTGGTAGATGGCTCATGGATACTGATGTCCAACAGCACTCATTTTTACTCTCTTTTTACACAGACACTCGACCACTAGCGAGCACTGTAAAAGAAAAAAATAGGGAGGGTGAGATAAAAAGACCTTTTTTTCTTCAGTCTCAAGGATCAGCTATAACCTTAGCAGAATCATGAAAGCTGACAGTTCATTTTTCACAGGGTCATAGATCGACGAATCTTATAAAGTAATGGGCTTTTGGGAGCCGGCTTTATGAGGGCTAAGATGGTTAAGAGACATGTGGAGGAGATGGTACAGGGAACTGAGGTCCTGCTCTGACTCATCCAGGGTTATTCCCCCCATGCTGAGGAGCAGGAGGGAGGAACTGCACTCCCAGTAATATAAACGTGTAATAAAGATTAATCTGTTGCTAGTCGCCAGGCTGATAGCTTCTAAACTTGCTTGAAATAAGGCTCAAATCACTTCAGGGCCAATCTTGAGATATTTAGTGAGTGTTTGGGACTACCTTTGTGGGTGTCAAGCAAAAAATAAAGGGTTTATGCATTTGTGAGCTTTGGGGTTTATGTGTATGCAGCAATGGTGCAATTTAATCTACCTTATAAGTTTTGTTTTATACAGGTATAAGGCTTTTGTTTCTGTGAGGTTGTTTGTAAATATGTGTGTGGTTTCCAGTATTAACTATGCCATGAGGTGTCACACATGCTCACCGGTTCCATCAGACCTCTTCACGCCGCCCGTGATGGATCCGCCACTTCCGCCTCCCAGGCCGTTGAACGTAGGGGTGGAGTCGTTACTGTAGGCTCGGAGGACAGACAGCATGGTCATTTGCTGCTCCAGGTGGGCCTGCGGATCAGCCTTCAAAAGTCCCGATGCACCTTCCGAGGACAGGAGGCCCAGGCCCTGCTGCCACTGCTTGTCCAGCACCAGGTTTTGGTTCTGGGCTTGGGGAACCAGGGACAATGGCTTCATGGTGTTGGAGGAAGCTGGTAAACCAGCATTGCTCATTAGAGTAAGAGAAGAGTCATCTTGCAGCTGTTTAGCGTGAGACTGGCTGTGGTCAGAAGCAGGACTGCCTTCTTCCTCTTTATCCAAGTCCATTTGTTCATCATCATCTCTTTCCTCCTCTTCTTCAGCCACTCTACCGTCATCATCCTCTTCCTCTGAGTTATTCTGTAGCTGGGGTCTCTTTGGAGTGTTTGAAGGGGTCCCGCATCTGCTGTGCTCCCCAGCTTTTGTGATTTCTTCATCTGATCCAATGCGGTCATACTCAGTTTCTCCACAGGAACCCCTGTCAGCAATCTGGTCATTCACAGCTGATGGTGTTCCTCCAATGACCTGATTGTGCAGTTCCAGTCCCTGCTCCGCTATATAACCTTGAAGGCCTGGGGTAACTCTTGAAGAGCCATCATACAGACCACCGAACCTCCTGAAGAAATCACTTTGGAAGGGGTTGTATGGTTGGTCGATGTGGTTGTTCCAAACTCCTTGGATTTTCTCACTATCTCTGTCTCCTTCTCTCTCCAGTGCCAAAGCAGAGCTCTTGATATTGGAAGAATGAATGGTAGAGTTGGTGGGAACACCCTCTTGCTGAATCTCCTTGCCGGCATCAGCCCGCTGCATTTGGGCTTTACCCAGGTGGTTAGCTTGAAGGTGTAGAGCCATGAGTTCCAAAGAGGAAGTAGAGAAAGAGCAGAAGAGGCAGCCGTGCCAAGCCACATTATCGTGAACAGTGATCGAGGAGCCAGGCAGGGATCCGGGTCCAGACTCAGGACGTACTGATACAGAAAGATCAAGAGGTTCATACTGGGACCCAGGCTTTCCAGTCTCTGAATGCTTCTTGGCTTCTGGTTTGTCATCTTTCTCTTGGTCACTTGAGACAACACGTTTGGCTTTCGGCTCACCGTTATCATGGTAACGCTGAACTGGGAGATGGACAGGGTTGTGGTTGTCAGCAACATCTTTCTTCATAGAGCTGAGGACAAAATTGTCCATGAAAGCTTGGAGAGAACCTTGGAAGTGGACTCCGTTCCCTATCATACTTTGGTAAGCCCTGCTCAGGTCGGAGAAGCTGGCGGCACCGTCAGCTGCTGAAACAATGGGGGATTGGCCATCCAGAGTCTTCAGGTTCTCAGCTGAATGGATCGCATCAAAACGCCGATCCCCACGATCGCGATCTCGTTCATGTGGCGCTATGATACCAGCCGATGCCCACTGATGTGGCAGCAGCGGACCAGCTCTGAAGTCCAGATTGGCTGGCATGCCCTTGAAAACATTACGAAGTACATCTGGTCGGGCGAAGATCCCACTACCTGCTTTCCCAGGATCATCTTTATGGTCTGAAGATGTGTTGTGGCCAGAGGACGAGCCTGATGTGTTGGAGCCGTTTTGACGTTCACGATGGTGGCGCTCCAGGTGGTATTTCAGACTGGCAGACTGGGTGCCAGCATAGTCACAATGAGGGCATCGGTAGGGTTTCTCTCCTGAGAAGCCAAAACAGAGACAGAGAGCGAGAAAGAAAGAAAAAGACAAGGAAAACAGTGAATAATTAACCTGCTTATTACATTAACTCTATATCAAAATCTATTTATTGGAGCAGGGAAAGTGGACCCTAGGGTCATGTAACCTCCCTCAACAAAGAAAATTAGGTCAAATGAGCTCACCAAAAAGATATGCATTTCATTAACCACTAAGAGAAAGGATATTAGTTCATATTAAAAATGTCAGCTTTAGGTACCTAAAAAAAGATGGCTTTTAAAAGTAGAAGGAAGTTTGAGAAACATAAACATACAAACACAAACAAGAAGAAAAAATAGGCTACAACTAATGAACCAGAGAAGTCTTTCATTCAACAACAACTACGGGTGACTGGAAGTCTTCTGTCTTCCAGTCAGCGGTCCATCTCCGCCTGATGTCTATATATGTGTTAATGTGCTTATGTTAGGACAGGAGCCGGCCAGTGGTCATGGGCTGATCCAGCTTCACCAAGTGAGCCATCACTCATATCAACACCATAAAGACGTTTCACTATATGCTGCTTTCGATTCACTGGTACCGATGATAATTTCATCTGTGAACAAAACTATCTGGATGTTATCTGTTCTTCGAAGGATGTATTTATAACAAAATGTGCGTGCAAGGGTGTGTGTTTGTGTGTTTGGAGTGGGGTCACTGTCTCTGTTCTCTTGCTTTGTTTGCTCTCAGGCGTGTGCCTTGGCAGTGAGAGTGTAATTTCTCGGACAATCCCCATTTGCAGCTTCTCCTGTGGGGTGGGAGGATGTTGGTGTGTGTGTGTGTGCGTGTGCGTGTGTGTGTGTGGGTGTTGATGGGAGGAGGTGGAGGGCTCTGAGAGTAATGCAACCCTGACCACACTGCAGCGAATCAAATAAGAATACAAACTAGGCTAAACTGCTATGTAAAAGTAATAAAAGGACGAGGGGAAAATTGCAGGCAACACATGCGGACCACATGTCTGTTTGGAGCCCGGTGATAAAGAACAATATGATTCACTACAGAGGATACAGATGAAAGTGATTTATATTACAGTAAAAGACGGGGGAATCTGTTCTGTAACATCTACATGTGTTTATTTATGCTTCACATCCATATTCATGGATATTCCTGATGATGGTTTTACTCTAGCATTATTCTGCTTGAAGTAGATCTTCCATAGGAATGATACTTATGTTGAAATAGAACACATCCTGCTAGCAATTATAATAGGCTTGGCGTCTGAGCCAGATTTGGATTCATTAAACAATGAACAAAGAGGGAAAAAATGCTAAGCTTGATTTTTTTTCTTTCTTTTTTTTTTGAAACACATACATATAAAAAGTTGCCAGAGTGGAATTTCTGTAAGAGGGATAACAATAACTGTGTGTAAAGGCATGCAGATTGGTGGGAAAATAAATAAAAGGGGAATCGGATGGCTGTAGAGTTTAGTATGCGCATTCTTTCTATATATTTAAAGTATATGCCAATAAAATATTTAGATTATACGCATGGAAAACATTTCATAGAGAAGAAAAAAAAGCATTGTTACGCAAGGCTGGTTTGAATGATTTAAGTCGGGCTGTGTAGTAAATCATGGATATAATTAGCAAATGGCATACTGCTCAAGTAATTTATCATTATTTAGAGGGCACCATTCCAGAAAAAGACTCTGTGATCTGCAGACCTACTGCAGAGTTCTCAAATAAAGGGCCACAAACACCAACTCAATAGAATATTGATACGGGAGAGAAAAGAATAGGGGGCTATACAAAAGAAAATTGAAGGTGGAACTGCTGAGGAGTGTAAAAAGAAAGAATAAGAGAAAAAACAGCAAAGAAAAGAGAAGGAGAGCATGGAGAGAGACAGATAACCCTGACGGGAGAAAGAAAGACAATGATTTGATATCTTTTCTCTTACAGCAGAGTGTCTGTGAAGCATAGAGTATATTTAAAATAAACCATATGAGATGAGCTTTTAACCCAATAAGTGCTTCTCCTGTGAGCTGCCGAACAGAGGCTCAGTGCTGATTTAATAAGGAAACGTCCCTGATGCAAATGATCATTCTCAATTCCTCTAACTGGACAAAATGATATTCTAAGAGCCAAATTAGACAGAAATTAGACTGATAAGATTTTTTTTTTTTCCCATCCTCTGTTTTTTCTTCCCTAATAAGACACTGTTAATGTTTAAGGGGAAAATACAGATTTATATGCACTAACAAGGTATATAGTTGTGCTCAAATATGTACTCACCCCTGTTCAAATACATAATTTTTGACCTTTAATGAAACATCTCGAGGTGCAAAAAGGGCTTTTTTTCTAAGAAAACAAAAAGACTTAGCTTAAATTTCTCCCCGACCTTGACATAGGATGTGCAATGATTTGATAAAACCAAAGTTGAGTGTTTTGTCACATAAATAACAACAAAGAAATAACATATCCAGAGTGAAAATCAATCAATAGAATGACTACATCAACAGAAAATAAAGTTTGGAAATGCTCCTGTTAGATTTAAAACTGAAGTTGACAGAGGATCTATGGGGTCCCTCTAAGAGGGCTGTGGGTAAGAGACGTCATCACAATCTGCTAGATTTCAAAATCAAATCAAAATGTAATGCGCTAACAGGCTACTACCAAACAGTTAGTTTTTTTTTTTTGTTGTTTTATATTTTGTCCTCTAACAGAGGTGAATACCAAGGGCTTTTACAGTTTCTTTTTACATCCTGTGTGTATCTAAAGTGACAAAGACAAACCTTCCAAAATATTTTACCCGTGACCCCATCCTACTTATGCTTGTCGGAAAGGCAAAAACAAATGTTCAGAGTGATCTGTTTCTGTCCATTTCCCATTAAAATTAAGCACAGGACTATCTGGAGCAAGTGAAACAGATGACTTGTGCATTTCTGCCTCTCCTTGTGTTTATGGACGTGTGTGCGCACCATTTGGAATGTGTGTGTGAACACATGTTTATGCATGCGTGTCAGCTCAACACTGTGTGCATGTGTGGTGTGTGTGTGCTTGTGTGTATAGGCGTGTGTGTTTGTGTCTTAGAGAGCCATTTGGACTGGCTAAGACATCTGCTCCATCATACGTCAGGGGCCTGGTGTGACATCTGGGGAATATACTGTATCCTGCCTTGCAACATTACACACAATTTACTGCTAAAGGTCATTATGTACCCGTTAATCCACTTTTAATTGATATCAGCCAAACAGCACAACTTCCCAGGCACATGACAGATCATTCCTGCATCAAAGCCAGGAAACTGCTTCGTGGTATTTAAAAATAGATTGGTCAACTTTTCACAGTTGTTAGATTATTTTATTTTATTTTATTTTTAGTATCTAAATGGACGGAAAGCACAGATAGGACATTTTGTTAGCTGTGACGTGGTTTCAAATGATTCAGAGATAAGTACTGTTAAAATGATGACTGGCTGTGACCAGTTTCGAGTCTTTCAAATCAATCTGCCATTGATCCTTTGAACTTAAAAGGTTTAATTTTCTTTGCAATTAGTATAAATTGGTAAAAAAAAAACAAGGCACAGATAAGATTATTGCCACTGTTATAACAAATACACTATATATATTTTTTTTTTACATTTTTGTTGAAAGAAAAAAACAACAAACATGTATTTTATCATTATGGACGTGTGTGCGCACCATTTGGAATGTGTGTGTGAACACATGTTTATGCATGCGTGTCAGCTCAACACTGTGTGCATGTGTGGTGTGTGTGTGCTTGCGTGTATAGGCGTGTGTTTTTGTGTCTTAGAGAGCACAAGTAGGCAGATACGTAAGCAATCATAACCTAAACCTTTTTACTGAAGGTTAAGGTACCCTGTGAATAGTTGTGCCTACTTGTCCATGCTTACTGCAGAGGGGGAAATTAAAGTGGCACAACTGACAGGCAGTGGCGTAAAACGTGGGTATGCCCAACATGAGCCGCACAGAGGCGCTGCGCTAAAGAGGTGGAAATATTATTTTATAATGTGGCCTATAATGTGTCTGCATACACCTCAGAAAGTACACAGAGGAGCACCTGCTGACAGAAAACAGGTAAAGGATTTTTTGTTTAGCTAGAACAATGGCAACATTTGATTTATGTCATAGCAACAATGAGGAAGAAATGCTTAATTAAGGTGTGTTAATAGAACCCAAGCAAATAAAAAATTACCCTTAATATCAGCATGTTAATATTCTTGCTGTCTTTGATGTGTGTTTTAATTGTCAAGTGACATCTTATTAAAAAGGGGCATGAAAGTCTAAAAGTAAAACTAACAAAATAGTGTGAATGTGATCAGATGGGGGGATAGTTATGTTTTTTTAAGTGAGGATTTACTGAAAGGTTATAAACACATAGTATGCAGTGTGATGCAGACAACCTTACGTTTGGTGTAAATCCAGATTATTTGGTCTTAGATGCTGAAGCTGACAAAAGTCAAGATCAAAAAGGACTTCTATCATTTTACTGTCTTCAAATAACTTCTGTAAGTGTCACAGTGATGATACAAGTGCTATTTTATTTCTTTGTAATTGTTAAAATCCACGACAATTGGATAGAAACATAGCTATCCTGAAATGTAACAAAGGGAGGTTGGAACCAAACCAGCAACCTTCCTATTGCAAGATGACTCAGTACCCAATGAGCCACAGCGTGTCACAAGTTGCTATGTAAATCTAGCAGTAACCTAGGAAAACATGAACGACTCTACTCTTTAAAAAGAATTTTGAAATGGCAGAAATTCGCTTTGGCCTTTCTTTTAGGTGATTAACCAGTTTGAACCTCTTTCTCTTTTTCTGTGGTAGACATGTTAAGCAAACTTTTAAAATGCTGCTAAAAATTAAGATGCAAATTAGGTGTGCTTTCATCTACTGGTTTGGTGGAAATACAGTACAGTGACTGTAATTTGGTCAGAAGTTGACGCTACGTATGGCTCTCATAAACGAGATGCAGAGTTGGAAAACTAGCCTGGACCACACATTTCAGAAAAATAGAAGGGAAATTTTGCTATGTCAGAGCTTATCAGCAAATGTGTTTTCAACTCCCTTTTTGCACATTATCGGTAACTCTTTTTCAGAAAAGCCAAAAATGACCTCAAACAAGCAAAGAAATAAATGAATAAATAAATAAACCCTTTTTTTTTTTTGCAAAACCGAATACATCATTTTGAAATCAAACATTTGTATTGTAATACTTAAAAATATGCCGAAAAAAAGTTAAGCTAATGTCCCCATGGGCGAGCCGCTTATCCCTAAGTTGCCTGTCGATCTGCAGTTGATGTGTGAATGTGTTCTAGTGCTCAGCCTTTCGAAGGGTCAGTATGACAGGAAAAGCAGTTTAAAGATACAATATATTTACTGCTGATTTAACCTCAGAGTGAAAATTTAAAAAGTGCTAATGCTTTGTGTTCTTTGACGTAACCCGTTCTGTTATGCACTGTGTTTTTATATACAAAAGTCATTATGAAAAACTGTCAACCACCACAGTCTGCCATGTAAATAACTGTAGACTCAATAGTAATAAAAAAAAACAAAACAAAAAAAAAAACAACAGTTTAAATGTGTCTTCAAAGCCATTCACTTAAACTGTGACAGCATTTTTGGAAACACATTTGCATTACAGAAACTTGATCTGAGGAGCTTTGTGGGTTTTGAACAACAGATAAGCTATAATCTATCCATCATCCTCCAACAGGACTTTCCCAGAAAACGTCTGAACATTAAGGGAGCATTCACGTCAGCCCTGCTTTTCCTCTTTAATCCATTTGCACTTTATTAGACTGGAAAGTCCAGTTGAAAAGCAGGAAGTGAGCTATACTGCAGGGCATTGTGGGTAAATACAACCAAAACACGTGTCTAATGCTAGTGGGAGAAATGACTCACACTGGGGCCGTTGTTGAAAAACTAGAGACAAAGAAATCCTGCAACTGCATCTTTGGTTACAAGGGCGTTGCAGTCTGTCTAGCTTAGAGGTTTTCATGTTGCTATCTTCTGTGGTTCTTGGTGCAGCGCCACCACAGGCAAGGAGGGGAACAGGTTTTTCAAAGGGTTGGTTCATTTGACACAGTAAGTGCAATGTGAAGGAAAGCCAGGTCAATCGAACTGAGTCAACTGGATTGTTAGTTGTGAAAATATCATAAAGTCCATTCATTATACAGTCATTTTTTCTGTCATGCTCTTTCCTTCAGGCAGATACTAAACATACGTTACAGCTTTCATGGTAATTCTGTTTTCTTTGACTCACCAAAATCTTGCTCATACTTGAATAACGTTACAACAGAAACTGAATTTATTATATACGTTAACTCTTGTACTCATTAGGGTTTTTTTTTGTGTTTGTTTTTTTTTTCTTAAATACATTTATTGTATGGTTGTTGTCAAAAATAAATCTTCTAATGCTAGCATCTTTGTCTTTTGGCAGTTAGGGGTAATCTGGCAGTGTTTCTCACATTGCCAGGACTAACTGTTCAATTATTAAAGAGGGAAAATCACACCATAAAGGGATGCTGTATGCACAGGGGAACTTTGGATATTAAGTGTGCTCTACAGGGGAATATTAAATCTTGCACTGTTACTGTATTAAAAACACTGAAGAGAAGAGATTAGGAAAGGATGAGAAAAAGGTAAATGCGCTGAACCCCCCCACACCTCCACACGCAGTTTCTCAGAGGAAGAATGGAAAGGAGGAGAGAGAGGGGCCCAAAGGAGTGAGAGGAATAGAGACGGAGATCACAGGTCCCTCTTGATTCATCCTGATTACAAGGTTAGGTTAAGGTTAAATGACACGGGCAAGTCATGCTTCTTCTCTCCCCCTGTCTCCATTTCTTTCTCTCCCCCTCTGCTCATTTAAAGCGAGCAGGCACTCTTATTGGCTATGTGCTTCAGCCTGAAGTTATGTGAAGCTATTGTCAGGAGCGAGGTCTTTTTTTCTTTTTTCTTTTTTTTTTTACACACAGCTGCTTACTGCTAAATAGTGCCTTGTCCAGAAGGGGACAATCTGGGCCTCTAATTGCTGTCACTGAAGCCTAGATTCATTATGTGACTTTCCCATTAAAATGTGAGCATTAATTTGTATAATGAAATATCACCCTCTGCAGTGTGTTCATTAGCTCTGGCCCCACACTGTAGTGCCACAGTCGCACAATGTTAGCTACCTAGAAAACTGTGGTTAATTTTGCTAATGGATATTTTCCCACTCGATGTTCAAGAGGAAATTAATACTGTAACATTAGCTCTTTAACTTTTTGAGGAATTTAAATTCACTTCATTCCTTTCAAGCCGGTGTTAGTCACTCATTAATCTCCGCATTGCACCGCACAATGCCGCCTTGGCCAGTTCGGTAAGCAACTCTATTGTGTCAGTCACTTTGCATTAGGGTAACGAGAGCTCGGCTGTCATCTGTGAATTTCCACGCATTGTCACCGGAGCACAGAGCAGATCTTCAGCCCCTGCAGAAGTCATCTTGTGGTGATAATGGAGCTGCTCCGATTAGCGCACAGGGATGATTTAAAGACCACATATTGGGGATGCATCAAGCTTCCCCCCCATGTGTGGAAGAGACACTATTAAATCTGTGTTTAAACAGGCCCATGTCCAAGGATACATTCCTTTTGAAAAGACAACATCCTCACTAAACCTTCCAAGTTTTGCGGAAGAGCGAAGGAGGTGGGGGGCGGGAGGTTTGAGAGCTTCTCCGTTGTTTCACTATATGTTGAAATATGAACAAATGAATGTAAAATATACAGTGGAGGAAATCAGATCGGCCTAGTGGTGTATTTTGTTAAATGTTTTGCAAAACACCAGGCCAAGGTGGAGGTCTGCACTTCCTTCATGATAAAATATGGCCCTCAGGGGTGTTCTTACTGCAGCATACTACTCAAAGCAGACATAACTCAGCTCTCTGACCTAACAGATATCAAATGGCTCCCAAAGTCATCACCAGCTACTGGAGTGCTGCTGGGATAGCACAGCCTGGTTGTGCTATTTAACTTAAGAAATCTAATTTTGTAAGTGTTACTGGATGTGTTAGCATGGTGCAGATTGAAGGTTTTCTCCTGGCCTCGGATCAATATGTGCTTTCATTGGGGAAACAAAAGGGGGCTCCTTATCATTTCAGCACCCTGACAGACGAAAAGGAAATACAAGCAAATGAGAACAGACTTTTTAAAACTGCTAAATAGGATTTGCTGTTTGGTTTGGTTTCAGCTCAGGTTAACTTTCTTTTGGCTCAATCCTCCACGTTCATGAACACAGCAGGTTTTTATGACATTAAAAAGCTGCATTTCAATTGACCAGAGAATTGTGTAATTTGACATTTGGAAAATAAATTAACTTTATTGAAACACTCCAATTTTGAAAAAGTTGTTGCTGCTAGGATGAGGTGTTTTGTTTGGCTGTTTCGTAATTAGTTTATTTCACAAAACTGCTATAGACTTTTTTGCACAACACAAGTCACATGATCAACAACAAGATGTTACCACTGCTGAAAAACATGAAGAAGACAACAACAGGAGGATTATGTTTGTAATGACACATGAACAAATTTATTAATATATGATTTCAATTATGTTTCTTATTTAATTGAAAAACAGAATTGTGGAATTGTTTTGTTTTCCAACATTGATGTAATATTGACAAAGTTCATATATTTCTATATTGACATATAAAAATATATATTTCTAATGGAAAAGTGGCTGCGGACAAACTGTTCCACCTTTAATTTGACGTATACTTTGGGTATTTTAACTTAAGTAAACAATACTGTGGGATAAACATATACAAAAGTGCAAAAGGTTTCTTAAGGTTTTACAAAGGAGGCATTTTTTATATTAGAAAAATCAGGCATTTTAACAAGAGTGTGAACTCTTTCAGGATGCAGTATGTATTTCCATTACGAGTATTCAGTTGAACTCTTAACCTCCTTAATCCTATTGAGGTGATCCAGGTAAGCTGTAGGTAAGGATCTTAATGCCTTGCTCAATAATGCTTTGACCAGGCAAATGTAGGTTACTTAGTTCTCTCCATGCAAATTAGTCTGTTTGTAAAGGCCCTGCAGGATGGTCAAGTAAAGTTTCTTCAATCTGGATTTTCAAGATTATCCAATGTTTAAACTCAATTACACAACCAAAGTATAACAAATTAAATATTGTTCCAGCTTCTCAAATATCTTGTTTTGTTGAAATTTATGTCCCTTTTCAGTTTGAGCTTCAGGAGTAACATGAGTGAAATGCCATAGGTGAATTGTAATGGGATTTTGGCCATTTCTGTTCAAAAGTTTACAGTGAAACCTGCAGCTTATTGCCTTTATGGGGCATCCTTTACCCACAGTTTCCCCTTTGGCTGAGCTGGATTTAAAAGGAACACCTTTCCAAACCATACACTTTACCATTCTATATTTAAAAGACACAATATTCCATTACATGTTCATATAATATAAACTACTGTACAATATTAAGCCTCTAGTCTTTAGTAATAACTAAATATGTTAAGATCATCTAATTTGTAAGTCATTTTTGTGCCAAAGGGAGACCTAGCAATAGTCTGGTACATATATCCAACCCTAAAAACTCAAATTTAGAAACTTAAATGTAAAGATGTATTATTGTATGTTAAAAATTTTTTATCTATGGCACCATGTATATCTATATGATATTTCAATATACTTTGTCAGGTATAAACATGCGGATGTGTATAGCAAGCTAAATGTTGTTAACATTATATTAAAACATTCCTGGCCGATCCTAAGCCTCACCGTAACAACATATTCTCATATGCAGAAATACAGCACCTTACAAAACACCCTCACATTATGTTTTTCTTCATTAAAACTACAAACTTCATTTTATTTGAGCATTAGGGGGAAGTAGAAGGAGAATGACGTTTGGTTTTGCTTTTATATTTCATAAAAATAAAACCAGGCATATGTTTTTATTCATCCCACTGCAGTCTGTAAGACTTTGCGTTGTGTCTCCATCAGCTGGGTAATATCTGCAGATTAAAGTCTTTGTTAATTCTTTAGCACATGTGAATAGGCTTTGATCTAAACCAGAGCCACATTGTCTTGCACTGGATTTCCTTCAGCAATTCCTCTTGCCTCTGTAAATAAGTAAATAAATAAATAATAAAAAAAGGAGTAGTACAAGCCTAATAGTAGTCCTGTTAAAACATTTTCCTACCTGAGCTGTGAGTCACTGCAGCTCCTCCATTGATGCTATGGGCCTCTTGGCTGCATTCTGATAAATCTGCTTCCCCAATCAGTTAAATTAGATGGACCACCATTTTGGATCATTTGTGGTTGTCGCCAAATCATTAAATTTTTAAAACGGAATCTGCTTGGACTGTCATCTTACCTTATTTTTAGGTAGAAGAACTTTAGTTTTAGGGTTAGAGCACTGGGTGCTGTCCATGTAATGCAGACACAACTCCCCATAGGGGATGTGTGAGCACAATGACCTGACTGAGACACAGATTTACATTCACCAAAAATCCAAACTGGTACTGGTACGCAAACATATGAATATGAACAAGTTGACTCTCAAAGACTTTAAAAAGCTCAAAGAACCAAACTGCAAACAAAATCTATTACAATTGAAATAAAAATTTCATTCTTTTTCTATATTTCTTTCTTTGAGTAAAGAAATAAGTGGACGACTTTTCACGGGGCAAAGCTGTGTTAACAGCTTTGTCTAAGATTTAAAAAGACCCAACTGAATTATGTCCTTCATGTCAGAAAATAGAAACTATGTTCACATGTGTCTTAAATGGAAGTGACTCTCATCATTGCTTATTGTGTTGGAAGATGTTTTTAACAAATGTGGAGTTTATTTGTCTCAAGTGGTTTTTATATTTGGTGCATACTATAAAAAAAAATAGGCTAATAAGAGGAGATTGTTAAATTTTCAAATTAGATAAGCAAGAGTTTCCATTTATATTTGTAGAAGAAATGAGATAAATAATACTGCAGGGGGAAAAGTTGACACCATGTTTACTTTGATGGTTAAAAACAAGTTTCTGTTATTTTTTTCAGTGATGAATAATTTGAGTTTTTGCACTCTGTGATGTTTTGACAATGTCATGTATTCTGTGGTTTATGGACAGTTACTTTTTCACTCTGTGTTTATGTGATTGTTTCTTAGGGTAAATTCTGATGTCATAATGTATATTCATTGAAAAATAAATGTGTTGTTAAAATCAAAATCTTTCCTTTGTTCTTTCCTTCTTCCTTTCTTTCTGGTTATTCATTACCAATAATGATTTCTTGTGTTCTCATTTGGAAAATATGCAATTGATTAATCTGCATCATATCCATCATGTAACAGGCTGTCCAATATGTGATTAGGCCAATATTCAGAACCCGATATGTCAATCTAACCCCATAAGAAATGTCAGTACAAGTAGCAAAGTAAATTTTGCATGAAGTACAATAAATGTTTAATTGTGAAGGAAAGCGATCCACGCCTGACACGATGCCAACTGTACTGACCTGTGTGTATCCGCAGATGGACTTTGAGATGATGGGAGGTACGGAAGGACTTCCCGCAGTAGGGGCAGTCTTTAGAGGACGATCCGATGCTCCGCTCCCTGACCTGGGATGGAGGCGGCTGCAGGCTCACCGCTGCCTTCGCCAAGTCTTCCCCAGCATCTGGAGGAAACACGGAGACAGCACAGGGAGGGGAGGGTGAATGGACGATGTGCAGAGTGCCACTACAAACCAGCCCTCCTCACATCACATCACTTTTTTTGTGTGTCTTTGTCTGCTGTTCGTACGTCATTGTCCCTCCTTTACCGTGCTGAACGAGCAAACAGCACAAACGCATCAAACAGGCTCACGAGCCGAGCTTTTTTCCCTCCCTGACAGAACGCTGACATTTCATAAACTTTTCTGGGTCTTTAGAAACACCGAGGCTCTGAGACGCCACCTTGCTTTAACCCAACCATCCACACACCCCCAACACTGACACCACACCCCTCTCTCCCACTGCTTTTCTTCCTTTACTGCCCCCACAACCCTCACCATCATCATCAGTCCTATTAAGCATATGCTAAGTGGCAAAGAGAATTAAAACTGCTAAATAAGGCAGACAAAAAGAAAGCAGAATAAAAGATAGGGAGAGAGAGAGAGAGCGATTTGGCTTTGTCAGCATCGCAGGATCTCCTTGCATCTCTTCCTGCGACCTGATTTTGACAGGAAGCTGTCAGAGATATGATAGGGTGATAACAGTTTTGACCCAGCCCTCCGCCACTTCCTTCGCATGCCAAAAAACGATGATGCACAGTTTAGTGCAACAGCAGTCTGTTATCAACACAATCAGCCCCCGAATAGGAATCTAAAAGATGAGTGACGACAACCTGGGAATGTGTTGACAGCAGCATAATCTGAGGTGAGGGTGTCACCGTCAGATTGTACACACTGGCCTTGTACCCACGATAAGGAGTCTGTCATGTGCTGAATTTAAAGGGATGAGAACAAATAAAAGCAACTTAAAAAGAAAATAGGAAAACATACTCATTTGTTGTTGACATATTTCTTTGTCCTAAAGCTGTAAAATTAGAAATATGTTATCTGTTTAAGTTCTGTTTAATATGTTGTGATGGAAGTCAGAGTACATGAATAAAACCTGATACTGAATATCATTGTCAAAAACACAGATTTTAAAGGAACAATAAAATGTTGAACAAATTTTTTGGAGGGGGGTTTTGGGAGGTTGGATTCTTTGAGAGTTCTTTGTCTATCCATCCATTATGTCTACGCCACTGATCTAAAAACGAAAGATTTGGATGGCACTACCTCACATACACAGATTTTCTATTTGCATTAAACAAAGCAAGAAGCCACAAAAATAATCTGTTTTCTTCTAAGATATTTAGAATATTTTAATTTTTGAAAACCTTTCATTTATCTTTGCATTTATCTACTTTGGCAGGACATGTAGTATCCAAATTGGAGAAGTTTTCATACATTTTCAAAGCCTATTGTAAGCAAATGTGACATAATGGGTCCAATAAATATCAAGCTGTGAGAAGTCAATAGAATTTCTTCTGATTTGATCAAGAGCTTTAATTTACCATATGCCATAGAAATTAGCAGGTCTGAATAGGAAAGAAAAATGCAAATAGGCCTTTATGCAAATTTTCAGAACATACAACTGAATGAAGTCATACATTGGATTGAAACGTTTGAATGACTATCCTAAGAGTTTATTAAAAAATACTCACTTAAAATGAGATGTATTGGTTTTAGCACACAGTAAAGCGGATTGTTAGCAAGATGAAGAGAAAGAGAAAGAAAACCAAACATTTCAGAAGAATCAAATCTTAAAACAGTCTGTTCAACATATTCATAATAAAGCTGATTTTGTGGTCGCTTGTTTTTTGCTTGAGAATTTATTGACCAAACCAAAAAGTTTGATGATAATCTTTTAAACTATGCTGATGCTTTCAATACTGTGTTTATGGGACACACCAAGCACACTGTGCAGTAATAAACTGTATTTATTTCCACATTTGTTAAAGGATTTGGGGTATATGTAAGGAAACGACATCACAACTCAAAAAATGAAAAAAGAAGGGAAGACGGGGAGAAAGAAAAAAAAAAGAATCAAAATCGAACACAATGAGAGGCTTTTTTGAACAGACGCCCACACTTTTCTTTTCTGTCGCTCCCCACCCCCTTTTCACCCTCGTCTATCGCAGAGTCAAATAAGGTTTACAGAATAGAAAGACCCAAGTCAGCAAGTCTTCTTCCACGTTGACAGTAAACACACAACTCCATCCACCCAGGCTGCTGTCAGCCTGAACGCCACTTATCACCACTGAAAGTGAAAGACGGCCTAAATATAAATGTGTGACAATGCACAGATACTAAATACCAGCTGCTTCTGTTTGGCTTGTGTGGCGTATTTGTGTACAATGAACAGACTGTAAAAGCACATGTAAAAACACAGATTAAGATTTAAATCTTATTTTCAGGGGAGATTGGAGTCTGTCCGTTATTTTCAGCTTTATGGAAATGGCAAATATGATTTTCTTGTGGTATTTCTTTTTTAATCTAGTGATCATAAATGTGTTGACTTTGTAAACAGAAGAAACAAAAACATGTGTGGCTGAAAGATATCAAATTAAAAATTCTGTTAGAATAACTGGACTCCACTCAGACAGTTAATCATATCCACTGAATGATTGATTGATTGACTGATTGATATGTGGCACTGTGCTTAACAGACCAGCATTGTGTCATTTCTCAATTATAAATCTAAATGAACAGAGATAACATACAGAGTTCCTCAAGTCAACTTTTTCAGACCTCATGTATTGTTTGGTTCCCTGGCTCAGATCATGCACTACAAATCTTACCATATCAGTCCTGCAGAGACACAACTTTATGCTTCTAAATCTCTCGGTACTAAGACTTAGCAGTGTTTAGTTTGAATGTTCCTTTGCTCTGAAACCAACTACCTAACAGCATTAGCTTTAAAAGTATTATTACTTGTGGTCAATTAGAACTAAAAACATTTTTTAATTCCTTATAAAGGTTCATTCCTTCTTTAAGGCAGCATTTTTTAAAAATGGTCTTTTTAGTATCCTTTGTGAATTTTAATGCTATTCTGTTAATATGTTTATTTTATAATGTAGTTCTCTTTAATTCTATCCCTTTATTTTGCTAAGTGTAGGATTAACATAAACCATACTGGAAAATCTGAAAATATTTAACATATTACCATATTGCCCACATCCTCATGTATTAACAGCCATTTTCACTTAAACATGTTTAGAGCAGCGGCTGTACGTAAACAAATAATTAAATAAGAACAAATACAATTCCCCCAGTGCTCCGTCCAGGACTCCACCATACTGTAGCCATAGACGCCTCTCAGAAACATATTTTGAGTGGTCTACTGTACAGATCCCTTTCTGGCAACAGTTCCCAGCATCGTGTAACAGACACTGGCCCACCTGCCCATCCCAGATGGGGTTTAAAATTAAAAAATCCAAAACACAGATTAGAAGCAGGGGCACACACTGGACCCCACACACACACACACACACGCCTGCACGCACACCATGCACACACACGCACACACCAGCGCACTTCTCTCTCTCTCTGTTTCTGTCACAAACACACAGACAAGCGTGTCCTTGTGTGTCAGGGTTAATAGTGCTCCTGTAAGAGGAAGACACACTACTGAGAGGATGAGAGTGTGCTCTCCTGGCATATAACAGCCCTTCAATAATAAATGAGCTTCACACATAACCACACACCCTCACGCACGCACACGCACACACACACACACACTAATGCTACAAGAGAAAAAAAAAGAAAGAGGAACACAAGTTTGGTTGCACTTCCTTTTGGTGAGTGTGTGAGCGCGCACGCAAGACGTGAGCGTCCATCATTCCTGGGCAGTAAGCCGGCCGTCCGGCATGCACGTCTTTAATCAGTTGACTGATCCGTAGCTTTAACGTGGCCGTTCCAATTACTGTAAAAGTCATCCTGCTCCATATAACCACAAATATTGACACTTTATTGCACAACACTTTTATGACATTTTGAAGGTCACACTGTATATTAGGCATCATCGTTCACAGCAGGGTGTGTGATGCAGGGAGAGAGAGCGTCAAATCTGTTGACACCCAGCTGTAACTACTCTCTGATTATTGATTTTCACTTGCTTTCTCCCCCCCTTTATTTATGCAAAGGTTTGCTGCAGCAGACACAACATTACAGTGACTGTCACCAGCAAGAGGAGCCCACCACTACCACTCTTTAACTTTACACTCACTTCAGAAAACCTCACACTCTTTACTTTTCTTCCACTTTATATTAAAAAGAAATAATGAAGCCATTAAAATACAAAGAGACAGGTTAACAGCTTTAATTCCAGCAAGACAAATGAACAATTAGACTTTGGGTGTCCAAAGTGTGGCCCTGGTGCCATTTGAGGCCCCTGACTGCAACCCAAAACTCAAACAAATTTATCCTCCTGGCACAGCTAGTTGACACAGATTTATTTATTGTTTTTTTATTGGGGAAGAAAGATGGACAATAAGTTGAAATATTATTAAAATACAAAATGTTTATATGTTAAATAACCAGGTTTTTGCATTTTCTTGCAAAGACAGTTAAAAAAATAGATTAACCCAAATCCCAATGTTATTGCGCAGAAATGACTACATTTTTGCTAACACCTGCTAAATATTTCTTTTAACAGGCCAAACCAGCAAAATCCTTAAATTTGGCAACACAATGTCTCTTTCTAACCCTGAAATCCTTCTGGCCCCCTGAAAACGACCATGAATTTAACTTTATGTATTTATATTTTTAAATTCAGCATCTATAAGTTCTCACTCATCCAATTCTCTTTAAAATCTCCAAATGTCAAAACTTCCTGCTGAGTAACTGTTATATGTGTCAGTCGGGGCTTTTTTAAGCCTTTGCTTCAACAGAAGACCATGTATCGATGAAAAATATAATATATAAAATATAAAAAATGTCTTTAAATTTAATATTCAAGCCATTTTTCTTACAAAAAAAAAGCTTAAACCCATTGAATGAGTTTTTATTTATTATCTATAAAGCACTCTCTTCCCTCTACCACAGGAAGAAGAGAAAGAAGCAAAAAAGAAAAAAAAAAAAAACATGACAAATGCCAAACTGTGACTGTGCTAGTACAAGAGTAGCACAGAGGGGGGAACAAAAAAGAAAAAAAATATACATGTATAATTTAGCTGTATCTGATCTGAGACCAGCTCCTCTCCCCTCTGTCTTTACCAGTGTCACGGCGTCGTAATGGAACATGCCAGAACAAAGGCTCTGAGATCAGATTGGAGCAGAGTTGAGCAGGCCATCTGGGAGGCAGGCTGAGTATCAGTCACTCTCTGCCTGCTGTCTGCTGCACTCACACTCGTGAACACACACTTCCCCTCTGACTAAACGGGCTGGAGCTAGTGTGCAAAACAGGAGCGTGCGCGCGGAACACCTCGCTCCCTGCTGACCTCGTGTCGCCGGAATCTCAGAGGCTTCGCCTGGCTGCTGACTGACTGACGCACGCTTAAATCGACGCGGATCTTCACGCGCGTCTGTGTTCCTGCTGTAGGGCCGGGCTGCCTCCTCCTTTTTTTTCTGGCGGCCACACCCTGTTCCCATTAACATGAAAAAAAAAAAAAAAAAAAAAAAAACAGAACATCAACAAAAATCTCAAATGCAACCGACAACACTGAGTGCATGCATGGTGCCAGGGATGCAGGTCGGTTGGTGGCGGCCAATGGGGTTGCCAGTTCTTTAATGGTGCTCTTTCAATCACACTTTGCACTCTAAACACTCTGTGGTTTTGATTAGCGTGATATCACTTTCAGGAAATAAAACATGGGGGTAAAAAGCACATCAGTCATAAAAACACAAGATGTTTTTGCTTTTTGCTCGGCCATTATTCTAATGTGTCACATGACTCCGGTCGGAGCCCATCGTCTTTCTCTGCAGCCAAATATGTGATTGGGGAGGGTGGGACGCGGGGGTAGAGGGGTAAGAGTGTGTTGTGGGTGTGTGTGGGCGTGCACAGTGGAAGGGTGGCGGAAACAGTTTGAAAAGGGGGAAAAGATATTAAGAGAGATTGGGTGAGCGGGAGGGTGCTAGGGGAGAGAGAAAGAGTAAAACGTGATGACATCATTTGAAAGGCATTAGGCTTTTAAAAATGTGCCCGGGGGGACTTGATTTCCTTACACCAGAGCAACAAAACACCATCCGGCCTGATGCTTGCTTGTGCTCCCTCTCTCTCTTTCTCTCTCCCCTAATGCTCACTCCGCCACACACACAAACACACACACCTCCCAGCACCCCTTCCCTTCATTCTGTTTCTTTTCTTTTTTTTTTTTTTTTTTTTTTTTTGATTTGGACCGGTGCCATCTTTGTGAGCGTCTGGTTCATGCAAGTTAATCAATTTGAGGTTTAGTTACACTGCTGATGCTAGCATTCCAGCCACTGCGAGAACACAATCTGAACTTGCAGAATTTATTAACCAAACACCAATTATCATTAAACACCGCTGCATTATCCCCCTTCCTTTTACCACCTGACAAGGACTACTAAATGAAATTTTAGATTAAAGTTACTCGCCTCTTGATTTATGGGTACCGAGGAGGCCCTAATGTGAGGGTCTCCGTAATGTGCAGATGCAACTTTATTTATTTATTTAATTATTTCATTTATTTCTTTATTCTCTATAGGAATTCTCCAGGGGATTAGATAAGTCTCAGAGGTATTACTACAGCAAGCAGGTCTAAATGAAGAACAGCAGCACGAGAAGAGAAAAATAAATAAATAAATAAATAGAAATGGTGGGAAAAGGGGGGCAACAACCACAAAAGAGCATTTACGCTCTAAATTATATGCCGCCTCACCTCATACTTGTTGTTTCCTTACTGACCCTTCCTGGCAGCAGAAGTAAGACCAAGTAAAACATGAGAGCCAAAAAAAAGAAAAAAATGGAAAAAAAGAGAAAAAAATAAGGCGAACGCCAGTTTTTGTTTACCCCCGCAATGTTTGTGAGATTAAAACAGCAGCAGAATGTGTTTCATATAAGGCGGCGGGGTAAACAGGGGCACCAGATGTTCTTTGATGTTAATAATGGCATTTATTATTAATATTAATTAGACCGCATTCAGCAATACATTTGGGCCATTTCCAAGTCAATTAAGCAAAATGGCATTCGGGAGATGTTGAAACGACATTTTAAGGCAGGTGTTCGGCGGTCCCCTAATAAAACATTTCTCCAGCTCCTGAAAAAAAAAAAAAAAAAAAGCAACCCATTTCCAAGACAGATTTTTTTAAATTATTTTATTTTTTCTTTGTTTACTCTTCAGCAGTATTTCTCTCTTCTCTCATGAATGCAACACTTGCAGCTGTATCTCCAAAACAACATATTGAAGGTCGCAGCTAGACACAGAATGCTTTATCTAATTAAAGTATATAATATCTGCTGATTGTGATGATGGAACACACAAGCAGGGGTTAGTGCGTACAGAAAGCTACAGCGGAGAGGATGAGAGGAGAAGAATTCCTTCAGGATTAAGGGCTTCAAGCGGAATCCTTAAGGCAAAACCAAACAAGTTCACCTTAACAGAGAGATTTTTTAACAGAGTTCCTTAATGGTTCAATCTGTGCAGCTAAGCTAACTAAGATGCAGAGATTTATCACTGCTTGTAGATACCAGTTCTACCAAATCTAATTAGACAACACAAGCCAGAGGCCTCACACCAGGGGATGTCTTTTCTTCACAATCAAAAATAATCCTTGGCAATACGGCTAAAAAAACACACACCAAAGCTCCATTCAGTTTCATCTAGACCTCTGAAAAGGTTCCTGCCACACCTCTCAGATTGTGTGTGCCTACACCGATGTGTGTGCGTGCACGTGTGTGTGTGTGCTGCTTTTGGCAACAGGCCCCTTTTTTTTTTCTTTTTTTTTTTTTAGCTGGTGGAGGCAGCAGCCTTACAATGGTACATTAACAATCTGTGCGTTCATTTATCAGTGTGTGCGATTTGGACTCTCCGTTCATGGCGCACTGCACTTTTCATGGCTGAAAATTAATGAACAAGCCTCCCCTCGCAACAAACATGCACCTGTGCTGCAGAGATGCTAATCACAAACATTTATATTTATTAGTGAACACCCGCGCTAAAGGCTGCGGTTGTAAATGGGGAGGGAGAGAAAGAGAGGATGGATGCTGAAGAAAGAAACAGAGGGATTATCAGTTCTCCTTTTTTCTGTTTTAAATGGATCGTAAAGGGCAGAGAGGTTGCCCGCAACAGCTTTAGAGCCGCACTTGCTTTGTTAAAAAAGTAAAATAAAATAAAAAAAAGAGGAATAATCCTAGCCTGGAACCTGGCGGAAATTATGAAGTGAGCCTTTTTTTTTCGTCTTCTTTTTCCTTTTAAATATGCATTCTTTTCTCCACTCCTCTCTTGCCACTTCTCTCTTCACCCACCACCACCCCCCGGCCGACAGAAGGTGGCTCTCTCCTTCAGTTAAAGGGCTATGCCTCTGCCCAGCTAGGAGAAGAGGAATGGTGCCATAAGTTTCTCCCTGGCACTGGCCCACCTTTGTTTTCCACCCCTACTCAAGTCTGTTTCAGGCTTCAAAGAGCATTGGAAAAAGAAACACACACACACACACGCATACACACGCAGAGTCACACATCCATGCTCATAGAAATGTCTGAGGGAGCACTGATGTCTCACTAACTTTATCATTCTAGCAGGGTGATCATAGCCCCGTTGAGAGGCTGTGGATGATGCTTGAGGTTCTGTGAGCGTTGGAGTGCTTGTGAGGTACTGACTTGTTTGTATGTGGTGCATTGTCCACCACTGCTTGCATGTATGCATGAGACCAAAGCAGGCAGATGGGGACAGAGGTAGGTGTCTTTTAGGACATGAAGACAAAAGCAATTACTAATGTGTATATGTGTGTGTGTTTGCACACACACACGCACACAGTTGGTGTTGTGCGCATTTGTGTGTGTAATGCTATAATAATCAGGGTGTATATTCATCATGTCCCCTCTCAGTCTGTGTTGGCAGGAAGTGGTGTGGTTACCATTAGTGAAGGATGACTAGCTTGCTGCCTCGCTTACCAGGGTACGGCTGGATTGCTGTTTGCAGGGTCGTGCCAGGAAAGGAGAGGGGAGGAGAGCTTTAGGGATGAGAAAAGTTAAAAGCATAAACAGAAAGAGCAAATGGAAGGGAAGAGCCCTTTTGAGAGGACGTATGGAGTTACAAGGATGTGTAAGGAGGAAAAATAGAATAAAATATGGAAGAGTAGTGAGGACCTCCAAATATGTAATGGAGAAGTTTAAGGGATAGGAATCCCCCCAAAAAAGGGAGCAGTGTGCACAACTAAAAATGACAAGCAGCCTGTTGCACTGTCTCTTTAACGCTGAATAAAACAGAACTCCTCCCTTAGCAGCCATTGATTTCCTATTCATTCCTGAGCGTGCTAACTCAACAGCAAGCACAATAGGCCAATCATCAAACTCCGCTACAGTCCCACCATTTCTATCCCACCCTTAATCCATCTGGCACTGGTCAGAGTCTATACTGTACAGGGCATCAATGCTCTGCACACCACAGCCATTAGTGGTGTTACTCTCGGTCAATGAAAATGAATCAATTAGGCCTCATTAAGGATGCATATTAAGGTGGAGTAATTATCTGGTGAGGGATGTAGCTACAGCAATCGATAGCTTGGGAGCATAAATGCACTCTTAAAGACATATATTACTACAGGAGATGAAGACTTTTTACAAGGTCTTTTCGGAGAGGGAATTCCACGGTGGGTAAATCCGTGTCATAGACACACACACTGTGTGATTGTTTGTGTGTGTGAGTCAGACGGGCTGCAGCCCAGTCCGGCTGTAAATCCACAGACCCGGGACGTGTCCTGTTTCCTCTGCTATGAGCTTGCCCAGTGTCTCAGAAAATGAAGTGAGACGATTTATGTTGGGGCTGGAAGCATCCTTCCACCAGTGTGTATGACTCAATTGCCACACACACACACGCACACACGCAGGGAGGAACACCACTGCTAAGTGTACCAGTGGTGCAAAAACAAGTCTTTTGTTTATTTCAATGCTTAAATGCATTAGGCTCCTGATTAGGTGATACTGGAGCAATTGTGTCAATCTTTCTAGAAATCTTTCATACCTCTGTAATCTTTTCACATATTGTCACTTTTCAACCAAATACTTTGGGGAGATTTTATGTGATACAATACAAAGTATTGTATTATTACCGTAAACAAAAAGCTACAATATCTGAATAGTGTAGCATGTATTTATGTGGCCTTTAGGGGTGTGTCTCTACCAGGTGTGCACGTCTGGAGAAGAAATGTTTGACCATTCTTCTGTCAAATTTGATTAAGAAGATTTGTGAACAAAACATTCCAGTCTTGCCACAAATATTTTGTTTAATTTAGGTCTGGATTTGACTAGGCTATTCCAACGCATGGATTTGATTTGGTCTTAGCCATTCTATTTGTAGATCTAGCTGTAAGCTTAGGGTTGTTGTTCTGCTGGAAGGGAAAGTGCCACTTCATGCCCAACATGTATAGAAAAGGACCAAAGCAACAAAAAACTTCATTCTGAAAGGATACCATGTGAGTAAATTAGCAGTTTGCAACATTTGAATAAATGATTCCTAAAGTTATGTGGACTTCCCGCTAAAGTGGAACTGAAAGCTCAACTGACACCAAACGTGGTATAGATGTTTCCACCCCAAAAACAAACAAGTGAAGAAGTATTTGGTGGATTTTACTTTAGTGACAATTTGCTAGATTCACCTATTTATTTTTTTTATGCAGGTTTTACTATTGTCTGCTGTAATGTCAGTCCAAAACTCTGCCTATGTCTTACCAAGTGATTGTGATTGTTGTCAGGCTCTCTTGGGAACTCAAATACACTTTTACACATTTTACACAATTTTGTTTTAGATGGTACAAATTATCTCACACCGTCTTGTTACATGACACTGTATACAATTGACATTTTTATTTGGTCACACTTGTAAGTGGGAAGGTGCTGAAGTAGAGGTGTTACACTCAGAATTACCATGCTAGAGAGTTCAATCACCGTCCCCCTACCTACTCTACCTAGCAAGCGTGGAAGGTTCCTGTATTGTCACATAGATTGCACAAAGCAACAGGGTGTCAACGTGTTATTTCATTTTCTAATATGAATTTGAAATTTTAGTACACAGCCATAATTTCGTATCGTTGATTGTTTTATGAGATGATGTCAGCCTCAGTTTTTAGCAAAGGAAGCTGCGTTTTTAAATGCTACTCTCTCATTCACTGACTCTCCACATCCAAAACACACACATTTGCATGCGCAAAGTAACACACACACACGCACACACATCCACACACAATCCCATGCATAACGCCTATTAAAGAGCACGCTTTGTCCCAGTCGCATAATTTTAATTTGTTATGAAGGTCATTGACAGCAAGTAATAATCACCATTGGGGATCTAACAATTTGCCATTTTGGAACATTGAGGCACTGATGACTCAACTATTAATAGACTCAAGCCCCCCCACCCCACTTTCACCCTACTGCCTATATCCCCTGTCTTTGTAAAGGGATAAAATGCACAATATATTTTACAAGGAAACAATACACAAACACCAGAACATTTAGAGAACATTTAACTTCATCCCACATAGTGTCTGCTGTCTCTTAAATTTGTGTAAATGCTCACAGGATACTAAACGACCCGTCCAGTCCCTAAAACACAACCTTCCAGAACCTTGGGCTGCCAATCACTAACACCCTGATGCACCCCCCACTTCCCTCAATGTCATACACACACACACATATCACCACCTTTTGGAGACAAGGGTCCAGAAAGACACAATGACACGTTTTATTTTAGCCCAACTCATTTACTCTGTGCTCCAATATCACCCAAGCCCCCTCCGACAAATGCATCTAGCATTTGTCGCCAAACAAACAAGTCCAAGCTTAAGCTATTTTTATCAAGTGTACGAGCGTTAGTTCTTGTTAGGAGTTTGTCAGTGTTTGGGGCGAATGAAATTGGAGCAGGAATCCTTTATCTTACAGAGGCTCAACAACTCAAGACTAATTGCAAATTAATCTGGATCGGGATATCTGCACTGAGAGGGGCTCAATGAGAACTCGTGGCGAGTTAGACGAACTAGTTGTTATGTATTTATGGCGGAGCGTTGTGCATGCAGAAGCAGAGGAAGGCCGGAGATGGAGGCAGCCAAAACCCAAAAGACAGAGTAGCACATAATTGCCTGCTTTTCTACATCCAAGCAGCCATATCAAGGCTGGAGGATTGTGGATATTAATAATTTATCATCAGCTAGATAGCACAGAGCATGATGAAGTTTTTATTGGTGGAAGTTTGGTGTGGCTGTTTTAGGTTTCTCCTTGTGGGTGGAACACAATGACTGCACTTGTGGAGAAGGTCGAGTGTCTTTTTGTCATGCACTAAATACTAAAAAGGTGAAATAAATAACTTTCTTCATCAAGTCCTGATGATTTCAGTATGCCAACAAGCCAGGGTCAGATCTTCTATAGGAATTGACATGTTAGAAATACAAGTAGGAGCCCATAGTATGGCACTTATGCATGTTTTGAGACAGGCTGCTATCTTCCAGTCTTATATCTTTCTAATGTGGCTATGGGAAGCACGGCAACTATCAGAAGTGATTTCCAACACTTGATCGTGAAATGATCTCTGGAATAGACTGAAAATCTGACTTGAGACCATGCTGGATGGTAGTTAAGTTCCTGCTGAGGAAATGGGCTTTGATTTGCTGTCTAGTAGCCAGGGTATGTCGCTCTCAATTACTCACTCTGTCTCTACAGCTAGTGTACTCTGTTCTCCCCCAAGTCCTATGGTGGGGAACCTCTGGGCACCTTGACTGTCGTTTAACTGCTTGTGGCATGAAGCAGCTGAGGAAATTGGTCATTAAATCCAACGAGCTAGGACCAAACCCCCAGTGCCCCAGATCTGTTACCAATCAGATAGCCCTCTTTTACAGCGGTGACGGAAAAGAATCTAACACAGCCTGAAGCACACATTAGGTCGCCGCAGCTCAACGCCGTTATTAGCAGTTACTGTAACAATGGCTGAGACATTTATTCAACTTTAAACATATCTCAGCAGCTGGAGCAGTCCAGTCCCCAGAGAGTGTGGATAATTTCTTCCTCACTTGCTTCAAGAACAGCTCCTAAATATACCGTAATGCACCTGTAAAGAATGTAGGCTATACAGAGCTGAAATAAACTGCCATTAAATTAGACTTATACACTGGTAATATTTACTGGACCACACTTAAAATTGATAAAGTTACCATCTAGATTCCAGAACAGGGCATGAAATGCAGGAAGACATGGTCAGTAAAGATGTCACCCTGGCTAATTATTGTAATTACTCACTTTATCTGTTAAAGCTTGTCAGCAAAGACAATTTAAACATTGATAAGAATTGTGTAAAGTTTCCAATTTGGATTTGTCTACAGACTGATATATTTCTGTGTAGTAAAGTTTTAGTCTTTTTACTTCAAAAATAAAAAGTAGTTTGATGTTAAGGAACACTAACAGCAGTTTTGTTTTGTTTAATTGAACTCTAGTTCATTTGCCTAGAAAGTCTAGTTTGTGTGGGGAGGTGTGAATGCATACTCAAATCCTCAAAAAATCAAATTGTGGTCTGCCAACAAATGAAGTGATGACTGGTGAGGTTTGAATGCTATTTAAATTCCAGAGACCCGACACCGCTCCAAAAGCAGGAGGAGGACTATAGCACAGGGAATTCTGGTGGTTCTTCAGTGGGGGAACAAGGTTTTTTAAATGGTTTGGTAGTTTTAACACAGTGCAGTTTGAAAGCGATGCACACTGGATGAAAATGTTACAAATGTAGCAATTCTGGTCCCCACATGTACCAAGTCTACCAGACTATCAGGTGTGAAAACATCCAGCTGATCTGTCAAAGGTGTAGCACTGCTCTTTGCTCATGACTGTTGGAGATGAAGACCGGCTCTCCAACAGCTCTGAAGGCTCATCTGAGTATTACTTAGAAGTAAAGCGTGAATGTAAAGCAATTGGAACTGCACTGAATAAGCTGATGAAATGTGTAATGTAAATGTCCGAAAGAGTTGAGATAATGCATGACTGAAACCTGATTGAATTGTATCAAAGTGTCTGGTGTCATCATATTTTTAGTGGTCTGCTTAATTAATTAATTAATTAATTTTTCTAATTCTCCTACACAAAATGGACAGTGAAGTCCATACAGGTGGGCACATGCCTCCCTAAGAGAACTATCAGCCATGTGGCTGATTTAAAGTATATGACCAAAGTGAGTTATTAAAAATGATGGAAAAAGCAGTATGTTTTTACTAATATGGGAAATGAGTTGGAGAGAAATCTTTTGTCCAACTCAGCATTTTATTTTTGATTTTTATATTAGTTAAATAAATGGCAGTTACCTAATTTAAATGTTTCAAAGGTGCAGGTGTTTTGTAACCAAGGTCAGGGAGAATATGAGAGGGAGGGGTAATTGTATTCCTAATGGTCTGAACCTTATTAGAGAAAAATGATAAAACTTGTCTATCAACAGAGGGCTTAATGTAAAGTGGGGAGGGCTTACCGTGTGGAAAATGATACCAGAGGAGCCCCTGTTTAATGTTTAACAGCAAAAGATGAGAAAAATGTATTTAGATTATAGTTTTTATTTACTTTAGCATTCAGAACTCTAAGAAAGAAATGCGTATTAGTAAAAACAAAAACTAGCTCACTCAAGGTGTGTTCTAAAGAGAGATTCTTTTTTTTTTTTATTATCGCTGATATTCTGTTTTTCGTCAACAGTTTTTATAAAATAAATTGCATCCTTGTGTGCAACGTTAGACTCTGACAGGTAATTTTGTAAAAAATAAAGATGTCTGTATTCAGTTTGTAAAAGTTGTTTGTTGGTGTCATACCAATGACAAAAATGTTTCATGTTGCTTTCTTTAGGAGATGATCTAGAAAAGATGAGCCATTTAGCAACTTCACTTACTCTCTTACTAAGATATTTAATGTCTTCTCCACTTATGAGGGTAACTTGTTCACAGAATCGCCAAAAGAAGCTAAAGTTTCTCTAGTTAGTTGCTGTAAGGTTTAGACCAGTGGTGCCCAAAGTGGGTCTATCCTGCATGTTTTAGTTCTTTCCCTGGTTTAATGCACCTGGATCCAATAATGGCTCATTAGAAGACCTAAGAAGAACATTGACTTGCTGAAAAGGTTGTTACTACCACCAGGGAGAGAATTAAAACGTGCAGGATGCCGATTAGGTTTAAGTGGTAAGATGCTTTGGAAAGTAGATGGTATCAATCATGTGTCTGCAGAGGCAGCGACTAGTTTATGATACACCTCAGCATTCTCATAGTTTTCAACAACACTTGACAGGCAAAAACAACAAATCAACCAAAAAAGTGATGCTTTGAATTTGAAGTGGTAAAATCTCTGTATGTCTTTTTGCATGGAGTTTGCATGTTCTCCCACTGCATGGTGGGTTCTCTCCGGGTTCTCTGGCTTCCTCCCTCAGTCAAAAAACATGACTGTTATGTTAACTGGTCTCTTTTCAACAGAAAAGTAGTTATTGATTTGCAATGAAACTGTTGGTTAATAAAGATCAATAGAGAACCTCGGTCGTTCTTATTTATCACGTCATATCCTATCAGCTGAAAACTAAAGAGCTATTTTATTGTTTTTCATCTGAAATTCATCATCTCTTGTTCAAAATTTTAAATACTAATATTGAACAATCATTATGATTTCTAAAACTTTTATTTTTTGAAACCAAAACAAAGAGATTTTATTATATATATATATATATATTTTTGTATCAACACCACTTTAGGATTAGACTAGTTTTAAATGAGATTAGTTAACCATTTGCTCTATTGTGCATCAAAAAATGTGGGTTCCTACTTTTCCCTGAAAGATTATATTTTTCATGAGCTGTACATTTTGCTTAACACCACAGTCTAATAAAATAATTTCTTCATAATGAACACAGAAACAAATCAAATACTTTCTTAAGGCTAAACCATAAAATAAATAAATAAATAAATAAATAAATAAATAAATAAATAAAATAAAATACATTTCCTTCCAAAAAAAGAAACCCAATTACATCAACCCTGATAACTCCCAGTTTGACAAAAGGTCTTTACTTGGATCTCTGTGACTTTCCAAGACTGACTGATCTCATCTACAAAGGAAAAGGGCAGACATTTTGCAAGAAGGTAAATACTTTAAATGCTAGCATGGGGAGTGTCTTCGATTTGTCCTTTAGGAAGATGCTGCGAAGTGATACACCGTGCACTTCCGTCCTCCTCTTTCATTCATTTGCCTCACAAACTGTTTGCTCTTTTCACTGCTTCTTCTGTCACTACAAAATGCATGGCCAGCAATATGGGGGAAAGGAAAAGGAAAAAAAAAAAAAAAACTACACACACTTGTTGCCTGGAGTTTATCTCTATATTATTCTCACTGCTCCTTTCGTTCATTTCAGAGAATAAGATAAATGAACAACGTACATTTTGTACACCTGTCCTCCCCTCCCCACCTTCATCTTTCCCTAACGATAAGGGATTTCATTAACGTGGGAATGCTTGGGCTGAAAGAAACATAATTGCTTCGGTGTTGTTGTCCTCTCTGCTGCCGACGCCCTAATTTCCTCCTCGCCTTACTCTTGACTGTTAAGTGATCATTATATCAACACAGGGGATGGGCCAAGGGTAAAATATTGACAAACCGCGGTCATGTTCGTGTGTAATGTTAACGGGGAATGTACGCACTTGCTGGTGAGGAGAACCATCTAAAGAAGAAAGAAAACACTAAGGATGTACAGTGAGTCGTATCTTCAACAACAATAAAAAAACCTCAGCATTTATCAATGTTTTAAAACTGGGCCCAGACTTCCCTCACCTCCACCTTGTCACTGACGGATAACTGTATGTAAAAGATACATAATTTCCTGACTTGCCATTTACACAGCATTGCACCTGAAAGCCAAGTGACATAATAGACAGTTTAAAATGTCAGCTAAGTAAGAGTAAGAGTAAGTAAGAGAGACAGGTCCGCAGCGGAATCTTAATTAGAACAGCTCCATCTAATGGCAGCGGCTTTCCAAACTGGCTTGTGATGACAGTGGTGTCGAGTAGACTTATGCAAACACATGCACACACACACACACACACACACACACCTCCACACACTGTCCTGCTGACATACCGTTACCTCAACACACACACGCACTCTAACATATTTATATGGATGCAAACAGAGAAAAAGACACATTTTACTTCTGTGTATCCATTTAAATTTTAAATGAAGTGAGAAGAAATGGTTCTGAGAGGCATTGAAATTCACAGAACCTGACAACGCTCTCATTCCGCATGCAGCAATAGTTGACATCAGTGCAAAATTTGCGAAAGATCCCTTTTCACACAAAGTAAATTTTATTCCTCCAGATGACCAGTCAATGACCAAATCTATCTAGTTATGGCAGAGCATCACAAGAACGTTCAGTGGTAGTCTGGAAACGCATGTATAGGATTTACCTATCTATCCCTTAGCAGACCTGGCTGTTGAGCCCGAGCCAACGCCACATGATTGTGTTAATTAATCTGCCATTGTGAGCGCGGGGAACAGCTGCACGGGCTCTCATGGCGACGTTGTCAAAGCAAAACAATGAAATCTTAAGCTTCCCCAACTGAATCTTCCATTACAAAAGAGCGTCGACAACGGAGCTAAATTCATAAATCCACGGATCAATTTTTACCAGCACTAATATGTGACCTTTAAAAAAAAAAAAAAAAAAAAAAAAAAGCATAGAAGGTGATGGGGAAGGACATGGAGTAGTTGTGTTGTTTAAGCTTAAAATACCATCAGATGTATAAAGTATAGAGGCAAAAAAACAAACACTGTAGACAAGTAAGATAGACAGAGGTAGAAAATGAGCAACAGACTCAATAAAGCAAGAAAAGAGGCAGGGATCAGTGCATCAGAGGAAAACAGATGAGTGCTGGGAATCACCAGCTGGGCACTGGTATTTTAAAACAAAACGTCTAACACTATTAGCAGGGATCCATCGATCAGCGTTACGTGGTGTTAATTTAGACTAGAGGAGAGGGGGATGGAGGAGGGAAAGAATCACACTTCACAGGAGCCTCACAGGTTATTCCGTCAGAGAACAGAATGTAAAGCATTTGAAATCCAGACTGGTAATGTTTCCTGACAAGTTATCAACAGAGAAAATTGAACTTAAATCTTTTTTACTGAAGCTTTTTTTTTTTTTTTTTTTATATGTGACTCGTTTTCATGAAATCAGTAGAGAGAACAGAGAAAAAAAGAAAAAGAAAATCTCCCGTTCATTTCGAAACTACATTGACCAAGGGAATACATAAATAAAATTAGGTATACTGCGCTGCCACCACAAATTATGTCTGCAATAACAGACTTCGCAAATAAATGGTTTAGCACCTCTAATCGAGTTCACAAAATGTTGCACTAGACAACCATTTCACTGCATTCATTACAGCTTTGCCGAATTACACTTTTATTGCCCGCAGAAATCGCAGCATTTGTCCCTAATGTGGCAGCCCGCTCAGCTTTGTTTTAGAAACTACAAGATGCCTGGAAGAGATGGAAGATGCAGAGGGTGGCATGGCCTTGGTGCATGCTTGGCACTTCTAGAGAGATGGTGATACACCCCGAAAAAAAAAAAAAAAAAAAATCATCAAGATGCCTGGCTCTCAACCCACTCTGCGGCCGAGCCCTTCTGTCTAGCAGAAAGCCCTCCAGCAGCCCACTGAGCGCGCAAGATATTAGGAGAGGAGTGATCCACGCCGCTGAACTGTGCCGATCTACCTGATGGATCCTGTGATTTGTGGGCGGCTGTGGAAGGGATGAAGGTGGACGTAAGTGGATTTTTTTCGATCTGGATAAAGGAAAACACTTAGCAGAGCAGTGAATGGAAGCGGTTTAAATGGCCCATAAAGGAGGCAAGACATTTCCTTCTCCATGTGACACTGTCTCTCAATCTGCACCCTGTTTAAGCCTGCCAAACACTAAGTCAAATAGTGACACTGAATGTAACTATGAATTGCAAATCTGTTGTTTAGTTGCCATATTTCTGATAGAGTGCCCAAATGTTCCCTTTTTTTCTTTCTTTCTTTTTTCTTCCCCAGAGTTTTCATTTCGGTCCTTTCACACACGGCGGATACAAACCATTCCGAAAGACTTCTGATGCCGTGAAACGCGCTAACGCGTACACACGTGAACGTACAACACTGAAAGCTTGCAGATGGGGACGGGTGACATGGTGCTAACTCGCGTCTTCCAAAGTGATGCTCGCTGCAGCATCTCACCTGTCCAACGCGCTTGATTTCAGAAAGCCATCAGATGTTGCATTTACCGCAACGCTGAGCAACAGGGAGAGCATCCGATCAGAAGACGTGCGCATCCTGAGGTTTGGTGCACTTCCACTTGACAACTCAACAGGACACTTAGTTGAGCCGGAGTGGGAATTGTTGACGCCAGAAAAAAGGTTGATATCTTGTCATTACGCTCTCCCTCATGGTTTTGTTATATTTACAGCTAATATGTTACAGAATGTGTATCGAATTGGATGAGAAGGACTTCTTTTTTCTTCCCCTCCTGTGCAACTGTGTTGTCGGCTCCCTGATTGTTGGAGTATAAAAATAATCGTCATGGAAATAGATCTCATTGACAACGTGCCATGTTCACACTGTGAGCAGCTTGTGCCTTGTGAACATAATCCAGAAACGTCCTCCAAAAACTTTCCTCCACAAACTTTCAATCCCTCATCCTCTTTTGCCCTTCTTTCCAAAAGATGAGAGGAGCCACTGCCAGGGAAGACAAAAGACAAAATCCTGAGTGTCAAGCACTGGCGAAACAGGTAGGATCAGGAGCAATGGAAGAAGAAGGATGGGTGGGAGTTAGGAGGACAGACGCAGCACAAGGATAAAAAACACTGTGATATTGAGGAGGATTGACCAAAACAGATTTCCCTTCCAGGTCCTGAAAAGCTACTGTTCATCTCTGTGTCTAATAGGAAAGCCTGGCTCTGAGAGTACTGCACCGGCACAATCACACCTCACCTGTGAGCACTGCCAGGAGAGGTGGCATTTGGTCGATCCATCCTCCCATGAGGGGGGCTTGTGGCTTAGCCCCGACTTAGCTCCGTGTCTTAAGACAGAGGATGGGCTGAATTGGGAGGACCATGGGGAAAAACTGTGAGTCTGTGAAAACCCAGGATAAACTGTGTTCTCAAGAGGGGGAGACACGGAGCGCTGGCAGCCGAATGGAGCCCAAGTGGTTAAACATGGCTACAATGGAGCCTGTGGTGCTCCTTAGCATTTGGTTTGTGCATTTCTTTGAAATGTTAACTTAGTTTAAAGTCTGTGGGAAGTGGAATAAAGTCTGTGCTCTAGCGAAACGTGTTCTCCGATTAAAGGATACAGTAGATCTAAGCCTCCATGTGTATAAGAGACCTTGACTGGCTATAACAACATTATCATGGGCAGCAACATTTAATCACAGTGGTATATACACACATGCACATAACACATATGTGTGCACAGGCTAATGCTGGAGGAGCTACAAAGATCCATATCTCGGGTGGTACTGGCTGAGAGAACATTCACACTGTAAATCCATGCTTTTATAGAAGAGTTGCAAGCCCAAATTTACCCTTTTGTTCTACCTGCAGAGTGATATAGCAATGACTTAGCACTGCATCACACTGACCACACTGAGGGGACCGCGTGTCACCAATGTTGTTAATGTTAGCGGCTAGATGAAAAAGAGTGTGATAAGTCATTAGTATCATACAAATTTATATTAATGCATTATTCTAATACATAACTATTTATTTTTTAATAGGGATATTTACCAGAAACATAGATCAAGACAATCTGATGCCTGCATCACAGTGTTTACATCCATAGCTAATTCACAACAATAACAGAATGTGCTGTTTTTGTGACGCAACCGCACTGTGAACCTCAACACATAAATAACATACAATCATACTATTGGTAGTGTAAGTAATATGTGGTGAAATTTGATGCATTTTTATCAAGAGGCTGTATAATTAGTGCTCAATCACAAGAGTTTATGGTATTTTAAACCACCAGTGCATCACAAGAAGACCCCTAAAACATAAACTATGGCATAGTAAAAGATATAAAATAAACAAAAAAAGAAGTGTACTAAATAAAACTAGTCTTTCTGTAAGTGATATAAGTGTAATCAAATGGAATTATTGTTTTAAAAAAATTATAGTTTATTTATTTTATATATAACATTTAGTTAAACTTACAAATATTTTTACCCATCATTGTCCATTTTAGTAATGTTTATTTAGATTGTTTTGAAATCTACTCTCTCATTAATTAATTAAGATTTAACTGATGTGAAAGAAATTGATATTTTTTATTGTTAAATATATATTTTTTGTGTTTGCCTTGTTTGTTAGTGCATATGTGTTAATAATATCTACCGATAAACATTTATCTTACCAAGTTATTTTTAAATTTCCTGTCAACTTTTAACATTGCGGTCAACTTTTGAACTGACCTAGCGATCCTACCACTGGACTTAGCAAGGTTTCCTGGGGATATATTGAGATAAAACTCGTGTATATATGGGCTCACTTCAAGCGATTAGGTTGAAATGACAGTACAAAGGTTCATTAGAGGAGCTGTAGATAAAATGAGGGAGGTGTTTCGTCAAACACATGTTCCACACCCGGTCCATACGGGTTCCATACCTGGGGCTGTCGCGTTAAAAACGTGTTACTCTAATAAGACAACAGTTGCTTTTATTTACAACAACCACAAAACGACATGAAAAATACTTTAACACATTTTCTGTTCAGGCTTGGGTGAAACAAACACCTTTCTTATTTACTAAACAAAACATCTAACAAACAGCCCCTTTCACACGCTAAAGATACATCCAAACATATGCTCTTGACTGAAAAAAAAACAAAAAAAAAAAAAAAAAAACACGCACACACAATAGGTGTAAACCGTCTAAATTGCAATTGCACTGCATCTTGGAAAACAAACACTTTCCTTTGTTACCAAGACAACTGAGATAATGTGATTCCTGCGGCATTGTCAGGACTGCTACTTGCTACATTATGTGTGACAAGCTTAAGAGTAGATCTAGGGGCATGAATGTGCAGATTCAGGCTCCAGCCCATTGTGGATTGCAGATAGTCCGGCAAGCCATATTTGCATTTGCAACCTTGCCAAGGAGTTAAGCTGAATGGGCTAACGCTGCCTCCACGCTCAGAAAGCCCTAGACTGAAGTCAGCGCTGACATATATCGCTCTCTAATGCGTGCTGTTCTTTGCTAGCCCGTCTTACTGTTATTTACTTGCCACACTAATTCCTGGCTCAGTAAACCAATGCAGTGCCATTCTTTTAAAGGATTTAAATGTGTGTGTTTAATATATCTATCTAGACAAATTGCACATTCATATTTAAGCCTAAAGCCTATATGCTCCGTTTTCTTCTTTCCGTCTTTGCTTTCCAGGGCGACAAAATGAATTCAGCTCTGAACCTAATTAATCCACAAAGGTTTCATGTCTTAATCCCCAAAGTCAAGGGGGTTATTGTCCTCACAAATGAGGTCAGTGTTCGTCCCAGTGGAAATAAGCGAAAGAAGGAGAAAAACACAGGGACTTTCTTCCTCAGTCGTTCGTCTGCTGAATATTGTTCTGATCTGGTGACAAGAGGCCCTGCAAATGGAGCCAGGGCTCGCCTGCTGTCCACACAGGGACGGCTACACGCACAGAGATATCACCATGTGAAAGGGAATGGTTTGCATGTCACAACAGATAGAAACATGAGCTGGCCGGTGAAATTGATGGTGGCGCACAACAGCGGCGGGAGAGAGAAAATGAAACGCCTGCCAATCTCCAGTACACAGACCTTTTGAACCAGGTGGATAAGAAGGCTGGTTCTGGTGGCAACTGTCACTAAGGCGAGTCACTGTCAAATTTGGAGGCGAAGAAGCATCATCCAAGTGTGACAGGACGATAGCATGATACAGCCTTCCCGTCTGTTGGAATGACAAGGGGGGGATGTGACACACATGGCCACACACATGTGCCTGAAGCACAGTCAGCACCAGCGGCCCACACAGGGTCTCTGTGGGGTACAAACCCTGGGAATAGCAAGTGAGCCGGCCAAATGCTCCACAAACACTGGGCACGTCGAGGGGCTCCATCTCCAAAGACCAAATGGGGGGTTTGGGAGGAAGGGTGGACGGTTGACCACAACGGCCGACATCTTTTCTAATTCAGACCATCCTGACAAGGGCCTCCGAGAACTCATCCAACAGAGGCATGGCTCAAGACGCAGGATGGGGTGGCTGGCCACAGATAGCTCAGTTTAACAAAGGGTCAGCCAATAACAGACATGTTCAAAGGAGGGTGAGCCATGAAGAAGAAAATCCAAGATGACACAATCAACAGCTTGTTAAAATCTGTTGCAGTCAAAGAGTCCGGCCACTGGACAGTCTGCGGCAGACATGGGGGGGGAGGTGCCCGCCTCCTAAAGAAACCCCAAACGAGCGGAACGAAAATCGCTCTGCCTTATCTTAACGGCCGACGTGACAGCGTGTCATCATCCGCAGCTGTTATATAGATAATTACTTTTACTCACTCTCTGTGGAATATAATGCATCCTGTCTACAACGGATTAACCGTCGAGTGCTAGGCAAAGGCTCATTTCTGGCAAATTGCTTGTTTTCTATGACTAATGATGTGGCGACACACACTGTCATGCACACATCAAAAGCATCAGCGCAAGAACCTGCACTGTTTTTTGATCACTGATAATTACTGTATCTGCACTCCAAGAAGAGTAAACAAAGTGAGAAGTTGAAACAGAGATTGGAAAATGGGGTAGGCCTCACTACAGACACTCTAATTTCTAACTTCTGTGTGACTGGAGGAATAAAAAGAAGTTTGTACTGTCACCCCCGCCACACACACACACCCACCTGCCCCTCCTGCCAAACAGCGGAGATGGAAACACGAGCAGAAACTGACAGAGGGAATTAAAATTTGTAAATGCCAAAAATTTTTTGATGCCTCATTTAAAAATGTGGAATCAGAGCTGGTGTTTGTTGATTTTTATCAACTCGAGGGTTATTACATTTCAAGACGATGACAATTAAAAGTCCCTAAATCACTCCCATGAGCTTTATTTCACAATGCAAGCAAAGAAGTGATATAAAGAGGCAAAAACAGATGAAATCCCAGCATGGGGCCCAAAGCACAAATCAAGCAGGGTTTTGCAGCGTCTGATTGGGTTAAACCAATCCATGCTCCCTCACAGTTAAAGCACAATTTCCCATGACTGTGTTTAAGTGCTAAATACGTGAGTCAAAAACAGGTTTAAGAAGCTCAGTCCTGGAAAAGGACACAATGCTGGAGGGAACAGAGGGGCTTATTGAGCCGGTTTTCTTTTCCTTTCCCCTTTCTTCCCCTTGTGTTCATGTAGTCGCCTGCATGCTTCCCCTTCATCTCCGAAGATATATAGAGGAGAAAAAAGATTTAAAAGGACTGGGGAAAAAAAGCTCAATTGTTTATTGATTTTATAATAGGCTTAGTGCCACAGAAATAAAGTGGGGGCTGATGGGGCAGAGTGGTCAACCAGAGGCGATGGCGTGAAAAAACACAAGGCTTACGCACAAGTAGCAGAAGCCTGAGTCAAAACGCCCATTTCAATTGTTTCCTCAACCACCTGTTTATGGCATTATTAACCTGATCTTAAACTGTTGCAGAAATAATCACTTCACTCACGGGGCTGGAAAGACCCATCACCATTGCCAAGCAAGTGGACAATCAAAAAGGATCACAGTGAAACAGCGTTTGATGGAACCTGCACATTACAGAGTGTATATACTGAAAACTAACAAGTAAAAGATGCAGTAAGGAGCCCTGAACTGTTTGTGCTCTCTACCACAGAGTGTGTATGTGTTCGCCGGGGAACGCATGGGTGAGTGTAGGGTCTGATATATGGATGATAACACTAATTAGCTCATTTTGTTTGGGGCACAACACTCATTAAAAACCCAGTGGGGCCATTAAAGTTACCATCCCTCCAAACCACTGCTGCCACCGTATCCATCTCGGCTGATATCTCACCCAGCTCTCGCTGCTTTTAATGGCCTCTGCTTCAGGTTGTTGGGTTGAGCAAAGATTTGTGAAGCTTGGATCATCCTCTTACCCCCCGCCCCCCATCCCACTCCCCTCTCACTGCAGTTACCCCCAAACCTCATCTCCTTATTTTTATTTCAATCTCTTTCATTTTTATCTTCTCATTCGTCACGATTGCCTCCATCTTCGTCATTGCCGGTGTGCCCTACCCTCCAACATGTGTTCCATTAGCTGTCTGCTTGTAATAAAGCAAAAAATGAAAAAGGAATAAACTAGGGAGAGCTTCACATTTTACCCCAAAAAGGGGGAGTGATGGTTGTTTCCAAGCTTTACCCACCAGTGTCACTATAATACAACAAAAACCTCCTCATGATTCAGTGTGGCAGGCGGTGCCATAAGGCACATGTTACTCTGCAGCCGGAGAGACAAGAGGCAAAGGCCTGCCAGGATTAGATGAGCAGGTGTAGCATCCAGCTAACAGATACAACACAAAGCCACATTCAAGCCCATTTTCTCTGGGGCAAAAAAATGTTAAAGCTAACAGATTCTACTCTTCTAAAAGGGGAGGAGAAGAGGGGGATTTAAGTCAATCCACTGCACATATTCCTGTCTCAGCTGGGAAAAGAGCTGAGAAATGTCTGCCACAGTTGTTTGGTGAGGGAAGTGCATTTTCTGAATGGTCAGCTAGATTGTGTCGTACTGTATTTATCTCATTGTCAAGATTTCTGATTTTTTTCCCCGCTTTATTTCTTTTTACTTTAATACTAAAGGAAGATGTGGAAAAAATTAAAATTAAGCTCTTCAATTGTTCTTTTATGTGTTTGACATTTTATTGTACACAATTTGATTTACCCAGCATGCCAATCAGCCACTTAAAGTTTTGCTTTTGTAAAATAATGTTGAAAAATGTACTGTCTATCACACACATGTAAATCACCTCTATACAATCTACACAATGGATTCTGTAATAAAATTACTTCCCCAAATATTGCAGTATGCAGATGTTTTAATCACCCCAGAATACCAAAGGTCTTAAGAAGAAAGTGATACTGGCAGCATCACTTTCTATTAATGTCTGATTTGTTCAGAAAATCACTATCACTTGATGTCAATCACTGAACTTTGAAATGTAATTTCCAGATGAGCAGTTGATTGTTTAAAGTAAGACTAAGAAAGCAATGCACATTATCGACTAAGCAGACTACCTTGAATTCCACACCACTGACCCCAGTGTGTATGCACTATTCACAATGAGACATAAACTTAAAAAAATAAAAAATAAATGTTGTTCCCACAAATGTTTATTTCCTCCTGTTTAAGCCATGGCAAGTTAAGACACTAAGACAGTAGTTTTTAAAATAAAGCCATGCAGGAATTATTCAGCAACTGAATAAAAGCATGGCTGCACAGCTTTAGGAAAGTCTGCAACAGCCACACCGTTCTTGTACATTGGAAAGACGATATGACTGGAAACTCAACCACATTTCCCTGACTCCTGTCCCACTCTGTTTCTGGTGTTGCTTACAAAGCAGAGAAGTTTAGCATCCGGGTCACTAAAATCTTTATCAAGTTAAAGAGTGAGTGGTGGAACTTTATTTTGATGGCAAACAGACTCCTGAGTAAACCATTCAGTCATCTCCATTGGTGTTTGACGTTAAGTACAAGCGTCTGCAATCAGTCAATCAAGGGCTGTGAGAGTCCATCCAACTGGCCAGACATGCAACTGGCATGAAGGGTGTGAATGCATGGCACTTAAAGTATTACAGCCTACCAAATACTACATCCAAGCAGTCCTTTGAAAATGCAAACTGACAGTGTGAATACGACTGCACAGTGCACAACTTTAAAGGAACTTTTATTGCTAGTTTTTTGTTGTTTTTTTTTGTATGAAAAAAAAAAATCTAATCTAAATGTCTTCCAAAAGTGTACCTACTTATTGTTACTCCAACAAATAATTATTCATGAACCTTTCTCGGGTTATTTTACCCTGTTAATGTGGTTTAACCAGTATTCCGGAAGGAGCTACATATTGACCAGCCAGTGTGCAGTGCTATGAATACTATCAAACAATTTATTTAAACCAGTGTTTCCCAACCCTGGTCCTCAAGGCTCACTGCTCTGCATGTTTTAGGTATTTCCTTGCTTCAGTCCAGCAGATTTCAATTGATGGCTGATTAACAGGCACATTAAAGCAGGGAAACCTCTAAAACATGTATGACAGTGTGCCTTGAAGACAAGGGTTGGGAAATACTGGTTTAAGGTCACAAAGTTCAAATTTTGGCATGCAGAAGAGCACCCTTAAACTTATGCACATGTGTTCGGCAGCAGGGTTATTGTATTCATCATTCTACTGGAATTCTAATTTGTGAAAGCAAGTTTAGTTACTGATAGTCATCAGTCTCTTGCTTTCCCCTCATTTATTGGTCCATTTTTGAGGAAACAGAACTTGTTCTGTTGTATCAAAACAAACTAAATCGGATTAAATTGTGGTTGAGTTGTGAATTGATACTTATCGATTCAACGTAACTAAAGGATTGTTTCTTGTGCATTCAGATGGTTCTGGTGTTGCTGACAAAGCAGAGATGTTAAACTCTGACCCTTACCAATGGAGAGGTACTGGTTGAACAGAAACATCTCCATCACTGCTACTGACTTCATCAGACCATTGTGACCCAAGCACAACATATCCTAAGAGTTTGGTCATTTCCCACACAGTTTCTTTTGGCCATGCTGTTGAGGGGCAAGGCTGAAAATATTGCTGGTCTCAGGTCTGGATATTAAGAGTGTTGATTAGATATACGAGTTTGCCATTTGCCCACAGAGCGTGGAGTGTCTCTGACAGAACTGGGGACCATATGGCTGGTGAGAGATTTCCCCCCTCTCTTCCTCTTCGCGCAGCCTGACAGCTGGATGGCTGCTAACTGGGGACGAGGAAGCTTGGCAGCTGCAGCTGAGAGCAACGCTTTGATGCCGCTCACCCCTTTTTCACTCACTTGTTCTCTCTCTCTTTCTCTCTCTGTCTCTCTTCTTCGTCTTCCCCTTTTCCACCTCCTTCTCTTTAAAGAGAAGCCAGGCACCTACTACCAACCAACGCTCAAAATGGACAAACTCTCCACATGTTGGACGAGAGACATGATAGTAGGAAGTGACCTCATAGAAAATGAAGTTCAATAGCTACTGCTGTTATTTTTTTTTTTTTTTTTTTTTTTGATTCCAGTAGAACTGCTCTTTTAAGATATTTTACTTGAACACTTCAGGTCAGCTCAACCACTTTTTCATCCCATACAAGAATACTGGATAAAAAAATAATTACAAATAACTGAAAAAGAAAAATAGATTTCTCTCTTTCCAGGATCTTTATATCTGATGTTTGAAAGGTGTAACATGAGTTATTAAGGAAAGTGGACCCTCTCGGGTGATTGGGTGGTGGTTAAGGTAATTGGAGGCTACGATGGGACAGAGAAAACAGGAGGATGAGGAGGAGGAAGAGGAGGAGGAGGAGGAGGAGGAGGAGGAGAAATTGCCTTCTGGAAAAAAGCATTGGGACGTGCAGCTGGAAAGTACAATAGGAAAATATCCAAGATTTTCTTCCTCTATATGTTTTTTCCCTTTCTTTTTCTGTTCTTTTCTACAAAAGAGTCTTTCATCATTTCTTAAACAAAAAAAACAACAACAAGAGAAAGACGCCTTTGGATGTTTAGATGCAGATACCTGGATGCTTTGTGCGGTATGAAAGCAAGTCAGATTCCTTTGAATAAAATAGCAACAGCAGGCAGGTGTTTCTTCTTTTTAATCCTAGATCTCAACTGAAAAGTGTTCATTGAACTCTAATATACGGGAATATGTACACACGAGATTTGTTTTTAATGTCAAAAAATAAGAACTGTAACATCTGTTTCAATTAATATTCTCCTGGAGAGTAATGTTTCTGCTTTAATAAAGGCCAGAGCTAAGAGAATTTCCCACTATAATCTCATTCCTCATGCTACAGTCGTGGCTGTGAAAGTCTCATTGATTACTAAGCCATCCCTTTAAATTAAATACACTCAAGAGAGTAAGATACTACAGAAGACACAAAATTTCACAGAACAACAACAACAACAAAAAATAGCACTTGCTCCAGTTAGATTAGATTTTGCTGGTCGACTAGCTTGTAAAAGAAAACAACACTTTCAGTAGCGTAGGTAAAGTTAAAGCTGTTTTTGAAATGAGAGTTTGAATGGGATACTAGAGAAAGTGTGCTAGTGACCAAAACGACCAATTCATAACTACATTTTGGTATTAGTGAGTTTCCATTTTGTTCTATGCTTGTTCCTTTTCATACCCATTAAACCATTTCATATTCACACACTAAGACCAAATTTACTTCATCTAGACCAGTGTGGTGGTCCGCGGGCACCCACTATTGGTCTGTGATGTACTGCATGTAAATGACTGCGTATTTGGCGTGATGTGAGCTCCACGTGCGATGCTGCAGCTAGCATACCAAAGGATTGTGTTAAAAATAATGATGGAAAACTGGCTTAAACTGGGTCACTCAAAAAAAAGCTTCAGATACTGGCGGAAAGAAAACAACTCCAGGAATATTATATGGTCAGAAGGAGCTAAGTTATAGATGCTCAGTGTTGATGTGTCGTTAACTAGCGATTGGATTCCTTTTAACAGTTAATGGTAGGAATTGCTCCTGTTAGTCAGAACTGTTCTTTGTTTTGTATGGCTTTGCTTGGAAAAGAATGATGCTCTGAAAAATATCAAATTAAATAAATGCAATTGATATAAATCGATTAATTGTTTTTCATATTTAATGGTGCAGATTTTTTTTTTCTTTAACTGTGCTTCTATATCACAAATAGCCCTAAATGTTATTAATGCACACAAAACTTGGTAGTAAATAACAGTTTCTTTTTTTTATTTCTATGTGTTTGATATCAGATTTTACTCCATCATTTGGCTCTGATGTATGTAATGCACCAGCTGGACTGTGAAGGAAGCTACGCTACAAAGCTAACCGGAAACTTTGTGTCCGTCATTCACTGCGAAGAGAAAAGTCCCAAGCCAAACGACCTCTTCGTCAGTAACGAAGTGTCATAAACAGTCTGCTTGCTCCAACTTTAACCACTCAATATTCAGAAGTGTGGCCAACAAAGACTGTATGGCTTCGTTCACTTCCTCTGCTGCCGTTGGCAAATCAAAATCATGAGGCAAACTTCTCATTTTAAAGAAGTGCAGAAAATTGACATCATCATTCACAGCTCCTTTTAGGTTGAAATTCATCTAATGGAATCAAACTCAATGGCAGAAATCCCAGACTGAGAACGGAAGGTAGATGAGAGTTGAGTAAAATAGAGCAGGGAGGCATGGCCAGGCTAGAGACTAGACTAAAACCATAAACCATGGCCATTTTACATACAGTGAGAATCTCAAACCAGCCCGTCTGACCCTCTCCCAGCACTTCCCTCCCTAATTCTATCCTCCACTACATCCCCACAATGTTGCAACCCCCCTTCCTATTTCTCCCCCTTGCTTTCTCTCTCTATCGTTTAGATGAAGACCCCCTGTTGCTGCCAGCTCCGGACCAGCTTTAAGCCCACTGAACATGGCGCTGGAAAGACGAGGGCTGAAGACGAAGAAGGAGAGAAGGCAAAAAGATGGGGAAGGGGTAGGATAGGATAAGATAGGAGGTTAGAGATGAAAAAAATAAAGACTGAGGGGGGAAAAAGACAGAGAAGAGCAGAGTTTGGCTGGAGCCAAGAGGAGAGCAGCTGGGCACGGCTAACAGGGAATGATAATGACCTCAGAAATCTGCTGTTCGCTCCACAACAATAGGGTGCTCAGTCGCCTGGAAAATTGTGTTCATCAGCTAGCTCTGCTCACTTACTAATTGACATTGCCAAATATTTTAAGAACAATTGGAATGTGGCAGGGGGAGAGAGGGAAGAAAAAAAATAAAAAAAACGAAAGCTCAGAGATCTTAATCCCTGGACTTAATTCCTCTTCTATTTTTTTCTTTTGCCTCCTCCTCTCCTTCTCCATTTCCTGTTCTTCCTCTTTCTCCCCCACTTCTCCCTCGCTCCGTGTCTCTTCTTCTGCTGTGATGAGGAGATAGCTACAGCTAAGGAAACAGCTAATTTTTCATGTAGCTTTCTGCTGTCATGTCAGCTCCCTGATGTTGACACAAAAGCCTTATTATGTGACCTGTCAATGGGGGTTAAGAGGGGAGGGAGGGAAGCGATGGATGGGGTGGGGGGTGGATATGGGGCATGGGGGAGTAAAAGAATGATAAAGTGAAGGAGTGAAAAAAGGGGAAGAGGAGAAAAAGTGGACAAGACGAGGAGAAGAGGCGAAAGCAGGCGCTCTCTCACTCATCATATCACGCGCTTGGCCCTCCATTTTTCACAAGGCAAAGGTCAGCGTATTGTTCTGCTCTTCTGCACACAGGAGGAAACCCAGTCGTGCCCCAAGTTGACTTGTTCAAACAAAGGTCCCCTCGCCCTCCACCCACCCACTCGACTCTGTGCCTCAATACCACCGCCCGCTCCGCCAACCAGTGCCATCATTTGCATTCCTTGACTGAGAGCCCTGCCTCATTTCACAGGAATCCCACATTGATGGAGTCAGACAGCTGTCACCAGACGGAGAGAAAAGGAACTTGGCACTCGCGCTCACGCAGCTCTGCCCTCCCCTCCGTCCCTTTGACCCTCTGTTAAGCACACACATAATCAAAGAACAGAAAGTTTTCCAACTGCCGCCGAGCTTTGCCGGGTTTTTGTGGCCTGAAAGAGCGGCAAAACACTTATTTAGTCTGGATCTCTGGATTTGTATGTGCATCTCGATGTTTAGGCTGGGCAAACACGCTCAGTCAATAGCACAAGCTGTGACTGTGATGTTAATTTATCTCTTTGTCTTGATGTTGACTGCTTTTTATCAGTTTGGTTATTTGGATATGTGCTATCTATTTGATGCAATTGCAGTTAATGTCGTCACCCGAACTTTTTGCGTACAAAACGCTGCCATCTACTGGTGGGACATCAAAACCAACCATTCCTTATTTCCATGTAGCTGTTTGGTGTTGTTTTATTTATTTATTTTTTTCACGTTTCTTATTCAGTTTCAAACACTGTTGGTCATTTACCCCATTTTGCACCATTGTAGTTATTGTTGCATCAAATTCTTCAGGTACCATACTTTTCCGTGTACCGCGGAACAATCTGAACCTGCCAGCTGTACGCTTCACACTGCTAATGGATGCGTGTAAGGAAATAACTAATAAATAATGTACCGTGCCAGTTGTAGACAGGTAAAAAATGGCCCCTTGTACTATACTTTGCTTTATTCAGAGTCTGGACCCCCGGCTACGGAGAAACAATCGTTACATGCAGGCATGGACTCTGTTGAAGTTTGAAACGACTAGATTAGGCTGATTTTACCCAATCACTAATGTTTGGTCATGATGAACATAACGCCCCAGCTCCCTTATGAAGAAACTCAAAATTGCCTGCGTTGGAAACAAGCATCCCATACTGCGAAGAGAGAATTGTCAAACAAAATGACATCTTTCCCAGAGATAAAATGTCTTCAACATTCCTCTTGATTCAACGTTAGTTGCTCAATATTTGGAAAAGAAGCCAGTGCAGACTTAACAGCTCTGTTCATTTCTTCTGCTAATATGGCTAAGCTACAACTACAGAGAAACTCCAATTATAAAACAGCACAAAACTATGATGTCATCGTTCACAACGTCCCCTTCTGTTCCCTGACTGGCCCGGTTGAAATTTATTTGAAGAAATAGAGCTCAATGGGAGAAATTCCATATGGTGACCTGAATGGAAATGGGAATCGAACGGAATTGGCCAGGCTGAGCTGGTTGTCCCTTAGAGTTATTTTGATTGGTCATATTTTCAGAGGGTCTGCAGGTCCCAATGGAGATCAGAACTGTTGTCATTATTCCCGCCTCAGCGAATCCAGAACCTCTGAGCCCGGAGGGACAGACATGTAACTGATTTAACAGAAGAAATGCATTGATAACGAATGGTGAAGAAAACAGGTACTTTGTTTGTGTGTACAGAATGGAAGGAAGTGGCAACGGGACGGTTGACACTGGCGGGATGAATTGACCCAAAACTGCTTCTAAACTCCAGGAGGAGCTGTGTTTGTGAGTCAGCTTCTCGTCTCTTCTTGCAGCTCGGTTTCAGCATGACACCTGAGAAGATAGCTTGCTGATGTATTAAGAATATTAATATGCAAACAGTCTACCTGACAGTGTAAGGCAGCCTTCTGTTGTGGAAAGATAAATATTATGTTTTAATTATAAAAACATAAAACAGAAATGGGGAAGACAGATGACGAAGGGGGAGGTGTGCGTGCGTGTGCTTATTCCGAGGGAAAAACGTGAGTTTTTCCAAACAGTTTGAGTTGAAGTGAGTGGATAAGGCTGTTTTCCCAGGAATGTGATGCCCTGTCACCCTCCAGCCCCCTCTTTTATTTTCTGGATTGTCTAATTTTCTGTTCCTTTAATGTCGCCGTCTCTCTTTCACTGTCTGAACAGTCAATTTTTTTTTTTTCTGTACTGAATTTATAACCAAGCGGGGGAATCCTAACGTGATCATTAAGACATAAAACGGCCTGATAAATGTTTCATAAGGACAAGGCAGGCCACTGATAGCCACCCAGGAATACCGAGGAGCCGACCGAGTCTCGCAGTCCTCCCCTCGATCAAACACACACTCGTTGGAATACAATTGAAGATTTTAAATATCTAAAAAGCCAGGGCTAATTCCCAACATGGGTAATATTTACAAATTGACTCTGAGAGACTGAGAGACAGGGTAGGGGAGAGAGGCGGTGAGCAAAAAAAAAAAAAAAAAAAAGGAAAGAAGAGAAAAGAAAAAAGGAGAAAAAATCAAATGAACCGTGCAAGGAAAAAGAGAAAAGAGAACAGAGGAATAAATTGGCCTTTTATATTGTGCAAGCGTGTACAAAAATACTAAGTCTGCATTTATCTAAGACATGTCAATCAGAGCAGCACACTGACAATTAGTGCATTTGAATAGAACTTTTATCATTTACCAGACACCAGAGTCCTGACCTACTGTACAAAAATACAGCTCAGGGAATGAATGTGCCTGTAACACAATGACTGTCTATTTAAGTTTGGTGACACATAAAAAATACAGATATGACAGGCCAGACTTCTTCAAATGAGTGGGGGGTAGAAAGCTCAGGTTTTGTAACCACTGAGTTCTCTGATTATAGAGAAAAGAAGAATAGCGCGAGGGGGGAAGCAGGAGAGGAACAGATGTCAGTTACAAAGACAAAGTAATTTCCGTAGACTAAAGAAATGAAAAAAAAAGAAAAACAGAGATGTTATTCATTATTTGTTAGGCCCTGGAGTTTAATACACACACATATCGTAGCGCGCATGCAGACGTGACTGCCCTGTGAGCAAAGGGTTGCTTCAGTTTGGTAACATTTGCCGAAACATTTACCGATTCAGCTGAGCCATTAGAACCCGGCTACAGCCTTTCAATTTCAACCGTTTTTGTCAAAAGCAACAAAGTCAAACTAATATGATTCGAGTAGAATATTCCAAACATATTAAATCTGAACACACACTCGTCGTTCGGGTCACAAGCACTGTAAAAATGACCTGCTAACCTCTAACCATGATCGGGTTGGAATCTGACATTTATGGACCATTTATTCTGTTTCTGAAAATACATCTGAAGAATTTGTTCTCTTAAGATTGTGAAAAGAGTAAAAAGCACAATATATAGCCCGGTCAAGCAGATTGCATCACTCCGCGCTGATTACAAATTATTAATAATCACAGTTTATCATCAGCAAAGCCAAAAAAAAAATACAAGTCCTCAAGAATGCTGCCTTATTTTTGTGATCCAAATATTGCGCATTGTCAAATTTGATTTTATTTCTGTTTTAATTTTTTAGGCGCTAGTCATTTCATCGATTAACAGCTCTGGAGATTTTTTCATTTAGTACCAGACTTTATTAGTTGGGACAGAGAGGCATCGAGTTCAGGATGTGTGACGTCAGTTCATACCTGCCAGGTAAATGTTCCACACGTTCTTTGACAGCTGAGGATGGAGGTAATTTCCTAAAATCTGCTGTCTTCTGTGAGAAATTGTGGGTATAGATGGGACTAAATATTATCTGTCAGCAGGGTGTTTTTTTGTATGAAATGAGAGCAGAGGCATGTATAGAAACCTTCTACCTGTTTCTTTTGTTGTAGATCTGACAGGTGGAAGCTATTGCATTTTAAAAAAAGAAAATGTGTTTCTAACATAAATTTTATTTTTAAAATAATTAAATCCAAACTATGTGTTTTACAGTCTGTAGTCCGCAAATATCAAGAGTCAGTGGCAACAAGAATGGAGATTGTAGAAAATCATTGTGGCATGTTGTCAGTATACAATTTCGGCCATTTTTCTCTGTCAAAATGTGATGAAATTCCCTGAAGACTCATGGTGGTAGTGAGGTCGGATAAGCAAAAGCTTCACTGTTCACATTACTATCAGTTTCCAGGGTACAAAAGATCTGCAGGGGGATTATCAGCTTGTTTTTTGTTTTTTTCCTTTTCTTTGTTAAGGAGCATTCCATCACATCTAAATAGTGTTCCAGAATGCAGCAAACCTGTGATAAGTTGACGATCAGTAAAACTAATGACACAAATTTTTAAATAAAAATCTACATATTAATCAGGGATGCAACAAATTTGTTGTTTGAAAATTTGTTTCACTAATATTTCCAGTTCTCTGGAGGGATGGACAATAAAAGCAGTGAATGGACAGAGCTTTGTGAGAGAACAATACAGAATAATGTCTGGGGAAATAAAATACACTCCATGCCGTCCTCTCCTTATCCAGATTTATTCTGACCGTAAGAATCAGTTCCATCCTTTTCCATAGGAGATGGTGTACAAACACTTTTCTAAGTTTAGGGATGTGTCTTTAGCTACAGCGGGAATACAGCATTAGTGTGTTGCTGTGTGTTGACAATCCAGCCATTCATGACTTTTCTGTAACAGTTAAATCCGGTTCAACAGGAGTGTGCTGAGATTAAAGCCAGTGGCCTTTTTTTTCCCCTCTCGCATTAATGCAACAAAATCCAAAGAAAACCTTGGAGTCAAATTAACACACTGTGCTGTCCCACATCTGCCTCCGATTTAAAGATTTTTAAATATGTATTTATGTTTTTATTTTGTTGGTTGGTTGTGAATTTGCCTCCACCAAAATGTGAGCAAACTAAACTGATAGAGACTCTTCCAAATCATCCCTGGTCTGTTTATTTGGTGGAGGTTACCCCTGACGATGAGTCTCCCTCGTAGTCGACTGGATCTTGTTCAGAGTATTTTATTCCTTTTACAATGACATAGTAATTACACTGTAACTGTTTGTCTGCCTGTGTAATTACATCCTCATTGTGCTGTTGCAATTAGATGAATATCCATGCTTTATAACCTAAGGCGTCAAGTTGGCAAATCCAATTTCAATTTGTATGGAGCAAGCATTTCGCCTGCTTGTTTTGAGCCATGGTAAGACCAGGGATATGCAGACTAATCCCTTCCATGTTAAAACGCAAAAGAAAATGTAGACATGAGGGATTCTCCACAGAGAGAACTAGACAGAAGGGAGTATACAGATTCTTTTGCAGCCAGAAGCAAAAAGTCTCGATTGACTTTAGGGGTAGTGGGAAGGTTGCAGGACTGAATGTGCGGACTTCTGCTGCTTAAGGTCCTAAGAGTGTGCAGGAAAAGCCAGTGTTGTAACAGATTCAGTGACTATTCGCAGAATAGGAACCAAAGTGTGGATGATTTTTTTTGTGCTTGACAAAGAAAAGAAAATATTTTAGTACCTACGAAATCAGCTCACAACATATATATATATATATATATATATATATATATATATATATATATATATATATATATATATATATATATATATATATATATATATATATATATATATATATATATATATATATATATATATATGTGACATGTGACAGAAAATAAGACATGTATCCCCCAGAAGACAACAATTAAATGTAATAGGAATATCAAGTTAGATAAAAAAATAACGGTTTCAGTCCAAATTATATTTCAAATGGATTGTTGAACACAGTTCAGGTCTGTGTCAATAATAAAGGAATAAATAAATAAACTTCAGCAATCAAACTTTTATTATAATTGCTGACCAACTGCTTTACACATCTTCAATGGTAATTTACCTGTTAACTTTTTGGTGATAACCTCAAGTAGTCAGGCCTCGTCCTAACTTTTTGCTTCCCCAACACATTTTAAATAAAACTTAAACTGGCTCCCAAACATCAATATTTTCAATTTACTTTAACCCCCCCCCCCCCCCCCCCCACACACACACACACACACACACCACTCCTACATATATATATATATATATATATATATATATATATATATATATATATATATATATATATATATATATATATATATATATATATATATATACGTGTGTGTGTCTCTGTACCACTGCACACAGTGGTACAGAAACACACACACACACCCATCTCTCGCTTTGTTTTCCCTCAGAGCTCTTAAATAAGTTCCATCTCAAAGACAAAAGTGCCAGAGTTCACCTTCGTTCACAGTTGACATGTTATTGTTGATTACTATAATTTAAGTTTAACTCAAAATTGCTGTGGGTAGGTGGTGAGACAGAGGCCATCTTGCACACATGCATTCACAGGCAGAAGCACCCAGTCAGAGAGAATCAAACAGCCATTTTCTCTTTCTTTTCTCTCCAAGAGCTAAGTTATTAAGATAAAAACAATGGTACAGTGACCACATCCTGTTCACAGCACAAGACAGTGATATATATGTTCACACAGAGTACAACCCCCCCTAACTCAGGCACACATAAATGTAGACGCCATGTATAACACCTTTCCTCACACGTATTTTTCACACATTAAACTTTCTAATTTGAAGGTTACTGAGCTCTAAATGTGAAGCGAGTTTTAGAGGTTGTGAAGAACAACAAGCCCACTTTAGTTGTGTGCTTTTAAAGGAGAAAGAAGGTTGAAAAATTGTAAAAGCTTGCCAAAGATGCCAATCAACATCACTGATTGAGTTTTGCAAAACTCAACCACAGCCTCTCAGTTGAGGCACCAACTAACAGTGTAGGTGACTGCGTTGAGCCTGACACAAATGAACTGGAGACAAACCACACATATGCACGACACGTTAAAATAAACCTTTTGTTTTGACTAGTTATTTCCTTTTTAAATGACTTTTAGTCCTCCAATTAAACTCTGAGAACAAACATAACGCAAACCTTTAAGGTACAATACAACTTGGTTTATCTTACAGTTTTTTTTTTAAGTTTTATGTGTTTGCTTGTGCTTCCAAATCAGTTGAAATGAAACAAGCTGCAACCATCAGAATTGAGGTGCTTAAGTCAAAATCGACAGAGACAGAACTGGAGATGCTAAGATGGAAGGAGGGGGATGATGAGGGTGTAGGGGTATATACAGAGGGAAAAACTTCCAGCATTAAAATTCAGAAGATAATTACATCCGCAACACCCCCACCCTGTTGAGAAAGTGTTATGTTTAATAGTCTCTATAAAGAAAATAGGTTTTTATCTCACTCTCATTTTCATTAATTCCTAATTGGGGTGGGGGTTGTCTGTTATTATTTCTTAGATTAAAATAAACATAGCCTGTCCCATGTTCAAACCCATCACACTACACAGGCATGATAAGGACTTCATGCCTCTGTGAATAAATAAACAATTTTGTCTCCACTGGTGGAATTAAGTTCCTTATAGCCTTAAGCTAAGCCACTCTAAGTTATATTTATATATATATATATTTTTTTCTCAAAGGATTCAAGAGTACATTCTTGCTTTTGCAAATGAAATTCAGTTTTTTTTTGACCTGCTTTATATGTATATCTTTAATTAGTGTCTTGTTTAGCTTAAACCGGCTGATTATCGCATATCCGTGACCTAATTACTGCACACGATTCTTAATGCCAGTATTGTGCCCTAAGGAGCAACCAAAAGTTACCTTTAAAAACTAGTGTAATCATTAGCAATGAGCTGCCCCTAATCCTACTAAACATACACTTATCTAGCCCCGGCCAGTTTGTGTTTGCTGGGTAGGGGAGGGGCTGGTTATTCTCCACCGTGTTTATTAAAGACATTTGTTAATCACTGTGGTTAAAACAAGTTTGTCCCTATGCTCCTAGTCTTTAGCCGTGCTCCACAGGGATCTTAACCACTAACCTGCAAATGAGAATGCAGTTGTGAACCTGGTGTTTTCTTGGATCACATTCTCTGGAGTCATTTGATGCTTAATGAAAACTGAGGTGAAAATAGTTTAAAAATATTAACTGACTTTGTCCATATGTCTTCAATTGAAACTAGATATCTGTGGGTAGAAAACAATGTTTATACTGAGTCAATGAGTAAACAGTATTTTAAATCACTCTTCATTAAGAGGATGAGGACAGTGGGAGGATCCAGAAAACAAGCATTTAATTTTGGAGAAGTATATTTTGCTTCTTTTTGAATGTATTTAGAAATAAACTCATCCATGGTTTTGTAAAACTATAGTTACTGTTTGTGCAATGGACAGCAAAGTAATTATGGAACAAAAGCAATAGGAGAAAAAAATAATAGTTTCTTGGATTTTGCTTTGTTACCTGAGGAAGGCGATGAGGGATGTGGACTGTCATCTTGAATGCTCCCTGTTTGGGACTGTCCGCCTCCGGCACCACTCTCTTCGGTCACGTTAGATGAACCGGGAGTCGTGGAACGGCTGATGGACTGGGACTCAGGGTCACTGGCAGAGCCACGACGTTCATCTACACCTTGATGAAGAGCTTCATCAAGGCCTCTCCTGTCTTTGCCGTGTATTCGGGAGTGAACAATCATTTGATGGTAGGTTCTGAAGACGCGGCCACAGTCAGGGCACTCTGAAGGCTTTTCCTTCAGGGTGGAAAGATTGTAGTCAATGTTTGGGGCTCCTAAACCAGACAGACCTCCAGGAGCTTCAGCGCCGCCATGGTGAGAGATTAGATCACGATGACTTTCAAAGCCTCTGCCATCCTCCTTCATGGGAATCATGGCTCCGCTGGAAGCCTTAGATCCCTGCATGCCCTCAGAGAGCTGCTTCTGCTTGGAGTTATCACTAGAAGCAATCATGGAATAGTCTTGTTTGTCCTTTGAGTAGGAAGCCAGGGCCACAGCACCACTTATCTCATCTTCCTGCCCTGGGGTTATGTGTGGCTGGTGCTGCTGCTCCTTGGGCATGAAAGCCCTGTCCATGGCCATACCACGAGCCATGATCTGCCAGGCTTGATAGCTGTTGAGAGAATCCATTTCTGCCACTTTTGCAGCTGCTTGAAGGCGCTCCATGCAACTGGACTTGAGTGGCGGTACAAGATTGAGACAACCAAGGAGTGAGCGCTTTTCATTTTCACCAAGTCCATGTGCCATCCCCCCTGCCATTGGTCCCAGCAGTTTTCCTAACATCTCCTTTTCCTTCATGGCAATTCCTGCTTTAGCTAACATCTGGTGTTGCTCACTAAGGCCTTGTTTGTCTGGTGAAAGGAACCCTCCTTGAAGACATGAGATGTAACGGGAATAGAGATTGGCATGAGCTTCTTGAGCTAGATTGCTCATGCTATTTACAGCAGCCATATCTTGCTCACTGGGCTGTGGTGGCTTGCTCTTAATGGCTAGCTTGTTTAGGTGAACCTTCATATGGTTCTTCAGAAACCAGGGTTCCTTAAAGCGACGGCCACAGATTTGACAGCAGTGCTCAAAGGAATCCTTGTGCTTTCGCATGTGACCCTTAAGAAACCACGCTTGGCTGAATACCTGGCCACAGACATCACATCGAAATTCAGTGGCCATTTGCATGCCACCAGCTCCACTGGCACCCTGTCCTTGTGTGGTTTCAGCTGTGATGTGAGCTTTCTCCACATGACTTATCAGTTCTTCTTCATGGGAGGCAGCAAATTCACATAGAGTACATTTGTAGGGCTTGTGGAGAATGCGGATGTGGCGGTCTAATTCTTCGCGCTTCTTGAATTTCCCTTTGCAGAATGTACAACGGTAACCATTAGCTGGGTTCACGGACTGTTCATCCTGGTTTGTTGGCTTCGGTGAAGAAGATGGCTGAGAAACTGTGTCAGGAGTTGCAAGGCCAGAAAGTGGAGGTGGGCCACAGGCTGACGGCATTGGCTGCTGATGGGTGTTGGAGCTGCTGTTGAGGACAAGATGGGGTGTTTGAGCAGTCTGGAGAAGACTTCCACTCCCTCTCATCTGCTTATCTCTCAAGATGGCCCTCTCCTCAAGCTCATGAAGCAGCCTGTTTTCCTCTCTGACTCGGCCACGGCCTTTACCCAGATTTCCAAGTTTATGAGTGCGAAGATGGATCTTTAAATTGCCCTTCTGAGCTGCTCTGTGGTCGCAGTAGGGGCACTTGAAAGGTTTCTCGCCTGTGTGTGTACGCATGTGGAGTGAAAGGATACTGTTAAAACGGAAACGTTTGCCACACAGAGGACAGGGATACTTTCTATTCTTCCGAGCATCATCTTCAATATCGTTCATCTGTGACATGATGCCCAAATTTTGGCCATTGAGAAATTGCTGAAGATCAACCCGGCCATTTAGCCCACTAAGCGCACCTGCATCAATGTCTCGGTTGAGCTGATTGGCTAACAGGGCCATCTGACTGCTGATAGGTTGACTGGCCAGGGCTGCGTGGTGCGTCTTCTCATCCAAAGGTGTGACAGCCTTCTCCTCAGGAATCTGTTGTGGGCGGTGCAGGTCAGGAAAGGCGTGTCCTAGTTGGGCAGTGAGCTGGTGAAGCTTTTGACTGATCGGGTAGCGGCCATTTAAAACTGCACTACTGAGATGGGCATCGGTGTCAGGCACCGCTGATGATACACCAAGACATAAACTGGAGTCCTCCATCCTGTGGGACCAGAGAAAAAAAAAGGAAATTAGTTGTAATGATAATGAAATCAGTAAAGAAATTACTATATTATGTAAAATTGATTTCTGGTTATCCAACAACATGACCATGGGTCATGACTGACTCAATGTATGGAACCCTAACCTTGGAAAAACCACCATTGTCAATGAAAGAGGCACTCTCTTAACATGTATAGTTTTTTCAAACCATAAAGCCACACTGGATACAATATTTACTGTTACACACCTTTCACAAATTGAGATATATGCAATTAAGCTACTAGTGCCCATCTTATTAGAATCAGTTCAATTACCCACTAACCTTTCTGAAAAACCCGAGTTAAATTGTTAGGAAGCTTCCTCCATGCAATAATTATGATATTTACAATAACACTTCAAATAAAAATGGTTTTTGAACAGATGATTTTTATCCTCATGTAATTCAACTTGTCGTGGTGCAACTCTCCTAAAGATATATAAATACTCCTATGTCCGTCCTCGTTGAATTTTACATCAACCACATTCTTCAGTTTTAAGAATAATAAAACAAAGTTCAAATGTAACAAAAAAATCTTAAATGAAGATAAATTTTTTTATCATAATGTACATCGACAACACTAGTTACATTAAGTACTGATTTTTAGTAATACACAGATATATCTGTAATAGATTTTTCCTCCTTTTTTTTCCTCCAACTGATGGAAACCGTTTTACTTCCATATGTGTAACATGAGTAGATAAATAATTAAAGAAAAGTGAACAACAATGGTTAAATGCAGACCCATCTGTTCTCCAGATGGAGAGTTATAAGAAGCCTTTCCCACCATTCCTGGCTGCTTGCTTGGGTCAAACCCTGAGAAGCAATGACCATGGTTCTGCTTTAGTCAACAAAATATCCCATAATATCTCATTAAGCTGATTAGTATGCTGCCCGGTAACAGTGGTTGCATGATGATAATTTAAGCTAAGCCTTTTGTATTGCACTGAACTGCTCTCAGGTAAGCTTCAGGACAAAAAAGGAGACCAGGAGCATCAATAGGACACACTGAAATCAAACATGTACAGTTTGGTGTTCATGTTAGAGAAGCAAAGGCCATCTAAGACTCTGCTTTTTTTTTTTTTTTTCTTTTCTTTTTTTCCTCCCACTATATACTGATGAAGCACCGTAGATTACATTGTACTTGATTCATTTGTCATCTTGTTTCACTCGAAAACATTCTCTCTTGTCCTTTCGTCCCTCCCCTCAGTGGGAGGTTAGCAGACATAAGCGTTGTCTGTTCTTGTAGTCACTGGGCTCTCCAGCCCACAAAATTGATGGTGGATTCTTATCTTGCAGACATGAATTAGACAATGTGACCAGTTTCTACTTGTGTGTAGAGGAATGTGACACTTGTGGGCTGCCCTTTGAATTCTTCTTGTTTCTCCCCACAACTGTTAGAAAGCAGTTCCAATGAATGGGATATGGTATGTTCTCTTAAAGCTGCTTACGTTTTCAATAAATTGTTTTAACTGTGCCTTTACTTCACTATGGATAGTACAACAGTTATATCAAGAATAACTCATATCCTGTGTATAAACATATAGTGTCGCTCATCAGCCATGCAAATTTTGGAGAAGACCTTATTTGAGCGGGCCCTTCTTTTAGAAGCGGCTGCCTTTTGGAATCAAAATCTGAAAACTGGGTTGATGAGCTGTTGCTCATTTGGGGAGATAGCAGCTTGCCCTTTTCTTCAATTTGATTTCTGCCTTTATCTTTAACATATAACAAAGGCAGATAGACAATGGAATATTGTGAAATGAACTGACAAATCCAGTTTGTGTTTTTTTTTTTCCTTTCTTTTTTTTAATAAACGTATCCTGGCTGACGAGCATATGCAAATGAGGCACATTTATATGCTTGCCTTGCTCCCGAGTCATTTTATATTTTTTCCCCTGATTAAAAAGGACATTTCTTATGTGACATCCCCCCTCTGCTCACATCAACATACACACACACACACACACGCACACGCACACACACGCACCCACACATCAGGGAATACAAGGGTGGTGTGCACGAATGCGTAGACACACGGGTAAGACATGCACTCAACCCAACCTCTTTGACAACAGACAACAATTCAGTATGAGAATGCCCTCTAAAGACGCAGTGAGCAGGTCGCAACTCACCCACAACTTTTTTCTTCTGTTCTGACAATATCCTGAGTGCAGTTTTTATAAGTCTTCTACAAAATACATAAGAGCTCAGAAGAAAAAAAAAGCTCATATAATATTTCAAAAGGCTTCACATTTTTAAGGAATAAAGTTAGATTTTTGCGTCCTTACCCGTCATATCAAGTGAAAACCTGCCCCTCCTCACTCCTAAAATGCCTCATTGTCTCTGATGCTCCAGTAAAGACTCTGCGTTTGAACAAACAGATGTACTTCTATGGTGGTATGGTATCTGTCTGCCGTTATTCTAACCTGAATACACCTTATCATTTCCTGGCATGTGAAGCAGTGCTGCCTCATTAAAACTATTGGCTCCTCTGATACCTCGAAAACCACAAAGACTTCCTTTAGCATTTTCTCACGACAGTTCCGTTGTTGTCTTTATAGTTTGCGGTTTAATATTCAGCAGAGCACCACGTGCACTCGTAAAAAAAAAAAAAAAGAAACCCCAGCCCTCTGCACTTTCAACGCGCAAAAGAGAAAAAAAAAGAGTGATTTCACTTGGTTTCTTTTTCAGTCCTCAGTGTAATTATAAGTGGTATCTTAAACACAATGGAAGTGTATTTCAGTCACCATTTGAATGTGCTCAGTTCATTTCTGTTATCATTAATGGCATGTATCCTGAATGCATATGGGATTTAGATTTTTTTCCCTTTCTCTAATTGTAATAAATTATTGTGAATGCAAGACAGTGTGTGCATTTACAATGTGTAGGAACTGTGACCTACAGTTGTGGTTGGAAGTTTATAAACACTCATCATGGGCATGATTATCAGATTAATTTTAAGCTTTTGATGTTTCCATAGACAAATGTCTGTACAACCAAAAACCCAGCTGGTTTTTGACAACAAGAGTTGAGTGTATATATATATATATATATATATATATATATATATATATATATATATATATATATATATATATATATATATATATATATATATATATATATATATATATATATATATATATATATATATATATATATATATATATATATATATATATATATATATATATATATATATACATAGACCAAAAGACCAAAGATAGACCAAAGATTCTCTTTGCCAACCTAATATAATATACATTTGCTTGACTGCACTTGTCGCTACTTTGTTGCTGTGATGACAGAATTTCAGTTATGATCCCTCAGGATTCACCAAGCCTTAAAGACTTCTGGAAACTGAACTAAAAGATCACCAACATCACTGGCTTCAGTGACAGATGTTTTCGATTTCAGTTAACTGAGAGAGTGTCAACCCAGGAACAATGGCCCCACTTCAAAATCAACACCTTCAAGATGAAGTGAAATCTGCAGTTTCAGACCAGCCAAATTCCTCACGCAGAAAGTTTTATGCTGAGGCAAAGAATGAGCTGCTTGCCCTCAATGACAAGTAGTAAAGTAGAAGAATTGAAGATGAGATTTTCAAACCCGAGAACACTGTGAAGCACGTGGAAAGCATGGTGGTAGCATCATGCTACAGGACTGAGAACTACTGTACCTCCAGTTTTTCTACCTCACCTCATTTGTAACATCTATGCTGGTGGGCCATCATGTCTCCAAACACTGGAACCCAAAAAACGGTTTGGAGATGAAGAACGTGGGCAAACATTATCCTTCTAAACAGGTCCCGACCTAAACACATCCGTAAATTTGTGAAACACATCCTAAACCCTGTCTGTGATAGAAAAACAGCCAATTAGAATTAGACTGATCAACTATACAGCCTAAATCTGATTAAAGGCCAAGAAAACTGAACAAATTGCTTAGTTCTCAGCTGCTCTAAGTGCAGCTTGCTTAGGAAGCTTTGGTCAGTTATGAGTGAATATAAAGTATGTATATATAGATCGGAGCCTATGTGGATTTTTGAAAATAATCAAATTCAAACTTGTGCACCTCGTTCTTATGTTCAGAAAAATATTGCAGTTGGATGCTGCATAGTCATTTCACCCGAGAATTATGATAACTGAAATAAAAGACTCAAATCTCCAAGCAGATCTGACACCAACTTCCATGATGATTGTAAGTTGAATTTGGATCGCAGCCGTCTTGTAGATTCATTTTGGATTAAGCACGCTTCCAAACCTGCTTTTCAAATAAGTTGCAAGTTTGGCCATAAAATCTTTGTCTGACATTAAAGATAAAGATGAGTGAGGGTGGGGCTCAGACGGGATTGAAAAACCATTAGTCGGACTTTACTTTATTTTGTCATGTATCGACATGATTCCCGTCAACTTACCACAATGCAATACCTCATTACGTCCTCATGAACAAATTCATTGCTTTAAACAAATCAGTCATTATTCACAATATGCTGAATTCAATCATTTTAGCACAAAATCATTAATGACACGAGAGAGTTGGAGCGGCAGCATTCTGATGTGCAGGGGGACAATGTGGGGATTTACCATATGTTACATGTGCTGAGATTAGAATGCTAAATATTTAGTGATTAGACAAACATCAGGGATATTCAGATTCATTAAAAAAAAGTGTTTTCAAAGCACAAACAGAACTTTCTCATCGTTCCAAAGATCAATTACATCTCAGCAAAAGACGGTTTAGTTAGAGTTGGCTCTTTGTGAGGCAGAACACACCAGATATGAGCTTCTTCCCCGTCTCGTGTTTTGTTCTATTGCAGGTGGTCTTTGCAAGACGTCTAATTATTCCAATAAAAAAAAGCTGCCTTGTTTTCCTTCCTCTCTCTCGCACTTTGACTTCACTGCATTATTACTTTCTGTAATGAGGTGAAAACACTCTGCTCTGAACTGCACTTGGAAAACAGTCACACAACACCACATTCAATCTAAACTCCATCCTGTGCCCTGAGCCACTTGATCAAAACCAATAACATTGCATTTCAACAAGATGGGATGTTTAAGAACTGGACTGTGTTCTTTTCAAGTGGAAAAAAAGTGAACCCGAAGACAAGGCCAAGCCCAGAAATGAGACAGTACACACATACGGGGGAGGTCTGTTCTCTCTTAACGCAAACATGATAAAATATTATATGGGGACTGCACAGCATATTGAAAAACATGCATTTGTGTTAAGTTTGTTGAATATTGTGATAACAATATTCCTATTGTTTTATTAACCCAAGTTTTCCTTCAAGTGCTTTTTTTCTTTTCAATATGTTTTCTGTCCCTAAAATTGTGCTTGTTACTACAGCTTCTAAAAATATATATTTTCTATAGCCACATATGAGAGTAGAAAGCAACAGGTGAGGATGTCAGCTGGAGAAAAAACATCACAGACACATGGAGCTGATTCTGGGTATTGATCACTTAATTCATTACTTATTGTGATAAATTTCTCATTATAAATTTTTTATTTATCGTTGCCACATTAAATTCTTATTAATGATGCTTAAAACCCCTAAAACTGTCCATAATGTTGAGGCTGGAGGTTTAACCATTATCTCAGCTTTTTGCTCAATGAGAGTAGCAATAAATAAAAAAAGACTTAAAAATATTAGTAAGTGAGTAGGTTAGTAAAACAAAACCACTTCTTTATATTAAAATGGTGTCCTAAAGAAGTGGATTTCAAATGGGATTTTTCTACATGCAGTGACATTTTACAGTTACCTAAACAAAATAATACATAATTTTTTATTGTCACGTTTATTTTTATCATAAAGTACCACAAAATACTGTGATAAAACGTTCAGTCCATATTCCCCACGTCTATGTGGTATTATCAGAAAATTCAGCCTCCTTTTGGCCAAAAGTTTTTTTTCTAACTCAAAAAATCATTAACAAATCCCAAATCAAGACTAAAAAACATTTTGGGAAAAATTGGCTAAATTAAAAAAATAATAATAAAAAATAACCAATTGGTGACGTTTCCAAATATTGGCATCTATTTAAAAAAATAAGAATAAAAAAGCAGAAAACATAATATTTTCCACCATTCAAGAGCTGAACAATACTATTGTGAACAGAATTGTTTGGAAAAGTTTGGAGAAGACGTTGTAATCCTGGTGTATGAACTCCAAACAGCAGAAATGAAAAACATACTTCCATTGTAGCTTCAGCTGCCTTTTATACACAAGAAGTAAAACTCTAACCTTGCAGTCAGCTATGTCACTTGAAAACCTGACATATCACAAACAAAGAATCCTCAACGACTACAAAGCCGACACAAAAGTGGATGGAAGTGGATATGTGAACACCATATCATCTTGAACGCAGAAAAACTAACAGAAGGGTTTTTGACGAGAGCGCAGGCTCAATAGATCTGTGACGAGTCTGAATGAACAGGAGCCTCTGCTTCTCCGTCTTTCCCCTGAACAATGTATCATTGAGGGATGCTTAAGAGGTCCTGTCAACAGGTAGTTCAACTTTCAGTTCATCCCCACTGATCAGTTGGAGCCCTCCTGACAGCGAGAAAAGAAAGACACCGGGAGGGAGCGAAAAAGGCAGAAAGAAAAATGTTGTGGATCTTTTTATCCGTCCGTCGCTCTGACAGCCTCGCAGGAGATGCCAAGGGAGGAAGATCAATGCGGGGCAAGCGGATTCCCACAGTTCATTGTTCCGGGCCAGCCAAATCATCTTCCCAAGACAGACGGGAGCTCAAAGCTTCCCTTTATGATAACCATTTTGGTTATTATTCCCACTATGATGATGATGACCTGCAGATGTCTCCGTCTCTGTCTGTGACTGAGTGTGTTTGTGTGTGGAAGGTTTGTGTGGATGTACATCTGTGAACACCTCTCCCCTTCTGAGTGCGCTACAATAGAGGTCAGAGAGGCAGACCCCTGCAGGGGAGAACAAAGCCCAGCAACGAGCTAAAGATTTACACTGTCAAACATTTGTTATACAGACTGTCTCAGTTTAGAGAAGTTATGGCAGGAATCCTGCCACTGGAACAGCAGATCCCATGGTTCCCTCACAACAACAACAACAAAGTCCAGGGTTCAAATCCTGCCGAGGCTTTTCTTTGGGAAATTTGCAGGTTTATTGGTTCTACTCTGGTTTCCTTAAACAGTACACAAAACATTTATTCAAGCTGTTGACTTGAACACGGCAGTTTTCAGGTTGACTGGAATCCGTGAACTGACCGTACTTAGCACTGACAAGACACACTCTTTGGTATGGATGTTGCAGGTGAAGAAGGAAGCACAGCGAAGTAACAAACTGTTTAAAAGTGTATTTCCTACATGTAGTCATTCATAGATGTGGTTATTCAGGCTGAGGGAGAGAGCAAGATGTGTAGAAAACAATAGGAAGGCCAAATGCAGTATAGCAAGGTAGTACTATACTGGAGCAAAAAATGGCAGCTTGTTGGTCAACTCAGAATTAAGGAAACAGGCAAAATCTCTCATATACACACAGACTACTGTTTTTAGAATGCTAATGAAACTAGTTGTGAATATGAGAAACTAAGGAGTATTTGAAAAAGTCAACACATTGTCACACACAGACACTGCTGATAACCAATGATATTAAATAGGGTTAGAAGGTAGATGAGGGATCTATCTATCAGTCTTTTTTATGAGGTTCTGTTCTTCAGCTTTTAACACTAAAACAGAACCCCAACCCACAGCGACATGTACAACCCCGTTAGGGTCAGTGTGAGACTGAAGAGACTGCTGGAGAGTTGAGTGCAGTTCCACATTCTTTTCAGGTGACAAGTATTGAAAAAGAGACAAATAGAAAGAGAAAAGCAGTTGAATGTCAATCTGGCCTAAATAACAGAATACCAGAAATAATTGCTGTTTTCTTCTACTCGGTACTGGGCAATTTCTGGTGGAGTTTTGCATAATGACTCCAGTTGAGGAGGAGTGGGGGTGGCTTTGGAGGTAATAATGGTGGGTATGTGGCAGCGGTAGAGGTGGTGGAAAGGGGAGGGGTTGTTGTGACAGGTGCTGAAATCCAGCTAAGGAGGAAGGGGAGACAAAGGTTCAGTTTACAAGAGGAGACTTTAATTGTTACACAGCTAATTAAGAGAAGAAGGATCTTTTTTTGCACTCACGACTATTTACCGCGAGCTGTGTGCGCGCGTGTGCTGAGAGGTAAATTGTGCCTTTAAACCAAATTAGTCTATAGCGAAGCCTCACACTGTGTGTGTGTGTGTGTGGGTGTGCGTGCAGGGTTGTGTGTGTGTGAGAGTTGTGTGTGTTTTACCAGACAGGATAGGTGCTGCCTCCACATGCAACATATCTTTTCACGGCTCCACTGCTGTTGGGAGTTTGGGACTTTCTCTTTCTTTTTTCAACTAAAACAAAAGTCTATGGGTAATTAGCTGCATTCATTACAGGAAGTGAGTCAGGTAATTATTTTACATCGTGCTGCCGATAATTGAATGATTCTTCAATGTCTGGAGGTCTGTTTGAAACTGTCCCCCTGCAGCCCCCCTTTTCTTTTTTTTTTTTTCCTTCAGGATGATAAGAGAGAGGCTGATGCAGGTACTGCCACCATATGATCTTGAATGAAAAAGCTCTTCTGTCCAAGCAAATGGGATTTTTAAATATTGAAACACTGGATGTCTTTTTAATACGCCCGTGTTAAATCTGTCTTTATTCCGTCACTTTGATAAACTCCCCCTTTGTATCTCAGTCCTCTCATTTTTCTTCTTCATCGTTTTTTTTTTTTTTTTTTTTTTTTCCTTTTCTTGGTCCTCTGAGGAGTTTGAGGAGAATGTCAGCTGTCTAAGAAGTTTAACTATGCCGTTTTTTTTTTTTTTTTTTACTTTAAGAAGCACATTTCCTGTTTAAGAAAACAAACAAATCTTATCAAAGCCATCAGGAAGCAGAGACTTCAGTGGAAATGCTTGTGCCTCCTCGCATATGTTACAGTATCTGATAGTTGCCTTATAAGTGGTTTAGTTCTCATGCACTTCTGGTGTGAACAAGAGAGAAACAAGGACCACACACTGCTTTTTCTACTTTCACTTTAAAGTTGGAGAGGAACAGTGATCTAATGCAGCACTTAATATAAAAGGAAAGCGAGCAAGAGAAAAGAATTTCTACTTTAAGGCCAGGGTGTATTTATTACAGACTAATTGTAGCAGAGGAAGTGCTTTAGAGGGGTGTGCTCTTGGGAGAGGGTGGAGGACCTCAGAGACATAAGAGAGCATGTTTGCCTATCAGACTTTATCAGAAAACAAAGTGGTGACTGCTCTTAAGATTAGAGATGGGGTTTCATGGAATACAGAGGGATGAAATGCTTCACAGAGGGAAATAAAAGCAATGAAAGGTTGATGGAGAACAGAGGAGAGGGGGGGTAATGTGCATGAGAATGAAAGATGCCAGGGAAGCACCATTTACGTCAATGCCAGTGACTCAAGGAAAAGGAACCATGATTAAAGCAAGCCATTGGGTGAAACCTAAATGTTTTTGTTTTTTGTTTTTTTTTCTGGTGCTCTCTGTAAATCAGACAGCAGAACATGTTGCAGAAAACTCAACGTGCCACACCTGAAAGCTTGGCTGAAAAACAAAAGTGCCTCTCTGCAGGCCAACCAGAGGCAGGGCATGACAAAGAGTTTAAGAAGTGACACAAGCACTTTTACTTCTTATTCTTCATCCTGAGGCCATGCGGGACGACGTGTGGTGACCCAAAGGTGTTTTCTGGTATTTAGTGTTTGTAGTTAAACACAGTGTATTTTCCGACAATGGATGTCATGTGGAACTTGCAAAATCCCAAACTATCAGAGGATGGATTAGTAGTTTCTGAGTGACCCCTACTAATGAGCTCAACAGCACATTTCCTCTGATTGAGAGATACTGAAATACTAAATTTTTCTGAAAATATTTTGTTTCATTTGTCCATATTTTGAAATATTCACATTTCATATTCTTTAGGCTTTTCCAGATTGAGAAGGAGCCCTGTGTGTTGTGTGCTGCAGAAGCTTAGTGACACCAGTGTCCTTGTGACAGTTAAGTCAAGTCAAGTCAAAGTTTGCTTATAAAGCACATTTACAACAGCATCAGCTGACCAAAGTGCTTTACAACATCACAGATAGATAAATGATAAAATATAGATGAAATTAAAGTTTAGTAATAATAATAAGATAAGTTAAGGGCTTTTTAAAAAAGACTGTGTACCTTGTGCAACATGAACATCTACAGTTGATTTGTTAGACACATTATTTATCAATGTATTTATTTATTTATTTTGGGGGGGAGGGAGGTTTCAAGGGGGGGCTCAGTACCATGCCCAACATCTATAAAATTTACCACAAAAAGATTAAAAATCAAACAGAAAACTACAGCAAATTGTCTAATGTCTGAGGAAACCTAATGTTAATGTAGGTACAACAAAATGAATTTGCTACAGCTATCTTTATTATTTTTACTCAAGCTATAATTCTGATTGGTTTTCAATCAAATCAGATTACAAATAAGTCTATTTTCTGAAGTTGGTTTTCTGTGTTTTAAAGCTGATATCTCCATCGTCCTAAACACCAGATGATGTTTTTAGAGCCTTCGTTTCTATTGAGGAACATTTTGTAATTATCCTTGACTATGAACTAAACATCAGCTAATGAAAAGGAAACAAACAAAAAGGAAAAGCTGTCAATTAGAAAAAATTGTATAAACAGAAAATAGCAATGGGTTACTAAATTATATTTCAAACAGTCACAAACATGGGGCAGATGGATGGACGGACGGACGGACGGACGGACAAATGGAACTTCTAAAAAAAATTAGATCTGGACTGGAAGTCTGGAAATCAAATAGTTTTCCATAATTTTCTCTTATATTTATATTAATATTTTTTCACACTCTACCAGAATTACATCTCTACACTCAAGAAATGTTGCCGTTTTTCAAAATTACTAAGTGACAATCCTGAGACACGGCTATCTAACCGCGTCCTCTGATCTGTCCACACCGGAGCCGATCCTGGGAGCTCCCAGTCCGAGCCAGCAGTGCGTTTTGTTCACTCCCCTCTGCCCTGTCCGACCTTCAGCAATGCCAGCGACTTATCTTTCACAACAAAGCCTATGATACACACACACTTATTAAAAAGACACACATTTCTGAGCGCTCTGCTCAGAGGCAGTGTTCATCAAGGCAGTAGATGTCTGCGATGGAAAAATAAGCTCTCTACTGAGCAAAAACTCATTTTGTTTCATTCCGATTTGCTGAAAAAGCATTTTAAGAAACTATTGAGCCACACCATCCCACACACACACACTTAATATGTCCTTCTGTCTTCACAGGGAACTTGCATTGACTTCCATTGATTCAAGGTTAGGCCCCATTACAGGGGCCTAACCTTGACCCTTACCCAAAAAGCAACGGTTCTTCTTATAGGGCCAAAACCCCAGACTCCATAAGAAGTTTGGGTTATCTGAAGTCAATAACTTCTATGATAACCTCAGCATGGTTTTGGAGAAGAACATTGGGTCATACAGATGAATTAGTGAGCAGACAGAATGGGTTAAAAGATTTATACTATTTATGGTCTCACAAATATTTACATTAAAGAAACTTTTCCCACCAAAATCTCTAATTATTTACAATAAATTATGAATTGTGAAACTCTAATTCACTTAAACTGCACATTTCTGTAAAGTGGAACTAAATCACTATTAAGTAGTATTTGCACAAATCTCCACAGAGAACATCCATTGTTAGGATCTAGACCCAGTAATGTATATTTTTTTGATAAAAAATCATTAGCTGGAGTAGACAGCCATTTTTTCTTTCTTTATCCAAAAATACACATGATCTCTGTTCCTTAGTTGCCTTTGTGGTTGCCAGGGGTTAAAGGTATTGCAGTTTTCTTATTTATGGCGTAAATATCTGACTCCCTTGATAGGTTGAGACAACAGTTAAGCCAGTCAACAGGTTTTGGTGGAGCCAGATGTTAA